>NC_081249.1:151861206-152461206 GCF_030490865.1 Poecile atricapillus | reverse complement strand
AGATAAGATCCTAGATTCTGTTCATTTAATCAAAAAGACGTTTCAGTCTTAGGTGAGAAAGAATATTGAGCACACCATCAATAGAAGCATTTCCTGGCTGGGATCCAGTTCCACAGGCCTTGGTTGTCTCAACAGATGACATAATCAAATCAAAGCAGAATTAAGTATTCAAAACTTTTAGTTTTATAATGCCTTGTAACTTCATAGTCCTATTATTTCTCCAATAATGTTGTCCCATTTGTTCTTGCAGCCTGACCATTCACCTTATCTCACAGCAGTGATCTAAATTTCAAGTACACTTGAGTTACTGTGAGAATTCAGCCCACTCCTCAGGTACAAGTCTGCTTTGCCACTTGCCTTTTGTGATCTGCTGCTGCATTTGAAGCCACGTGCATACCGTACTCAGTGCAGTGTGCTTGTGCCTTCAAAGCCAAGAGCAGCTTCCCAGACTATACCTGTATTTCAGAGAGACCATCAGGAACTTATTAAGGCAAGGCTGGACAGGAATGGAAAATGTGGGTTCTTACACTCTCTCCTTTTTCATGTGTCTTTCTCCATTCATTTACAACAATTGAAGAGAGCTCATTTTTTACTGCAGAAATTATTAAAGTTGTTTGAATGTTTTGCAGCATTGAAAAACTGGTTGCCACACTATTTTATAAAGAAGGTGCTGCTGACTCAGTTACAGCATGTATTAAGTTCAGATAGACAGAAAATAGAGCCTATTTTATGTTGAATGCTGCAGTGGTGCATCATCAGGTATCAGCAGCTGGCACACAGGTATGTGATTTTCTTCTTTTTTTGCTTAGAAATGTAAGTTGAGGTTTATGATGTTCCTATTTCATACACACAAAAAATAAAAAAGGAAAAAAATGCTTTTAGAGAGACACTGAATCATATTTATGGTATTATACAATGGTAGAGAGAAAACCAAAACAAAGTCACTTAGCAGCAGGAATAGTAGTTTTACCAAGTAACAGATGTTAGTCCTGTTGTTTAGTACATTCCTGGAAGATACTAAAGTACATTATTGTGTAAAAGTGTGTGTAAAGTGTAAGCAAAAAGAAGAATCAGAATAGAAAATTCATATAGAAAGTTATACTTTTTTTATCTGTAAAAAATGTCCTTTTGTAGGCCCAACTTTTGCATTAAAACATGGCTTCACCATAGAGGATTGGACTTTAACATCATTTCCTTTTAACATTTCCCTTTGGAAAGGGATTGGACTTAAACTTTTCCCTTTCCTGTCTATATTGCTATATGATATATTCAGGAAGGAATAATATAAGTTAATCTCAGTCTTGGAGAATTCAGAATGGTAGTAGTCAGCTCTAGTAGTGGTATCAATGATTTAAAAAGAGATTGAACAACCTCTTTAACTAAGCTAGACAAAAATACTTGTCCCATTTCCAGTGTACAGACTCAAATAAGGCTTTACAAAGCCTTGAAAGGAAAGGCTTTATAAAGAACATGTTATACTGATTATCACCTCACTTAACTCATATCTGTTGAAAGATAAACTTGTTCTGAATACAGAGAGGAAATTCTGGTAAGTGGTGTTAGTATCCTGTTAGATTCACAGGTTAGTGAAAGTGAATATGTATTGGCCATCTTCAGTAATTCAGCAGGCCACATCTGGATATAAATATACTTAGCAATAAACATATTTTAAAATTCATAGGTAAATTTTGATGATGAGTTTAAGGCTTTGTCATACGACGGCTGTAACTTCTTGTTAAGAAAACACATTTAGGCAGAGGGATGCCAAACATCTGATGAAAGCACATGTTGATGCAGACTATGAAGCACTGTTTATAAAGAAGTGTTCTACTGTTGGCATCTAATTTCTGTCCTATCAAATATGCATGTAGATTAAATAATTTTCTTTAGTGGATCTTTCTTTCCTTGTTTTATATTAATATTTTTATTAATCCTTTCTTCCATTTTCCTTAACAAACCACATTCTTGCTGAATTTACTCAGTCTCTCCCTGCTGCAGCTGCAAGCCTTCACACCATCACCCCTCTCCACATAATCCACTCAACTTGTAACAACATCATTTGTGCTTCAAACATTGCCCCACGTTTCTCCCAAAACAGCAGCTCTGTTCCCCAGTTCTTGGAGCCCTTTAAAGGCTCATCATGGGGAAAGACCTCATGGAAAAATCAAAGATTATCTTTCCCGTATTTCTAGGTTCTTTGAACAGCCTGTGAAAATAATTCATGAAACAAAGACCTAATCTATGACAGAACATTAATACATAAACCACACAGAATTACACAGGGAGTAAACAATAAATGGCACAAACAGGAGCATACAAATATATTAGGTAATTAGTGTGATGAGCAAGAGTTGCACAAACTGCAAATAGCAAGTAAATATTACATTACAGTATCTGTGTACATGCAAATTTCCCTAATATTTTTTATGTGTGAGAAGGGGAATATTGGTTTTTTTACTTCCTATTCTTTCTTCTTTTGATTTGCTTTATTCTTCCTTTCTTCCGTCCTTCCTTTTTTTCTTTTTAGAAACTTCTGAAGCTAGCAAAAATTTATGTCTGCATCTGAATTTTGCACAGTACAATATCATAAATCAATATGATAAATCAGTTTCTGTGTTCTTTCCATCACAGATATCAGGGGGGTTCATTGCATTTACAATTTGCTGCAGTGATTTTTATGGCAAAAGGAGAAAAAGGAAAAAAGAAAAATATTACATCTGTGACTAGAGCAAGTCTAACAATGGATATCTCATCATATTTAATGATTTTTGCAATGCCTCTTAAAATATCATCCGATATATATCTTTGTAAATTTTCACTGAGATCTCAAAGTTTGAGAATGGTTGGAGAGATAACATTCACTTCAGTGTCTGAAGAAGTTGTGGAACTAATTCAACCCAGCAAAATAATCTTAGCCAAGTATATCTGACACCCGGGAGTGAAAAAGGAAGCAAATATGATAGTGACAGAATTCACTGCAGGAAGCAACAGTAACAGTGATTCTGTCTCAAGCCAGAGGTGTTTTACTGTAATTGCTGCTAGATGATCTAACATATACTCTTCTTCTGTAATACAGCCTTGGATAAAGCCTGGGTACCAGCTGACTGGCTTCAACACCTGAATGCCAAAAAGTGCAATTTTAGAAGTGACATTGCTGATCTATTTGCAGAACACATCGCCTGCCATTCGCAACATTGCTTGGGAGGGGGATCCATTAGAAAAAGAAGCTTCAGACAGAAATAAGGAGCTTTTCTTTT
Organism: Poecile atricapillus; assembly: GCF_030490865.1. Taxonomy (NCBI): domain Eukaryota; kingdom Metazoa; phylum Chordata; class Aves; order Passeriformes; family Paridae; genus Poecile; species Poecile atricapillus. Next base: position 152,457,949 of record NC_081249.1, on the reverse strand, counting down.
TTCTTGCTGGCCTCTTTTCATCTTCCCTTCTTATGTTTCAGTAGGTAATTTTTCCCACTTCTTCCAGGCTTTATGCTATGGTAGTGGTGCTGAATGCTGATGAGGCTCTGCTTAATGCAACTTCAGGCAATGCAGCCCAAGCTTTCTATAGTCAGAGAGCCTTTAAAGAACCTTCAATTAGCAAGCATCTAGACAGAAAAGATAATAGAATAAATTACTTAATAAGCCCTTAAAAAGAGACCCAATGAAGGTACCAAGGCAAAAATCTGAACACAGTATTATCATTCAAATACTTGAGACATATGTACAGTCTGAAAAATTTAAGGTTAATGTTTATCTTACTTCAACTACAAAAATTTGCCTCTATATCTCCAATATTGCTTGTTTTGTCTTTGAACAATTGTGTTTCATCTATCCTGTGTTTAGCTGAAACCTGTACAGTAAGTCTGTATGTTTTAGAGTCGAGAATTCAGATTAAATTCCTACTTAGCTAGCAGACCCAAAATAATTTGTGTTCCAGTGCTGTGTAGCTTTCAAAACAATTATATCACCATGCAGACTTTGATAAGCACAAATGATATTTCAATTATAGATGGGTAGTGCCTGCTGAAATAAAACTCATACCTGTTTGAAAAGTCATTTATTAAATATAGATCATAGTAGCAGGAACACCATTTTGGAGCTTGCTTGCTTGCTTGCTTGCTTGCTTTCTCTCTCATCTATAAATATTGATTACAATACACTTCCAAAATATAGAATTGATTCTTTACAGTACAAATTAAATGGGAACAAAGTGCTAATCATCTTCGAAAACTTTCAAATTGAATGCTCAAAAGAATCCAAATATTTTCACATTTGAATAAAAATACAGAGCTAAATTTTGAAATTGAAATTAAAGTGTCTCAAGAATGAAATATATATTTTCATAAGTAAACAGGTCAGTTGGGATAACTGTTAATTATCCAATATATAGATAAACTTTAATTTACATTAGAGAAAATGACACATCAGAAAGAGACATACTCTGTATTATGTACATCACTCTATAAATTGTATTCAGAAATAGATGATGGCTAAAAATAGAGCTGTTCAAATAGTGTTTTCAAATAAACTAGAACTATACTCTTTCAGCTCTATTCAGATCCAGATTTCCCCTCAAAATGGAAAGAATACTCCTTCAGTGGTATGCATAAGTTCAGGTATCAAGAATTGGAATTGCAGATTTTTTTTACCTCCAGTGGCCTCCAAGTAATTGTAGACCTACATGAAGACCCCACAGATGATGCCATTATAGCAGGAGACTCTTCCTTTGATTGAATAGGTCAAAGCCATACACTTTTTGCAGAGGCTGCAATCAAGGTTCATTTGTTTTAGTATGAAGTGATACAGATGAGGAATAATGCAGTGTTCAGGGTTCTCTGCCACAGTCCTCTCTGACAGTCAGAACAGTGATGGGATTCAGAAAAATTGTTAAAACTTATCAGGGATTACAAAATTAATTTCAATTTGTTTAAAGGAAGATTTAGAAATTAGATCTTGAGGGATTTATTTTTTTTTTTCACTCCTGATTGTGTAAAGACCTGTATATATGTTCATCTCTACATATGCAAGTTAAGAAGCTGTAGTTATTCTGTAGACAACAGAATAATTAACAAAAATGGTATTTAAATACATACACCACAGTTGTCAGGACAGAATCCTGTGTAAAATTGTGCCAGACAAGTCACTCATTACACAGAAATTACTTCAGGGGAAAAAAAGACATTCTATTCAACTGAATAGATTATTTATGAAAAATTATATGATCGATAGCTGAGTATTCTGCCTAAATCTATTCCACGGAATAAATCTCACCTGACTTGTTAATGTGGTGACAGCTATGAATCTCATTATTTTAAGTTCTGACTGCTGGACACAAGTTTTATTGCAATGACTGCCATGAGAAGTATTTTTACTTAAAAAACAGTACTATAATCACAAACCCCTACCTTGAGGTGAGCTTGCAGCAGTTCTGTCTGTTCTTGGTAGAGCTGTTCTCAACAACTACTGTGGGTTTAGAGCACCTCTTTGTGGTAGGCTCGTGAGATGATACTTTTGAAAAGAAAATTCATAGGAAAACATATTTCATACAGTGGATAGAAATCTATTTTAAAAAAAGAAAGAAAAATTGTTGGAAAAAATATTACTGTTAATTGTTAAATAAGTGATGGAGAGTAGTAATGTGCATCTTTCCTGTGTTATTTTTCTATAGTTTCTGTTGGTGTTCTATACAGTATATCCTAGCCCACGAAAAGTTATATACAATATGTTTTTAATATATATTGTGATTACAAAATATAATAATAATAATGATAATAATAATAATAATAATAATAATGATAATAATAATAATAATAATGGTAATAATAATGGTAATATATATTATTGGATTTAAAATGCTTCCTGCAATTATCTCAAAATCTATAGTGAAGTACATCTGCTATGATAAAGATGAAATTTTATCTAAATAATAATGCATTAAAATTTTCCTTTATTCAACTAAATAAATAAGTATGGGAACATAAAAGTTACATTTACTTAAGTTCCATTCTACCCACTGACTCATTCCCTCACCAGCTGAATCAACTGCATCCTCTTTATTCACAGAGAAAGGCAAAGGCACGTAAGAGTGATGCTGGGAAGAGGAAGTACATACCTTACTTTCTCCCAGACATAATGAATTTCCCAAGGCTTCTCAGCTGACTCTGCAAGTAAGTCTCAAGGCAGCATAATTCTAGGATTTAGAGGGAAGGTGTTAAGGTAGAGATGTCTGATTTGGAGAGTACCTCAGGGAGTTATATTTATCTATGTTGTATAAAAGGAGCAGTTCCTTACAAATCAGTGACATGTATGAAAAGTGGAAAATTAGTTATGGAAATTAGCATGGGAATCACATTGAGTTCAAGTGATCCTGTATAATTAGTATTTTAATAGTGTGGTTTTCCAAAGGAAGAATTTTCAAAACTGATACTTTCAAATGATTCCATTAAAATAAATGATAGATTATCTTAGGAAAATACAAATCTATTTTAAAGTATCAGTGTTTTAATGTAGAAACTAAACTAATTCAGGTAATAGGAAGGAAAAAAATTCTAGAGTTTAATCACAGTGTATAAGCCATCACACATAGACAAACTATAGAAACAGTATGAAATATCTCCCTAGAACTGCATTTAGAAAAGTATCAGTGCTCATTTCTTTGCACTGCAAAATTTGGAAAAAGGATGAGACAATTTAGAATTATGCATACATTAAGTATATGTTTTGCCACTAAAATAGTATCTAATACAAAAAGCAATAAAAAATACTGTTGGACACAGAAATCCTCTGTCCTTGCCCTGGTAGATACCCAGGGGGCAATTTCTTGTTCATATATGCTAGAGAATAAATCAGTCCTCAGAAGTAGGACTTCTATGTGTTAGGAGACGCAGAATTCCCATTGGAAATTTATGTACATTTTAATAGAAATGTGCATTTATAATTTAGAAAGCTTAAACCCCCCACAACTGTTCCCTAACCACCATTTATGCATAATGCTTTTGTTAGTATGTCAAGCTAATATTTAGGAATTTTTCCTATTATTGTGGAGGTCACTCTTGCAAAGATTATAACATATGACAAATCTACGGAAAGATAAGAGATTTTGGTATTTACTCTAAAGCTTATGCCAGCTTTTCCTGCTTTTTGAAGCATTAGCCTCTTTTTGAATTGTATCCAAATAGCCAGACATCTTGTCTGAAAAATGTCTTACTGTGCAAAGGTCTGTAAGATGACCATGGAATTCAAATGGGTATTCTGTCCATTGGGAATTTTAGAAAGAAAAGGAGTTTCACTTCAGCTTAGCATAGTTGTTTGAAATTAGTCTGTAATCCTTTTCCGAACTCTACTGTCATTTTATTCAGAAACTATGCTGTATTCATGTTATGTATTTCTAGCCTGACTAGCAAACTGAAGCTACTGGAAGGTAGTCTGCTACAGCGAGACAGTGAGCTCTATCCTGAGCTTTCTGTCATACACATCAGAACATTACCTGGTTACCTTGACAGTGCAAGTACCTTTAAGAAGCAGAAAATAGCAAATACCTTCACTATGCCAAGGACTGCAGTTCACTGGGCTATATTGAATCCTCCAACAGTGTAAGAGTTTCTATCTGACCATTACTAATGACACCTTTTGAATACTGGATGTAGCCTTCACTGTGGATGTATCTGAATGTTGCATTAATAACATTTGATAACAAATTTCAGATATATTAGGAAGAGGAGAAATTTATCATAAAAAATTGGTTCACTGATTTGTCTTGGTCCTTTTTCCACTCAGGAACTATATGTGCTTTGGCTGCAATTGTAAAGAATTTATCATTACCTGTGGATTATGTGATAGGGTTTGGGATTTATTTTTGATCTGTAACTCATTCACTAGCAATTAGCTGGAAGAAATATACATTTTAATTCCTTGATTAAAGATGTGACTGCTCTCTATAAGGGTGAAAATAGTGGCTAAATTTCAAGTAATGTTGAGAGCATCAGACCCCAGGTGAGTTGTTCAGTAGGACATAGAGCACAAGACATGACTCTGAAGTGTCTATGCATGCACACAAATTCAGCTGGAAAACCTGCAAGCTTTTTACAATACATATGTAAAACTTCCTCTTTCAATATATTCTTGCTACTAAAATAATTTCTAGAAAGAAAAGAAGGGGGAAAGGAACAGAAATAGATGAAGAGATGCAAAGACAGGCAAAAACTATTGTTCTGAAAAATAAAATTACTTTTGATTGTCCCAGCATAGATTACAAGCAAATAATTCATATGACCTTTCCTTTATGTCTGTTAAAACTCTTTGCTAATTACAAATTCATTGTCAAGATTTTTATGACCATGTTTTTCAACACTGAAATTTAAATATATTTATGTTTCAGCTGATGATTTTGAATGCCAGCAGTTGATAGGAGCAGAGTCGTGGGGATTTGAAGGCCACCCTGACTTTTTAGAAGTGATTGGATATTTACTAGGTAACTAACTTTGCTAATACTAGGGCAATAGTTAGAAGGTTTTGTTTGAATTATTTACCGGTAAGATAAATGTAGAAGGATAAATCAGAGTTATATCCATAATGAATTACATTTGTCTCAGCAAGACATGGCTTGGCATTCAGGTGGTTCTCGAAATCAAAAAAGGTTTTTCTCTGAGCATGGAGGATAAAAAGTGTCTGAGGTCAGAAGGAAGAACAGTAACACAACAGCAAGGAATCTCTGGTGATCTCAGAAAGAGTACTGTTTCTGTAAACAATTCTCACACAAAGAAGGGGCCTGAAAATATGTTATTTTGCTGCCTGGCTTTTCCAGACACTTGTTATGCATCCAACCAGTTGTTCCAAGGTTGTTAATACAAGCATGAACTCAGAGGATGGAAAAAGACAGCGGAGTCCATTGCATGCTAAAAGCTTTCCATGGACTAAGCCATTGTCAGCTCTCTCATTATTCTACAGGTACCTGCTCCCAGTGACAGCCAGCACCCTCTTTGGCTTTGACCATTCTAATTCAAGATACTTCACAATATAAGCAAAATTATATTTTTGTAGGTTTTGTAGCTCCTATTGAAATCTGCACAGTTTGATAAAACAGCACTTGCCTGTAGAGGGGAAAGCTTAAAACAATTGTGACCCATTTCTCCAACAAAAAAAGCAGATACACATTGTATGACATTTCCTGAAAAATTTGATTTACCAATTGGAAAATAGTTAGGAAAATTTCATCAAATATGCAGTTATTTGTTGATATATTCCCAAAACGTGTAAAGAAAAAAGAAGTTTCTCAAATGTCCTCACTGTAATTCTTAAAACTTCTAAGGAAAATACGTCTTCATTTCTTTTATTTCTCTGAATACTGCTAAACTTCATAGAATGTTTAGAGCTCAGTAGGTACATTTTTTTTCCATTTGAAATCAATTTCAGTTTGGTAGACTCAAATATTTTATGTCAGTAAGGCAAGTTTGAAGTATATTCTTCTGCTTATTTGAAGCAGTGTGCTCTATACTTATAACCTCAGACTGGTGTTTTAAAGTCCTGTCTAAATGATTGACAATGGTATATTTTTGTCACTGTATAATTGCATTCTGAAAAAAATATTGGCTTTTCCAATACAGATTTTTTCTATTTTGCCTGAGAGCTTCAGACAAGTCTGTAGTTATGTGCATGTGCCTGTCTGCTGTCTGTCTGTGAAGGGAATTTACAAATTTTTGAATATTCTGAAACTTCTTAGGATACCATATGTTTCTTTGCCTGCATATTATTTTAGTTTCAGTAAAAGAAGCTACAAGTATACTTATAGATTCAAGAATCTAAAAATTTAGGCAAAGTTTTAATTGTACAATTTAAGAAAGAATTTCAATTAAAATCAATATTGTTCTTCAATTTTGTAAGTAAGGACAGTTCATAAAAACACTGTTAATGTTTAAAGAAATATTTTAATTAACACCAAATTGCCCAGAGGGATTTTACATTTATGTTGAAAAATTATTTTACCAAAATTATGCTCTTAATTTTGGGTAAGGATAAAAATCCTTTAAAATTGTATTTCAAATTAAAATGTACATGAGAATGCAAATGCAAAGCCTTTTTTTTTTTTTTTTTTTGAAAGCTCTTCAAGTGTTTTGAAGAAGGGAAAAGTAATCATGCACCCATATTTCTATTTTGCCATCAGAATTCAAAGTCTTTTTTTAATAATTATTTTAATTAAATATAATGAGTTACAATATGTTTATATTGCTATGCAGCATGGTTTTCGAGACCCTCTCTACAGACCACATCGTTATTTTCAGTGGGCTCTCACATGAATGCCTTTTTCCATGGTTAAGTTTTTTGACTCTTTTGGGGAACCTAGTCATTTTGCAGATGTGAGGCTAATTGACTGAGCAGTCTTTAAGGACTTCAGTTAATTTTAGTTGTATAAATGTATGCATATTTATTGAAGCACTAATTGGAAAATATGAATTATTTGTATTATTTAGCCAATATTAAGCTGGCAGCTAAATCACGAGCCCTTCAGTGAGTGCACAAACACTTCTCCCACATCTTTTCTCTCTACGCCTTTTCTATTCTCAAGGTCATGACATTCTCCACTTATATCTCTGGCTGTGTTTATTCTGGTTCAGATGGCCACTCCACTGCACTTGTTGTGATTCTCTGAGCAGTAAGATAGCTGCCACTGTAATCAGTGTATTTTTTTACCTCTGGTTGCTGCCTGCAGCCTTGTTTATCACTTGTTTTGCTCTTCCCTATCTCTCCCACATCCCCATCCCTTGTCCCCAACTCCTTCCCCGAGCAGACATGTACTTATTCTTGACAGGATACTCCCTTGCAAAAGGCACGTTTCCATAATTTTAATTTCAGGGCTAAAACTGAGGCAATGAGAAAGCCATCACAGTAGTAAAGAGCAAAAATTGCTATTCTTCCAGCATCCATGAAAATCCTCAATTCAGCAGCCCACTGCTTTCCCCTAGAGGCACTAGATGGCAGCATGGATCACTGCTGCATTGCATCAGGAGCAGAACATGCTAGGAATGAAACAGCAGCAAGGCTTTCAATGAGGATTTTAATTGGGGAGAGGAAAGCTTCATTATGGATGCGCTTCATTTTCATCAAAATTATTTTCAAAACGCTCGTTGTCTTTATAGAGAAGGACTAAGCCACAATGCTGAATATCAAGCCCACTGGCCCACTATCTAAGGCAGACACATCTATAATCTATTTCACCTCAAAATGACAGGCACTCTTTTTCTTCCATGACTTTTCATGAAAGGTTGTTCCATCCTGTCTCCCATATTTAATGAATTTGTGTCTGAAAAATGCACTTAAATGCAATTTTATTGCTAGCTGAATGAAAATTCATGAAAATTGCCCAGAGCAGGGAACAGGAAGATACAAAGATGAACACGGGTAATACATAAAAATAAAATGATCTAAGGATGAGTTATATGCCTGGTCAGTTTCTTTTCTTTGCCATTTCGATGTTCCTCTTATTCTGAACAGACTATGAACAGCGGTTGAAGATGACCTCTTGCACCAAAATGCTTGCTTACTTTTCTTTCACTGCAAGACCACTATCCCTGCTTGTGCTTATATTCAGGAATAAAAATCTATTCCCACAAAGAAAGAGCACAGGAGAATGGGGCAGGTGATTCTGGTTAATTATCTAGAATCATATGGTAAGTTGACATGTATATTTTCATTTAAGCAAAAGTGCATCCCAGACAAAAGAAACATGCAGCAAAGTAAGTTGGAAGGCATGTGTGAAGGGCATCTAGTCCATTTACTTGTTGAAAGCAGAACTAATTTTGATATGAGATCAGTTTGCCCAGTCTTGTCTAGACAAGTTCTGAAAATCTTCATGTATTTTTATTCCACAGGTTCTTTGAGAAGAAAAATGAGAAACTGGCAGAAACTGATGCACAGGAAGTTCCACCTAAACATGAGAAATACCTTTACTGTTCAGATGACCGAGCTCTGGAACAGGTTGTGCAGGGAGGTTGTGGAGTCTCCTGCACTGGAGGTATCCAAGAACTGTCTGCGCACAATCCTGTTCCATGTGCTCTGGGATGTTCCTGCTTGAGCAGGGAGGCTGGAGCAGATGGCCCACTGTGGTCTCTTCCAGCCCTACCCACTCTGTGATTCTGTGAAAAAGAGGGGAGGGGAAGGCAAGAAGCAGAGAGTGAGTGAAATGTAGCTCAGAGCAGCAAGGTAAAAGCAGTGTTACTGACACTGCGCCATGAGTGCACCTGTGTGCACACACGGATTTGGGGCAGGGGGCAGAAGGCAGCATCCACAGTTACCAGACATGGTCTCTCTGGAAAAGCCTCTCCAAAAAGAAAATTCAGAGCACTATACCTCTCTTCCCTTGCAGAGTTAGAAAGGGCATATGGCTTTTAACTGCCTCTTCCTGTAGAACAAACCTTGTTTCATAAAAAACAAACTTCTGCTAGGTGAAAAACTTCAAAACAAGTCTCGGCTTTTGTCCATATTTATTTCCCTCCACTCAGTTTTCATGTGAAAAGATCAGTCCCAAGACTTTTGCCAGTAATGGTCATCCTTTCTCTTCAATGAGGCTCTAAGATGGCTACATTCCTTACCTTCTCTGTTGCTTTCATCTTAATTCTTGTCATTTTAACATACAAACAGTTATGTTCAAACTATCTCCAGCACAGAAGAGCGTTACTTCCTTTTCAGCCTCCATCAACTGAAGTCAGATGATAACTTCTGGTCCAAAGTAGGTTAACTAGGAGGCAGGAATAAATGGAGGAGATCTACATCTGTTAGAAAAAACAAATTTAAAAAAGCCTGAAAAATCAGCCAATTGGAAAAAAATAAAAAAGTGACAAAAAGATAAGTCTCTGCTATGTAAGTCACAGAATGGGCTCTGACCTTTTGTTTGCTACTGCACGACATTACAATGGACAAGATGCAATATTAATGTTAAATGCAAGATAAACTATATTTTTAGTTCTTGAAAACGCTTACTTTTAGTTTCCCAATGGGGACATTGGCTGTTTTCTTCTTGATGAGTTCCAAAACTTTCTCCACTTATTGAAAAAGAAATAAGCTTATATCTTAAATAAGCTTATATTCTTAAATTCAAATATCCCAACTTCATAAAAATGTGAGTAATATGGGTCCACTGTACTTAGCAGAAACACTGCAATTGAGGATTGCTAGGTAAACTAGGAATTTTGAAAATTTTTAATTCGCCTGTTTTATCAATGAGACTTTTAACATTCTTTCTTATTTTTTCATCCCATTTATTTTTAAATGATGCAGGGCTTTCTTTAGTTTTTAAATATCTCAATAACTCTGCCAATAAACAAAAATGCCAAGGAATGTAACAGATTTGTTTGGCTGCATTTACTGTTTGGGGAAAACAGAATTATAGTTAAGAGACCAGAAAGCAACAATTTCATGTAAACTGCAGTGGCTGATAAGAGCATTGAGATGCTGAATAATCATGCATGGTATGGGTAGCTGTAAAAATACAATGAAAATAAGTATCATACCTTCAGACATGCATAAATTATCCATCCGTGTGGAATATTTTGGAGTAGTTTTTTAATATCACTGTCATATAAGGTAACTCCAAACAGTAAGAGCATGCAAGAGTATTTGAAATAATGGATTTACAGTCATAATTTTTAGTTACAAAAAAATTATATGTACTTCTTTTATTTGTATAGTAGCCTCTAGAGTGAATCCCTCTTCCATTCTTGGAAATAGTATTATGGTTCTTTCAAACCTTATTTTAGATGTAAACCAAAAATACAATATTGTCTTCAGGTCCATATTAAAACATTATTTTAAAGAATTATTTGTTCTTTAAGCTTTCCTCAGTAAAATATTCTTGCAATGAGGAATTAAAAAGAGAATAAAAAAAAAAGTTGTTATGGTGTGTTTAATTAGAATGTCTATTCTTTCTCAGAGTGAGAGGTTTTATACATTGTCTCAATTATTTCTTGACCCTAAATAGTTTGTCTATGAAAATATCTCGTTTCCTACTTTTAGATGAGTATTAACACTTAAACACTCATTTTTATTCATTTAAACACATAAAAATACGTCCAATTACCTGCTCTGCTTTGCTTATGGGTTATTGCGGGGGTCGTTTATTATTTTTTCGTGTGTAATTTCTTAGGAGAAAGGCAGCAGTGCTTTGGCAGCTGTAACTTTGCCCGCTGGAGGGAGTGCACGGGCCCTTTTCCGCAGTGTGAGGTAATGCCTCGTGCTCTGCTGGGGAAGCTTTTCTCCCTACAGGTTGTAGCTATAGAAATAAACTCTAAAAGTGTGAAAAAAACCCGAACAATAAAAAAAAAAAAAATTAAAAAATAAAAAATAAAAAATAAAATAAAAATAAAAATAAAAATAAAAATAAAAATAAAAATAAAAATAAAAATAAAAATAAAAATAAAAATAAAAATAAAAATAAAAAATAACGGAATTTTGGTTTTCCTAAATGCTACACTTTCCAAAACAAATGAAGAACCCAGGCCTATGCACATTTACAGACACCACTGAAGTTTCTAATTTCATTTCCCTCAATTAAAAAATGTCAGGTATTTGTCTAAGCAGTTTTTCTAGTAGGAAAGGGAAAAAAAGGGAAAGGAAAATGAAAAGGAAAAAAATAAGATAAAGAGCAAAAAGGAAAAAAGAAAAGGAAGAAAGAAAAGGCTCAAAGTCAAGATGGAAAGTGACATGATACTTTGGAGATCTTATTCTGCATACAACAGAATGTGTAGGTCATTGCTAGTATGAGCTCAAAATGCGTATTTATGAGAAGTGTGCTCTTCTATACACATATATCAAATTGCCCATGTTTTACTATAAACAGAGATGTTCTGTGACATACAATATGTTTTTAATCTGAAAATAAAACAGAAATCCTCATCACATTATTGTTCTATCACATAATTCTTATCAGTCCTCTCTTGTAGTCTTAATTGGGTTTCATTTTCTTTTCTGCTCTGCTGCTCTGCTTATGAAATATTTTCTTCAGTTCAGTGGAGTTTTGCATGAGTATGTCTCAGAGGAACTTTTCTCATTGTGCAGTGTAGAGTTCTATTGAAATAAGATTCTCTATCTGTAATGTCAGCAATTTAGTTAGAATAAAATATATTACAAATAAAGTATGGTAAATAGAGATTAACAGATGAATGCTAAATTTGGTGAATAGGTCAGCCAAGACAAATCAGAATAGATTATGTTATAAAAAAAGCATCAGTCACAAGGAAGCTGTTTTGAAATAGATCTTAAAATACCATTTTAAATTTTAGTAAACTATGATTTCGATGAGTGGTTGTTTAGAGCTAGAGACAAGAGAAATTGGCAGTGTGAACTGAAATTAAAGGCTGTATAGTGGGGATTAATAATAAGAAAACTTTTATACCTTGAAACTTGGTAGAAGCACCGTAAAGGAGAAAAATCTGACTACATCAGATGTCAACATGAAACCAGCATGACAAGAGCAAATATAATTTGCCAATCATGTCAGTCTTATTATTCACCAAATAACACTAATGCAATATTTAAGGCTCCAATGAAATTAAATTTAGAATACAACTCATAATGATAAATATGGATATTGAGAGTAGATTGACCGAACCTAAAAGAAACACAAAGTAGGAACCTCTGTCATGTTCACCAAAATTATGACTGACCATGGATAAACAGCTAAAAGAGTTTTTTCAGTCCACAAATTACTGAATAAGGGTGTATTTCTGTAAACCCACAAAAGACAAAATATTCAGGATAGGAGATATTAATATATTTAATATGGAGCCATCTGTTACCTTTTTTCATGGTGCTTTTTAATGAACTGTGTTCAGTTCAACTGAGTTTTGCAAGACTACATCTTAGAGAAATATGGTTAATTATGCAATGCCGTCAGTTAGAACTGGGCTCCTCATGAAGTAAACTCCTAGTATGATACTTGTATATTATATACTTCAACTGCAAAATATGAGGTCCAGAATGCTGTTTTTGAGTGTCTGAAATCCTTATTATGTGGGATAACTGTCAGACAGAGCACCACAAGCTGTGTTCCCAAATACCAATCCAAGTAAACTTTTAAAAGGTCCTTACATCCTAATTGCTATGTCAGTGTTGGAATGAGCTGCCAATGACATTTTTCTGCTTTGCTAATTTGGGCCAGGCAAACTGCAGTATATATTTTGTTTAATTTCTCTGTATCTTAGATAAAATACCTTAACACTAAATGGTATTATATTGTGTATTTTAATGTAATACAGTAGTTTTCGTAAAAATAATTTTTCTTTAATGTTATTGATAGAAAAGCCTCAAATGTTAAATTTAGTTCCACCTATTCAATAGATTTTATAATAAACAAAAAATAAGCATTGTAATTATTTTTGTAAAACATTATTCCCATTCCCTTTTAATTTTTCAAACCTTCTATAACCAGAATTCTTTCCAAAAGAACATCCAATGGGATAATTACCAACATTGGTTCTACCAGCTCTGGGCAGTCAGAAGCACAGCAGGACCTTTTAAAGGAAAGGACTGAAAATAACACAACTGAAATGCATTCTTCCTTGTACACACAAGAAGATACTCAAGCAGTGAGTTAATATTAGCTGTCCATATATAATGATTTCTGACACGTAGGCTTGTCAAAATAAATTATGCTTAAACTTTTTATATAGGTATTGCACCGATACACAAGTTGTATTATGTAATGCTGTGTGTGATTTCTGTAACATTCACCATATTAAGAGGTTGAAGAATCAAAACTATTTTTCCACAAGAGGGGGCTAATACTCCTTACAAGGTCCTGAGTGGTAAGTTTTCTTCATCAGAAATCTGAAACCTAGGCATGCCACAGAGAGAGAATGAAAGAGGGAGGGAGGAAGGGAGGAAGGGAGGCAGGCAGGCAGGCAGGCAGGAAGGAAGGAAGGAAGGAAAGCAGGAAGGAAGGCAGGAAGGAAAGCAGGCAGGAAGGCAGGCAGGAAGGAAGGAAGGAAGGCAGGAAGGAAGGCAGGAAGGAAGGCAGGCAGGAGGGAAGGAGGGAAGGAGGGAAGGAGGGAAGGAGGGAAGGAGGGAAGGAGGGAAGGAGGGAAGGAGGGAAGGAGGGAAGGAGGGAAGGAGGGAAGGAGGGAAGGAGGGAAGGAAGGAAGGAAGGAAGGAAGGAAGGAAGGAAGGAAGGAAGGAAGGAAGGAAGGAAGGAAGGAAGGAAGGAAGGAAGGAAGGAAGGAAGGAAGGAAGGAAGGAAGGAAGGAAGGAAGGAAGGAAGGAAGGAAGGAAGGAAGGAAGGAAGGAAGGAAGGAAGGAAGGAAGGAAGGAAGGAAGGAAGGAAGGAGGAACTAGAGTTACATCTCGGTTATGCCCATTCTAAAATACTAAAATCTGAAATCCCTGCTCAGCTGATCTGTCACAGTTGAGGGGTGACATTTTAACATTGGAGAGACTCTACTCAATGCAGGATCAATAAAATTTCATTAGCAGTGAGTTGCTTTTAAAGAAAGGACTACGCTGATATAGTCCATAACTATGGTCCGTTTCTGAGTTATGATTTGAAATGAGTGAGTAGCTAGCCAAAGTGATTATGAGGAGCAAGGAGTAAAGAAGATTTGATTTATCTTTGCACTGAAAAAAATTAAATCTACTTTATAGAACTGAAATTCATAGAATATAGAGAAAGAAGGCTGGCACCTACCTATATAGGCTGTAGTACATTGAAAACAATTTCAAAGTACTAGTAATAGACTTTAGCAAAGCAGGAGAGGGGATAATAACACTTGAAATTTACAAATCAGTGTAGATAAGTTATACAAAAAAGACCAAAACAGGTAAGGACTATATTTCAGTAGCTTACAGATATGTTTTCATACACATCTAGAAAAAAAAAGCTACCCTTTTTAAAAAAAATAAATAAATTATTGCTCCTTTTAATCAGTAAACAAGGCACGTAGCGATAGCTGCGACAGCAGGGGCAGCTCTGGCAGGTTACAGCACAAAACACCCAAAGGAGCTAGAGGGGTTCCTGGAGTCAGGGAAACCTGAGAGAAAATGCAGAGGCTTGACAGGACCTGCAGCTCTCAGTAGTGAGGATGATGGGCTGAGGGCTCTGCCAGAGCAGCCATGGGAGATGCAAATGACCCCAGAGAGTGTGGGCAGCCAGCGTGGGCAGTCAGGGTGTGGTGTGGCACTTCACAGAGATGGAGCATGCAGGGGGACACTGCCACCCCCAGCTCCTGAGGCAAGCCCACCTGGGAGTTCTCACCTGTCCAACCAGAACACAGCCAAGGATGATTTCCACAGAACTGGAAGCTGTTGCTAGAAGGAGCATGGTGATGCAGATGGAGCTCCCTCAGAAACATGCAGCTGTCCTGATCTCCAGCTTCTCAGGCTGCAGGGAATGTTTGAGCCTGGCATCAGTATCGGAGGGCAAAAGAGAAGACACCTGTGTGTGGTGTGACCAGGTAGATGATAGGCCTGGTGGCAGAGCTTGTAGAGGAAGTAAAGAAGCTGAGACCTATGAGGGAGTGTGAGAGAGAAATAGACTGGTAGAGTCACACCCTTCCATCTCTGAGAGAAATACAGCTTATGGAACCTTGACAGGAGTCAGAGGAACCCTGACTCTCTTGCTATAAGGCAGAACTAGGGACCAACATCAACTGTGAGGAAAGAAAGAGAAATTTTCTTCAGACCATTTTTCAGTACTGAACAGAGGAGATACTACAGTATGAAAAACAGTTATCATTTCTTGCAAATTTTTTTAGTGCTTGTGTATTGCTTAAGGCTGAACCCTCCAAGACTTTTTCTGCTAATACAAAAACACATGCTTTCATTTCACAAAGTATATCTAGCTTCTGCAGCTGTTAAGATAAGCTAGAATACATGGGCTCAGTGAACCCAAAAGACTCCCAGGCAGGGAGCTAATTAAAATTCCATCCACTTCTAGAGACTGTTTGCTTGTTTGTGTGTATCTGATTATTTTATGCCATCTCATGATGTCTGTGCAGCCTTAGTCCTGACTCTTGAATGCTGGAGATTAGCAGTACCCAGAGCACCTCTATTCCTAATGCTACATCAGTACTCTACAACACTGCCCAGCCCCTGCTGAGAACCTTCCCCAGCTTTCAGAGTAACATTTGGCAAAAAATTATGCCTCCTACTTATGGCTGTAGTGAGGCATGAAGTACAGCTATTCCACTGTGTGAATCTGGAATAGGATGAACAATGATCCTATGCACATTTCCTGTTGCATGCTCTGTTACACTACCGGTTATACATGTTATATATATATATGTATATATCTCGAGCTAATTGGATTGTTTCTTCATCTTCCAATTGCAATCAGGGATTACTTGATGACTCTATGCAGTTACAGCTCATTCACACAGTCCATCATTCCTAACACTGATTGCAGAAGAGTCAGTTTCCAGGACATCAGTGATTTCTGTGTTATTTTAATAGTAGTTGGATAGATGGAAAAGATACCTTTTGTGTCATAGTGCAATATTCTGAGCAGAAATTTACATTGTGTGAAATTAGGAACTCAATCAGACACTGTAATTTTGAGATCCTTAATTTTTTTTAAAAAAACCCTTTTTTTCTCTCTCTTCAGTTGATGAGACACTGATTAAGACATCACAAAAAGCAGATCATCTAACAATTGCAAATTTCAAGAGGTTGAAATAAACGGAGAATGTTTCTCATGGAACTCAGGTATTGAGAAATGGTCAATTCTTTGAAAAGTTGGTTAAGCAAAAGTATTTTATATTGAGTGTGAAGGTCAGCCCTTTTCATAAGAATGTAAACAACCAGTCCAAACTCATGAATCTTACTTGCAAGAGGGAATACTTCAACCATGTTTACACATGCATTTTAGAGCAGTGTTCTGTTGTTTTGGTTTTTTTTTTATAAGTAATCTGATTAACAGTACCAATTTTTAAGTTTGGAAAAGACAACAGTAATAGTCCATGATGCCCAATACCTCTTTGCTGGAAACAAGCAGTCCCTGTTTCAGGTTACAAATCAAAGCAAAAAGTATATAGTAAAAAATTAATCAATTAAAAAACAAAACAAAACAAACTTGAATAGAGTTTTCTTTGTACCTAAAACCTGCCTTTGAAAATAATTTATCACACTGGTCAAAATTTCATATATTTCCTGATCTATATTCCTTGATAATTTTCTTTTTTGTGTCAACTGTTACACTTAATCTATATTTTTCTTAAAGATTCAAGTAAGGTTAAAATAATTAACCTGAATAAAATGTAATGGTTTTCTTCATGGTTTTCCTGCTTTGTCAAATTCCAAAACTCGCCTTTAATAAGACCAAAATAAATGTTGTCAATCATACTGTTAATTCAGATTTTATGGTAATGAACACTGTTTCAATTTTAAAAACAAGCAAAAGGCTTTCTTTAATCCATCCTGCCTCATATTATGATAGTTTTATCATTAATATTTTTCTCATTTTGAGCAAGAAGACCAATCTATTTTTTTTATTTTTCTAATTTTCTATTTTATTTTTGTTATAATAGTGAAGTCCAGACTGAGCAGTTTTTGAAACGGATCTGATATACCAACATTTATGAACAGGCTTATAATTCCACTAAAAGAGATTTTTAAAGATATAGTGGATGTTGGATTTGAATCAAATTGGGAATATGGCTCTGCAGTCCCTTGAAGTTCCATGCTCTGATCTCAAACACAGTTAGGATTCAGAGAAAGAGTAAATTTTTTTCTTTTCCTTTTCCTTTTCTTTTTTTTTTCTTTTTTTTTTTGTTTTATTTAATCTCAGGGGTCTGATTTGAACCATATCCAAAGTGCAAGATGGTACTAATTTTTATTTTATCCATATCTACTCACTCCGTATCTGCTTACCTACATCAAAAGACTTACGCGCTAATTCTCTGTTATGTTTCTGTTGTCTTATAAAAGATGAATGGTACGCAGGAATCTGAAGAAGAGCAGGAATAGCTCCCTGATGAGAAAATATCTCCTGTACAGAGTTCATACGCAAGATGTCTACCACACATTGCTCATATTCTCTAAGATAAAAAAAAAAGCCTAAACATAGAGCTGAGAGATGGAGAAGACAAAGGAGATAGATGAAGAACAGGTCACAATGAACATATCACACTTCTCCCATGGCAGAGCAGGAGCCAATTTCAGACCCTTGCCATCAATGGCATACACCTGCTTGCAGTGCAAGTGTGTGTGTCCTGCTGTTTGAAGGCACAATTGCAGGTTTTGAAGAGAAGAGACAATATGTGAGCACGGGAAGATAAACAGGGGTAGTCCATTTTAATCCTCACACCTGAAATTTGTGTGAGGGGCCAAACAGCCTTGCATCTCACTGTAGATTTATTTGATCTGTCTCACAGGCTCACTCTGTACTCAAGAAGAGGTACATTGAGGCACAGGAACTCAGTACTCAGAGGATTCCCTTTGCCTATGGAATCTTGCATAATCCTTTTCCTTTGAATGCTTTAACAGTTTTTATCCCTGTGTCCATGTGTGACTCCTTGATATGGTTTACCTTTCAGAGCAAGAAATAATGCAGGAGGATCACTCCTCAGATCTCCATTTCCAGGCCTGACACTAGGGTTTATATGCTGTTTTGTTCTCTAGCATGTTGCAGTATGTTTCTTGTTAATGTTATGTTCTGTTATTGCCCATGTTGATGGTTTGGTCCAAATGAGACCCTTCCAACCCCACGTTGTCAATCTACCCTGAGTCTCCTGTCAGTCTCTCTTAGGCCCACCGCATGCTTGGAATTCCACTTCAGAAATCCCCTAAATTTCAATGCTTGATTACTCCATGTGACCAAATTTCCCCCCCTCCCTCCCTCATTGGATGATGATTTTGTGAACCCTCCCTTTTACGCTCCCCAGGATATCTCTGATTAGCTGATGCTTCGTACCCTCTGTTGCCACTGGACACAAAATAGGTCACACGAACACAGCTCGAGGTGTGATGAAAAGAAGAGAGAGCCTTATTTCTTCTCTCAGAATTTATAGGTTTCTGACCACATCCAGGGATTGGATGGTCAGGATAACACCTTCCCAACCGCACTGGTTATGAGAGATGTCCATCACAAGACGTGTATCAGAAAGAATGTACACATATCCATGTTTACAGTTACTGTCCTGGGAAAGTCTTTAGAAAACTATGTCAGCAAGCTCAGAAACTGAGTTTTCAGGGCGACACCCTCCCTTTGAACCGCCTCCCTATTTCAGCTGTTGCACACTCGCATTTTCTGTCTTTTGCCCTCAAGATTCCCCTGAACAATAAATCCTCTATTATCATATGCAAAGACCTCCCTTTTGCCCTTGCCTCCTCAGAGTGCAGACTGACAGCCCTAGCACATTCTGATTTTATTGGTAACATAATCTAAAGCATACCACATGATTGGTGTTTGCACTGGGAGCTCCTGGGAAGTTCCCACCTATCCCACTCCAGAATACTTCTAGTTAGTTCCTACCCTTCCATGTGAGCAGCCATATTCAGTACCAGTATTTTTATCAGTTGCTGTTGTCTGCCAGCAAGACAAATAGCCTTGCTCTGCCTACTAGCAAGGTCAGTATAAACAGCTACCCAACAGGCATTAAGAAAAAAGTGTTTATCAACATAAAGATTACATATAGAATTTAAGGAAAAAAAAAACCTAAATAATGCTCATACTGATTACAGAAAAATACAATTGTGAGATTCAAATATTGCAATTCAGAGTAGAATCAAAATATATGAAAAAAGAAAGCCAGTCTAAATGGCATTATTATAGAAGTTTTTTCAGAATTGTGTTATATGCCATATTCTTTACTCCAAATTAAATATATAAACTTAAGCTTTTTTAATTAAATAATTTTGGAGTTGAAAACTCTATGCTGGTAACAATTTGCTTTCAAAGCATTTTGGTGGGGTTTTATTTTTGTTAAAAAAGTGTATAGCAAAGGCTTTATGAAACAGGGGAAAGTACCGTCTGGTAGTGACAGGTTGCTTGGTAACTGCAATTTGAAAAGTACCTTTCATTATCTACAATAGTTGCCCTTGCAAAAGTAGAATTTCCTGATGCAAAAACATCCGTAAAAGCTGGACAAATTATAACTGAAGAAGAGGAAATTGACCTTTGAATACTTTGAGCTTGAATACTTTGGGATTCAGGTCCTTGTGAAATGTCATAAAAAATCCAAATATTTTTAAAACCAGCCTGTCCTCTTACTTAAACAAACAAACAAAGCATAATACAGGTTCCAGCTGAAAAGAAAAAGAAGTCCTTGCAAGATGCAATGACACACTTAACAATTAGCTGAACAGTTTTGAATAAAGAGTTTTTTGTGATGCACTTCTTGAGTGTAAGTTGTGACCATGATTGCGTATGTGAGTAAATATATGAAAGCAACATACACACTTCAGGAGATTAAACATTTTAAAAATTTCCTTTCAAATTACAAGCTATTTCATGTATAGTTAAATCTTACAAGTAATACATCAGAAACTTCTAGCACATTTTTTGAGTCCTACAACAGAAATCATGTGAATTCTACATTAAGTTGTATTTCTTAATTATTTACAACATTCCAGTAATCCAGCTCAACAACTTCTGAAAATACAGAAATAAATAATTCATAGAACCTTTTTACTTAAGGGCCAAACTTTTGCGAAAATAGTCCTAAATTAATAGAGATGCAGATTGTCTGAAAACAATACCTCAAACCATTTTTGGCCACAGAAATGATTTATTGACTGAGAACACCACCTTTCTCTTTAAAAGTTCTAATAAAAAATTGACAGCTGCTGTGAGGGATAATGGCAAAGGCATTGCAGAAATGTATACACATAGGACCACTAAAATGATTAAAAGATTGAGCAACTGTCATATAAGGACAGGCTGAAAAGAATGGGAATTTTTAACTTCTAACAAAGATGTCCTGGGGGAGGGGGAGGCACTTACCAACTTGTGTAAGTACCTGATAAAAAATGATGCAGCCAGATTCTTCTCATTGGTACACAGGGAAAGGACAAGAGGCAATTGATACAAATTAAAACACAAGAAATTCCATTTACACATAAAAATAATATACTCTAAGAATGATGAAACACTGGAACAGGTTGCTCAGAGAGATTGCGGAGTCTTCATCCTTGGACATGTGCAAAACTGAGCAGGATACAGTCCTGGGCAATGCGCTATGGCTGCCACTGGTTGAACTGTTTGGATTGGACCGTAGGATCTCCAAATATCCCTTCTAACCTCAGCAATTCTGTGATTATATGTGGAAACTATTGGGAAGAAATTACTATCAAGTCTTAGTTAAAACTCAGTTTTGCAAGAACTTATTTCTGCTGTCCAGACATACAGATTGAAGAAATGTACTCATATCTGTCCTGTAGCAATGAGTGAAACATGCTAGAAACTTGTGCAATTCATACAAAGGGGGTTTCGGAGCCTTGGCAAAGATTGTGCACTTGGATTCTTGCAATAAAACTGTTTACTTGTATTTGAAGCTTACACCAGATGGACAGAAAAACTTGGCTAGTAAACAAGATATCAAGTCCTCGCTTGTGATAAATGAGGCAGTTCACATATCTAAATTTAAGGTGAGAGTGTCACTTAATGCTCGTAATTTCAAGTCTAATTTCACAATATAAGATGTGAAATCACAGAAGTACAGTTTGAGAATAAAACACAGAGCTGGGCATCAAGCTATAAACTGGTGTTACAGTCTGATTCACCATTCAATTGACAGTAGCATCAATCATGGGCCATTTACTTAAGAGATGGACTTGATAATCCTTGTAGGTCCCTTCCAGCTCAGAATAATCTGTGATTCTGACAGCGACAATTCTCTACTAGTCACACTCGTGAATCACTTGAAGCAGCCTGAAACTCTTTCTGACTTCCACCAGTCAATCAGGCTGTCAGGGGTGCTGTCAAAACATTTGAAATTCCCCCCATTGAAGTACACAAGAGCTTCAAAAGTGGAAATTAGGAGTCTAAGTCTTCAGCTCTTTTTTTTTGTGAGCTGAAAAGTTACTTCATTACTGTAAGAGGAAATCCAGTTTTAATTAAATTCACCAAGTAATGAAGAACATGACTGTGTCAGTGATTAATTACCCTCAGTGTTTAATGGATATGAGCAATTCTGAGAAGAAATTTTATCAAAATGTAAAATATTTAATATAATGGTGACTGCAGTCCTGGAACACATCATACCAGCCAAGGAATGAAAAAAAAAAAAAAAAAGTAAAAAATATTTGGACAACTTGTGTTTTATTATTAATACAACATAAATGGCTGAGGACAAATTATGCCAGTGCACTGAATGGAAAAATTAGGCACTCCAAAATGTACCTACGCAGCATTTGATGGGCAGAAAGAAGGAGTTCTATACAGAATATACTTTGAAACACAACTAATTGTTGCCTCTTACATTTATATGGAGTCTCTCTTGCTCTAAAAATTATCCTCTAGCCATGCCTGGAACCACACCTACAGGGCTATCATCTATATGGATCTCTATGATCCTGATCTTTTGGTCAATCTTAATGAAGTCCCTAAGATGAAGTGCAGCTGTATCCACTTTTACTGACAGCATTTATTTGTCAGCATATTCAGAATAAAGAGTTACACCTTCTAGAACATAGCTAGAACATGCAAAACCTAAACAGAGCCATGATGGTGAATTTATATACCATTGTTTTTTCAGATATCTCAGAGCCATGCCCCAAAGCAATAGAGTAGTGGTTTTAAGGCTCTTTCAGTTGCAATGTATTGCTAGTTTTTACCCTATCACATGATTTCCAGCTTGTCACACTCTTCTTACTGAATGCACCTCCAACAGGAATAACAAAAATCTGTTTAGTTCCTATCATTACAGAGCAAGTTTTGGTTCTCATCTTGGGGAGTACCTTCAGGACAGGTATCTCAGTGAGCAGCTGCAGTGTGAGCTGCAGGCTGGCCTCTGGATGACGAGAGCCAAGGCACGAGGTCGTGCCCTGCCAACCCTTGGTGCGACAAAGGGCACCTGTGGCCCGGCCAGGGGACTGGACACTGAGAGCACAGCAGGAGCCCACAGCCCCAGACTCACCCACGCCCAGTGTGAGGGTGTAAGAGCCTGAGACTCCTCTATTCACAGCCCCTCAGAGGCACCAGCTTGAGCTGATACTTTGATATTTAGTTATTGCACCATGATCAAATTATTTGAAGGATCCGGGCATCTGAGAGTCTGTTGGGAAGCCTGGGGTCGAGCGAGTGAGGAAAGCTGGTGGGACTGTGAGAGCAGGACTGTGAAGGAGCCTCGGCCCCAGCTCAGGTGGTGTGAGAGTGACTGTGCCAGAGGGCTCCTGGATGGTCAGACAGGGCTGTTTGCTAACACTCAATGGACAGATGCTTAAAGAAAAATTTCCAGCAGCAACTTCTTTCTTTTCTGCTACTGCTTTATGACTATGGTGGGGTATTTTTTTTTGTTTTCACCAGGATCATTACTACTACCATCTGACTTGGGAATTCTGAGGAGCAGAAATGCTGACAGTCTTTGAATGAAATCTGTAATAAATAAGCAGATAAAGTGATAAGGGTTGATCCTGCATTATTCAGAGAGAATTTGGAATCCTTCATGCTCTTTGATGCAACTCTTGTAGCTTTCCTGTGTCATTTACCTGCTCATTTTGGTGAATAAGTTTTGCATTACTTATGTGCTTAAATACAACAACCACATTAGCATGCTGTGGAGCATGCAGTCCTTTTCACAGGTCTTATTTGGACTGCATATTCTTCTGCACAATTACTGGTTCAGCTAAACAATGAAATATTGACTTTTGACTGAAATGACATTAGTAATCATATTTTTCTATTTTCATTTAATAAATTAAATAATATCACTTCTCTGTTCTCATGTCATTATTCTTCTTTTCAGAATGCCAATATTTACCAGTGGCCTTCAAATTTACACAGTTTCTCTCCTCTCTTGAAAAATTATGCTCAGTTATTCTTTTCATCCAAAGTGCTGATTATTATAGTTCCAATATTCAGAAGCTGACTAGAATATACTGAGATGGAACTTTCAAGGCTTTTACATCAAAGCTTCTACTGCTGCAAGATCTTTGATGAATTAAGGCAATATATATTTTTTAATTTATTTATTTTTCTTTTCTTAGCAAACATGTGCCACCAAACTAATAATCAGCTTTAATTCACAGAAAGCAAAGAAGCACAATTTTTTGTTTCCTCTATCAATGAAATTATATAATAGCCTCCAAGGATATCAGTATGATGATGTTAACATCTATACCGCTTTGTAAACACGCAGAAATACAGTGATGTGCTTCCACTTTGATACAATCACTAAAAATGAGGAAAAATGAAAAAAAAATTGAGAAAACTTATTTCCGACAAAAATAGTGTACAATATGAAAATTTCAAAGTTGCGGTCTTGTGGAATATGTTGTATTCAAGACCTTAGTGATCTTGAGCAAAACATTACTACTCTATTGGGACTTTCACTTCAGATTTGAGAAGCCCATTAGCATGAGCAGCTGCTGAGCCTGCAGCATGAGCCTGCTGGAACTCCCTGTGCAGGTCTGTGCTGAGTGCTAGTGGCTGCTGTGGCAGAGATGGCATTCCAGCCCATCAGGAGAAGATGTGACTTTTTTTTTTTTTTGTTACACCAGATAAAAGTTACCACAATATCAAAGGAAGGAGAAATCTCTCCATGAATGAAGAGGAAAGGTCATCTAGGGTCTGCCTGATGGTACACAAAATGCAGGATTCCCAGCCTATGAAAGGATATAAGACACATTTTAATATTCTACTTCAAAAAAAGCAGAATCTTCAATACCATTGTTCTTACAATTTTCTTACGGAGATCCTGTAAGAGCTCAGCACCATCTCCCTTACTCACCCCCAGTGCAGAACAGTGAGGAAGGGAGCAGAGATAAAAAGTTACATTCTTTTGCATTTTTATGATGAATTTTGAATTAATTCTGGTGAATCTGGGTTTTTTGCTACTGCATTCAAATATATTAATAACTACATAGACACTCTTACTGCGTCAGGACCAAGAATAAAAGAGAGACCCCAAAGTATGCTAGTGGACACTTAAAAATTGAAGCTCATGAAAAAGAATATGTAGTGGGTGACCACAGAAACAGGTGCAGGTATAGCCATGAGTCATCTTAAAAATTTATTGGTTGCTAGTGAAATAGCAGCTGTTTCCCCTTAAATTTTATGCAAAACATTACTGGGCTCTTACTTGACCATGTGAAGAATGAGTAGCTCAAAGTGGACAAAATGTCCCATGGAGAAGAATGATTTTCATTTTCTTCTTTTTCTGAATGAAGAAAAGAAAAAAACATTGAGAAATACAAAAATAAGCATAAAGAACAAGACCAACGTTTTATGCTCTAAAAAAATTTAAGGAAATTATTTGGAAAATGAACAGGAAAATTTTTCTCATCTCTACAGATATTGTCACCAGAATTTATTGGAATCATCATACTTCATACTTTGGCTAGTGGCTGGCACAACTGATAATAAGAAATCTGGAAAAGGAGAGGAAGAAGTATTTCTATAATTTCCATGGTGGTTTTTAAGAAAGTAAAATAGATAGATCTAGTAAGGAGGAAATAATAGGTATATAGGCAGCATAATTTGCTGCTGAGAGAAGCAATAATGTAGAAAACACACTGAATAAATCAGCATTCTGTTAGGTTAGATTGTCATATAAGCCCAGGGAAACTACCAGAAGGTGTGTATGCCCATGCTTATACTTCTGGTAGCAGAGTACAGTGGAGTAGAAATCTTGCTTAAAGTACAGCTTCTATCAGAGATGTGTTTCCTGGGAAAAGAGAAATTAATGTAGTGACTGTAGCATTCCTTAAGTGTCCAACCTCTGCAGTCTGTTAGGGTCAACTCTGAATTTTACAATTCCATTACACTCAGAAGTTTCCTCCATATTTCCACATCATCTTTCTCCCTCTGCATTACCTCTCTTCTCCTCATTAGATATATACAGCTGCAATGTTGTATGCAGTTTAGGAGATAAGTGCTGCATTATTTATTACATAATGTCATCTAATTTTTCCCCGTAAAAGAAGAAAACATTATTGAATGCACCATTACACTTGTAATTAGACTTAAGAGAGGACTGAATGTTTCCTTTGTGGGAAACATGTTTTGAAATAATTTGGTGACAAATTTTTTTACCAAAAATACTTCTGAAAAAATATTCAATCCTATTCTATGTGACATCTGCCCTTTATTTTGTAAATTAAGTAGACAGAAAAGAAACAAGAATATTTTAATTCTTCTGCACTGTCATGACATGATCTATCACAGGATGTAATGTGATATATTTACTAAATGCTTTTGCTACTAAAACATCAGGAAGAAAAGGGAAAATGGTAATGATAATATAAAATAACAAAATATCTGTCCAAATAATGTAGTTTTCAAACAGAAGTTTTCATTTTTTCTAGTGCAAAGGTTTCCTAAGCAGGTTTCTAGATATCTCTTTTAGTAGACTTATTGTAAAGAATACTTTTCTTTTTATTCCAAAATAAGTTTTGCCAAAAAAATAGTTCTATTAAAATTTTCTAACTTTTTTTTATTTCTGAATTCAGTTACAATGGTTTCTCCTAACAGTTGCTAGTGAATAGATTGATAATCATTCCCTGCCCATATGCAGCTTAAAGTTATTTGCACTACAGTGAGAAAGGACAGTAATAAATTGGCCAAATCCAATAAAAGAAACACTGAGTGCAAAATTATGCAGAATCTAATTTCAGCAGAAAAGTGACTGAGTACTAAATTTTGAGAGTACTGAGAACATCTATGCTGACTATTGAGAATATATAATTAATCTAGTAAAAAGGAACATGTATATTTTGCAGTCAAAGTGACTTCAAAAATTCAAATACAAGGTTTGGCTTAGAGAGAACATTCACTTCGGAACCACTTCTGTAAAATATTTGATACTGAGGATTACCAGCCTAGGTGAAAAGAAACTAGCTCTTCTGTACTTTCTGTACTTTCTTCCAGTAGCCTTCTTTTTTTTTTTTTTTTAATTGAGTAAACTGATATGAAGCAAAACAAAATAATCATCAACCCCAAAAGTGTGCAAAGAAACAAAATATCTTCATTTTAGAATTTTCATTATAGGAATAATATGCATTTCTGAGAAATTAGTTAATTAGGTGCTATGTTAATGGAAAGCTAGAGTTACATTAACATTTCTTATAGGTTTCAAGGGTGCCCCTCAAGGTAGACTAATAAGGCATGATCAGGCAACCCAAAATGGTACTCCCAGGTGAGGTAATGTCCTTTAGATCCCACAAGTAGCAACAGGGATCAATGATGACTTTGGTACAAAGCCGTCCTAAAAGCATTTCATCAATTAATTTCTGCTAATTTACTTTTTAACTTTATTTTTTAGGGGTTTTTAGCACAATTTAATTCATCATATTCTACATGAAAGAAATGCAAAACTTTATTTATGTAACTTGCTTGAGATAACTGTCATCTGTGACAATGCAATGTGTTAATTACATTTCTAGGTAAAGAGTGCATTTATATTACTGTGTCAGACTGAAATGCTTCCCATCATTTTATACAAATCAGGAATTTTGAAGTTTGGCATTGTGATATCATAGTACCAGCCTAACTTTGGAAGAAATTTCTATGCATTTATTAATCTTACCCCTTTCCCCAACCCCCACCACAATCCCCCCCCAAATTCCTGAACAGAATATCATGGGAAAGAAATGAGGTCAGATTTTTTCCTCAAGCTAAGAAATTATTTCTGTGTCCTGAAGCCCCTGTGGTACTTGCATCATCTCTTTAATGTTCCTAAAGAAGGTATTATTTCTTCTAAGGATAATAGAGCGATACATTCTCATTCACAGGGTTCTTCTGCGAAAGAATTTACATTCTAGATTGCAGTCCCCAGGTTTTTTTAACCCTTTCATCAGAAAATCTTGGGATTTTTTTCACTATGAATTATTTGCCTTTAGAAACAAAGTTTTAATTGAAATACGAATTCCCTAAAAACAAGCCAAAGCACTGCTTTTTTAAACTGAATTTTAATCCAAGTATTTTCTAACAGGACTCATCCGAGTTTTTTTGCTTTATTTGGAACTTTCTGGCAAGTCAGTATCTATGGTTAAGTACATATTTTTCAATCTGTGATATATACCAGGATATTTTTTTTCCTGAGGTTTAAACAACAACCAATTTTTACATACCACCGAACATTTTATACTGCTTATTTTAATATTCCATCTGTGAGTTCTAGATTAAATTACTTTTCTTATTTTCATCATAATGGAGCTGCCTGTAACTCACTCAGGTCTTTTGGAATTTGTCTAAGAGAAAGGAGGGCACAACCTGAATCTATTTTATTTTCTACAAAAAATTTTATATTTTAAACTTTCTTAAAATCTGAGGTCTAATTGCATTGTTATTTCAAGTGAAATTCAAGGAGAGAAAGATTTGGACTGTATCACGGTGTATAATTGTTGATGTTCTAGGAAATTATGTAGATTATGTGTTTTCAATAACAAGTCATAACTATTTCTGGTATTAACTTACAGAGACATATAATTGTAATAATGAAGCATGCTATAACATAAATTAATAATGAAAGGAGGCTTCTTCATTGAAACAGTTATTTTCAATATGCCAGATTCTCTTTAAAATCACTCTGTCATTAAAAAGAAGAGAGCAGAAAAAAGAAATTGTGGAACTCTTCTCTTGCTTAACAACAGTAAAGCTGGTCTTGGTACGCCAGTGAACAATGCAATGAAGATTTTGTGCTGCAAGTAAGGAGTGCCACAAGATGCATCACCATAGCAACCCGAAAGCATTGATTTATTCAAATGCCATTGATAAAGTTTGCTCTCTTTTATCAAGTTATGTGCAGATACTGAGGGGACCCAGACCTGTGGGGAAGACAGGTTGTACATTTGATTTTTGATTATAAATCATTGCAGCAGAATAATAACGATACTTGAAAGCAACAGTTTGATACCTAATGGTGTCAGCAAGAATTAGTCACGATTTATTAATATTCATTTGATTTTAAAAATCCCATTAAATTATCATTATCAAATCAATGTTATATGGGAACCATAATTAGAATGTCTCAATTTGCATTTCTAACTACAGTAATGAGAATTGTATTCAAATATATTTACTTTCCTAATCTAGAGCCGAAGCTTATTGAACCATACTTTTGTTCCAGTAGCAAGGAAAAGGAAAATAGTCACGATGTGTCCACATCATTTTGGGGTTAGTGCTGAGGCTCAAAACGAGCTGAATCCTGATGTAAATGCAAAATGTTGTCTATAAACTCTTTCCAATGGAGTCTAGGGTGACAATAACATATTAGTCACCAATGCCACAAGGTAACTCATTTATGGAGCACCACACCATAAATATAAAATAGATTTAATCTGTAGAAAAACAGTGTATCCCCCAGTTTTTTATTTATAAATGTCCTAAAGTATATGGATAGGTGTCTTTAGCATATTTGGATGCCACCTTAAACCATCCACTTGAGATATCCCAGAATCCCTTCATGGTTCTTCATTTTGCCACTTCTTATGCAGGAATGTCTCATTTTCAATTGCTTAGGAAAGAAGGTCTTCCAAACATCCCAGAAGTTCATGAGGGATGATCAGAATAAACCCTTTATATAGCAACTTGGATGAATAATTTTTTTTTCTTCTGTAAATTCGAATTTGACATTAGGTACTGTTTTATAACAATTTTTTTTCTTTGACAGAGTAGAATATTACTGTTTATAGCTGTCAGAAAATAGTACTTTACTTTCAAAAATCATTGAAAATTACTTCTGTGTTTCAAAAACAGTTTTTGAGATTTTTTTTTTATTCTGGAGTAAAGGTTTCATTAGAAATAAAAACACATGCAAACTTACTTGGGATTTTGGTAAAAGAGTACTGGATTTTTTTCAATCTTTTAGTCTCTACTTCCAAAATATTGCAAAAAAACCATAAAATACTAATGTTACTAAATGCAACTGTAGTCAAAAAAGCAATCCTTTAAGAAAGATGAAATGACAGGAATCAAAATAAGCTATTGAGTGAATTTTTTTAAAAAAATTAGTCAATCATTTGTATCATTTGAGTTCCATCCAATGAACTCCATCTGCTCTCAGCTTTCCTTTCTTTCACAAAGCCCAGCCTTCTATATGCCTTAAGTTTCTTGGTACATGATGTCAGAAGTTCCTTCCTAACATGGTTAACTGTGATCAATCCACCTTTAAGCACAGGGCCTTTGGTTTGAGATCAGGTTCATCTATCCAACTTCAGCTCTGGACATGAGACTATGATGAAAACATCTTTGTGGATTTGTTTAATTGAGTGCTAGTGTGGATATTAGGTATTTTAAAGTTCTATGTGTGGAGGCCAAAATCATATGAAAATATACATGGAGTGTTCTTTCAAACAAATGTGTTATACAGATGTAGGCAAGACAAAAAACAATGTATGTTCAATGTGTTCACAGTTTTTGAGCATTTTTGAAGAGACTGTCTTCCATGACTATGGAACATCTGATCATCAGCTCAACATGACACCACAAAGTATGAAGACAGAACCTTTTCTGCTCAGTCTCATCTAATATACCAAAATATTTTTCTATTCCTTCCTCAAAACCTTTTCCTTTATCATTCCTGTGTCATCGACCTTCTTTGTTTAAAAGGTATCACTTGATTTTCAGTACCACTTGATCTTCAGTGGCTTCAGGAAAAATGTTTCTAAGATATTGGTCTGCTTCTGGTATGTTAGAATTCCACATATTTGGGTTCTGAAAATCTTATTCACTCCTTTAAATTATTTAAATTATT
This sequence comes from Poecile atricapillus, assembly GCF_030490865.1. Classification (NCBI taxonomy): domain Eukaryota; kingdom Metazoa; phylum Chordata; class Aves; order Passeriformes; family Paridae; genus Poecile; species Poecile atricapillus. Next base: position 152,427,536 of record NC_081249.1, on the reverse strand, counting down.
CACAACTTTAAAATAGATACCAGATTTCACCATTTAAAAAATTATTAAGGACTAAATTGAAATATAAAACACAAAGATAAACCTAATCATACAGTTTTCGACAGAATTGCAGCATGCATGCCCAGCAACTTAACAGACCATGTCATATTCCTGAAGATAATACATATTCATCACATTTCCTGAATACATGTGTATAGGCTAATTATTTCTGCGAACTTATTTGGATATGAGTAAAGATCTTTTGAGGGTCGTCGTTTGGAACAGCTCTTTTCTCAAAATTTCCTTTTATGGTCCCAGATCTTCTTTCCTGGAGAGTATCTCAAATATGTGGTCAGGTTATGATGCTCTTCTCTTATCATTCATTACTTTAGCACTCTATCTCTGTTCTCAAAACTAACACTTCTCTAGTACATCTCAATCACTAACACAAGTTAATAGGGAGGCATTAGCTGGCACAAGACTCGTGAGTAACAGACATAGGAAGTTAACACAAGGCCACATTAATCTTTGGTATTTGTGTTAAGCACTGTAGGTACAAAACTAAGCATTAAAATGAATATAGGGCTCATACATTACTGTGCTAAAGTTAGAAGAATTTGCCAATGTCTTCCCCTACTGATACACAGAATTTTTCTTAAAGAAATATAACCTGTTTGGTAACATTACCTATTGATTTCTTCAGGCAACATAAAGATAAAAAAATTCAACAGATTGCAAATGTCATTGTTTTACATTAACATTCTGCTATTAATAAAAAGAAATATTTTTATTACAGAGTGTGTGACAGAGGAATTTTCCATTCAGTAAAGAAGTGGCAGGTTTGGTTTTTTGTTTCTTTTTAATTGGCTAAAATGAGGAATGAGGCTTTACACCTTTGTTCCTGTCAGGTTTTGCTGTCAATGAGAAGCTGGCAGAGAGAAACTCTCCAGGTGCTATAAAGCTCTCATAGTAACAAGTCCGTAAAATAGCTCTGACCTACCTAACTGTTCACCCACATATGAGCATCAGCAATATTGCCAGCTCCAAATGTCCGGAAATACCCAGTCAGATTTAAAGGAGTTTTTCAATAGTCTTTTATTTTTCAGTGTTATACTTAGGATTCAATATTGTTTCAGTCAATATTAAAATTTCTAAAGCCAGGAGGACTGAGAAAATATCTTTTTAGTAAAGAAAATCTGATCATTTGTTAAATTAATACCAAGGGTTCTTAAGGCTTACAAGACAAATTATAAGACAGTGAGAGTTTACGATGCAAAGTCAGAAGTTGTGTAACAATCAAGTCCTTACAGAGTATTTCTGCTCTAATGTTGCAGACATGAGGGTTAGGGTTTTTTACCAGAAAAGATAATTAATAAAGCCCAATTTTCTGTGTTTTTCTGGAAATATTTGTAAGACCTCCGGATAAACACATTCAGGGAAATTATCTTTTTTTTTTCCCTCACCAGGTAATTTTTCTCACCAGGAACAGAAATGTTTATTAGAACTAATCAGGAATCAAAATGGATTTCCAATAGCAATCAGCTAAGTTTATTTCTGACTTTGTCTGAATCTATATGTTTTTTGGAATTTTTTTTTTTTTAATAAATTCAGAATTTCTAACAAAAACCTTTCCAATGCAATGTTTCCAACCAGCTCTAAAAGACATTGTGATTTTTTTCAATCTTTTTGTCATCATAATTCTTCATTCTTTCCTTTAGATTATTAATATTGTTAATGAAAAACATTAAAAAGAAAAGGAAGATAAGAAAGGTCTAGATCAAAATCTAGATCAACTCAAAGCTTTCTAGTGTATTGAACACAAGCTGAAGTACAGTACTTGCAGCTGGGTCAGGCACACATATAGACACAGATTTACTAAAAATACAGAGGTTCATTTTGTAATGTTTAAGCTGAAGGTAGTAACAATGCAACAACTTGTTGAGTTTCATGTCCCAGACGCCTGGTCCAGCAGCTTTACTCTGGGTGCTGGGGGTAGCTCTCTGGGAAGTGTGCTAACTGCACACATCTATAGGGTTTCCTCAGAGTTTTAGCTGCCAGTTCAAGCAAGAGCATAAAATAAGGCAGTTACCATACATTTGTCTTGTTTAGCTGTTAACTTCTCGAAGTAACTTGAAGGTAAGCATATAAACTGGATATGTATGGTCTTGCTTTTGTTTAAAGTTTACCTTGATTTATTTAAAAGTGCAGTAAGAAGCTCTCATGCAAACATCCTTTATGAACAGCATTGTTTCCTTGTGTGAAAATTTTATATAACAGCTTAAATGACCAAAAGGAGGAATTTCTCTCCATGGAGACAACCTGTGCAGCATATCATGGGCAAGCCATGCAAGGTTTAGCTGATGCATATGGGTTTCTACCATATGGGAAGATTTGTCCACAATCTTTATTTGCATTCTATTTTAGTTAAACAGCAATTTGATTGTACCATTTGTTGTTGGAACGTTCTTGTTAAGGTAAAGGAAGAACTCTGCACCATTCTTTTCTCCTTCTCTCACCATGCACCCCCATACAGAGCATACAGACTAGCTGTGCTTCTTTCAACTTTTAAATCTTTTGCTGTGATTTGGATGTTTCTGTAACACACAAAATTATGAAGAAGCACATATTTTCTCCACCTTTCTAGTGGCCAAAACTTTAAAGTCTGAGTGTCTATATATATATAAAATATATATATATATTTTTTTTTTATTGCTGATACAGCCTCATTGAGCAGCCCAAGATTTTTCTCAGCTTGACATTCTAACAGAGCTGTGGAGGAATTTTTTACAATGTGGTAAATTTTGCTGTGTAAATCACTCTAGAAAACTGAAATAAATATAATTCACCATAATTAAGGAGAAATTACATGTATTCTGTTTGGTACCAGTTCAGTTTCTTCAACCAGAGGCAGTTGAAGCACACAGAAAATATTTACTGTGACTTAAAATATTTGAAACTATTTGCATTATTTCCTACATAAACAACACCTCCAGAGTTAGACAGCAAACAATGTCTCTGGCAACAGATAACCAGTAATTACTTTTTGCTGAAACCACATTCATGTTCTAAATAATGCCGTCACTTCTGTGTTAAAATTTCATGAGCTTGATTGTAATTATTCAGTTTGTGTCAGCCTCAGCTCTGCAGTACACTCTACAAGGCCGGATCCAGATCTAAAAATAACATCAGCTGTGACTGCTTTGTCCTTTTTTGACACTAGAAGACTGTAAATGGGGGTGGAAATTCCTCTTTGCATGCTCTTAAAAGGTTGCCAGTTATGCACAACTACCACATTTGATTTAAAGATGATCTCTGCTCATTTTTTTCCTGTAAAAATCACTACGCAAAGGAGGGAACAAAACCCCCTAGATGGCCTACGAATAAGAAAATACAACTTTTGAGAATTACTTGGGGGCAGGGGAGAAGCTGTGGCCTCAGCACAAAATTGCGAGTTCACAGCAGAACCCCATGGAAAGTATGCATGTCATGGACTTTACTGCTGACCTGAGAAGGAACAGATTTCTAGGCTTTCATGCAATTGGTACAAGTGTGGAGAACCAGACCCTTCCTGGGACACTTGGCATAGTCCCCTCAAGTAGAAAAGCTGAAGTAGGCTGTATCAGTGTTGGATGAGTTAGTTTCTTACAAGAACAGCCAAAATCCTGGACATTTCTCAGTATTTCACAGCACTTAGATGGGAAGAAATTAAATATAGTCAAGTCTTATAACATAGTTTTCTTCTTTTGCTTGTGGAAATAGAAGTTATACATTTGAGTGACTGGTGTGTCTTGAATCTTGAATTGTTTCCATTCCAAAAGAAGGGGTGTGGGATCTCCTTCTTCCTTACTGCCTTACTGCTTTTCAGAAGTAAACAATTTTTGCTAAGATTTTTTATATAACAATTAACTTGCCCCCTTGGGCAATTGGCACACTCCAAATACATTTATTTTTATAATAATTCCCTATGGTTGTCCTGGTTTTACCTGGAATAGACTTAATTTTCTTCTTAATGATTTACTGATAGCTGGTGCAGTGGTATGGTTTGCATTCAGTATGAAAATAATGTTGATAACATGTTGATGGTTTAGTTGTTGCGAAGTAGTGCTTCCCCTAAGTCAAGAACTTTAATTTTCCCATCCTCTGCCAGTGAGGAGGTGCACAGGTAGCCTGGGAGGGAGCACAGCCAGGACAGGTGATTCCAAGTGGCCAAAGGATTATTCTGTATAATAGATCATGCCCAGTATATAACTGGAGGGAGCTGAATGGGAGCCACCAATCACTGCTTGGGGACCATATGGGCATCAGTTTGTGTGTTGGTGAGCAATGTTATTGCAGATCACAGGTACCCCTTCAGTTTTATTCCTCCTTCTTTACATTAAAATTTGTAGTAGTAGCATCCAATTTTTATTGTCACATTTCATATTTTGCTTCAATTATTAAATTGTTCTTTAATTAAATTAAAGAACAATTTAAAATATTTAATTTAATTTAATTTAATTTAATTTAATTTATTATTAAATTTTTTCTCACCTTTTCTTTCCAATTCTCGTTCCACTGGGGATGTGGAGGGCAGGGAAGGAATGAGTGAGTAAGTGAGTGAGCAGCCATGTGGTACTTAGTTGCCAGCTGGAGTTAAGTCATGACAATAATTCAATCCTGTAAGATAACCTTGGGGAAAAGAGCAAAGAGAATCATTGTCTTACAGAGTGTTCTTCAACGGGAGGTGCTGGTCCATTATGGTCCCCATAAGAAAGTCCCTCATACTCTGTAAGGTGTCATTCAAAATGCTATTTATTAGAATTGAAATTATAAGAAAAGAATAGCATAGAAAATCTTACATTCCATTAGTTGTTGGCAACCCAGCAATGCAGACCCTGTCCAAAGCAGAGAGTTTCCTCTTTTGATAATTTGAGCTATTACTGGATTTTATTACAAGTGACTCAATCTCTCATGTCTACAGTCAACAGAAGCGATGGCCACGGGAGAACTTCTTGCTGTCCTTTTAGCTAAAGGCAAGGCCACGCAGATAGTGCACTCACATCCAGCTGAGGTCATCCTGGCCAAGGGTTTGTGCCACACCACACCGTCCCAAGGGTGTTCTGGATGGACAGAGTTGCACAGCATGGCCTGGACATACTTGGGGTTAACTTTGGTGGTTCACTAACTTCTTGGTGTGCAATAATCTTCCAGTTGGGATGAAAAAATACATGGGGGAAGGTGGAGTGCCTGTTGAAAGGCTAAAGCTACTGACAGAAATAGGAACACAAAAGAAAATGGCTAAAAAGTGAAAAAAGAAAGCATTCTGAGAGTTTTTCCAGGTGGAACAATGGATACTGAATTATCAAAATATCACTTTTACAGATACTGTTTTGCAAAATAGGAACAATATCAAACTTCTTGTAACTTACACAACTCTTTTGAACTGGGCTTTTAATTTTATTCCCAGAATATTGAATTGAGACTGCTTACTACAGAAAATCAAGCTACTTCACATAGAACAATCTGCCATTAAATGCTGATATAATTTTTAAGTTCCATCCAACAAAAGTGAACACATGTGCTATCTTTAAACACAGGTCAAATAATCTATATAAACATTTGACTGCTGCCTTTCTGCATTTCTTTCACCTGATACTTATACAGATAATTGACATTTCATTCCAATCACTGAAACTTCAAATGCATTTTGCTATTCATACATTAAAAGCTTTATTGACTGGGAGATCAGGTATATGAGATAATGTAAAGGAACAAGTGAAAATAATGATTCCAAATCCAGTAATGTCAATTTTAAAGGACAGAAGAGCAGTTCAAGTTAATCAGCTTTGGACCAGGGTGTGTTTAGATTCTCTGTAAATCCATTCTAAGCACGTGTATCTTCTCTATATATTCTACATTTATTATTATCTGGTCTTTGTGGTGCCTTGACCCTGGCTGGATGCCAGATACCCACCGAAGCTCCCTCCTTCACCAGACAGGGGAGATAAAAAATATAATGAAAGGCTCATGAGTTAAGGTCTGAGAGAGGGCACTCATCAAATACTGACATGGGCAAAATTGACTTTACTTAAGCAAATTAGTTGAATTTATTACCAAGCAAAATTAGAGCAGGATGATGAAAAGTAAAACAAATGCTAAAAACACCTTCCCCACACCCTTCCTTCCATCACATGCCCAACCTTATTCCCAGTGCTTTACTTCTTCACCTCCTCACAAAGCACAGGGAGATGGGGAATGGGGCTACAATTCGTTCTTCACATGGTTTCTGAAGCTGCTTCCTCCTCAAAGAGAGGAGCCTTCCTTCTGCTCCAGTGTGGGGTCCTTTATGGGAGATGGTCCTCTACAAAATTCTCCATGAGTCCATCCCACGGGCTGCAGCTGTCACAAGCTGCTCCAGCATGGGTCCCTTTTTTCCCACAGACTGCAGGTGGATCTCTGATCTACCATGGAGCTCCATAGGCTGCAGGGAGACATCCTGCCTTGCCATGGTCTGCACCAGGGGCTGCAGGGGAATCTCCACTCCAGCTCCTGGAGCAGCTCCCTGCCCCTTCCCCCTCCTCCTGATCTTGGTGTCAGCAAAGTTGTTCCTCTCACATAATCTCAGTCCTCTCTTCTCTGGCCACAGTTTCATCTGCACAATACTGGGTTTTCTTCTTCAGTATTGTACCAGAGAGGCACTGCTGGTCTTGGCCATGGTCAACAGTGGGTCCATCCTGGAGCCAGCTGGCATTGGCTCTGCTGGACATGGGGGAAACTTCCAGCAGCTCCTCACAGAGGCCAGCCCTGTAACCACCTACCCACAAACCTGGCCATGCAAACCCAACACAATCTCAACGTTCACCTACCAGAACTTATCCTTTCCGCTATTATTACTGAATCTGTACTGGCTTAAATGATATATTACCATCAATTATGTATATTATGACAAAATGTGACACCTTATTTTGCTGTATGAATAGAGTAAGGATGAAGAACCAGTTCAGAGGCATTTAACACATAAAAAATGCAGATAAATTCTGATAGGTGAATTACAAGACTATGTTGGTCAGCTTTCATAATGTCAGTAATTCAAAAGTTAGAAAACTTCAGCTGTTGATGGTTATCATAATAGCAGACAATCTTCTGCACTGCAACAGCACAATCTTTTACAGATTATTAAAATTACAGGATTTGGACATACATATGATTGATTTGTTTTGCCCTTGTGAGTAGAACACCAAGGAGGAAATCATTCTAGTTATCTGGAGAAGTAATCAGTGACACCAAAAATTCATTTGAACAAAAATAATATTGTTACAATACTCTAGTATGTGTTCAAAGTGTGTGGATATTTAGCAGATGATTTTTGAAATATCAGATCACTTGTTAAAAATGCTATACAACAGGAAAAGCAAATTACTAATACAATCTTTTCAAACTCGCAAAAGGCTGATTCAACTGTTGTTTGTATTCTACTGTAAGCAGTTAGTCAGAACTAGCCCACATTTTTCAGCAGCTTTATTAACAGAAACCATTGGTTTATAGTACCATTTAATGCAAAAAAGAGTTTCTTCAGGGTTGCACCACCCATTCTATTTGCTTAGAGCTAAAAATAGTGCCACTCTGCAGAGAACACTTTGTATTAACTATATTTTTAAATTTCTTTTCTATAGAACATGGTAGGAAACAGAAATCACCATTTCCTACACCATATATAATAGAAAATACTGTACAAGCAGAAGACATGTGAGTTCATTGTGGCAGTGTTCCTGGCACCAAACATTTTTCATTCTGAGTAGGCCTATGGAAGGCACTCTATAAAGTCAGGAAATTAAAATCCAGCTTTGTATTAATTCCTTACACAGTAATTTATAGCAGCTAATTCCTTTATGCAGTCATCTTGCTCAAATTAGTTGCACTAAAAATTATGGGGGGAAAAAAGACTACTGCACAAGGATATTAGTATTCTGAGACTTCAGAAAATTTAAATACTTAGCTTGATATAACATACTACTGACAGAACAATTATTTTCCATTAATATTTTCTGAAATTTCAACTCAAATGACAGTTTAGCAACATTTGTTATCCACACAATAAAAATGAGTGACTTGTGAAAACAAAAAAATCTACATACAAATAATGCTCTGTCCTTTCACTTTCATTGTATTGTGTGTTTTATAACATTTTAATTTGTAAATGTTCCTAAATAACTTGAAATATTAATCTGTTTTATAAAGAAAGCTCTGTTCATAACTAGTGCTTGGCAACATGTTCCTTTAGAATGTCAAAACCATAATTTTCCCAAAATATTTTTTCAAAGCACGTACTTTTTACATTGAAATTATATTATTTTTATGTGCTCCATTAGCATTGGAGGTATATGCAGAATATAGCCGTTTGGAAATAACACTGCACTGTTTTAAAATGAGAAAAAACATAGCTTTCTAAGGTGTTTTGATTTGAGTCAATGGTACTGATAGACAAAAACAAAAGGAAACTGCTCAATATTAACAAGCAACATCTATGTCTCCAACAGCTGCCTTAGGAACAAATGCCAGTGAGAATCTGATGTTGAATTTTCTCAGAGTGGTGCTAAGAGTTTTAAGTAGTGGATGATACAAAAAAATAATAGTATAGCCATTTGCTATTCTTTGCTAGAAGCAGACAACAGTCCATTTTCATACATAACTTGTAGTCTTTGATGTATTTCTTTATTATTTCTTTTTAAGGAAGAACCTGATATATTATAGTGCTTTAAACTACTTAACTAAATGAAACAAATTGAGCTGGTGTTCATGGAAACACCCTGCAATAACTTATTGCTGCATTATCTAAGCTATATCACCAAAGAAGAGATTTGTCTCTTGTTCTCAGATTTGCTGAGAAATAGAAGACAACTCTTTTTTTTACCTTTTTTTTTTTTTTTCTTTCTTTCTTTCTTTCTTTTTTTTTTAATCAGTGAATTCTTCCATTCTGGTCTAATTGTCTTACCAACACTGGTGCCATGTGCCCTAGGATGACCCTGCTTGAGTAGGGGGGTTGGAGCAGATGACCCACTGTGGTCACTTCCAACCCATCCATTCTCTGATTCTGAGATTCTGTGAATATAGAAAAGGTGGAAATATCTTACGTAATGAATATTTAGAGATCACTATCAGTACTAGGGAGAATGACAGCAGGACTGGGTTATGCCTGCGTTAAGAATGGAATATAAGTGTAGACGGTTTTTACAATGCAGCCAGTTTAGACTTTGTACCCTCTGCACCAATGATGACAAAATTATTTGATGTGTGAAGAGCATACTCTTATGATAGCTTTTCATGATATTAATTTGACTGACTCCATAGTACATTACAGGTTTTGTTTTAACCACATGATGATGTCAATCTATTCACTCCTTGAGATCTCATACTTAATGTGTTCTTGTATGAATTAAAGCTGGGATTTCAGTAGGCAGGAGTAGAATAGTAGGTTCTTTTTAAAATCTGCAATGTAATCCATGACTTCATGTCATTTTTGTAGCCTCTTGAAGGAGATAGAAAGGAACAATAATTAATTATACTGTTTTATATACCTTGAACACAAACTTCACTAGCACTGAGAATATTGAAAATGCTGTCATGAAAATATTGAAAATAGAATATAAATTCGTAGAAACATATATAACAGTTTACAGTTCTTCACATCTTTACAAGTTAGGAATAAAGGACTTGAGGTAAAAAAAAATATCCAATTTATACTTTAAATAGATTTTAAAAATTTCACCAATAATATATGTAGCTTTTATTCTAAACTAAGAGTGAAATTCACTGCAGTAGGGAACATTAACAGTATAGTGCTTGATTTTTACCTAAATTCTTACTCTCAGCCAAGATTTAGGCAGAATATATTTTGGAAAATGAAGGGGAGATATTTGTCTTAGCCCTGTGTAATATGGCAGGGACTTGCTGTATGAATCACAAAGGAAAACCATACCCCTGCTTTGGTCACGTGGACTGGCTGCAGAAAAATGTTGAAAAAACAACATACTTTCAAAAATATTTCCTTTTAAAGACCATAATATTGCTGCATAGCATGCCAAGGTGTTTCTTCATTTATCACTGTTATTTAAGTGTCTGATCTATGCTTCAACTGTTATTTACAGAGAAGTTGTGTAATGGATAGGGTCAGCAGAAACTAGATTAGGTAAAGTAGGGTTGGAACAGAGTGGTTTGCGATATAGTCTTATAGGTTTAGTCATTCTTTCAAGCAAAACTTGAAATCTCTTTAATAATCTCTTTAATAACACACTCATGACATGAGAATACCACTTTGGCCACAAAAGGCCTAAGTACACAGTCTTCATGAGAGGGTAAGTGGAAGTCCTGGGGTTTGTACAGCAATGTAGATCAAGATGATATGCTGCAGTCCAGGTGGCATTTTTCTTGAATCCACTGCTGCAGTTCTTTAACTCATCTTTAACTTGAGTCACCAAAATGCAAACTCAGTGCCAGGTTGCCCCACTGCAATTCTACAGACCAGTCAGCATATACTGAGTCCACATACACAGTTTTTAAAGATATCACAGAATTCCTATAAGTTAGGGGTTGAACCTCGTAGATGCAGCTTCTTTGTACAGGTTTGCAATAATGGCCAAAAAGCCCTCCATAAAAAAGCCATTAACCATAACATTTTTATCTCTCATGGTTGTGGAACATACAAAGGAAATCTGGTTGTTCCACCACTAAATTCAAACACTAATCCAAATGCAGCCATCTTCATGCTTACATGCCTGGATAAATCAGAACTAATAAAAGATGACTAATTGTCTGGCATTGTATTCAATAATATTTTAATCACCATTGCTAACTATAGTCATGTTTGTTGAAATCTGAAAGTTATTTGATATTACCTAAATTAAAAAGAAAACATTCTACGCGAGAAGCTCCTGAGTGAGTGCCAATGGCTTATTACTGTCCTTTACAATTGCAGAATAGTCTAAAAGCTTCATTGCTGATAATGAATTGAGGATAATACACAGCAGTATGTGCATTATTAATAGTTATCTATGTATGAATAGAAACTCAGCCAGACTCATCTGAAAGTATACTTCAAGGACTGCTCCTTAATGTTACAACTGAGGAACAGGTTTGTGAAGATGAAGGTGACATTTATTATTCATTTAAGAATTGACAATAGGGAAAATCTTATTCCTTTTAAGTATGTTTAACCTTGTGTAATGGTAGTTTAGATCCTTCAAAATCTCAAAGTCTGTCCTTGAGACCAAAAGCGCTCAGACAGCAAGTTGCCCTAAAAATTTTAGTTATGTCAGCTGTGGAAGTTATCTTTAAGTTCTTGTACTCTGAGGAATCACCTTGGGATTTCAAAGGAATGAGAACTTTTGCCTAGTTCAACATATTCACAATTATTTGGGAACAGTAAAGTGATAATTTTTGCTGCTGCTGTCAAATTATTCAGACTAATATTTTTTAAGTTGAAAGTGAAAGGTTGCACTGATAACACTTAATGACTGACAAAATGATAGGTGATATGATGACAATTACAAAGGAACACTGCTTCCCAGCGGTGCAGACTTTGTGGTAGATTTGGTTGATCAAATGTCCTTACAATTTAAACTTCCACTAATTTAATTTCCTATTTCCTGTCAAAGGTGGTGTCCATGCTATCCTAAAGCAGCTCTGCTGAAAACAAAAAGAGATTAGAATAAAACTGAACCCCAAGACTTGTTCAGAAAGTGCTAAACTGCATTACTAACATTTTTTTACCATCCTCTTGGGCCACATACACTGGAGGTTACTGATGCATACAGCTACACTGCAGTACAAACACATTACACTACAAACACTTAAAACTCATACTATCTGAAAAAATGCTTTTCACTGAATACTTTCATCTTTAATTTTAATAAAGTGGTTTGCATTTTTCTGAAAACTTTCCTTGCTGCTACGTTTAGTTAGGGAAAGTATCAATGCCCTTTCACCACCTATTAAAGCATAAAAGAAGTTTACTTTGATTCAGGAATTGCTATAGATCAGTAAAGTGTTTCTCTGGGAAACAGACAACCACAAAGTCTCAATATACTTTTTCCTTTTTTTTTTTTCCTAGATGTCCAGTGCACATTTTATACCTATGCAACACACTTGTTAATGAAAACTGACTGTAGGTCTAACAGACCAACCATCATGAGAAGTTTTCCAAATTCAGAGACTTTTCACAGGTCTAGAATCTCTGTTGTCACTGGTATCAGGCTGTTGCTTGGCTGTTTCTTCAAAATATGAGCAAAATACGGGACAACACATTGCATTTGGTGGCTCGATTGCCATTATTACCAGGACTCAGGACAAGCCTTGTGTCAGGTCTTACACAGCTGCCTGCCTATCAGCCAACCCCTGTTCTCAAAAGTTAATATCTCTGCCTGCAAAGAGGGACATCTCTGCAGACATGAAAAAAAAGTCAGTAATGACTGGGTAAGCACCACAAATCTCCAGCACCTACAGTTCTGACCCCTGTTATTTTGCTGGATTGATTTGATTTTTCCACTCTTCCAGATAAGAAAATGGATATTAAAACAATTATTAAGCACTATATATATGTTAATTATTGGAAAAATGAAACTGATAACAGCAAATAGCAGGAAAATAAGAAGGTCTAGAGAAAAAAAGTAGTAAAAAAATTTAAGTATGTGTTACAGATGAGTGCTGAAAAGAAGGAAAAAAATATGTCTGACGAAGCAAGAATGAAAAGGAAAGAACAAAAAAAAAATATCATGAACCATACATACAGAAACAATGTGAGACAACAGAAATGCACAAAAGTGTAAAAGGTCAGAGACTAGAAAATTTTAATTTCTAATTCACTTGTCACAAGCAATTGTAGATGCTAAAAGTTTAAGAGTCAAAAAAGCCAAAGATTACGTTCATGGAAGAAAAAATAATTTTAAGGACTACTAGATAGAAAGGATTAATTCCTGGCTTTTGAATGTCTGAGCTGTAAAATGCTGGAGAAATGCAGGAGAATTTTCTGGACTATATTCTACCCTTTCTCCATGCTCTCCTGGCTATGCACTAAGCAAGTAAGCAATGAAACCACTGCCTTAATTCCAGACAATTAATTAATCCTAAAGATAACATAAATAGCTGAACATTCTTAATAGTACTGGAGTTCAGCTCCTAATCAGCAGCAAAATTGGAAGACAATTATAACATATTTTGGTCACTAAGATGGCAACAAATCTTACAGAGAATCAGCTTATAGATTTTGTCGCAAGTTCTGTGATGCAGCTGATATCAATATTTCATATAAAGATATTTTTCAATATTTCCATTAAAAACTGTTGATTTAGCAATATCTAAATCTTTCAGGTAGAAATAGCTGGTTTTGCAAACATTTCCACTACATTTATCCAAATTATTTGGCTTAGCAAGTTTGAAATCTATTTCATGTATATTGTTTGATTTTTATTATGTAATTTTAAAAGAAATAAAAGTGTTTAGATTTCATCATGAGTGGATTTAATATGGAGCAAAGAAGCCACAAGAACCCCCATGTTAATAACCAAACACCTTAACTCCTGGCATTATATTAGCATTTGACTTGACATTATACTCACTAGTAGACAACACATAAATGAAACTATCAGATTTTGCAGATATTAAATTACAAACTCTTTCTGGTTGCATCTTCAGATTTTATTTTACTATAACCAAATATATGGATTTTTTTTTTTTTTTCCATGAGATTCTTCTGTTTTTTGGACAGGGCAGAAGAGAATCTGATCTGCATGCCTGTTCACTTTACAGTGGGGCTACATGGAGAAGAACAATTCTAGGTAAAATAAAAGAAAACAACTGAAAAAGACATAGGGCCTATCGATACCCTAAATCAAGGAAGCAACTGAAGCCCTGGAAATCTCAGAAGCCAATGCCTTATTCTGAAGTCAAGCCCAACCATCTACCGTTCTATAATTGACATAATGACACCATGGACATAAGAAGATACAAACTTCTGTTCATATGCAAGCCTAAATTCATATCAGATAGAACTAAAAATACTATTATGAAGTATTTGAATATCCAGGATGGAAATTTGAGCTTGCATTTTTTTATATTTACTTTTCAGCAATGCAGAGCTTCATAAATTATCTTTTAAGAAGAACATATCATTTTAGCTCATATTTAATCCCATCATCTTGAAGTTCATGTCCCACAGAAATGGAACAATGTAATACAACAGATCTTCCTGAAATATGTTATGGACCATGTTTTATTCAATATTTACCCTGATGGTAAATAAGATGTTAAAGCAGCATTCTGCAAATGACTTGTGGTTTAGAAAAAAGAAGTCATTGAGAAAAAAAGAAAAACAAATCCACTGAGATTCCCGTAATTAAGCAGAAGAGGGAAGTAGAGGGCCAATGTCAATACAGTTCCAGCCACCGAACTTTATCAGGGCTATTTTCAGATTACACCAATGAGTCAAAATATCTGGCAATTAATGACAGTTTCTGTGCAGCAAAGGTTGCACCCAATAGTACTGAAGTGAATTTGAATGAGCTAGGTTGTTGGGGTGACACTGGTGGTTCGGTTCTTTTCCCCAGGACCAAGAGAGAGACTGTCCTTTGTGTTGGTGCTTAGGGTGTTTATTCTTTCTTATCTGCTACATATTTACAGAGTACAAGGAGCTATATACATTAGGGTTCCAAGGTGCAAAATGGCTAAAGAAGTATCTCTTCAAGGTCTTTTAAGTGTCAAACCATCCAGTAATGAACAGCCAAGTAACTTATTTTCATTCTTAACCCAATAAGTAGACACCTGTGTCCTCAATGCAGATTCTTTCATCCAATCACCTAATATTACACAAAAACCCTAGAAGAAGAAGAAGGAGAAGAAGAAGGAGAAAAGGACAATGCCCTAAACCCTCCATGTTCTCTCATTCACTAATATAACTTAAACCTCAACTCTAACTTTCTCACCCAGTGACTTGATATAATTCCATCTAGCTTATACACACTCATGTTCTGTTTCTCTACTTAGTTCTAGAAGCTTTTTCCATGGTTTTACGTTAAACTCAGTGTTCTCTTGAGTGTCAGAGCCCATCATCACAGATAAGGGAATATTTCCTATGTCTCTGACACCAACAGTAGATGACAGGAGAGAATGGAACAAATGTTTTAAAATATCATAGCAGTTTCTCCTTCTTATCCATCAGATATCTGGGAGAACAGTCAAGTCAGAATGATTTCATGTTTATAGCAGAGTTGTGATTGCCATCAAGAAGCTGAATGTTGTAGTATGTTTATTCAGTTCTGTTAAAATTGTTATTATTTCTTCTGTTTGGTATGTTCCTTGTTCTCCCCCATTTACTGCTTTGGTTGGTTCCATTTGTCTGTTATGTAAACCCCTCCCAGTTTTCCTGAATGTTCCCCGTCAATCACCTTTACCCTGCCCCATCTCCCCATCCATCATCATAAACCCCACCTCTCCTTCCAGCTCCTTCCATGTATATCATCCCTTCCTTGACACGTTATTGGTTGTTGTGCTATGTTCCCGCCTTCTTTGTATCCCCATTGGTCCCTGACATTGTAACCTCCCTCTGTGAGCTCCCATTGGACCCTGGACTGTGCCCGCCCCTGAGGTAAAACCCCATGCACAGAGATGCTTGGGGCTTTCTTCAGTCCTGATTTCTCCCAGCCCAGAGCCTTCTGCTCATCCCCTCTCCTGAATAAACCTGTTCCTGGGAAGTAGAGCCAAGTGAGTCTCCTCCTTCCTTTTGCCATCACCCACGATGCCTGATTTGGCAGAGCCTGGCAGGATTCGGTGCTCTGAAGGTTCTGCAGTGGGGTCGCCTTTCCCCTGCAGTTCCCCATTCCTGGCGACTGCCCGTGCCGGAGTGGCACTGTAGAGCTAGCCCGGAGCTCCAGTGCGGCCAAGAGCAGCGTCAGCTGAAAGCATTCAGCAAGTGTTATTCTAGAACCTAGGATAGATACTGTCTAGAATATGATGAAAATCCTAAAACAGAAGGTCTAGGGGTTTTATAAAGACAAACATTTGAGAATTCATGACCTCATAACCAATGTGGAGAAATAGTTTGGTATGACTATCTGTCACAAATATGCCAGACACTGCATAACTCAGTCATCAGTGCTGGTTCCTTTCTGATCATGTTTTCAATCTTGAGTGTAAGAGGAAAATCAGAGGAAAAAAAGTAGTAAGGGTGAGAAAGACAATCATGTCAGCATTATGGACATTGCCTTAAACTGCCTAATACTTACCTAGTTTTGAAAAATGTCTGTGAACTATTTGCAGACTACTAATTCACATGGTACTGTGAGAACTGTACACTTACTATGGAAACAGCAATGAAAGAAAGTGCCTCTGTGAAAACAAGAATGGTAGTTGAAAGCTAATGGTAACACAGTTCTAAGGCTGATCCTTTCAGATGCCAGATTGCAGAAACTGCACAGAATAATGTACCTTTGCCTTCTGTTAGGGATGTCCAAGTCACAGAACATAATTTCAAAAAGGAAAGCAGACAACAGCTCATTAAAATGTTTTAAGGTCATTTTTTGAGTTCTTGCCAGAGGCCTTGCTTTGTTATTAAAGTCTGCCAAATTGCAAAAATTATTTTTCCCAGGTATTTTTAAACTATGCAGTTGTTTTTCCACTTACTTGCCTTCAGTGACATTTCTGGAGCGTGGAAATAAACTTGGCATTCCATTTCATTCATGTTTTAGGATTAAATGATTATACATAATTTTTGACCCACTGCATGGGCAGCACACTTTTTGCACCATTTTACTGAGCTTCACAGCATGAAAAGATGTAGACTGTGGAAACAGAGCTGTCAGCCTAATTTGAGAAACAGCAACAGCAGCAGAAAAATAACAAAACCAGCTAACCCTTTAGTCCAAAGAGTGAAACTACAGCAGCAGCAAATGCAATCCCTGCTGTGAGGGAGCATTTCTTGTGTATTGCTTTCCTGACTCTTTCCTGGAAGTGATTTTTTTTTACGGGGGGGTTATTTCTTACTTGATTTACAAAGACAATAAAGTCAATAGAACTGAACCAGCAGACTGAAAATACACTACTAGGTTTCCTTAAAAATTCTTATTTAATCACTTCTCTGCATTCACACTGACTTTGTAATTTAATGTGCAGGTTTTGGAATTTATGCCTTGAGTTCTTCCTTCTCTTGAAATTACCCTTCTGATTTTTGGATCACAGTCACTCTTAATGAAGTTCCACTGGCAGTACAAAAGCAAGGGAGGGAATACAAAATTTCATTGTCCTGTGATTGCACAGACCAATCAACCACCACCCATTCCTGAACAAAGAGTGCAAAAGACTGCCCATTTTGATCATTCACTGGGAATTTTGTGTAATACTGAATCAAATCAATATCTTGCCTACTATTCTTTGTAGACTGATAATGTGTATAAAACCTATATGCATATGCCTATAAGCTTTTGAAAATAGAAAACATTTGAGCTGAAATATAGGTTACCTGGGTCATAGCTGTCATTTTCGGAGACTTCTTTAAGGCTTTTCATAGGATCTTCATTTTACGTCTTTGAAAGGGACAGCACTCACTATAATAATAACATTTCATATAAGAACTAATGTATTTTCCTAATTTATTGCATGCACGATAACAGTACAGTTCTTGCTGTTAGTGGTGAAAATCACTCTGCTTTTCTTTCCCATAACTCTGTTTAAACTTTCTTCCGCACCACAGAATTCTTTTCCCAAGAGGTGCCAAAAAATCATCCTGGTATCTCAATATTCTTAAATCTTCAAGACAAAAGGTATGAGAGATCCCAACCAATCTTACCTCAGGGGAACCAGGTAGACAGAAATCCAGGAGTGCCCCAGCTCTTCTGCCACAGCACATCACAGAGTCATGGAGTCATAGACTAGACTGGGTTAGAAGGAACCTCAAAGATCATCTAGTTCCAGTCCCTCTGCTGTGAGCAGGGGCACCTTCCATTGGAATTGGTTGCTCAAAGCCTTATCCATCCTGTTCTTTAACATGTCCAGGGACTGGAGACCCACAGCTTCTCTGGGTAACTTGTGCCAGTGCCAGTGCCTCACTACCCTTGTAGTAAAGACTATCTCCTTACAGCATTTGTTTGATTTTCATGTGTGAAACATCATGGCAGGCACAACTATGGAGAATGGTGTCCATCCACGTTGGAACTCCTTTAAACTTTCTTTGCCATTTTGAGTTCAGTGACCTGTAGTGGATATTGTTGGGGAGGATGAAACAGGGAAATGTTATGAATATGATCATTTGGCAAAAGGTTCTAAAGGTATGAAGCCTAGAATCGAAGTAGAAATGAAAGCTTGCTTTGAGTCATAAGATGCTGCGTGCTGGTTACTATATGACCAAAGAACAATAGCCTAGCCAGCTGAGGGAGAATCTCTGATGATGAAACAATGTCCTTATGCAGATCGGGAATCTGAAGGTCAAGAAGCAAGGGAAGAATTTGTAAAGCTTTTAGAGTTTGAAATGTTACACTATATGGTAATGTAGTAATTCTTATAGGCTGTATGTAAATTCTTTAGTGGGTGTGTCTCATAGTGATTGGTTACTGGGAATTAGAATATTCACTATAGGAAAACATATAATGGATTGTAACAAGAACTTTGCTCTCTTGTTTCTTCCCTCCCCCTCCTTAATCTCTCCTCTCCCACTCTCCCTGTCCCACTCTCTCTCCCCATCTCGACCACGTCTTCGCCGAGGCTGGTGGCAGACACAGGTCTCTCCCTTTCTTACCCATATAATAAACTGCTTACACCTGAACAGCTTGGCTCTGGAGAAGTCTCTCACTGTGAGCGTTCCGTACAAAAATAAGAAATATTATATAACAAGTGTGATTATTTTTTTTAAACTAGCTCTTAAATTCCTTACAGGGTTGTGCACTCATGCACCTGTGAAGTAGCCCTCAGTGGAGAATTATCTGGGTCTTTTTGAAGTTATAGAAAAGGGCATGTGGTGTTTTCATGCTCAGGCTGAGCATGAAACAAGGTCTGCAGTAGACTGTTACAAGGCCCCTCACAAAAGTAGTTGCATTTTTTTGTTTTATTTTCTGATAGGAGCTAAATATTCTTATCTAACTTTTGTCTTGATGATGAATAACCCATATTGTTCTTGTTTTATTTATTCTTGTCTTAAGCCTCTTTCATAATACACACAAATATGAATACATGTATCCACTACAAAATTTTCTGTTGAGCTCCCCACCAACAAAAAAAAGCTGGGGCCAACAATGATGAGCTGTGGCAATAATACTGCTGTCACAATGAGTACCTGTATCCTTTAAAGAGTCTGAATTTGTAAAGAGAAGAATATATATTATTAAACCAACTAAAAACCATGGAAAACAACAGACAATTCTGAATGCATAAATCTCATATAGATCCCTGCAAAACTTCTCCCTGTAAAGGGCTTCTCTTCATAAAACTATGCCTAAATTATATCCTCCAGCCTAATAGAATATTTCCATTGATGGTATATTATAATTTGGGGACAATATGCTATCTAGATCAGTTTATTGGTCTGTAACTCCTTTCTCAGGAATATCTTCTTTCTTTCAGGCTAGATAACCTCCACCGTAATAAAACATTCATTTTTCCACACCACTTACACGTCTTAAAATCTTGTCATGGATGATCAAAATTACAACAATATTTCCATTCCTGTGACAACAGTAAATTCCAGCATATTCAAACTTACTTAAGCAGCAAATTGTCATGTATCAAATTTGGCAGCTTTACTTCATTCAGAAATGGTCCTCAAAGAGTAATCTGCAAAAAATATGCAAACACAAAGATGACTGTTGTGATGGTCAGAAAAGAAAAATATGTACTGGTGTGTGCTCCTGGTTCAGAAACTGCAGTCAGCGATATTAACTTGTATATAATGGGCATGCTGGGCAAGGCAAGCCATGATGAAGGGGTTTCAAAACCCTGTCAGAGGCTTCATCCCTGTGGTTCCAAGCTACAGGGCAGCCCTGGTCCCAGGAGGCAAAGACTGCACCTCCAGCCCCACAAACAGTGGGACCACACCAAGCGAGCTGGGGATCTGCTCCCCACCTACAGGGATGCATGACAGAAACAACTCTGCAGAGGCTTCTGACACCTAGTTTGGTCCCTTGTCCTCTGGAACTTGCAAAACTGTATTTGAAAATCAGGTTTGTTTTTAGACTTTTCCCTTTTTTGTATAAAAATACTTTAATCTCTCTTCCTCTATGAATCTAAAATAAATAGTTTATATTGATTGGAGAGAGTCAAAATTTATTTCCCGGTCAACAAAACTGTGCGAAGCATTTGTGCAGGGCTGGCAATTTCAGCAAAATTATAGGCTTTCTCAGAGTGTATATAATTATTGACATTCCTGCCTTCATTTCCACTCAAAACTATCAGAAAAAATATTCTGGTCTTTACAGAAGACTTAATATATTTCATACTGTCTTTTCTCTCCAGTGGAGAATTTTGATGCATTTTCTAGAAGAGGGTATTTTGCACCAAAGTTGGAGGTTTTTGTTAACCCCCCTGAGGAAGTCTTGGTCCCACATGCTCAAATCTCCTGTTCTGTAGCCAGCTTGACCTCTCTGATGCTAAGCAGCTGGGGTATTTTCCCTTAAGGGTAAAAAATGTCTTTTGTCTTGAAGTACAAAAATGTCAATTTTCCATACACTTCTGTGCCCTATATATTATCTCAGCAGAGGTACAGTCCACATGATTAAACTCTGTAATGTCAGGCTACATTTTCCTCTTGTGGACTGTGCTGATTGTTTATCATGAAAAAAGTATTGATGATAATTCCATTTTCATCAACTTAGCTGTCTTGTATTAACCAGTTTCATGCTCTGTTGTTTTACCAGCTGATAATACTGATAACTGTTCTGAGTGATACTCCAAATTTTAATCTTCTGAACCTTGGAGTAAATATAATTGATAAAAGCAAAAGCTTACAGATGCTTTTAAACTTAATTGCAGATCTATGAGAATGAAAAAAAAAATGCAGATGTAGCCAAGAACTTTCTTTTAAAAACATATGTCACTCATTCCACAGAATAGGAATCAGAATAGTCACAAAAGCAGATCAGAATAGTCACAAAACATTTTCTCAGGAGCTATTTTTTTAGTAATTACTCCTGTCAGATAGAAAGAAATCAAATTTCATGCATTTAAAGTACATGTTCTCTATAATCAAGACCACAAATGTTGGTCCACAGTTTGAAAGAGCAGGCTTCTAGAAATGTGTAGAACCTATTGTATGACAGTAACGTTGTTTAGTATCAAATGTCAAAGATCCCTAACATTTTAGGGTACCACAGGATACAAGAATGAATTCAAAATAACAATCTATTTCAACTGCATAATTAATTCTCCACAAACCAATAACTAATGGGACATAATGACTCTCTTAATTGTCTATTTTGGTTCATGTAGGAAATAAAAATTATGCTATTAATTTTATACTTTATACTTAATAATTTTATACTTATTAATTAACTTATTCATATTATACTACTTAACTTATTAATTTTATACTACAGAGTATTGAATATACTTCTCTTTTTAAAGACTTAATTTTTCATATGTTTGTCTCTATGTGAGATGTGATGTTGATCTATGTGAGGCTTTTAGAACATCTGTAGTAAAAATTCTAAGATCAAAATGGGAAAAGAATTCGTGGCCATACCCATACATCTTTAAATTTTCATAACTTTGTATTAGATGCACTTGCTGAAACAAAACAAACTGAAACACACAACAAAAGAGCAAAAAGAATTGCTACTGCTGGCTATGATCTTTCCTCCTCAGCCTTAGGCTTGTCTGAACCTCAAGTAAAAAGTCTGCTTCACGGTAAGGTTTTTGAAATAAGTATATTGCTGTGCAATATACTTATTATATATAAGTATAATATCTCCTGTGCAGCCAGGCACAGAGAGCCTCTCTGTGAACCTGAGTGAGGAGTGAGGCTCTGTTGGAACTAACAGCACCAGAAACAGAACGAAAGCCAGAATCCCAACGGGATTCATCCTTCTCCAAGATAAAATGGTACTGTAATAACAAAATTTAAATTATTCTATTTCCCCAAGTCTGTAATAAAACTCCCATGAAACAGGTGACAGTGCTAGGACTGAAAATTGATGTGTTGACAGAAGGGTGCATCATGAAAGAGACAAGGTCAAGGGAAGAACTTTTGAGTAAGCCTTTTTTACATACACTTCTACTTCTCCACATCTTCACATTTTTGTCTTACACTGTCTATTTTTTTCCCAGCAGCACAAAACAGCCATTGGCATTAAGATCCTATTCTCAGACTAAGTGTTAGCTGATGTATTAAATAATTAGTTCCGTGAAGCAGTTCAGTGAAAATTAATTGTAATCTGTCCTGTGGGCTACCACAAAAGTATGCAAATTCTAATGTTGTTTTATTATTTTCTACTACTTTGTTTCTTTATGCTTTGGGAAACTTAAAACATCAAGCTCTATCTTAACCAGGTACTTGCTGGGAAAGTAATGCTGGGCTTTCACTTAATGATGAGGCTTAATCATTAATGACTCTGTACTGACACTGTCTCCTTATATTTGCAAGTATTTAACTGCTTCTCAAAGAATTAGTTCCTCTAACAGGTCAATAAATAATACACAATTAAGTAGTCTCCCAACTTAAATTCTAATAATCAAAGATAAGCAGTCTTGGACACGATCTTTATCCAACATCTTACTTCTCTTTTTATATGCAAAACAAACCAGCGTTCAAGCTACTGTTCTGTACCATTAGTAAGACTTTTCCACTCCAGAATGGTAGGTAATTTTCTTGACAAACTGTCTATCAGGAAGAATTTGAATCAGGAAAGTGATTGCCCAGGTATTAAGGCCTAATATTCAAACTGCTATCTAAATACTAAGTACAATTACTTATTTTCACTGAAGCAAAATAATCTGTTTTTAACCCATTAAAAAGAACAGAAGTTCAGGCTAAGAAAAGATGAATTTTTCAAAAATGTAGTAATATTGTACTTTGTTAGGTGAACTATATTATTTTATCAGATGATATCAAAATGTTTCATGAAATTACATGGGAAAAAAAAGCACAGAAATATAAACAACCTATGATAGTCGCAGAGATCTTCAATCATAACTAGTTTATAAGTGCAATGCTTTTAATCTCTAACTGAGCAACTGTTTAAAGAGGTTTTTGGAAAGCTTTCTCTGAATTTTAGCATTAATGTTCTTTCATCACAATTAGTTCTCATGGTTCATTTTTATTAGACGAGACTAAAGCACTGGGTTTTTTTAAAGAGCATTGTTTTCTTGACAAAGAGTCCCAGTGTTACATAATTCTTAAGTAGAAAACTTACCAGAAGCATATAGAAGAAAAAAGTATAAAAGAAGGAAAAAGCAATTGAATTACCATGAACTTCTTTATCTCTTTTTCTTTTTTTACTTCTTTTCTCTTTTTAATGTAATTCAATGAATATAACAAGTCACCATCATTAATTTACAGGGGTTTTCTTCTATTAAGGGCAATGTCTTTGTGTTTAAGAGCAATTCAAAATATATGTGTTCATCTGACAAGAACTATGTGTTAATATGGTTGGTGAATGTGTCCAAACCTCACTCTCCAAAGAGCAAAAAAATCTAGTATCTCTTAGAACTGCCATTTAAATTGAAACTAGCACACGTAACGTACTTATTGGAATCCATCCTTGAATAGATCCATTCTTTCTGTCCTTGGAAAAATGCAAAAGCTGTTTGGACATAGTCCTGGGCAATCTGCTGTAGATGAGACTGCTTGAGCAAGGTAGGATTAGGACCAAATGATACCCAGACATCCCTTCCAACCTCAGCCATTCTGTGAGTCTATGATATTAGGCTCAAATGCATTTTTTTTCGTTTATTCAGTGTGTCATCCAGTATCACAAATCAATAATATGGTCCATTTTCTGTGGAAATTATATTTTATGTGTTTCATTTTAATTGTTGGAGGGGGAGCATTTCCAACATTTATTTCAGACTGAAAGTGGTGAAGACATGTAATAAACTGTCACTGGGATCACCCAATTCTCTTCATTGATTATAAACTGTTCTGATAAGTATCTTAGTTGTCAAGGTATTTTCTAGATTACTAAAGCTAGATAATAGGAATCATAACCTGATTTAATGTTATTTGGGGCAGAAAGCCTCCCATGTTAAACAATCAAGTGGGTACTAGATATCCTTCATCAAAGAATGTGCCAGAAGCAATGAGACAGTGTGAGTACTAGAAGATGTAAACTTCTATAGCTGAGTGAGATCCACATGAGTCTTGTCTTTCTACAGCTAAGCCTTGCAGTCAAATTCCAAAAATGCCTGCCCACTTTCTGATACCTGGTTTCAGCAACGCCTAAGGTAAGACTCTGAATTTGCCACACAATGAACTGGGATGCTGAAGTAACATTGTTTGGAACTCCCAGGAAACATGTGCTTTGGAACCAATGGGTGGTCTTCACATGAACTCTTAGGAGAAGGGCGTCCCTGGAATGTTTTGGATGTCTGAGGCACCTGGACCTCTGAGTTCAGTACATGTGTGAGATTGTAGTCAACGTCATGGAACTGCCTTCTTGACAAGGGCTTTCCTCTGCATGGGGGGATAGGGAATGTGTGCTAATGTCTTTGCAAACAATTCTGTGGGTGAAGGTGTGCATGTTAACATCTTTGAAATGGGTCTTAATGTCTCGGCTAACTTCATGCAGCAAGTTTGTTACAGAGCCCAGACAGCTTCAACCTTGAAACTAAGCGGGTCTGCACAAGCTTGAGTTCCTGAACTTTGGAGTAAAATGACAAGTTCAAGGGAGGAATAAGAGAGGAATATGTGGTAGGCAGTTCAGGAAGGCTGTACCTTCCTAACCCCTCAGCAGTATGGAAAGGAAGAGGGCAACGTGTGGCTGGGAATTCATAAAAGATAAAAAAAGGATAAAAGGAGTCTGCTCCCTCTAAAATGTCGAGAGAGAAAACCCGTCGGGCGTATGCTGCAATGGACTCTCTCCCTTTATTTGAATATAGCTGCAGGGCTCCTCTGTCTCCTTCCTTTATGGATGCTGGCTTTTCATAGCGTGATTTTCAGTACAGGGGTATCTGGCTTTCCCCTTGTAAAGTCAGATTTTCAGCTGCAGCCTCTCAGCTCCAGGTGATTTTACCAGTATCCTAGCAGTCTTTAGGTTACACATCTAAATCTCATCTAAAATACTTGACCAGAGTGAAAGTTCTCATCTATATTCCTCTAGGCAAAGGATGATCTATTACCATCAAGTATCAAAAGTAACTCAGCGGGATAGCAGGAATTTCAACCTTTATGTTGAAAATTTTAAGACAAGACAACAAAGTTTTAATAAATTTTTGGGGTTTGACAAAACTTTCTTGGTTGTGAATTTGTACGGATGAGCTTGAATGATTTCTTAATAAAATGGACTGAAATAAAAAAATGTAAAAACTTCTCAGAATTACAGACAATCATTTTGAATATCACTTATGTCACATTTTATGCAAAAGCATCTCAGAAAATGTCAGAAACATGCCACATGTTTCCTGTTCCAATTAACAGAAAATAACTTACAGTCCTGCAGTCACCAGAGATTTATT
Organism: Poecile atricapillus; assembly: GCF_030490865.1. Taxonomy (NCBI): domain Eukaryota; kingdom Metazoa; phylum Chordata; class Aves; order Passeriformes; family Paridae; genus Poecile; species Poecile atricapillus. The sequence goes on along the minus strand of NC_081249.1, from coordinate 152,401,940 downwards.
GCAATTCAAAGGCAGACATGATCCTTCATACCAGTTAATACTGTTGTGCTACTGTTAATACTGTAGTGTTGTAGGGTAGAATATGGTTCCATCCTTCTAAATAGAAAGGTATGTGAAAACACTTTTAAGACATGAGGTGTAAATTCATGCTTTTGTAGACCATTAATTCAATGTGGCACTTAGGGACATGGTTTAGTGCTAAACACATTGGTGCCACGCTTATGGTTGGACTCAATGATCTTATAGGTCTTCTCCAACTTAAGTGATTCTACAATTTTGTTATTATTTTTAAATGTGACTAAGAGAATATATGTCCTTAAATCAGAAACAAATTGTTCTGGTTCCAGACACAGCAGGTTAATTTTTGCAGTACTGGGTGAGGGCATGGCCAGGAGATGGAGGTTATGTTATAACACCTCACATCATTGCCAGGGGTGGGGGGAAGAAAGTCTCTTCCAGCGAGAAGGGATTCTTTCCAGTCAAGAAAATACAGCTGAGGGAGTTGTCGGTGTTGTTTATTTTAGGGGGATTTTTGTGTGAATCATTCCTTTCTGCACTCTTTCTCATTAGTACTGTTGCTGTTATTCTTTCTTTTCTTATCTCATTGCTGTTTTCAGCAAATTGTCTTTATCTCAACCTGTGATCTTTGCCTTTTGTACCTCCAGTTCTCCTCTGGAGCCTGAGGAAGGGGAGAGGGAACAACAGGGGAGTGAGTGGTGGATGTGTTTCAGTGGGAGCTTTAAATTGGACAAAACCATCACACAAATCCTACTGAATTTTATCGGGGCTCGGGCCGGCACTGCAGTGTGCCTGTAAGTCACAAACTTACTACATCTGACACTAAAAACCATTGTGATTTCAAAAAAGTTTTGATAAAATGGCAACACATTGTCGAGCACACAGGAACATGCAGAGAATCAAAAATTACAAAAGCTTTCGTCCTGCAAATGTTCTTAAATATCAGCTTCATTTTCAGTTTTCAGACATACGGACTCGGTGCTGGTTTCTTCTCCACAGTTAATGTTTCTATAAGACAGGAATCTTACACTTTCTCTAGTGAGTACAACACTAAGGGAAGATAAAAAGAACAGAAGAAGGTAATATTTATCAACACTTGAATGTTTTCTTCAAGTTAGTAGGCATATCATGTTCATTCAAACACTTAAATGGTGTTGGTACTACCTTAACATGAACATGCTTCAAGAGAAATCTTGCCTGTTTTCCATTTTCAAAAGTCTCAGCCACTAAAATATAAGCCAAGGTTGACTCAAAATCTGGTGATTCTTTGCTTCCAGAATGTCCGTATGGTGCAAATTCTATATTCTGTGTTTCTATACTTGGGAACATATCTTCTGCAAATTATTAGCTGTTCTCAGGGTAAAAGAACAATTTGTATTTCAAACAAATTTGCAGTAGAAGGACTCATAGCTTCACATAATTTTGTTATGTAAAAGATCAGTGAAACATTTCTCCTTAAAGTCAACCTTGCATACCGCAAGTGTTTAAATATCAATTTTATCTTCCTTGATGTGCTACTATTCCCCAGTAAAATTCCATAGTTAAAACTTTGACGTCTCTAGACTTTTTGATAATTGCTAGATGTAATTTAAAATAATTAGCAAAGCTACTTTGTTAGTTTAAGTTTTACACAAAATTCAATACCACTCTCTCCAAACATCCTGTCAAGGAAAAGTAAACCTACAGAGTGGGAGAGACAGTGAGGAAAATGTGAAGGACTTGTGATTTCACTGGTGTCTGGAGTTATATTTTGGTGAAAGAAGTGGAGAAAATGTTCTGGGATACAGAAGGATATAATAGGCATTAAGTTTTTACCTTTCTGTGGGTCTTTTTGAGCTCTGAAGTGAGGCAATATTCTCTTTCACTCTGAAGTGTTTTATAGTGAAAAACTGAAAAACTGGGAAATTTATCCTCAGGATCTGTAGACAAGAACAAGCATGATGGCAGCCTGAGTGATGAAACAGCTAAACCTTTAAATGTCACTTTAGGCACCTTCTGAGCACTGGCATTTTATTGTTTTTCCTTAGAAACACCACAGAGACATCACAGTCCTGTTTTGCTGGCAGTGCATGAAAACCTGCCAAAGTGACAGGCCCCACAACAGAAATCTACTGTCCTCAAAGTGGCCTGTGCTTCTCAAGGCTGCAGTCACACGTGTCCAAGGACCAGATCCTTATCCTTCAAATCAACCTAATGCTTCCACAGTAAACGCATTATTTTTTTTTGTATCAGAAGGAAGGACTTCTGTGGACAAAGAAAACTAGAGAATAGTGTGAGAAAATTACAGAATTTGAGGAATTGCAAATGTGGTTACAGATTTCCTTGCAGCAGAGTTTCTCAGGGATTTGCAGGGCATCTTTGAACATAACATTTTGGAAAAATGAGAGAGGAAATCAGTTGGAGACACAACATAAGGTTTTGACTTATTCTTTGTCAGAAAAATACAGACCTGATCTCTTTCTAAAGATCTTACATTGAGAAGCTGCATTGTTAGCAAAAGCCCCGCGCTCAGCAGCAGTAGTTGAAAGTAGCAACTCAGACAATAGAATTTCTTTCCATTCCTCGTACATTTCCTCAAGTAGAGATTTATCTAAAAGCCATTTTTAGACACTGTCCTGGAGCAGAAGCTTCCTAATTTCTTTTTGAAAAATAGTAGTGATAGCCTCACTACACATCTCATATATTAAATACATTCAGCATTCCCCAAATTTTAATGGTGATAAGTGAAACTAATGACCATAAATGGATTTGCTTGACTTGATTGCAGAAGTTAATTTTAGAGGATGAAAACATTAAAGACTTGTTTCAATGAGTTTTTAAAAGCATGGAACATAATGATTTTCCTGTGCATTGCTTTTAGTCTTGCTGAATATTAAAAATAATTTTATTGGGTAATAATATGTCTCTGCTATCAAGAAAAGTGACCCAGACTGGAAATGTTTCTATTTAACATAATAGATTTTCTACAATAATACTTTCTTCAAAAATCATCACCAAAGGAGTGGTGTTTCTCACACTAGACTACTTCTACTACATAGCTGAACCAAACTTGCAGGAAATAAAGCATTATTTTTTTGTAAGTCAATAAACAGGATTAACTGGTGCAGATAAAATTGTTTCTTATAGAGACCCACTGTGGGGGGAAAAAAAATTAAATTACTTTTTAAATTGCTCTTACTTCCTCAAGCTGTTTCCTACTGAGTTCCCAGACCTACAGTCACACCTCGCATCAGGGAACACCCAACTTGGCAGTAGCTGCTACATCTGCCTTTACAGACAAGAATGCAGCAATATTTTAGATATTAAAATTAAAATGCTGCAGTTGGATATCAAAGAAAGATGCTAACACAGTTCATGTAGAATTCTGTATTCAGTCTCTCATTTTCATAAGGTCTATAGTATTAGTTAAATCAGGATAGTTAAATAAGTTAAAAAAGCAGTGGAATAAATATTTTAGGAGAAATCAAGGAAGTCTTTTGAACTTTGATGAAACTTTTATCATCCTAATGAGTTCCAGTACTTGAACTGGCCAGCTGTGACACTTGCGAGATTCTCATGCAGCAATTTCTTCACCAGCATGAGAGCTTGTGATTAGACTTCAGGGGAAGTTATGTGTGTAACACGTCCTGTCCATGTCAATGTGAATTCCTCCCCGATCCATGTTCAGTGTGAAGCTGTACATGTAAAGGGGGTGGGCTCCCTAGAGCCCACAGTCTGCCGCTGCAGGACCCCACTGTCACACCTGCATAACCCAGCCCAGTGCCTGGAGCTGCTCTTCAGATTTCTAAGCGATGTGGTTTCCCTTTGATCTTTCACTCACAAGGTGTTTATTGGTTCATCGCTAGACAATTACTTCAGACAATTCAATGTCTCATTGCTAACTATGAGGCTTGGAGCAGAACTGATCATGCAGCACACTTCCAACATGCTAAAGAAAAGGTTTCCTTGATTGCTTTCTGTAGGTGTATGCTCCTTGCTGTATTTAAATTATGCAAATAATCAGCAGTTCTGTTCATGAACAAGGTAGATCTTAATTTCATTATCTGCTTGCAGATTTGTAGTCTGTCTTTAGTTCAATTTTCACACAAAAGAAGTTTAATAACATCAATTAATTAATATATATCTTTTTGGAAATAAATGTCAAAACATTTTTTATCCCACTGTGCAGTGGAGCACAGAGGTGACATAAAGTGACTTGGCCAGTGTTATACAACAGCTATGTCCAGTCCTATCTTTTGCAACATGCTTTCCTATGCTAAGTACAAAAGAAAGAGAAATCCGCCCACTTTAATTTATAGACAAAAGCATTTTCTCTAGAAATGTAAATATCATTTTCTTCTTCACTTCTTATTCTGAAAAGCAAATCAATTCTTCCCTTATTGGCCATATCTGCAGCTAATAAAATGCTTTCTAGAAACTAAGTACCCAGATTTTAATAATTCATTTCAAATATAATCTCATGCAAATTTGTTTGCATGCACCAACCACAAGTTGTTGGTGCATGCATAGTTCCAAGCTATCTGATCAAGCAGAAAATAAACATTTTCCTCTAATATTTCAGATCAGTTTTAGTATTCCATGCCTACAGAAAAACTCTTTCTCAAGAATTGTCTGTGCTCAGAAACCAAAACAGAATCTAATTTTGTTTGACTCAGCTTCCTCTTCAAGCAGTTTCTTCACAGCACTGAACTTAGTTCTCTGAACTAAAACATTTATTTGAGCATGGAGGACAAATGCATCAAAAGTATGTTCAATAACACTGTGAATTATCACCATAACATACATATGCATAAATCTATCTTTCCATTGTACATGTCTACAAAAGAAATTCTCAGTGGAAATATACAGTGATGCAAATTTCAGGATAACAATCTTTGAATCTTTATTTTTGGTTCTAACTGGAGTTTATTAATCAACATATTCAGTGTGTCAGTAAATACTCTAGGGAAAATTTTAATGTAGTTGTGCAACAACCTGGAGATTTATTTCTACTGCTGTGATGCATTTATTCAAAGGTTTTGTAAGGAGCTGTGATGAGTCAGATGGTCTCCACAAGCAGAACTGTTAGGAAAGTTGAAAACTATGTTCAACTGGTTCTAACATGGTGAGTTAACTTTGGCTAAAGGCCAAACTCCCAGCTGGCTGCGTGTTCCCTCCTCCTACTCAGCAGGATGAGGAAAAAATAGGGTAAGACTGTAACAAGATAAAGACAGGGACATCACCTACCAATGACTGACTTGGAGAAAATTAATTTAATGTATTGCCCATTAGAATAGATTCAAATAGCAAGAAACAAAGACAAATATTAAAATATACTGTTTCTCCCCACTTATCTATGTTCAACTTCACACCTTCACTCTGCATATGAGTTCTGGAAAAATTAAAGAAACTCAGTTCAATGAAAGAATGCTAATAACTTACCTTGTTTCTTACATACCTTCTAGAAAACTAGTCTCTATCACATGGCCTTGATAGAATCACAAATTCATAGGATAAGGTGATGTGGAAGGGACCTACAAGGAGCATCAAGTCCAGCTCTTGGCCCTGCACAGAAGAACCTAAAGAATGTGACTGAAAGCATTGTCCAAACACTTATTGAACCTCATTTCTTTCTGTGATAGCTTATGCAAAAGATAATCAGTACTCTAAGGAATAAATCTATTTTTTTTCGCATTCCAGGGTGATGCTTTCCCAGATTTGATCAAACTTCAAAGAGTTTCTTAATTTAAAGTGAACTTTGAAATTTAAGTGCGTGACTGAAACTGCAGTAAATGGACACCATTTGAAGCACTGTAAATAGAAAGCAGAACTATCGAGTCACAGACAGATGCTGTCTGAAATTCTGTATTCATTGTGCTGGTTACCAGCAATTTGAAAGTTTTTTTTTCTGGATATAATAACAGCTATATGTAATAAAATGGCAGTTTTGTGATTTGATTTGATTTGATTTGATTTGATTTGATTTGATTTGATTATCTACATTACCTAGCACGTTTTGGATTTTTTAACTCTCTAGCACTTAACATCTGTGTTGTCTTGGAGCCTCATGTTTCATGGCATAAAAAGTAAGGATCTTGTCCTCATTAATTCAGGGAAAAACTTTGGAGTAAAATTGATAAAACATAAATTAAAAAACTAGACAAAGAGAACCCCATCTGGAGCCTAAACTGATTTGTAAGACAATTTAGCAGCTTTAGAAAGCTTTGGGGACTGTCAATGCTAGATGTAAGTTTCCACAGTACAGCTGTTTTTTAAAATTTTTGTTTGTTTGTTTCTTTTTTTTTTTTTGTTTGGGGAAGAACTTATTATTTCTTCTGATTTAAGATATATTACGTAGAAAAGAGCACTTCTGGAACTTGAAAAACTGTTCAAAACTCTAAAATAATAACTCTCTGAAATAATGCTGACAGAGCAGGAATTGAGAAAGTTGAAGGCTTGAAAACAGGAGTAAGAGATTTATCTCTGGAACAGTTATTCCTTGAGGAGGTTCAGCAGGTAATGTCAGACAGAAAATAAGCTTTTTTTTTTTCCAAAGAAGACAATGAAACCCCTAGAATTCCAAAGAAATTGGTAGTTACTGCAAAATAGGGCAAATAATGCATCATCTATTTTATCTGAATCTTATTGTATATTAAAACACACTCTATATATGTAGTTGCAGTATATCAGTAATGTTTCATCAGTTTGGTGACTTCTATAATTCATAAGTTTTTTGACCAAAATATTGCTGAAAATGTATCTAAAAATAGAGTCAAAGCACTAGTTAAATTTTAGATCTAATTTACTGAAGATTTAGCTAGGTTGTTCAGTAAGCACTTTCAGCAAACATAAGCTGGTATAGACATTGGAAAAATCCTTACCACCACTGAAAACATGCTCCTATTCTCATTCCTCCTCATTCCAGCACAAATAATTGGGTGTGCTTATACAGCGTACAGCAAGAGAGCTGCACAGATAAAAATGGAAAGAAGGAGAAGAGGCAAAGGAATCCTCTCCTGTCAGATAAGATCCTGCATCCAATTTCTTACTTTGATACATGAACAATTACTGGACACAACTGAGCCTTGAGAACGGGGGGCATACAGGTAAGGAGTGAGAAGGACTTCTCTGGTGGAAGCGGTGACCTGGATCTGCTGAAAGGGCTGCTGAGAAATTCCCATGTGAGAAGTGCCAGAATCAGATTGTGGTATAAGCTTACTGTGCTGGTTCAAATATTTTCTATAATGACAGATTGAAATTTTATTAGCAGCATTTATTTGTTGCAGGATTATATTGGCAAGTAAATCAGACAAATATGCAGTAAAGATCAGAATGAATAAGCTCCGATAATCTTACTTTTTTTTCTTACAGTTAGATTTCTTTTCTGCTATGTTACAGATTTCCTTCTTATACTTTAGCCTGGATTCAATGATTTTCATCTATTCAATGATACTCTCATCTTAGGATCTACACCTGGTCATACAGAGAAAGAAGTAAGATGTTGTCTTAGGCTGTTTATACTGAGGTGTGGGTGAGTCCAGACTCATTATAATTCATTCTGCTATATGAGGAATGATCTTTGCTGGGGGGCTTCCCAGAGCTGAAGTACGTCTTTAAGTCTATTTTTGCTACTGGTAGAATGGCTGAGACTTTTAAGGAGAATTTAAAAGAGGATTACAAGTAAAAACTTGGTTTCACTTTCCCATTCTGAAGAAGTCACAGAGGACATATTATTCTACTTTTTATAGAGGCTGTGTTTTAAGAGACATCAAGCCATTTTCAAAATACTTGAAAATATACAAAGCTTCCATACTATTGGAGCCTCCTTTCAATCTTTCAGGCTTAGGCTAAAAATAGAATTACGTTTTATCTGAAGCACCAGGCCTCCTCATATAAAAAAATGTCCATGCATATATTTAAAGATGCATCGTAGCCCTTTAAGAAGAGTGGTGAACTTCTCCCTGTAGAGTTTGTTCTCTGATAATGTATGAAGCTGGGAGAGAGAATTATATCTGTTCCTTTTGGCAGTAAAGCACCATGTTTTAATACTGTCATATTTCAAGTCTATCATGCCTCCAACTGAGTATGCATAGTATGTAATCCTGCAAGTGAGTAGGTGAGGAGTGGTTTTGTGTCCTTTGCTGTAACATCGACACAAGGACAGCTGCAGCTTGGCCCCCCAGGAGCTCTGGAGATTAACTATCCATTGGTCTTAGAGACAGCTATATCAGCTGCAATATAAATTTTACTGGTTTGAAGCTTAAATATATAGAAAATAAAAGTGCTGGGGCATAGATGTTTTAAAGCAGAGCAGGAGTAGTTTTCAAGGTGCTAAACAGAAAATTTGGTGCTTGCAATTAGAAAAAAAAAAGCAAATAACAGAAAGAGTATATGGGGTTTGCAAACTAAATTTACAGTCTATCACAGGAGTTTCATTTCATATTGTGGAAAATTAAAGCCCTAAAAATTTTTCATTAATCACATTTTAATAGAAAGAAATAATGGTAGTTTCATGAAACTGTGTCTGGTTCATGTATATTTTAGTTCTTCCAGGGCTGAAAAATGCTTATATTTTTTATGAGCAATGGGTAGCTGCTGGAATGGGTACTGACACTGATACCAGAACAACTAACCCATTCACACAGATGTTTGCCTTCCAGGAGGGCAGGAACCATCCACCTAATTCTTCTGACTACTGTCACTTGGCCATTTCTCACACCACATCAGCCTCCTGTTGAAAGGCACCTCCATTAGCACTTGTGCTCATTGCCTCTCATCCCACTGCTGTGCGCCGCTAAGGAGAGTCTGACTGCTTCTTCTCGCTGTCACCCCATCAGGGGTTTGTAGGCAGCAGTAAGGTCTCGCCAAAGGCTTCCTCTCCTCCAGGCTGGGTAAACCCAGATCTTTCTGTTGCTCCCAGTAGACCCCACACTTCAGCCACACAGCCACCCTGCGGGAGGCAGCCCTACCAGCACCAGCTGTGCCCATCCTGCCTGCGAGGATCAGATAAAAAGGTGGTTGAATGCATAGAGAGGAGAGGAAATTAGATGTATGGCCCTTGGCTAGATCAGCCTTCTCTCACAAAAAAAAAAAAAAAAAATAAAAATAAGAGCCTTGAAATTTTATATCAAGGCTTGCAGTTACTTTTGGTGAGAATAACGAAAACTTGTTCCCTTGGCAGTTAGACAATAGTAAGTGAAATTACAGTATTCCTTAAACTGACTAAACTTCTGGTGTTTTTTAAAAACAAAAAGGTGGGCTCAGAATGGAACAATTGCACATATTTGCAGAATTCTAGCCATTTGTCAAAGGCTTTTGCTAAAAACAGGTAACTTTGGGCTGATCTTACAGTGATAGATGAGCCGTAACTTCAGAAAATACGGCGTGACTTTTTAATCAGTAAAAATATGAGTTATAAGAAAAATATTTCAAAATAAAGATTTTTGAATGAGCTTTATATTACACTGGATGAAGGGCATTTTTGTGTATATGAGGAAGGTAGATTAGTTAGAAAACTATTTTTAAAATTGTGCTGACTACATTTAAATTTATAATGTCTCTTGGAATTAAAGTATAAATATTTATGAATTATATTATTAATTTCTGTAACAAGTCAGATTTTATTTGAATATTTCTGAAGTAAAACTATTTCCTTGGATAATGGAATCCAAATTATTAAATAAAAATGTTCATTTATAATAAATATCTAACATGAGAGCTTGCAAATAGTTGTTTCCCTTGGTTTTTATCCTCTCTTAATACCTATCATAATAAGCTGTGAGCTGAAAAAGGTCATTTGGAGTATGACAAAGCTGTTCAGCTGGTGAATTAAGCCCTTAAATTACATGGAATATTAGAATCATTTTTTATCTGAACAAATCAAGTTTAATCCCCCCAAGAGGGCTGACTTTCTAGATATTAAATAAAACCAAAGGAAATATCTTTAGAACTTGAATGTCTTTTAATCTCTTGTACTGAAACTAATGGCAAATAATTTCCTAAAATGTTCTTTTTATGAACTATTTTTGTCTGTATAATAGGCGAAATGCTATGGAAGAAATCTGCAGAGAACTATTACCAAGCACCAGAAATTTACAATTGCTTTATTACTAAATTACAACTTAATGGCTATTAGAAGTTAGCTAATACTGCATTAATCCTTGTTCATAGAAGATGCTGAATCACATGTAACTGAAAGCTGTTTAAATGCACTGGTACAGGGAGTTGATATGATATTAGAGGACAAAATGCAATTGGTTTCAGAGTCTGTCTAGTTCACATACCTGTGATCCATACGTTATATATTATTGACAAAGATAAAAATACAAAGCAGCATTTTTAGACAGTAGCCAAATTTTCCAAAATTTCCATTTGAAGCCTCATCTGTTCTGTATACAAAGTAGACTGAGAAAATAGGCTTAAAATTTAAAATCTACAGGCAACATTTTGAGGGCATGGGGGTGTTAAAAAAAAATAAATAGCTAAATACACAAATGTACCTTTTCCCCAGGAAAGAAGAGGAAAATAAACAAAAATACATAATGAAAATATCTTCTGGTGCTGGAAAAACAAAACGTTGATTTTTTTCTTTTTTCTGTTTTATCTGGAGGATTTTTTTTGTTGGTTTGGTTTGGTTTGGTTTAGTTTTAGTTTGGTTTTGTTTTTTTTTTAATGTATCCATTTTCCTAGGGAAAAAGAGCTTTTTTCCTATATGATGTCATTTTAATAGAAATATTTCTCAACTTGGAGTGGAAAAAGCTTCCATTTTATAGACAAATATTGCCAGATCATGAGAAAAAATTACATTCCTTTCTTTTTTTATTTTTTTTTTTACAAAACCGCCCAGTACATGTGGTTCACCCCGCGGTGGCTCAGAAGGTGGCACTGTTCTCCCTGTTGAGTTTAAATGCTTGCGTGGCATATTGGAACAGGGAACAGCTGTCATTTAATGAAGTTATATGAATTCCTTCCCCATCCATTAGCGCATATGTCAAGAAAATGGGAAAATAAAATGTATGTTAACACTTTTCTTATTACTCACTGATATGAGTCAAGTAATAGCCTGTTACAATTCCAATTATGTCTCTTACCTGCCTCTCTGTGCTTATAGTATGTAAATAATTCCTGTTCAGACGGCAGAATTACAGACTACAGAATTCCATTATGTATATCTTTTCTTAATTGTTTTTCTCATCGTCAGACATTTTTTATATGGTCTATTACATTCATTCTACCCACAAGTATGCACCAAACACTGTAAAGACAGTAGGCCCTGACTACCTCTTAAGTCATCCATGTAAATTTTTTTTTTCTTTAATAAAGAAAAGAATATTTGCAGTTTTCAGAAAGCAAAAAAAATCCACTTTCTAGATGTAATGCATTAACTGAAAAACTGTAAAATAACAGATGTCAGTGCAGATTGGATTTATTTTTCCAATATGCTTTCAAATGAATGAATATGAAACTGTTTAATACTTGTTGTATCTCAGGAAGTTGGTTATATTTACATGATTTTAATGTCTGCTTTTTTTTAATGTGAGAACAGCAGTCACGTATGTGGGAGGTAACTGGCACTTTACCAAAAAAGGCTAGCTGTGTGAGCTTGTCATTTAGGATGACAGACATCTTTTCTTTCCTATTTATTTTGCAATTTCATAAATCAGATATTTTTTTTGGTTTTTTGGGTTTTTTTTTCACAGTTAGATACTGAGTGCATATTTCTACTCACAGTAAAACTCAATAATCAGATTGATTGTAACGATGCTTTATGGGCAGTCAGGTCTAACAATACTCTACAGGCAATGGAAAAGGGTATCCTTTTCCAGGAAGAAAGACATTCTAGTCTCTTACAGTGGTGTTTCTTGTATTATTATTGAAGCTGTACAGAGACATTTTCTTCTTGATGCAGATAAAGAAATACATTCATTCAGGGTTCATTACTTGTCGGCATCTTGAGAATGTGATAAAATGAGATACAATAATAAACCAATCTGCAGAGCTTATGGTCAGGAAAACCAACATTGTAATGTTTTTGTCCAATTACTCTGTATCTACACCCTTGGTTGCTGTGGAGTCACATGTATTTCCATGAATGACAAAGACTTTTTATTTTCACTTTTGTGTTATAGTATCAATACAGTTATGGAAGAATGATCTGAGCTGGCCTGGATCTTTCCTTCTACATCACCCACAATGTCAGCTTAGCTCTGTCAGCAGACTCCTCATTAGAAAGGGGAGTGGAAGGAATGAACAGATTGCTTTTTTCAGATTCCAGATGGAGTTTGTAAATCTGACAGGTGAAGAAGAGAAATGAGTTGGAAAGAAAAATTTTCATACTTGGGAAATTACAAAAATCTGTCTAGAAATTATTGAGAAAATGAGTATTAGATAAAATGGGGTTGTAAATTGTACTCTTCCCAAGTATAGGAGCATCTGAGGGATTAATAATTCAAAAATGCTTGAAAGTGACACCCAGATAATCTGCAATTGGAAATATGCCAGATGATTACTGAGATCCTTGTCCATGAACAGATTATTTTGCATAAAGGCTTATGCTATTAGGTGTTTCTTAAAATTTTACACAAGTTATTATGCTGGGTTCCTTTGTGACCTTGTAAGCATGAGGCTGTAATTTTCCAGATATGTGTATTAAACTGCACTGCACAGGTGTCTAACCAGGCACTTCTCTAGCTTCAGGTCACTACTTATTTGCTGGCTTGCTTCATATCTGACTATGCTGCTTATTTGAAATGAACCAGACGTAGATAAATAGAGCAGTTAGTTTATATGGAATCATACTTGCCATTTTGCACATTTGCAGATATTGCAGGCAATGGAAGTCAGTTTGAAAGTTTAAAAGCGAAGGTTTAAACTATAAGCCACTAAATTTCTATATTTCCCCAATATATTTGAAAAGTAAAAGGTAAGGAAAGAGCACGGGGAAAACTAATTAACATGTGATAATGAAATATATAAGACTGAAACACAAATTTTCTTTATCAGTGTGAATAAGTATGTGGATATCTGATTGGTCTCTGCAAATCCAAGCTAAGCAGCTATACAAAACTACTGGCAGTAGCAGGTCAAGATAAGATATAAATTATTAAATATAAATATACATACTTCCAGATTATTGTGTCATGATAGAGCCTTTAGCTGGCTTGTAAGCCCCTCCAGAGCACAGGGAGGTAAAATAAACGCTAGGTAAAATAAATAGCTGTATGTCACTGTGGTGAGCACTCCAGTACTTTAGAGTGTTTAAAGACTAACACTACAAGTAACTCACAGAAAGTCTTTCATATCAATTATGATCCACATATGAATAATAATTTCATTTAAAAATTAAATATGTTCAGAATATGATTATAAGAATTAAGCAACTTAATTCTACACAATAACATATGCTTTTGCAGAATTACTTCAAGATATTAAGAAAGAAAACTTACTTTCTGTTAGCCTCTCACTTTTGTATTACACTATTAATATTAAATTTAAAAAATAAATCTGGTTTCCTTTTAAAAATTTTCATTATTTTTCCAGGTTTTGTATACCATTATTCTTGAAATAATGTATTTGTTTCTAATTTTCTTACTTCTTATTTTGTGTTTCACTTGACTTTTCATGCAAGAGCTGAAAATTGAAATAAAAAAGAATATTCCATAGAGTCAGTACAAATGTTTATCTAATCCTTGCAGTGGCTGAGAGTGCATACAGAAGAGTACAAGAGCCAGGGTATTTATATGATCCTTTGTCTTTTGGATTCTGGAAGATCAGTAAAACTAGAGGTTTAAATGAAAAAATTTATGTTTAACAGCTATAAGTGGAACCATCTTCCAAAAGTTATCTTCCCCTATTGTTTTTTAATACAAGAAAAAATTGTATTTATTTTTCACTTACAATGCTTTACCCTCCAGCCTTTATAGTAGAGCCTGAATCAAGATGACACTACTTTCCCCTAAAAGAACAGCCCCAAAAGCTGTGACTCCATCAAAAGATGTCAAAGCACCTAGAAAAAACTGATACCTAGAAAGCTATTTCTGTAGTCTGAAATGGGTTATTGTCAGGGCTTCAAAATCTGGATACAAACTGCTTCTGACCACAGAAGGCCCACATCTGGGTCAGAGCAGAACAAGTGCTTTCAAGGAATATGAGATTCATGATTTTGCTCTCAGTGGAGTGTAAACTGCTAAAGGCTGCATGCCTGCAGTCTGCATTCAGAAAGAACTCTGGCTCCTTCGCATTCACCGAGGGATATCAGACTCCTAGATATCCTCTGGGGAATATATATATATATGCTGGGAAAATGAAGGTCTCGTATCTGCCACAGGAAAGAATTACACTGATGCTTTTATAAACTATGGAAGGATATTTGTGACCTGCTATGCCGTCTTGTACACCATAAATTCTTCAGGTTTTTCTTACAAGATGTTATTTTTGCTTTAGTTGGATTTAGAAAGAAAAACTACCTTTTAGGCTAGTATTTCACACCTCTACCATCTGCAAAGTATGCAGAAAAAAAGGATTATTTACTCATTGAGTCAAAGAATTCTAATTTCTCTTTTTTTATCTCTATGCCTTAATCTAAGCTCTTTAGGAAACAGACATAATATCTATTCTCACAGAGGCTCTAGGCAGAGATTTATTAGCAACATACGTCTGAATTCTTCAGATTAATATATGACTGAAATGCAAAGTGCCCTTACTGATTACAGAAAATACAGCTTATATTGCCAGAATACAGCTTTTTTCATTGCCTTAAGATGGAATCAAATTCTGCTGCATTTGAATCCAGGATGTGCATTAGAGTTAGGTAGTAAGAACTACCAGAGTTTCATTAATTTTGTTTCCAACCGAAAAAACACGCATTCTAAAAATATACTTAAAATATTACTTGGGCAGCCTCTAACAGTGCTTGCCTTTGAATTAGTCACCAAGTATTGAGAGATAATTATAGCACTTAGAGTGAGTGTGAGGAATTGTGGTTCTCGTTGCTGAAGCAGAGATAATTGCTGTGAACAGACTCTCCACCCGTGCCATTCTATAAACACTTGGTTTGGGAGAGACTGGTGAAGAGATTGCTTAGATTATTTCTGCAAAAGCATGTCCACGAGTTCATAGCCTGGAGAAATAAGAGGAAATTTGTTTCAGAGAAATCAGTGCTAGATTTTTTTTCTTCCATAGCTATGTCTTATTCTACCAAACTATCAGAGGCTCATATGTGCTTATCAGTCCATCTCCCCAGTGTCAGTAGCATCCACCTGACAACAGTACCTGCTTTCTGCAGAAGTATCCCCAAAGGCTCATGACCTCCTCATGACCCTCCCTTCTCTTTCCATTTCAGTCCCAGATGTCCTTACATGCACCAAGAAAGCCACACAGGAGCTGAACAAAAAACAATCCTCTCCCTTTTGAAGGTGTTTCTGGTATCTAGTGACTGACTGGCATGCACAGGTCTTTTTGTCCCTCAGGATATGAATGCCTCCATCATATACCTACATGAGAATATTTGGCATGTAATAAGTTTTTAGGCAGTCCCCACAGATGCCTTGATCACCACCATATTTTTTCCCCAACCTGGAACTGTACACAATAGCAATCTGCTCTGCGTAGACTGCGGATAGAAAGGCATCCAGGGACTCTAATGTTTGACAAAGATGTGCCTAGGCTGCTGCCAGAACATGTTCTAGAGAGCTTGCTGTTGCTTCTCTGTCCCCTTGTCAGTCCCACAAGCTTTTACATGTTTTTCTCAAGATCTCTCTTCTCTCTTTCCCACTTTCAGATTGGCCAAAACACTACTCCAAATTTGGCAGCAATCCCCTAAGGAAAGAATCCATCCATATTTTTCTCCAAATGCAGCACAGTGTGTGGGGATATTCTGAAAGAATATGGTGAGGGATTTCACATGGGAGGCAGCATGAAAAAATGCATAACTGAGAAACTCTCGAGTAGTAGGTCATACATGTGATGGGTCAGCTGGCCTAAGGAACTGAAGGACTCAAAGCACCTGTTTCAGGTATGGACACTGGGACACCGATGCCAGATATCCGTGCTAGTTTCCATGATGGCAAGAGAGCGAGGAGCTCGTGAAGAGCTCACTACCCATTCTCACTAGGACAAACACAACAAATTAGCAGACCTTCTTAGACCAAGAATAGAAAATGAAGGCACTTCCTTTCCTCTTTCCTGATATTTACATTTCTCAGCCTTTCCTACCTAATGGAAATATATAATATTTATTCCTAATAATTCCTAATTATTCCTAATTTATTCTTCATAATTCCTAATTATTCCTAATAATGGAATATCTATCATAACCATGCTCTCTCCTTCTCAAAAATGAATCTCCAGTATGGAGTTCAGCTACCTGAAAGACCAGCATCTAAACTTCCTTCTGGAAATAAAAATAAACCCCCACAGTCCCCTATCATCATCTAAGAAAACATGAGAAGCATTTTCAAAGTATGACCACATACTGAAATTACTTTTGTGTCAGACACAATAGCCTATGAAGATGTTTTAAAAATACTTCTGGTTCAGAGTGCTCTTCATTACCAGAGTATAGAATTTGAACTTTTTGTTTTGTGATTTTAGTATCATGTAAAAGATTAGATTTTTAGACTTATTTCACACTGGAAACTGAGTCCGTGTCCCATCCTCCACTTGATCAAGAGAGTACATTCTCTGTTATAGACACAGTGTGTTTTTAAGGCAATTGCATCTTATTTGCAGATTTCTACATTTCTGGAAAAAAAATAAAAACGTGGGAAAAAAAATAAAAACATTAAACAAACCATATTTTAAATATCTGAGAAAGAGTTTTCACAGATGATGTAATGTCAAGAAGTGGTTTTTTTCACCCCAGTCAGCAAAATTAAGTTCTAATGGAATTAATTATCCCTCACATGAGAAGCAAGTGCTGGAAATGTGGCATCTTAAGAAGCAGAAGCATAATTTTAAATATGATTTTGATATGTTTTTTAAATTAAAAAATCACATTAAATAATAATATTTATTGTCTACATACAATTTTTATTCCTAGACAAGTTGTTGCAATGCATAATGCCAATTCCAAACAGTTAAAAATATGAATTCTTTGTTTGTATTTTGTTTCCCTTGAAATGACATTGCTAAAAATATATTTTCATGAGTAGTTTTCAGTGTTTTTCAATATTACGTGTTTCTTCTGCAGGGCTTTCACCTAAAAATATCTACCTACCTTGATATCATCACACACTTCACTCTGTCTATTGTAAATATTTTGTGTATACTACAAAGTGACAGTATATTTTTAAGGAAATACACCTATGGTTCTTTGTTGCTATATCCTGTTTGCAAAGATCTGTAAATAAAAATTACATAAAACTCAATAAGGTGATTTGGATTTTTTTCTTATTTCTTCTAGCAATTAGCCAAAAGCATTGACATTAGTATCTGTATCATTTATGTAAAGTATTTCAATAATTTTAACTTAAGGGAACAAGCTCATTCTAATATTTAATAGCTAAAAGGCCAATTCAAAACAAACTCTTTGTTCAACTTGCTTTGAATTTTCAACAATAAGTTAATCAGTTGTGGTTTTTGAAAAATCTAATTACAGTCTCAGAGCTGTAGGACATATTGGAATTTTTTAACCAGTCCTTATGTATTGACAGTCTCTTTACTCATCCTGAAATCTGAATAAATATTAAATAAAAACTTTTATTTTATTTACAGAGTGATCAAAAAATTTACTGGATCACCTTAACTAAGATCTTGAAAATAGAAAGTGCAATAAATACTGACTGATTCTAATGTTGCTTTGCTTTGGACTGTCAGGATGACTAGCTCTTTAAAAGAATTTCTTCACAAGAGCTTTAGAGATCTATAAAGAAACACCAGAACATCTGTGTTAGACCAGTTATAGTCTGAGTAAATTGTTAGGCTTTGAGTAAGTGATTCCTCTTCTTCTGGGTGCTGCTTGGTGAAGCATTGACAATTAAAAAGAACGGACACAACAGGCAGCAATAATGTACATAACCCAGCTACAGCTGGGGTGAGAAAGCACAAAGATGATCCCTTCTATATCTGTCACTCACAAAGATGATGGGCAAGAGCTTTTGAGCTGGTGAATGCCACCTCCTGAGTTACTTTGTCAGATGATAGTCAACAGTAGGCTTCTGATTGCCAGAAATGTCAGCTGTCTACCCCATCAGCCAAAGGGGGAACTCAGCTGAGATTTCTGTGCATGGGCTTCAACTCCCTCATCTGGAAGCTGTCCCTTCACTGATGGCCACACTACAGTGCTCAGTCAGTACTGTCCCCAGGCTCCAGACACTACTTGGTGCTGGTGTCTGGATGTTTACGAGGGAGACATCTGGCAGTCAGATGCATCAGCTGCTCTGCCAGCTCCATTCCCTGCCTACCACTGCAGTTTTTGGAGAGCTGGAAGCTGTTCCATGGCTGCACAGCTTCATTCCCAAAGCCCAGCTGCTCTCAGGTTGCAGACCAGGAAGGCTTCTAGAGTACACTCAAAACTACCAGGCTAAAAGGTAATGGTGTCCTGATAGTGATGTCCTGATAGTGATGAACACATCACTATCAGGAGCTATTTTTGCAGGGCTGAGCTAAGAAACAGGAGAGCCTAGGAACCAGCTGCCAAAAGCCTCCTCAATGTGCCATGCAGATAAGCAGAAGAAAAACACCAAGCAATCTGGAATGGCTCCCACATGCCCACAGAGCATGCAGATGCAAATGGCATTGTATGGCATTTCTACACTTATATCTACCCCTATTCAAATCTGCACTACTTAGTGACCTGAGGAGATAGGGATCCCTTTTAAATGAACATGAATGTATAGCCCTAGCTACTAAGAGAATCCTTTCTCTCCTAAAAGTTTTTCCCTAGCTTCATCTAGGTTTTTTTGTTGTGTTAAACACTCCGTCTAGCTAAAGTTCCCTGACTCAGAGTTCTCAGTATTAACACCTGAGAACAAAATCACAGATCAGTATTTTGAAACCAAATGTGTTCTGAAAACTGTCAAGAGATCCATGACTTTTTCAATTTATTTAGTTTAAACTGCATTAACCTCTTAAAGGACACAGTGTAATTATCTGTATATCATTCTGTGTATTACTGCAGTGTACTCTGTTATCTCGGGGAGAAGGCTTTACCATTTTAAGTACTTGTATCTGCACTGTTACACAGAGGAATACTAAACACATGTGAATAAATGATTACAGCTGAAAAGAAAAAAATGTCTTTTGTACTTGGTTTACTGACTGTAAGCAGTAGAAGAGTGTTAGGGGTTTAAGTCACACACACACACACATATATATATGAAAAACTACAGCTGAAAAAATGTTTTTTCACTCATAGATGCTTTACGGGTACACAAACAAAGTATTTGATTTCATGAAAGGAAAATGGATAAAAAATATTTGAAAAGATTACAAAATGAAACAAGAAGTAACTCCATTGAAATTAGGCAGCTACAAGAACAGAGCAAAGTCAAAGTGCAGATTTCAGAGTAGGGCCAGCACATCCTGATTATCAACATTGATATGCAATGGAAAAACACAAGTTTGCTGCAGCAACATTCTCATTTACAGAACACTGAAAAACAGCATTTGGATGTTAACAAGAGTGCATCATTCCATGGTTTTCTCTTCCTCAACTATCCTTTTATTTTAGGAATTTTTGGCCTGACTACTTTCTTCCCTTTAAAAGGAATCAAGCCTCAGGAGGCAGAAGTTGCACAACATGGATATTTCATTTATTTTTCTTTCACCTTAAAAACTGAAAGTTTACCTTTAGATACAAAAAAAGAAAATAATTACAACAAATATGCAACACTTTTTTCACTTAGATAAGATGGTGACAATGAAAGCTTATTTTTGAGCTGCTTTTTAGACACTAAAGTGCCCATAAAAAAGAGAATTTATCCTAACTGTTTGCAAGAGATACACAGGTTAAAAATAGCATGGAAGTGAAGGAAAACACATGATGACACTGTGCCAGATGACAACAAAATGGCCTAGCAATGGAAAAGAAATTAATTCTATATACAGTAAGTTTTTCTCAAGTGCTCTTATTTTCTAAGCAGATTTTCTTTTCTCAGTTACCCTGTGCTATAGCATGACTCAAAAGCAAAATAGGTAACAAAATGAAGTGCTAACTACAAGTTAGAAATATGCTACTAGATCTTGGTGTTTGGGGAGGTGGGAGGGATTGTTTCGTAGGAAACAAACTCTAGATTTTATTCATTAACTGTCTTCATCATTATTTCTGTTAAGTAACAATATTTGTTAATAAAACAACAGAATTTGTTAACAAATTATCAAGCAAAAGGCAATTCTAATATTTGTATATCATTAGTGTAAATATCTCACAGGAAATATTTCTGATAACAATATTCAATGTGCTCTGAGAACTGAATTTATTCAAGAGTTTGGGTGGTTTTCATGTTAAGTTACCTTTTTTTTTATAGAAGAGTTATTACTTTTTCTTCTCTTAGTTTACAGAAAGTAAAAGTTAGGGAAAAGATACAATTTAGAATCCATTTTTTAAAAAATTACGTCATTATTAGAAACATTAAACATAAAGCCTAATCAAGACAAAGTTTAAAGTGCAAAGAGGTTCTTCGTAATTTATGCTAATAAATGTTTACAATGAACATCTATAATTAAATAAAAGGAAATTAGTCTACAATAGTAGACTATTGCTATTACTATACAGAGAGTGAAAACTTTTCAGAATAAACCACACTTTGAAATTATCTGAATACCTAGAAAGCCAAATTTCAAGTAATTGGAGAGTTTATGATCCCTCCTGGGAAGTTAACATTACGGGCCATATATTGGTGTGCAATGAAACTAATTTTCTAATATTAAGGAAAAGCATTCTTTTTTAGATCCTCAAGACTATAAATTTTTACAGTACCTATCTGTTACATGTGCCTAACTTCTTCAAATGCAGTATTGTCAATACAGTAACTTCTCCCTCCCCAAACTGATTGTCTCTGTGTATTTGCTACAGGTATTGAATTGACATTCTTAGTATCTAAAGAAAAGTGATGGTATTATCAATTGTGTTATTTGGTAAGTGATTTAGGGTTAAAACCACAGTATTGATCAGGCTCCATCTTTGAAAGAAATAAACAAACTGAACACCTATTGCTTTACCCTTCTGCACATGTAAATGTGTGTGTCTGCATACATACATAGCAGTTTATTTTGACAAACATGGTTTTATTTGTCCCCAGAGGAAACAGTGCTATTAATCTGCTAATTATGAGTGCAAAAGTATCCATTGGGCATTTAATTAATTGTCAGAGTACACAAAGCCATTTTACCTAACTGATTTTTTTAATGGTTAGAAGATGAGCACTATGCTATGTGTGGGCTGAAAACTGATTATCTTAAACACAAAATGAAGCTCAAAAGTTATTAAGTATGCACGCTTGCTGCTTTACTTTTTTTTCTATGCAGTGAAACCTTTTTAAAGTTGGAGATGGAGCTGACTGAATTCCAAGGCTCTTCTCTCTGAAGTAAAGATTGTGATCCCTTTTGCTCCTCCCAGTGTTGGTGGGACACAGGGAGTAGGCACTTGCTTTGCACTGTGAATGACTTTTTATTAATTTTTTTTATTAATTTCTTTCTTAAGACCTCTGATTTGACTCTGCCTCTGAAGAGAAGATTTAATTTATTGTCAATAATTTGGTAATGTATCTTACAGCTTTCAGGTTGTAAGTGGGTTTCTACATAATAATCCTTCCTATTCTAAAAAACATTCTCTGACATTCTCCTACTTTCATAAATCCTTATCCAAGCAACATGTCCACACAAATTAATTTATAATGTAATTTCAGTATAACCTCTGGAATTGGCAAACAGTGAATGTCTTTTAGTGTTAAATGCCTTAACAGAGCCTGTGGCAGATTTTACCACGATCAGACTCAAATCTAGCCCTGAATTTAACACTATTTCATACATTAAATCTATAACAACTTTGAAACTATTTTCAATTTGATATGTCCTCACAAAAGGCAGACAGCAGGTCAGTTGTAGAAAAACAAAGATAAAACCCCACAGGAAATCTATTTCAATGTTATAAATGTGTATTAGAAAAAAACTTGCCAACAAAATTCAAGGAGCAACGATGCACAAGTATTTGTGGAACAAGTTTTTGTATCTGACTTCTTGTGTCTTATTCAGACTTGTTGCAGTAAACAAATTCATTAGAACAACAAATCTGAGTTCCAGAGAATAAAGCCTGGCAAGATCTTGAAGCTTCTCAAAGATTTATGTTCTTCCACTTTTTGACTAATGCTGAATCAAGTGTTCTGCAGATATGGATTTTCTGATCTTTTATGGTTTTATTTGATGATTCTTAAAAAAAAATAAAATATAAAGGGCAATATTGGTGAGTGAAAATTTTTATAGTTCAGTGTGTATTTCAAAAGCATACCTTATCGTGTTCTGCTTATGATGAGTATTTATAAGCAGAGGTTTCACTTTTTTTTTTAACAATTGAGTCCTTGAAATTTTTCTTACGCCTTACTCCTGCTTTGAAGATTCAGAAATACAGAGTTTAGAAAGTTCATTGAAGGATTTTATATGGGATGTTACAGGAAATATAAGAAACTTTCTCAGTCTCACCAGACATCTGACCACCATGATGGCAGAGCACAGCTTTGCAGAATTTACTGCAGTCCAGGTTCATCTCCTCGTGTCCCCTCCAGTCCTGTGTCAGGATAAAACCTTCTCAGGCAGGTTTTGAATGTCTCAGACAGATCCTGCTCCCAGCTCTTCAGGTGAACACTTGAAACTAACTCAGAATGGAATGAAAGGAAAATATTATTAGGTTGAGACCTTCAGAGATAATTTTGCCCAAACTCAAAGCACAGCTTACTTGAAAGACAGATTTGCCCATTCTAGTGATGGCTATTCCACTGCTCCCCTGAGTAACCTCTCCCTTTCTTATGAGAGTTTAGTTTATCATCACTCTCATGCCCAAGAATTTAGTTACAGATGTATCTATGTACAATACTGTAGTTGAGGCAAAATTATTAGTTAATCAGTGAATCTCATCAAGAAAACAAGCCCCTCAACCCTAAAGTTACAGAACAAAATGTATCCTGTTTCAAACCTACCAGCTGCCTTGAAATCATGGCCACACTTTTAAAATATACTTCTAACTTTACATTTCTTGTTCTTGTATTTACTTTATGCATTTAAAATGGTTCAAGTCTAAGATGTGGTTTTTTGCATATCTGGCGTTTACTTCTTTACTTGAAAAGGTAAAATATACTTTATAAACTATCATGCATTCAATTTGTCAAAAATTGGAGTAACTCTGGTTTTTTTTGGGGTTTTTTGGTTTTTTTTGTTTAGAATGGTGAATTTAACCTGTCATTACCTGTGGATTTTCACTAAAAGCACTCTTTTCATTTTCAAAATACCTACAGCTACTCTGAAGCATATGTTATCCACAGCTCTCTTCCATGGCTCCACTTTTATCAGAAAGTCTCTTAATCACACAACTAGGAAGTACAGGGTACTCTTCTAATTCTGAGATGTAATCAGGCATGAAATAGAAGATGTTTGTTTTTTAGGTACAATATATTATTAAATATGGATTCCTTTCTATTGCCCATTTTCTGTTAATATTTGTGTTTATAGCTCTGACTGTCTCATAGAATTACACTTTAAATGGAATGTAAGACTCTGCCTAACATTTTTCTTTTCATTGGAATTCAGAGTGTTTGTATATATATGTACATATTAGCTATGAATACAGGCAGTTGCACACACAAACAAAATCATTCAGATAGCTTTCAGAGCCAACTGAAAGGCAAGGTGATTTGACCTTAATTTTGTTCCTTTCATATGCAAAAATAAAAGTCAGATTGAGGAGGCTTTGAAAACTTTGCATCTTCATAAACAATTGGGAAACCAACAATATGATATTAGTAAAAGGACTACAGTTTCCAGAAATCTATTTTCAATGCCTTCTCTAGCACATAGTAGCACATTTCTTCAGTTATTTTTGTATATGGTCTTTAAAGCTACCTCTCATTATCAAGCTATTTCAAATATACTATTTCAAAAATAGTACCAATTTGAGGAAAATATATTTCATGTCCATTTTACACTTCAACTATAAAACCATATAATGGTTTACACATTAAACAAAATTAGGGTTCATAATCACTGAAATAACAAAAAATAATGGTTTTCTGGAAGAACAAAACTTTCCCAAAGCAATCAGATTTTTCTCTTTTTATTATTACAGCTGCAAGTTGAATAGAAAAAATAAACTTGTTTTTTCCATTTGTATTATCTAGTCTGGGACATAATTTAGGAAAGAATACTATGGAGCTGATAAAACATTACCCATGCAGGCATCACAGTAAATTATGCAGTGCTGCTTGCTTTTTCTCCCCTTTACCATGAAGGACGTTTTTTCAAATAATTGCAGTAAAGTTTCTAAGAACTCTTGACTCCAAAGCAAATAGTAAAATGTAAAGGTCTTCAAATTAACTGTCATGAAAGCATATTTCTAACCTTTCTAAAGTCCTTGGATGTCATACTCGGACCCATGATATTTAACACCACTGCTCACAGGGCTATGATACTAACTATTAAGTGATGATAAAGAGTAAGGCATGCAAATGATACATAATTTTATGTTGCATTCCCCATACCCTATTACAAATCACACTAGAATTTCTGTGGTCAGGTCATATACTGTGCTAGGCTAGGCAGCACATGATGTCGCTCCCCTGATAATCATAAGCATTATGCACAGATTTTATCTACTGGTCAAAAGAAACCTGTAATTAGTGACTAATCCAACCAGCTCTAATAAAGTGACAGGGTCATTCCAGTCCTATAAGCATGGACCAATCAAATACCTTACAAGCTCCCACTGCTGCCTAACACACTGTCTTTTCAGAAAAGTGTATGTTCTAAAAAAATTTTAGGAAAATATCACAAATGTTTCCAAGATGTCTGAGGCTCACTTGTGCCCCTTCACCCTCCTGTGCCTTGCTTTGCCTGCAAGTTTTCTGAGATATCAGTGGTCAATGAAAGCAATTACTCATCTCATTTTCACACAGTTATTTTTAAACTGGTCCGTGCATGTTCTGAAAACAAGATCCAGTACCTTCACTGCAGGAACTAGAACAATTTTAATGTATCCCAGTAATTAGGGATTTGGATTTTCCACATGTAAATACACACATATATATCTATGTCTCTGCATACCTTGATGTTACCTTAATTAGATTTGAATTAAGGGCTATTTATTTTGGACAGTGCTCTTACTTAATTAAACATTTTACTTTTCAATTGGCAGGCTTAGAGGAGATCTGAGTTTGCAGTTAGCGATACTGCTTTTAGTGTAAACAGGAAATGAATACACATCAGAAAATATCAGTGAATGAAGAGTGAACAGAAAAATGGTGAAATATTGGGGTTTTTTCTTGCCTTATTTTGTCGGTGTTAAAGAAAGATAAAACCATCTTTTGAATGTAGAACAGCATTCTCCACATACTGTTATTTTATTGACATATTGGAGTAGTGAAACTTCCTGCTCTTGTTTTATGGTGCCATAAGATGAGAGGTCTACAATGAACCTCTTTTGCTTTACATGTCTCATAGACCCTGGGGTGGTTTACAAGTCCCATATCCTGACATGGTTTTTTGCTCAGCCTGTCTTGCTTCCTATGCTCAATCCTTGTGGCTGTTCTTTCAGCTGCATAGAAAGAATATTTTCAGGAAGGTATTTGAGGAGAGATATGTTTTTATTATATGCAAAAGGAGCAGTCTTGAAGATAAGAGAGAAGGAATGCCTCCTTTGCTACCTGCCAATGCATTCTGCTGCTAAAAGAAGTCCAGAATTCCTGAATGCTCCCTCCACAGGTAAGAAAGGGCTAGAAGCAATTTGTCAAATGACCTTACTATCACCAAAAAGTCTGTATCTATTAATATAGACATTGATTTTGCAATGCATAGATACATAATGCTTTTTTAGCAAACAGTAGTAAATCAAATTAATTCTATGGATTGGGTTGTACTGAATTTCTTTTTTTTAAGCAACACTTGCTAATATTGAGGAATTCCACAAGAAAATATGACTCAGCAAGGATCATGGGAAGTATCCTTTTACATTAAAATTTTATTTGTACCATATACAAAAATACGGAAGCAAATCTGTCCATTACTTTTGTACATATGGATGCATTCTTTCATCATTTGAAGAAACAATACAACTTATTTCATTCTGAAACAGAAAGAAAAACAGTGGTGGTCCTTCAGATGACACAGCAGGGATGTGCTGTAGCTCTGCAGTACCTATGCATTTGTCACAGATGCGTAGTTTCTACTTTACCTACACTGCACAAGGCTTTACCTCTCCTGCCATCAGCTCTTCAGAGAGCCCACATCTTGACTCTTCAAGACTGGCTGCTTTCCCACTAGGCAACAGGAACAGTGGCTGCTCTAGAGACTGCCCCTGCCACTACCCGGTCCCTGAGTCTCTTTACTTTTAGCCACAGACTTGGTGGATTTCCCATGAGGGGTTCTATGATCTGAGGACTAGAACAATTAGCTAAGAGGGGAGTGTATGCAGGTGACTCAGAACCCAATGCTGGCTCCACAGCACTGGAGCCTGAGAAATCCAGAAGTCCAGGACACAGCTCCCCTCTCTATATAGTTCATCAGTAAATTGTATCACACACTTTCTTATGATTCATTTTCTCTGTCTTGCAACTGTAAAACACTTAAGTTGCTTAATGACTTTAGCTATGCACTAAGGTCCAGCACTTGTTATTAGCAGTCTTGCTTTAAACACTTATCTTTAAATACTGTGTTTAAAAATTATTTCCTGTATAATTTTTATATAGGAAAATGTCCTATATAATAAGTCCTTATAATAAGGACTTCAAGTGCCTGCACTGATAGTGCTGTGAGGAATTGTAGATATCTCGCTTGTTAGCCCTTTATCAAGCTGCTTATCAGTGGCATTATGGTGGTTCAACTGCATAACTGCAAGTCAGACTTCTGCTCTCCAGGCCTGCAAAATGTTCCTTTAGTCTTAATTCTGAGGTCATGTTTCTCAGAAACAGTTTATTATCTAAATGTAATTTTAAGTATTTTATACACAAACCATTTCAATACCCTCATGTGTTCCTGAAGCAAAGGGTAAGGTTTGCTTTTGAATACTCAGATGAGTCTTACACCCAGATAACCACCAATATCCCTATTTCATCTCTATTCCAGTGGAACTTTCTTAATCTGGACCTCTCTCCTGATCCCACAGATTACAGGACATACAGGCAAACTCCAAGCTTGTTTCTCAGATCTCACTCCTGCAAACACTATGGTTCTCAGACACGTGCTTTGGTACAATCATTTAAAATTATTTAAACCACTATCACTTCCTTGGTTTAAGCTCTGCCTCCTGGCCAGAGATTGCTGCAAGACTGTTTAGGTTAGAGGTGAGGTTTGTTTGCACAGAGATAATAGACTATGCATTGGAGTAGGAGAGAAACAAATGTCCTGTTCTACTAGGAAGATGGTAAGCTCTGTGAAGAAGTCTGGCATACTGCAGAGGGCATTAACCTTTCAAATTTATTCATCTAACTGGACCCCTTAGGTACTCAAATAATTTTACATGGTTGACTGACACATTTTTTTTGTGTTGTTTACAGCTACTTCCATGTGCAAACCCACTTTGTGGGTTTGGCATGAAGGCTAAAATCTGCTGGACGGTTTTTGCATGTTTAATCCGTCTAAGTAATAAATTTATCCAGCTGTAGGAGAACAATGGCTGAGCCCAAGCAAGCCACTCAGCCTGAGAAGCCCAAGGACACTGATGTTTTACAACAGTACACGTCACTGGAAATGACAGGCTATATGCTTAAATATAAACTCAAGGCCATCAATACAAGTTAGCATTTCTACCAGGACCGATCCAGTAGCCCAGATTAAATACTATCAGTTCAAAAGACAATGGAAGAAAAATGAGACAAGTTTGAAAAGTCTGAGTAGCTGCAAAAATAAAAGCTGGACTTCAATTTCTACTCTTACCTAAAACACATTGTCTGCAAGAACCTACAAGAGGAAAACAGAAACCAAAAAACAAAAAACACAGAAAACAAAAGAAGAGAAAAAAACCCCACAAAACCAAAAAAAAACCCCAAAAAACAACTAAACAGAAATCATTTTCAAAACCCAAAGCTCACAAAAATATACTAAGAAGAGAAGGAAAAAGGGGTGAAAGGTTGAAGGGCTGAAAAGTGTCATTATTAGTGTTTGTGAATCCATATTCAGCTTTTCTCGGTTTCTCTAATCTGTAATGTAAGGCAATTAAATAACACCACAACTTCAGCACTACTAGTCTGCTTGGCTGCAGAAAAATTAGAAAATAACATTTTAAATGATTTGGTATTTAGGTAGTAGATAAAAATGGGTCATTTATCTGGATGTTCCCAAGCTTATCTTTGTAAAAAAAGGTCACAATGAACTCTTTGAAGGTCTCATTGCTCAGATTCATCAAAAAAAGAAAAATATAACCTTGTTTCCAACTTTCCCTTTCTTAACTGAGGCCTGTTCTCCCTGTTTTCAGTTCATGGCTGTGGATCTGGCCTGAAGTCAAGGGATGCTGGAGACACTGAACTCTACTGGCAATCATACAGAAAAAAAAAGGATCTATCTTTTGTAAAACTGGTTTTAATATAGAGGGACAGCTGAAAGCCACTGGGGGTTGAACATATATATAAGATGGGAAGGCATTTGTTGGAGGCTGCTGCACACAACAAAAGTAGATTGGCCTATTTCCATGATATCCATGCAAAATCTATTGGAATTAATATGAGTCACTGAATGGATTTCACAGCATTTCTAAGAGAGATCTAAATGAACAACAATACAATTGAGTGTAATGGTCTAAAAACTGAAACTGTAGTAGCGAACTGCCACTATGTAATATCAACAATCATTAGATTAAACGACGGGATCAAAATACACACACCCTGAGCAAACAATCAATTTATATTCCTATTAACTATTGGAAGTTCTACGAACTACAATTCACATTGACCATCATACAAAAACTCGGTGTTATAAATTAAACACTGTAAAGTAAAGTACAAAAATGTTGCAAATGTTTATTTTCTAACCAACCAGCTTAATTATTTCCAAGCATTACATTCCCAGCATTGCCACAGCGGACACGCAGCAACGTGGCCCAGGATCTGGACACGTCACTGACACCCAGTGTGTAGAAAACACAATAGCAGAATTTGTTTCCAGCCTTATCCTCTGAGTGTGGAGCAGCAGCCCTCTGTTATTTGTGTGACGCTTTAGCAGGAGACAATGCCTTTCAGGAACCTGGCTGGGGGCCTGAGCAGCCAGGGCACACCTGACCGATCCCAGGATCTCCGCGCTTTGCCGTGACCCGCGGGCCGCTGGGAACAGCCAAACCCCACTCCCGCCCCGCGGGCTTTCTGTGACCAGGTGAGAACGCGTTCCCAGCACTTTTAGCGCTGCAAAACTCGTCAGAGAGCTAAAAGGGTGCTTTATACGTTAATTTTGGAGGTTTGCCCGTCTAAACTCTCAATCCCGGCGCCGGCTCGGGCGGGACTCCGGCCGCGGCGGAACCCGGCCCCCGGGAGGCTCCCCGGCCGCGGCGGGCGCGCTCCTCTCCTGCGGAGCGCTCTGGCCGAGCGGCGCTGCCGCCAGCCCGGCTCCACGGCGGCCCCGCGGGCGCACAGCACCCGAGCAGCGGCGCTTGGGGTTCCCTCCCTTCAGCCATCCCAAACTCCGTTCCAACGCGCTTATTTCCTCCTGCCTCCCAAGCCAGCTTCCTGCCCGCGCTGCCACCGCTGCTCCGCGGCATCCCGCCCGCCCCGCCGCGCCGCCGGTTCGCGGGCGGCCCGGGACGGTGGCGGCGGGGGCGGTGGGCGGCCCGCGGGCGGCCCCGATTGGCGCAGCCGGCGCACGTGGGGCCGCCCTCACGCCTCGGCGCTGGCAGCGCGGCCGCCGCCGCGGGGCACGGCAGGGGAGCGCAGCGTGCTCCGCTCCGCGCGGCTCTGTCCGCGGCTCTGTCCGCGCACCGCACGCGGCGCTGCGGCGAGAACGCGAGAGAGCGGAGTCGAGCCGAGCCTGCGGAAAGGTGGGCGTGGGGGCGGCAGGCGTCGTGCCGGGGGTCGCGGTGGCCGTGGGGCGGGCGGGGGCGATGTGCCCATCGGCTCCCTCGGTGGCGCGCCGCGCCCGCCCCGTTGGGGCTGCCGGCGGCACGGCGCCCGCGGGCGGAGCTCTCGGAGGGAGCGGGACAGGGAGTTAGCGATCAACTCCGCGGCGGCGTTCTCCGCCCCGGCACGGCGCCGGGAGCTCCTGGGCGCCGCGGGAGTGCCGGGCCGAGGCAGCCGGGTCTGCACCCCGGGGGCAGGCGGCCGTTCCCGCGGGCGGGGGCGGCCGGAGCCGCGGAGCTCCGCCGACCGCCGTCTGCAGCGCGGCTGGGGCGAGGCGGGCGGTGCGTCCGGCAGCGCAGCCCTTCAGCCCTCGCCGTCGGAGGCTGGGGGGGGGGGCCGGCCCTGCAGCCACCCCCCCGGCACAGGAGGCTTTGCTCTGACAGCGGCCCCGAAGTCTGCGCTGCCGGGAGCCGCTGGTGCAGCCCGGCGGTGGTCGGTGCCGGCCGACCATCCCGGGAGGTGCTGCGGGTGTGAAGAGCAGCACAGAAGCGGCCAGTAAACGTCCCCTCCAACACGGTGTTTCAGGAGTAACCTTGACAGTCCAGTGAAACGACCACCACCACCACCTTCCCTGCTTTCTGTTTGAGCCAGCTTTGCTAATGGAAAAGTAAAATCTTCAATAGTTCTCGTCGGTATCTACTTGTCTTGTGCTGATGCTGATGGAATCTGAAGTTCAAGGAAATATTTACCATTATTTAGAGAAATATGTTACTCTTTTTTCATCATATTTTGCCCCCTGTCAAACAGAGGAGCCTATGTTTAAGGAATTGCATCACTTTGCAAATCCCTCTATCTTTCTCTAAATATAAATTGTCTTTTAGGATGTCTTCGACTTGGCTGTTTTCCTTTTGTGAGTCAGCTAGTGTTAGTGCTTTTCATTGCTTGAACAGGCTCCACAGGCCCATGACACCTCTCTTAAGAGTTTTAAGAGTTGTTGCTCATGTGATGGGGATCATCTGGCTACTCTGCTTAACGTTACTGAGGCAGACAGGACCTCTTCCAGCCTGAATACTGGAAGATGACAAAAAGGTATCTTGATTCCCTTTTGATAATGACATCTAATCAATGCTGCAGTGACTAACTGTAGGGGAACTCTGTGGCCTGCCCTGTCTTGTGAGGGAGAAGTAAGCAGAGGGCAGGGAAGTTGTATCTTTTTGCTGATGCATTAGCAACTCGGGGGTTTCTTTTTCACATCTGTAGTTTCTAAGCACACTTTACCTCTGATTTTTTCTGTAACTCTAATAAGTTATTTTAATGAGGCCCTAAGAACTCAAAACATAATGAACACAGAATGCTTATGGTAGTTTGAGTGCAGGTAATCATAATGGGGAGTTAGGCATTTTTTTCTCCCCATGCTCTGTAAATAGGAATTTACAGCTTCTTGCCCCTAGGAAGAATGTTCCCCATGAGGCTGATGTTTGCCTACTTGTCAAATACTTGAAAAAGTCATTCTCAGGAAAATGTTTAAGGCCTTTCTGCTTGAGGGAATGACGTGAGATGGTAGTCATGCCACTCTAATTTCCCTTCTATTACTACTGATTTTATTCAGGACTATGCCTTAAAAGTTGCATGGCACATTTAAAAATGCACTAAGGTAAAACAATGAAAATAAAAAGTACTGTAACATTTTGAGTGTAGAGTGAAAGCACCGTTTTGGAAGTTAGCCCAATCACCATTTTGTTACAGCTTTCTCAGGTGAAGGAATTTCCAGGTGGAAAAAAAAGCTTGTGAAGAATTGTGCAATGGAAAATAAGGAGCATTTTACCCTTGAGAAAGGAGTGTTGGCTGTGGTGACTGAGATTTCTGTTAACTTGTACGTGTTGCTTTCTCATCTCTATTTAATTTATCATGAAGTTTCTGAATGCCTCCTGGAGATGGTCTGGATAGGAACACATAAAGTCAGGGAAGTGTGATGATAACATGGTGTTGTGAGCTATAGAAGGGTCAAAGAGAAGTACTTTATGGATTTCTTTTTCTTCCAGATTTATGTTCAGATCATCTCAGTCCTGTGTGCATGTGGGATGTTTAGACAGTGAAGGTAATAGAAGCCGTTTATTAAGTCCTCAGTATGAAGGGTTTTTTTTTCATCCCAGTTGAATATTTTTTCTTTGTGCTACTTAAGGCTACTTATACCAGAAGTTCACTTCTTAAGTGAGACTAATTCATCAATAGGTACTTCGTGTGTTTGTAGTGTTATTAGATTAAAACATACATTTTAGAAAAATTTAAATAGCTTTTTTAAAACATGCAGCTTATAGGACTATAGAGTTAAGATGTCTTCTGTTTTATTATGAATAAAATTCTATGAAATGCCAGCTCTGTAAAATAGTACCTGTTAGCTTCCTTTGGGGAGAAGCATACTAAGTAATACTGCATTTGTTCTTTCTTTCTTCTTTCCTTATAAGTTCATGTCTATTTCCAGTATCCAGCTGGTAAGCTAACATTGCCAAGGTTGTACAAAAGTGTTTTAATCACAAGTGTTCAAATAATATGATGGTAAGACAAACTCGTCTCCTGTTTTTAACCAAGGAGGAATTCTGTAGCTAACGTGTGCAGAGGAAAATGAAGTCGTTTAAGGGAACACTTAATTTTTCTAGTCTTGGATTGGTGGTCTCTAGTGATGTTGGGGATTTGAAAAATGGGTGAGCTAAAAAGCCTTGACATTAATTTATTTTGTATCCAGACATTCAGTAATACACTTTTGCATATGACTGCAGCAGTTAGTGCTGGTTTAACTGTATAGAAGCTTGTTTAAATTTAGGCTTTTGGTTTGCCTGTTTCTTGTTGTTCTGAGTCAGGACATGCAAACTAGGATCTATCTCATATTTTAGCAGTGCTAATAATCATTGTCTGATTGTTTACGGTTTCTTGTTGCGTAACATTCCTTGGTTATGCAGATCTTGAATTTTATCCCCAACAAATTTCTTAAGCTTGGAGAAAAGGAGAGGAAAATAGTAATAATTTCAAACAAGAACTAAGTTAACAGGCGAAGGGACTATTTGTTTTCCTGCCTAAATGATGTCGTGGAACATTTAGGCTGTGGTGTGCAAGGAGGAACTCTGATTTTAGGGGAGTGGGAGGAAGGACATTGCCTCTTACTACTTGTTCTTTTTTTTCCTCCTCTGGGTAATCTATCGTAGAAATGAATGATGATTTCTCAAAATCAAGTGGATTTCTGAAGTTATATAGCAGAAATAATCACATAAAATGTATTCACTAGGTAACTGAGGGTCCAAAAGAGATCAGACTATTTAACAAAGTCATTGTATTCAAACTCTTCCAAAACTGGCAGAATCCTCTTCCATCCTGAAATCCTTTTTTCCAGTAATCCATTTTCTTTTTCCAGTATACGTTTTTCAGAGGCCCAGTTGACTTTTGTCATGTGTTGTTCATTGTGATGCACTAGAGCTCATAGTTGAACATTAAGCTGCCTTTTATCCATCTTAAGCTTCGGCAGACATCCTCTTCACCTGAGGTTTTTGACACAGACAGTGCTGTGGAGCTTCTTTGTCATAAGTATAAAAGATTCCTTTGTAAATGGGGTTGCATGACTGTGAGTTAGCTTGGTATATTGCATAGTCCTACTTTCCCTTTCATAATTTTTCTTTGCAGATAGTTTTGGGAAAGGATTCCTGCTGTGCCAAAGTGCTGCAGGTCTGGGAGCAGTTTGGACTGAAATGTTCTTGGAAGGATGGGCTGTGCTCTTTACAGGACAGCACTTGTATTGAATTTCTGATGCTTGGAAGACAAAGGTTTCTATATGTGTGTGTTGTCAGTTTGAGACTTTTATATGTAGATAACAGTGGTAATCTACTGTCACCAGCCTAAGGGAAAAAAACCAGACATTTCTGTTCTTTAGCATTTTGGTTTCCTTGATAAAACAGGAGCATTGTGGGAGTTCAGTGTTGCTCAGTGGTGCAGAATTCTTACCAGTGGCTATGAATAGAAGTTATTAAAAGTTTTACTGTCATGAACTGCGGATTAAAGTCCAGCACTAAAAGCTGAACTTGTTTTTTTTTCCTTTGTCCTTTAAACTTGGTTCTAATCTTGCTGCAGACATAGAATAGTGCCAGCTCCAGGAATCTTTCTGTTGTTTTTTTTTCTTCTGCCTTTACTCTCTTGTGTGGTTTTAGACTTCAAACACTTTCACTTCTCTTCCTAGGGATTGCACATGTTCTTTATATATGTGAAGTTTTTAAGTAGTGTAAAACACCTTGTGTAATTAATAATAGAGGAAATCCCATGATTATGTATATCTGTATGAAACACTTAGGATGGAGAGACTTTGGAAAACAGGTTTCTGGGTAGGCTGAGTTTTTCTTGTCTGTGCATAAAACAGTACAATTAAATGCATAACAGTAATAAATAATAAACTTGTTTTGGATTAGATTTCAATATGAGAAATTAACATACTCCTACTTGAGTTTAAACTGAGCCATGGTTAAATTATTAAGATTCTGCTGCTGTGGAAACAATTCCTTTTCCTTGATGCATCACCATAAGATAAAACTGGAAATGTAACTTTTGTAAAATTTGGTGCTTGCTTGCAATTAATCTGCAAAAAAATAAATACTTATAATTTCTTCTTGCTAACTGCTGGCCAACAAGTTTGTTATTTATACATTTTGGTTTTGGGTCTCCTTTTCACAACCCATTCTGTCCTATGCTTGCAGGCTGTTTTAGAAAACACTCTTTATATCTTGCAAATACTTGCTTGGAGAACCAAAACGGTAATTCCTTAACTTTACTTACAGGTTTTTTTCAGGATTGTTGAGGTGCAAAATTGAAATGTAATCTAATTTTGTTTCTAGCTTTCCATTTGCTAGTGTATTTAGGAGGAGGGGAAGAGCAAACAACTGGCCATATGTGGTATACACTTGGAAAACTCCCTCTTGGTAATTAATAGAAATTCTAGGATGTTCATGACCTTCCTCTTGGACTGTTTGCCTTTAATGGGCCGTTATCTGAGCATATTAACTTTCTGTATTTATATAAAGGGACACCATGCTCAGTTCAACATTGTTAATCGTATATGGAAGGAAAGAATATGGTTTGTTATTGACAGATTGGAATTAGGCAGCTAAGAGTGAGTTCCTGTTAGTTCTTTTGTTTCCTTGAGCTTGTATGCCAGGTTCCTGTGATGCCTTAAGTTTTAGCTTTCATATTTTTCATTTTCTGTGCTGCCTAGGTGTGTAGTTTTGAGCTTCATGTTAAGTGTTAGTGAGTTGGCTTCAGAGAGGAGGTAGACAAAGCAATTGCTTTTCTAGCTTGATACCAAGGACAATTGTTGCAAGTTTCAGGACCAAAAGCATAAACAGCGGTGGAGTGAAGAGAGAAAACAAGAAGTATGAGACTTCATAACCTGAAGCTGTAATTGGACAATTAACCCTGATGTGCAGATGGACCAAAACTTACAAAAATGTGAGACCTCATGACTAGTCTCCATTTTTTGTGACCATTTTGGGTCCATCTTGGTGTAGCCCTTGCCAGGCTCTTGTACTGCCCAAGGTGTATCCTTTAAGGCCTTTCAATAAATACCTACTTTATTCTTCAACTATCCAGTCTTTGTTCTAGGTCAGCCTTCTCTAGGCATCACCTGACAGTGTAATAAAGTGTTCAAGTGCTTTGGTATGCCCAGAGGTTAGTGACTAGTCTGTTAGCACCTCTGTGACTTTAAAATAGACATGGCAAATCATTTTTTTGAAGTGGCAATTTGTTCAGTGTCAGTCAACAATCAACTCTACCCTCTAGCAGCAAACTTGTCAGTCTGTAGGACTCTGGGCTGGGGTCTTACGCTTTCAGGCAGCTTGGAGAAAAAATGGGTGCCCAGAGATCTCTCTGCTCAGGTGTAACAATGCA
Source organism: Poecile atricapillus (assembly GCF_030490865.1). Lineage (NCBI taxonomy): Eukaryota > Metazoa > Chordata > Aves > Passeriformes > Paridae > Poecile > Poecile atricapillus. The sequence continues at coordinate 152,365,848 of NC_081249.1, read as the reverse complement.
AAGGGGCTTCTTTCTGGCTTCCTGGTGGCCATCAGTTCTTGTTGGTAGGCATCCATTGCAGGTGGGCTCTGTGCCTGGGCCTTTGCCTTGTTTTTCATTGAAAGCTACAAGACTCAGAGACAAAAAAGTGTCAGGTGTCTTTCCACAGGAAAGAGCCAACAAAAAACTTGTATTCAGCTGCCCTTAGAGTCTCAAGGACAGATTTAAAGGTAGGCGTTAAAACTCCAAATTCACAACTTAGTTTTGGCATTTAAAAGTCTAGATCTATGCTGAAGGGATTGCCTGAAGGAAGCAGTCTGACTTAAAAATACAAAAACCCCCAAAAGATCACAGAACTGAAGAACAGCTGAGTTTGGATGGGACCTCTGGAAGTTCCTTTTTACAGTTTTATTGTACCATTCTCTTTAGGAGAAAAGCTGTGTTGAGCTTAGCTTTTTTTGGACAGTGCTCTCAGGCCCATGGTGTGATTCTTAGGCTTGTCTGTGCAAGGCCAGGAGTTTGACTTCATGATCTTTGAGGGTCCCTTCCAACTCGGGATGTTCTGTGATTTGTTTTGGGAGATGTAGAAAGAAAGTTGCAGCTTATAAATACAGAGGTTCACTGATATGAGGGGATATCAAACAAAGAAGACTTTGTTTAGTACAGAGACAGCTGAGTGAAGTCAGAGGCACATTCACAGATGGAAGGGAGTTCTTGGTTACTGAAACTGAAATTTTCCGAACTTACATTTTTTTGAGGCTTAAATGGGGACCTTTTCAGAATCATCTTGCATTGTGCCCAAGCTGTTAATTTTTGTCTTGATCAGTACAGAATTTCAGTTTCAGTATAAACACACTTTAAACATGTTCCTTGCAGAAGCATTATTCTTGACTGATTTTAGTGCAGCTCACAACTTAAGAAAGTTAACATGTCAATTGTTTATTTAAAACATTGGTTTTACTGTAGCCTGTGTGCATTTGCAGCTGTTCAGAAGTCACTGTCAGAGGAGCAAAAAATGATTCGACAGCATATGAAGTGCTGGATGCATCCCGCATCATTGGTAACATATGATCTGTATTTGAAAAATATAACCAAGACTGAATATTTACATGTTTAAATTTTTTTTTCCTGGATGACTGACTATAGTTTGACTATAATATCAGAATGAGTTTGCTCTAAGTTAGGGTATTTGGATCACTTTTAGTTTACCAGGGCCTGAAATACATATACAGAAATCCATGATGGAAGTGTTTGTTTTGGAGATTCTGATTTAATTTAACTCTTGTGGAAACTAAAGGCTGTAGCTGACTTCACTGGGACTTGAACAGAGCAGGTAGGCATGCTTTTTCCCATAGTGTTGCTTTCGGTTTCTGTCTCCTATGTATTTAGAAAGGCTTCAGATGTTCCTTTAGTATGTAACTATAGGACTGGGTGACATGTTTCTTAGATGATGAGACACAGTTACAGCATATAATCTATTGCTTAAATATCCAAATACAAAATTAAGGATTTGCCATAGGTGATCAGTTGTACGTTGCAGAGTTGTTAATTAACCTGCACTTAGATTGCATCTGTGATTCAGTCTGGGCTAAAAACTAGAGTCTTTTATGTCAGTTCTGCATTGACTTGTGAGTTAATGCTGTCTGCTTAGGCACCTGATTATCTTCTGACCTGAGGTGTCCACATTTCCTGTCTAGTCAGTGGAAGGAGTTGAAAGCCTTGGGGGCATGAATCACAGCACTGTAGTGTTTCACAAAATAGTAATGCAGTAAGCAGTAGTAATTCAGTAAGCAGTATTAAAAAGCATGAGCAGAAATAGCTTTTATGTGAGTTGGGAGTAAGGCAGTACGGTTTTGTGACTACTGTGTTGGCTGAAGGTAGCTGTGTCTGTTGAGTTCCACCTCCTTTACACATCTTGACACACCACTGTCCCTGCATGCCCCGGTTTGCCAAGGTCATACTGAATTGTGGATGGCTCTTGTCCCCAGCCCAGGAAATCAGTTTCGTGGGAGTGTCTCTTGAGAAAGCTTTGGGAAGGTAAGCTAATTGATTATCTGTGAAATTTTTCAGGAGGAAACTAGGACCTCTAACTTACTTCAATGATTTGATGGAATCTGCAATATGACATTTAGTATCTTAAAAGTAAATTCTTTGTGTCCAATATATTTTAACTCAGAGCCCTTATCTGACCAAAGGCTAATGTGACAGCCTTTAAGGGATTAAGAAACCAGTGTGCCTATACCTCGATTAAGGAATTCAGTAGATAGGAGCCATGTATAGGGCACCTTCAGATCCTCATAAGAATTACATAAAAGTCTAGTTTCAGGTTCTGTTTGGTTGCTAGACAGTGTTTCATTTTAGGGGACAAGAAGTATGCAATTAAAAAATATTAGACTTCAGTAACTTTATTTTTTTTGTAAACATTATGCATTTTAACCTCCTACAACTTCAAAGATAACCTCTGTCAGCTAAGAAATAGACTGGATTTAGTCATGTCATTTAAAACAATGCTGCATTAAACTGCATTTCTTTTTCTTTCTTATTGTGAAAGAGATGGCAGTGTAAGGGCTTATGATGGTTCCAGATACCTGTGGGTCCAATTCTACTCCTAGTTACTTCTGTATAAATCTTCTCATTTATTCTTGTAGAAATGTTTATTTCTTGTAGAAATGTTTATTTGTGAAAGTGGGCAGGCCTGGGCTGAGGCAAGGCTTGATCCTGTTGTCCTTCTGCATTCCTGTTAAGGGGGTGATAAGACCGTGTTCAAAACTCTGCTTTCTGTTCCTCTCCACTAGGAGAGCTGATTCGGTGTTAAGAATACTGGGAATTTTCCAGTAGTATCAGACACTTGTTTGTTTCATGTTTGTCCCCTATGGAAACTTGTGAAGCAGGATATAGTAAAGATGCTGACATAGCTTGTCATTAGTTGCCTGTTTCAAACAGTAATAGCCGATGTCTTCAAATCTTAACTTTCGAATACTGACTGGTTTTGTGTGTGAAAGTAGGCTTGTTATTCATTCAAAAGCTAAATTTGTGATTTTGTTTTGGTTTTTGGTATTCTGTTTGGTTACAGGGGAAAGTGCAGGAATGGGTTGTCTTTGACAGTAACCCATGTACCACTTTGGGTGCTAAGTGAGGCTTTTTTACAACTCTCTCTGAGCAGTGATCAACCTGAAGAATGCATTTGTGCTGCCCTGAAACGCTGACCTGGTGGTCCCACCAGTACTTAGCAGATGCTGAACTCTCCCATACATTCCTGAGCTGGGTGTGGTTACCCCTCATTTGCTGCAGAAGGAAATTATCTTAAATGAGTTGTTCAAGGTGGTATCTGTGGTAAAACTGTGATAATAATACATCTTTCTGGTTCTGTTTTTATAGATTATCAGTGTATCAGACTTTTTTTTTAATCTTTCAAGCAATTCAAGAAGAAACTTGTAATCAACTTAGTGTGCATTTGAAGTCTTCTTGGTATTAAAATTTCTGAATTTATCCCATGGAGAATCTTGCCCAATATATAATACAAAAATCTTCCCTTTCCAGTTGATAACAAACCTGTTACTTAGGTTTCTACAGTAAAACAGGTAGTGATGTATATGGACTGTTTTTTTGTCTTTCATTGTGCATCTGTTGTGTCTGACATAGTTTGTGCACTTGCCCTGCGCATAGTCTGTGCATGTCTCTGCACAGAAGGAAATGAATTTTCACGGGTGGAGCAATAAAAGCCACCCTTGTGAAGGTGCAGTCTGGGTGTTTCGAAGGGAGCTGGTTTGGTGGCCATGAGCATTTTCTCACTTCCTGCTGGTATCAAAGCAGTAAATCCCAGGTTATTTTTCTGTATGTTCCCCCCAATATGTGGATTTATTTCATGTTCTTACAGCACAGGCTTATCCTGAAGTTCAGGATGTTCCCAGCTTTGACATGAGTGCTCATATTTACTTCTGCCTTTTCATTCAAACATTTCTCCTTCCTCCCTTTTCAAAAGGGTGATAAGAGGTGGGGTTGGCAATTGATGTCTGTTATGACTGAAAGGGAACCTTGCTTTTCTGATAGAGGGGTAAATACATATTTTAGCTTGCAGTAAGAGGAAAATGCTTTTCATTTCACTCAGTGAGTTATGCTGAGGAGGGGATAATAGGGATCAGAAAAGTAGAATCCAGACTGTGATATAATGTATTGTAGTATGTTATGCTGAATAAAATTTTCTGAAAATAGGAAAGAGATATAGGACTCCCAGGAAATGCAGCAGTCACCCTAGAAACATGCCTGAGATGGGAGGAAATGAGGGTTCAGTACCAGTGAAACATGGAGAGGTGGCAATGAGTTGTTTTCTGAGGTGTGGGAGCTATGGGAGGTATTTATCTGATTAATGAACCCGTAGCTCTGGTTCAGCTGTCTTCCTTGGACAAGGATTATTCCGGTAACATGGTCTCAGCTGTGTCTAATTTCCTTCTAATCTCACTCTTTGTTTGCTGCCTTTATAATTTTGTCTGTTTCTTCCTCATTTCTCACTGTTTCTTATCTTAGCAGCCCTTGTATGTGATTTTAATCGTGAGGCTGTTCTCTTTCAAACATCATTTAGCAGTCCTCAGGGACTTCTTAAGGGACTTTATAGATGTGTATTTCCCTGTCATGTATCAGTTATTAATTTTGGTATCTTTGGTCAAAAATGTTGACTAGAGATTGATTTCCTCTATTGATAGGTGAGTTCTCACCTTTCTTCATGTTCTTATTTCCTCATTTAAATATTATACTTTTCTAGCTTATCTCAGAAACAAGGTAACTTTTTGGAAGAGCAAGATGTGACCTAGATGACTGGAAAAGGAGAAGCATTGTGCCTCAGCTCTGTGGCTGGGAAGGTCATGGAACAGATCCTCCTAGAAGCTGTGCTAGGACACATGGAAGACAGGAAGGTGACCTGAGACAGCCAGCACAGCTTCACCCAGGGCAGGTACTGCCTGATCAAGTGGCCTATGTTGGAGTGACTCCATCAGGGGACAAGGGAAGCTAACAATGTCATTTAGTTTAGATGACATTTAGATGTCATCACCTTTGACATGGTTCTCCCCAACATCCTTCTCTTTAAATTGGAGAGAAAAGGATTTGCTGAGTGGACTGTTAAATGGAAAATAAATTGGTTGGATAGTCATATCCTGAGGGTAGTGGTCAATAGCTCAGAGTCTTCATGGAGGTCAGTGACAGGTGGTGTCCCTTAGGGATCTGTAAACTGTGTTATTTAGTATCTTCATCGTTGACATACACGGAGGGATTGAGTGCACCCTCAGCAGCTTTGCAGATGACACCAAACTGAGTGGTGTGGTTCACACACCTGAAGGATGGGATGCCATCCAGAGAGACCTGGACAAGCTCAAGAAGTGTGCCCATGGGAATCTTAGGAATTTTAACAAGACCAAGTGCTGGTGCTGCATGTGGTTGGGACAATCCCTGGTATCATATCAGCACAGGCTGGGGATGGAGAGATGGAGAGCAGCCCTGCCCAGAAGGACTTAGGGGTGCTGCTGGGTGAGAGGCTGGGCATGACCCAGCAGTGTGTGCTGGAACTGGATAATCTTTAAGGTCCCTTCCAACCCAAGCTATTCAATAGTTCTGCAGTTCTGTGACTTGCTTTGTGTTTCCATTTCCCTGTACATTCAATTCTACTCCCCTTTCATGACGTTTCTTGCACATTGCATACTTTAAATGAAACAATAAAGTTATTGATGACAAGGGGTGAAAGGTAAGTGTTCTAGAAATGCCACAGTAGTATGTTCTGGATCTTTCCAGATATGTTATTGCTCTCTGTGATAAGTTGTGAAATATTCAACACACAAGGAGTAAATAATAGCTGTTATGAATAAATGCTTTTAAATTAGCAGAGCTGGATAACTTGTTTCTGAACATGTTAAAATCAAAAGATGGAAGAAATATTAATAGAATAAGGAAGGATCTGGAATTATATCAGATAGCTCATTGAATGGTTGCTTCTTATTCTGTAGTGGAACAAAAGAAGCCAATGCTTTGCCAGTGCTAAAGGGTCACAGAAAAGAAAAAGATGTGTGGTCGTTTGCCTCAGTATGGTGCTGGCAAGCCTAACATATTTTATTATGTGCAGAGTATTCTGTATTTCATTAAGCTTAAAATTTGAGTAATGTACGTTCAAAGGCAAGAGAAATGCATCTGTTAACTTTTAATCTTTTATTGAATGGAGCAATTGATTTCTGTGTAGGATTATCTGTATTACAAGGTACAGGACACTGAAGAGCTGCTTCCGCTTCTGGTTAACGTTTTTCATTATTCTAAAATGTCTGAGCACTTTAAGTCCAGGTAATATCTCTACTGTACTTTCAATTTTCTATTGTATTTCTTTAAAATTATTGATTAAAAGTAATCTTTAGTATATATAATTTGTAAATTAATTACATATTTATGTATATGTGAGATCTCTGCTTTTTAAGAGGTGAATTTGTGTCTCTGCATAACCACAATGTTTTGGTTTTCTTTGTTTTGGTCTTTGGCCTGAATGGACATCTGAGGCAAAAAGATTTTTGGAAGGTTTATTAGCAGTAGATCCTTGCTTGATTCCAGATGGAAATCTTTAAGTTTTCATGGGGGTGTTATGAAATTGTTCTCTTCTACAGTAATAAAATAGTTTCTCAAGTATAAATGATGCTTAGAATTGTCAAGCTGAGCGAGCAACTAAAACTAATGAGTTGCTAAGAATTCCAAGTATGCATCTGGCTATTAGGGCTATACCCACAGTTTTGTGATATCTTTATTTGGGAAAACATCTCTTGCTTTCTTTACTTGCTGTGCAGATGGCCATACAAAAGATTGCTCTTTGAAGAAAGAATGAAACATCAGTAGGCATAGTAGCTAAAAGCACAGAATGCACTTAACTCTTTCTTAATTTCAGAATCTTTCTCATGAGGATTTAGCAGCAGCTCTTCTAATGATGTAGCTTTTGAGAAATTAGTATCCTTGTAAAAGCTAGATGAAAGGCTTTTAAGAAGTTGTAAGAACAATATTTGTACCATGTGCTGTGTGCCTACACTCATGGCTGCTTTATTATAGATGCCGGTTTTTACGGAGTTGCCTGTCCTTGCAAACCTTTCTGTATGAAATTTTCTTGGAGATTTCTCCAAGATTCTCAAATCTTGGAAGATTTGAATTAGAAGATTCTCAAATACTAATAGATCTTGTAGTCTATAACACGTGTGTACATTGCAAATGAAATGCTTCTTTCTTTTTTCAGCAAATGGAGTAATGTGAAAACTTTTTTGAAGAAAAAACCAAAATACTAAGCTTCCCCTTCCTTCATTTTCCCCTTGCCCCAAGTATATTGGGATATTGACTTTAAAAATGTAGTTGACTCCTCTTTTCATATTTGAAAGATTTCTAACATGTAGACAGGAATAGTAAAAATTATTGATTACTGCAATCCTAATAGTATCCCACTTTTTAAAAAGTGGTTCGTTCTTTTGGACTCTTGAAAGCATATGAACTTGTGGAAGACTAAGTTCAGCTACCCGAGTGATGAATGACCAGAAGAAAGCGCATGTATATTCCATTTAGGGTGCACTATGACCCTAATAAGGATACTGTTTAGTGGGTCTCTTTTTTTGAAACTTCCCTGCCTATCAGTATGCACTGTGTTTCATTGGTGGCCTCGCTGTACTTGTCAGGCTGAATAAAGGCTGTTAGTTTATATTCTGACTCAGCATCACCCCTGAAATGCATACTGTACTTCTGCATTGTATGTAAACTCACTATTAAAAAACCCCAAGCAACTTTTTAGTATTTTTTACGTCTACCAGGGTTTGGATTCAGACCTTTAAGTTTCTGGGTAGGTTGTTTTGTTTTGTTTAAAGACTGGAACTTACCATATTCAACCCTGAAAAACTGTTGTGATGGTAACATGATAGCTGGGTATGGATGAAAATGTTATTTTCAAAGTAAATGTGTGCAAAATCAAACAGGTCTGCCTTACCTCTGTGGGGTATGTGAAATTTTTTGTTTGTTTGGATTTGTTTTGCTTTTGTCTTTTGTTTATACTGTGTTTAATGTATTTTATTAGTGATAAAATCTATCATAAAATGCATGGCTGAATCCTTGCATAATGGGAGAGCTACTGAAAGAGCTGTTGAAATATAAATAATTATCTGTGAGGCTTTACCTACCTGTCCTGAGGAGATCTCTCAGGGATTTCTCCAGTTGTTGAACTTAATCAGCACAGACCATCATTAACTTTAAAGGCACTTGTGTACCTCACAGGATTCTGGCTCTCTGTTGAATGTGACACTTACTGATTTTCTTCCTCTCGGAGGAAGACATATCTACTTTCTTCGGAGTCTGTTCTGTCACTGTTGAATGTTCATCTTCATATAAAAATTAGTTGGGATTCCCTTCCTTTTCTTGTTTTCTAGTTTTTTTTCTCATTGTTCTGCTGTTATATACTTGGATTGCCTTTCTTTTATCTTCTGTTCCATCCCTTCACCAAATTTCAGACAGGTATGAGTGGTTAAAAAGACTATAGTTGCAGCAGGTTGCCTACTTAGGTTACAGCATGATTATTATGAAAGCTTAATATTGAAACAAGAAGATTTCAAAGAAAAGTGTTAAGCTACCAGCAAAAATGTACAAAACCTTGATATTTAACAAGCTGTAGAATGCCACGCATATTGCAGTAAAGACTATTGATCAGAGAAGTGTATTAACAACAATAATCTGGATAAGATTTTAACAAATCTAGAGCAAGATGCTAGTTGATGCAAATTTGCTTAAAAATATTTTCCTTCTGACTTCAGTGTACATTCTCACACTTCTCTAGCCTTGCCACTGTATTGTAACAGGGCACACACCCCCTGAGTAAAGCCATTTTTGGTTCCTTTCAGGAATGAATAGAGGAGAGAATTGTATTTCTGGTGAAGACAGAGCTGTGTACAAGGAAATATTAGATCTGAATTGTTCTTATTACAGTTGTTAAAAGGTATCAGAGCAGTAAACAGTTCTGTTGTATAGAAGGAAAGGCAAATAAAGGACAGTAAACATTTGCATTTGATCTTGAATCTAATTTACATAGTTTATTTAACCAGGCTGTCTGCTTTGATTGTAGAGGAGCAAGAACTTCTGGTGATAAGGTGAGTAGCAGTTTGAGTTTCCATTTATGCCTTCCTCTGGTGTTTGCACCTTGGGCTTACTGGGTGTCATACACATTGGAGCAGTTAACATACCTGCAAAAGTTAGAAGGAATGCTGTGCACATTTGAATGCTCAGCAAACATTTGTACGTTATTTTAGGAAACCTCACAGGTCTTAGAGTAAACTTAAAAGTCACCAAATGTGCTGGTACATTGAAAACACATCTCAGTGTGAATACAGCTGTCCTAGCCTCCTGACTACTGGGAGGTAAGATCTTGGGCAGGGTGAGTTCTTCTGACAGAAGGCAGAGAAAACCTGGTGATGTTTGAAGGACCTAGTTCTTTCTGTGTGTGAACCGTAGTTAGCATAACCTTTGCAGCACAAAGGAAGGGAGAATGAGGTAACCTTCTTGAGAGCTTCAGAGGCCACACTGACTGGCTTTGAAAGCATTGGATGAAAAAGTCCTGTAGTTTTCTGTCCCATCAATAGTACAGCCTTGGAATAGGACTGAAGACTACCCTTAATATCTTTTAGGGGTTGACAAATTGCAAATGAAAAAAGATTACATGGGCTTGAAGGGAAGATGAAATTAATCTTCTTTCATTTTCAATTACAGTAGAAGTAGCCAGAATAACATAATTTCAAGTGAACTGTTCAGTGTAGATTTAAAAGCCCTAAAATACGTAGAACCACATTTGTTCATAAAACTTGGGTAAGTTGAAGCAAGTTGTGAATGTTGTTATCCCTTTCACCTACGCCCCTCTGTTCACATTTTGAAATTATATTGGGATCATACCACCAATTTCAATCATGTTTGATTTCAGTGTTGTAGGTTTCTGCCTCTCCTTAAATAAGGGTAAGAAAAATGAGATAATTCCTATTCTCATTGAAAATGTATTGTTGAGTAATAACAATGCAGGCATTTTATTAAAACTGTAAAGCTATACTAGAGCTCTGTCTCATTAAAATGTTGTTCTTCAAACAAAAAAATACCCCAAAACGTAGTCTACCAATATATGAGAGCTAGAGGACATAGGGTCAAAGATCAGGAACAAAGTAGTGTAAGCACTTACTAATATGTAAAAAGTGGTAGTAGGTAATTTCTTTTTGCATCTTCTTTGGAGAACACACCCAAAAGGCCAATAAAAGCAGACTTGTGTGGATTAGAACTGGTAGTATTCCACAGTTATGGTATTCAGATCTAACGCTTCGCTCCTGATTCCTTTTTTTCTGTATCAACTGCATAGTACTGCCCCCTCCTTCCCCCCCAGAAAAATAGATAATGGAGATCCATAAACTTGGAAAGGATTTTATCTCCTGTAACCAGCTAAGTTCATTATCACTTCTGTGTATTCAGGTTGTGGTATGAAATTTGAAGATTTGAATTGCTCAAGACATTCCTCAAAAGTATATCAAAACAGTAAGCACACGACAGGAGTTACAGATTGATGGAGTTGAAATAGAGGTGTTGAACAGAATGTAGTACTTCGGTGAAAAAATAAATTTGTGCCTGGATTATCATACTAATTTTAAAGGATGTTTGGGCTGGTTTAGCATAGAGATGAACCTTTTTTTCTTAAACTGCATAATAAGAGGAAACATTGCAGTAAGAGACAGACAGACGGTTCCTGCCAGACACTAGAATTATAGCTATACTGATAAAGTTAGTTGGGATGATTTTTTTTTTCCTTTCTAAGGTGAAGGTGGCAATTCCTCTCTTAGAATATGATTTCTGAGATATTCTGTTAATGTGTGCAACAGTGAGACTGCCAGAAAATGGTTCTCTAAAAATGCAATCCCTTCAGTCAACCAAATGCTTCATTGCAAGCGGCTTCTTTTAATCCACAAGTCAGTAGGCATCAATCCTGTTCAGTTGAGTTTTATAAGAAGAACATTGATGTCACACTGAAGCTTGCATAAGTCAGTGGTGGCTGCCTAAGACATATTATTTCTGTGAGCTGTTCTAAATTCTAGACTTCACTGGTAGTGCTGATACTGTACATCATTTTCTGGAAACAGAAGTGGATGCTCTTCTGCATTATTTGCATTTATTTGCTCTTTTCTGCGTGATTTTCCATGTTCAAGATTCAGAATGACTGAGGAAGGTCCTTTTTCCTATCATTTTCCACAAGTGGGCACAGCAATGTTCATAGATATTTCCAGTTTAGCAGAACAAGTTTATGAAGGTAATCAAAGAAAGGTCATTTTGAAATAGAGCAGGAAGAGAAAGGGAATCTTCCCCTGTGGCTACTGTCCCTGTACTCAGGTGAGAATGGAAATCTGACCTTTGCTTGTGGGTTTGCTTCTTTGTTTCTTCCTTTTTCTTGTTTGTTTGATGGAGTGGGTATACTAGAGATAAACCCGTGTTAACCCCTCTGTTGTGGTATGTGGAGTGCTGTCTCAGAACTAAAATGGGAAGAGGGAACCTTATGTGGGACAGCTGGATACGATTTATGAATGTGAGTTTTCAAATCTAGTGGGACAGAATTATCACTCAGTACTTTAGCAATGACCATTCAATGATTTTTTTATTATTAATATTATTTTGTATTTTGGATCATTTTGTATTAGACCACCTAAAATGTAACTGTTGGTCAGTGAAGTTGATAATATTCTTTGCTGTTTTGGCTTATCATTTTATTGATATTCTCTTTGTTTTGCATGATTGTGCTAGAAGGTGGTAACTGCAAGCTTGCTTTTTAGTACTATTTAAGGATGCCTTGTAATTAATACCATTTGCTGTTCTTCAAGGTAACTAATTCACACATGCAGTAATTCAAAGAAAACTGAAGTCACATGGAATTTCTGTTTGGCAGTACTTAGTAAGCATGTTTCATGATCCCAGAAATTCTGTTCAGTCAAAGCCTAATTTTGGAATAGAAGGAAAACTGTGTCTCTGGAACTTGCTTGATACAAAGCAAGCAATTAAACTTTCTGCCTAAAGACTTGTAGTTTGTGTTTAAAAAATTTAATAACTGTAAGGGAAAAATCAGTAGGAATTGGCATCTTAGGTTTTTCATTAGATTTCAGCTGTCACTGAAGACTTGACAGGTTTCATTTATAGCTTCACCTAACCTCCTTTTATGACTGTGCTCTGTGTTTATGATTTCCTTCTCCTTTGGGAATGCTTGATGCCTGTCACCGTGGAATTTTAGTTGAGTGAAAATGGCAACTTGAGTCTAAGTGAATTTTCAAATCCACTTTTAAATAGATACGAATTTTCCAGATTCCTTGTAGATTATATCAAGGCCCTTGCAGTGCTTTTAATGGGTCTGTGGGATCTCTTCAGCTGGCAAGGAGTCTGTCTTAAAACACTTGTCAGGATCATAATTTCCTTTGCCCATTGTACTGTCTGTGGCTTGGTGCAAAAGTGCTGAGCTATCCCAGCATGGATACGTGTGACTTAGGAGTCTGTTGAGTACCTTTATCCTGTGCATGAGCCCTGCAGTTACCTCATGCTTATGTGTCACAAGCACAGGTATGAACCTGGTGTGTAATCAGGAATGCTCAAGGAAGAGAGGAATGCTTGGCGGAGCAATGTAATTAAGCATGGCACAAAACAGGACATGTCTGTCTGTCAGGCTTGAGCTGTATATTCTGCAACCAACATGTACAAGTAAGTGCATATCCTTTGGATGGACAGATACGTAGCATTTTTGATCTGTCAAATGTTAAATTACAGGATTATCATGTGCTGAATAGAAATATCTTTTTTCAATTTTAAATTTGTATTTTCTAGATTTAGATCTTTATTTCTTCTAATGCTGTTCAAATGAATTTTATACATCAAGACAGGGACATTGGTTTCTGATTTTGAAATGTCAGATTGCTAGTTTCATTACTACTGTTTAACGCATTTATGCACTTTGGCAGTGTTTGTGAGTTTGAAGTATTATGCAGATGCAGCTGAGGTATAAATCATATAAATGACATTAGTAGTAAGTTAGACTAAAGAATATTAAAATAAGCCAAGCAATTGCTTGTTCCCTTTATTTATTTATTCATTCAGATCTTGTGTGCCTAAAGTGAGTTTCCTTTGGTTTTGACAGATGTAGTAGCAATGACATTTCCTGATTACATATACTGGGCCAAAATAATACCTTTAGAAGGCAGTTACTTTGAGTTGGTGTTAACTGCTTAGAGAAATACCCATTGTAAATAATGTATGTTTGAGCTACCCCCAGTAGGGCCTGGATACTTTGAAATGCTTTTGAAATCTATTGTGTTTCAGTAGAGTTGAACTTATTTCTGAACAAAACCTTCCTCATTCTCCTGTCATCAGAAATAAGTTGATTCATTGTTTTGGTGTTCTACTGGAAGTCTTAACTGAAATTTTGCCTGTCGTTGATACCAGTTTATTTAGGTTTTAGTGATATTTTCTGCTTTGAATTTCAAAATGTTGCCTCCTTTTGCAACAGAAAGCTGAAAAGAATATCTGTTATCTATAAGTGGGTATAAGAGTGCTTGTTTACAGTGGGTAGTTGTGTTTGTAATTTTATATATTCACTGACCAAATGTGGAAAATAATGAAACCTTTGAAATTCAGAAGGTATATTTTCAAATATTACCTCAAACTTTCTCATAACTGTTCTGGGAGAAGTTGCAGTCTTATTTTTTATATACCTAACATTTTGAAAGGTGGAATTAAACTATTGAGGCTTGTAGCCTAGTGTCTTATTGATAGTTACATGTTCTAGCATCTGTGAAACTGCTTTAACTTTTTCTGAACCACTGCACAGATTACTCAAAAATCTGATTTTAAGTGTTAATTCCACTGTTATGCATACACAATAGCAATGCTAACTAGTTGAACTTGATTTTTTTCTTTCTGTTCAAATGTGCTTGGAGATTCAAGGATTTATTTTCTGTTTTAATTTCAAGTTTGCAGACTAGAGTCTCACTGAAATTCAGGTGACTGCCTACTGGTGGCCCACAGGGAAAAAAGAACCATTCTTAACTGTGAGCAAGACCATTTTGTGCATAATTCTTCTTTTTGGCCTGCTCTGTTTATCATCTTACTAGAGTGGGATTATGCTCCCAGCATGTTCATAAATGTTGACGAGTTGTATTCTGAGCACTTACTTGTATTATGCATGAACTGTTGTATTTGAATAATCAGGACTTTTTATTGACACATGTGATATGTTTGGCTCTCTAATTATCATACTGTTGGTTGAAGTAGTTATCTTGATTTAGAGTGTAAAAATTGGCAAGGCTTGACAGCTCCTTTGCCTCCTATCGAATTTAGGTTTCCTGCCAGTGTCAGTAAAGCAATTTTTAATGTGTTCTTATTAGATTAGAATTGCTTGTATCATTTTTCTTTTATTCTAAGTCTCAGCCCAGAGTTTGTCAGCAGGACTAAGTATGTTCTTGCATTGCTGGTGTTTCGAAGAATGTCCGTAGTCACTTTGGCTCTGTGCATTGAGGCTTGCCTACAGGAGGTGTGGTGACTGAGGGAGTTGCTACAGCCTTTCTAGGTCATCGTCAAATCAGGCTGCAGCTGTCATTCTGCAGAAGTTTTGCAGCCCTCCCTCTGAAGATCTCCATCTGCAGTTTCAAAGTCCTTGCTGCCCTTGCTAACCACATATTAGCAGAAAGTTTTTGATTCAGTGCTCTAGCTTTTCAGATGCATGTTGTCTTCTTTCCCACTGCTGAGCTGGGCAGTCTCTTGCATAATTACCTTTTATTTTAAGAAGAAATAGCTCCAGCTGGCTACTGCTGCTGAATTACCGTGCACAAGCAATGATTAGGTGTTCTGACTTTCCTTCCTTGTGCTTCTCTACTCTCAACACTTTGTCTGTCCTTTGCTTTTACTTTCTGCAGTAGTCTCTCTCATGATTTGCCACCCATTACTTAAAACCTTCTAAAAGCAAGTAAAAATCAGTTTTGTTTGCCTGATTCCTGTTTTCCATTTGCCTGTCTTTATGAGACTTGGAATAAGTGTGTGGTAGCAAAAGGCTTGAGTAAGCACAGGTGTTGGATCCTGTTAGCCTCTTAGTGCGTTTACTCAAGCTGTTGTTGGCGTTCCCTGTGCAAACAGCTGCTGGTGGTTTTAAGCTGATCTTTTGTTTCTCAGGCTTGTTAAACCTGCCCGGGTGCCCTGTGAGCTGGAGGCTCCCTGTGGCTGTGGCACCAGCAGTGGTGAGCGCTCCCTAGCCTGGAGGCATTGGGTGGCCTCAGCCTAGGGCATGGGACCCCTCCCTGGGGATGAGGTCAAGCCCAGGCTGGGGTATCAGCACAGGTGGAGGGATCCAGCAGGTGGGGGGCTGGATCAGGCCTGCCAGGGAAACTGTGCTCAGACAGGGCTGGAGGGATGGCCTGAGGCCAGGCTGGGATGTTGGCCCACAGGTGGGACTGCTTGGTGGGCCCGTGGCCACCTGGAAGGAGCTGGAGACGGCCCCGCTGGGCTGACACCTGCAGGGGTGACATGGGGTCCTGGGCAGGGTGGGGGAGCCCCAGGGAGACTGTACAGGGCCAGAGATGCTGTCAGGGTCATGACAAAACCTACACAAGATTTGAGCTGTGAAATTAAAGTGCCTCATAGAAGATTTTAAAATCTATACCAAGTGGCTGTCAGGTGTAGAGAAGACATGGCTGAGGATATTTTATAGTACAGAAAGATCATGTAGGTATTGGCAACCTTTTTTGATGTGATAAAATGTAACTTTCAAAAAATATGACTAGCTATTTCTTGGACATGCTTATTGTAAACTTTCTCTGCTATAACAATGATATGGTGTGCAATTTTAATATTTCTTGTTGTGTATCCCTGCTGATACTTCTAACATATAATTTTCCTTTTTGGTCAGATTGAGTGTTATGGAAATAATGGCTTGTCATCACTTGTTTGCAGATGTCTTCTGGCTGAATTGTAGCCTACATTTGAAACTTGGCTGAGAAAAATATATTACTTCCACTATTTCCTTCTCCATCTGTCTTCTCTTACTCCTTTATGCTTAATAGGAATTACTAAACGAAGAACTTTGTTCATTTAGTTCATGTGCCAAAGATCATATATGGCTTACAGCAACAACAAAACGTCTGAGACCTTTTCCACGTTGTTTTTACTTTATGTGGCATAATGAGACCTGGTTTTTCTTCTTGGCTATAGATAAAGGAAGAAAGTTAGTGCTATACATTAATCTTACTATGAGCATTATATAAAGCAAATAGTTTTGTGAAAATCCTTGCTCTGATAAACCATTATCGACCACTTGCTCCATTTGGGAGAGGTTTGCTTGCTGATTTAACGTAATTTAAGGTAGAAGGTAGACACAAAGTCAGGTCATTCTAATATTTTCTCATAGCTCTGAAACTAGATTGATCTCAAACTGCTTGTGGAGAATGCAGTGGGACTGGGACAGAATCACTTCTCTGAACCCAGCAGTTACCAGCTGATGACTGTTGATGTATTGAGCTTGGTTTGATGTAAGTGGACTCTAGCTGTTACATTCTGCACTTTTGTATCCTTGTCAGATAGCTGACAATGCCCTTAATAGGCCTGAATTAAGGAATTGTGCATTGATTGCTTTGACGCAAATGTAGAAAATCAAGGATTGTAGGGAGGTGGTGAATATAGCTTTGTAATTATTATTTTTCATACCAGAAGAAGTATTTTTCATATCAAAATAAGCATACCATTAACTAAGGAACTCAGTCTCAATTTTCATCTGTTTCTCAGGGTTACTAACTTCAGTTTGGCTACATCTTTACTCAAATGAGTAAATGACCAACATTTGTTGGTCGGTAAGATTTTTCCAGACTGTTAAAATTTCAGCTGCATGGATGTCCTTGCAGCTTCTCTTAAGCTAATGTCTTATCTTGCATGTGGTTATAAAAGTTGTGAAAAAGGTCAGTCTTCTGTAGTATTGAATAGCATGTAGGTTATTGAATAAAGAGCAGATATCCCCTCAAATGCAAGTGAAATGTAACATATTTGAGCATAAATAAGTTGATGTGAGGAGTTTGACAGTGAATTTGAAGTTGGCTTCCATTTCCATGGATTTCACTAAGGTATGGGTACTTAGCTTCCATAAATGTTTGAAGTGCCAGATTTTCTTCACTGGAATGCAAATTGGATACACTTTAGAGCAGTGTTACAGAAGCAATTGGATAAGAAGAATGTTAGAAAACAGTGAGCCGTGTGCAAACTTCAAAGCCAGAAACCTGAATATTTAGAAGTTACACATTTTTACTGTTCACAACCAGGAAATTAAATCTTTATTGGCAAGACAGAGTTATTTTTCCTAAATAAGGTATTCAAGTGTCACCAACATCCAATGCCGTTTCAGTTTTCACAAAACAGTATTTAGACAAGAGTAATGCAGGAAGATGACTGTCATGCTTTATCTTTTGCACACAAAGTAAAGCCTGATTATTTTTTATTATGAGCAGGACGTACTGTAGGAGTTAATTCATAAACAAAACATCTGTCTCTCCAGCAGTTTTTTTGCTGGGATTGGAATGAGTCATGGGTTTGGAAACTGTGCTGGTCTCAGCGCAATGAGATCAGCAGAAGACTTAAGGGTTTTCACTGTGCTTTCCAGAAAAAAAAAAAAAAACATTGTTAAGTTAGTAAAACTTACTGTCCTTTTGCGCTTGGACGTGGCCACCTATTTTTATGCCTTTATGATACTAGGAACTCTATTCCAGGACAGCAGTTTCCTTTTATTCTCCAATAAAAAGATTGAGGGGACTTAGGCAAAACTTTCTATACTAGTAAAAGTTAACAATCAGAATGTGATGCCAGAGGATGAAGAATGTCAGGAGTGGTGAGGAGTAGTATGTTGTTGCCAATTCAGCTTTGGCCTAAATTTTTATATGGGTAAGTAACATCACTGAGGGAAAAAACACTGAGTTGTCTGACTAAAAGTAGTCCAGAAATGTTTCAAAGAAAATCAGATTTTAACTGTAAATTACTTGAAAAGCAGTATTATGGCGCTAGGAGTTGGAAAATAGGCATTGAAAATGAAGCTGTGTTTTCTGTACTTGCCTTTTCTGAGGTTTTATTTATGAAATGTTAGTTTATTTATCTAGCTGAGTTATGATTTATTTACAAGAAGAAATTGAAGTGACTCAGTGCTTTGACTGCTTCTCAGTCAAATTGAATTGACTCAGTTAATTCCTTCAAACTTTTGTAGGAGTTGTAGCAGGTTTTTTAATACTATCTAGCAAGGCTATTGTATCTGTATTCTCTATATTTGGTGCTGTAGTTCTTAAAGTGAGAACAGTCAGTAATTTTGTTGGCAGAAATGCACGCAGTCATGTTAGCACAGTCACTTTGCACTTGAGCTTTTTTTCCTGACACTTCATAAAATTCTCTAAATTTGATTTGTATGGGAATTGATCCAGTTGCAGTCCCTTAAAAGAATCTAATATTTGTACCTTAGCTGCTGGATCTCACATTTCTGAATTTTTTGTTTCCATGGTGGTGCTGTCTCCATGTCTCTGGCATACATTCTCACTCTGAGATTCTCAATCTGACAATCTCATTAAGCAGTGGGCTCCTCTGCTCCATTTACTAGTAATAGGCCCTTGCATAGTTTTATTTCCACTTTAGGATGTGATTTCTATGGGAGTTCTAATTTTTCAAAGTTTCTTTTATATACATTAAGGTGTCTTAGATGCATAAATATTGAGGAAGAAGACTTATCCTAGGACTTTTGGAGCATGAACAATTACGTTTGTCCTTGGCAAGGCTATTAGGGCACAAGAATGAACTTCTTCCCATGTCTTTCTGTCATTCCCTTATCTATCCAGCCTCTGGCATAGCTGTAGTCCAGTGTGGTAAAGCCCAGTCCTGAATTTCACCACACACACTCAGTCTCTATAGTAGGACCTGGGGGGACCACCGTCAGTGCTTCTGAATAGAGGGACTTGGCTTCCACTGGCACATGAGTTTCTGCAGTAAAAGAAACAAACAATTTGGATTCTGAAGCAACAGCTTTGTTTTGTTTTGACACTGCATGTCTAAAAAAAATCAGTAAAAAAAATCTTAGGTGAAAGTCAAGGTTTGGCATTCTGTAAATTAAGTTCAGTATTGGAGAGGGAACAGCTTTTCTGCAGGTATTCTCGCGAATCTCTGAAAACTAGTCAGGGATTCTGCTGCCTTCTTCCACTACTCATTTTCAGGTCCATTGCTAGAGAAGAATGAAGTGTCTCTCTTTGCTGTCTGGGTTTGGATCTTTTGTAGCTGGTGTGTTTTGCTCATGTCCTTAGGAGAAACCTAATTTTCCTGGCTGCAAGCATCTATGAGTGCACTCAGATGGAAGAACTGTACCTTTTCACACAGTCTCAGCCTAGAGGTCAGTTTGAAGAAGAAGTAAAAATTATTTTCATAGTCTTGTACCTGTATGAAAAACATGGAAGTGCAGATATGTATCCTTTTTACCTGCCCGAAAGAGACGTTTTGGAGTAGAATTCATTTTAAGTCAATAGCTTTGAACAATGGGTTTACTTTTTTTACTTGGATGTCACTAAGTGAGGATAACGTTCAGTGAATTCTCCACTTTGCAGTTCCTTTTCTTGGAAAGGGCAAGTTCTTTATTAAACAAAATATTATAATAACTGTGCACAGACTTACTCACTGAACTGTCCACTACCATTGTTTCACTTCTCGTTCACAGAATAAACTCTGATAATAAATGCCAGTTACAGGAATTGCAACATACTGTGTCAGTCTGTGATAGAAGTAGGGTTGCTCAAGTGTTCTGTAGAAAGTCTTCTCATTTTAAAGTGCAGTTAAAAAGCATCAGACCGAAGCATATAATGCATACCCCTACATATCCTTGACCATATCTGTAATGCTGTAGCAAGTAATTCTAATCTTCCTCATCTCCCCTGGGTAGTCTAAAGATTCAGCCCTCTTTACTGGTATTTTCTACTCTTGTCTTTTTCATTGTTGGGCTGAGTCTCTCTGCCAGAGTGTAGAAAACTAAAGTCACCAGTGAGGTGCGGGTAGGGAATGCAGGGCATCACAATTGAGATACAGTGTGAAGGCAACAGGATAAGTAATGAGAGACAGCCTATACACCCTGTATTTCCACCTCTCCCATTTTGGTTGCAAGATGTCATAGCAAGCTCTTGCATTTTGTCAGTGGAAGCCATTTCTAGGCACATGAAGGACAAGAAGATGAGTAGTACGAGCCAAGGTGGTAAATAATGCTTGACAAATCTACCTTCCCTGATGAAACAGCTTCCTCAGTTTGAGTGGGGAGACTTGTGGAGGCTGACCAAAAGGACAAGATATGTACTCCCAGTGCAATGTATTTCTCTTCTGATGTCATCATAGCATTTTGAGAAGTGGGGCTTTGTCCCTCCCCTTTTTACCATCATTTATACTCTGTTTGTTTCTTCTGGAAGAGTTTGGGTTCTCTGTGCTCAGCTAGGAGATGGCTGTGTTTTGTCCGGAATGCGGAGACATCTTTGTTCATCTCTTGTGGTAAAATAGTTCATTACTGTGTCACTTGCTAAATGCTTGTAAATCAAGGGCCTCTTGTGCTTGGAGTTGTACTTTATTTTTACTGGTATTTCAGTAGATCTTCTTGATGTGTCCCATCCCTTCTTCACTGGAAGCTGGATTGCTCTCAAGTTTCTTGACTGTACCCATACTGTTTTGACAAACATGTATTTGTTTCACCTGCATCTTACCTTTCTTGTACCTGTGTTCATGCTGCCTATCTGGATAGCTAGTCCTTTAAGGCAGATGTAGTGAGCTTTTTGTTTATTATGGACTTCATGTTGGCAAAGTGCTGTTTTCAACAAGCCACAACAAGTGCTGTGGATCAACAGGCCACAGAAATGAGCCTTAATTGTCAGTTTCTCAAAGTACGTTATTTGTCTTAATAACTTCTTATATACCTTAAACATGCAAACATATTTTAGATGTTGGAAGTTGTAAATGTATATTGTAAATTTAAAACCACCTATGTAAGTTTTTAAGATTCTTTGCCTGTCCTATTAGCTATTATGAAATGAGTATGTTTGAAGTAAATTGTTAGAGTGAATAAGCCTAATGAATGGCCAAGTATCAGGTTATAAGGTCATATTTATTTACCTACTGACAGTGTGAAATGAAGAGTAAAGGTTAAAGTGAAGCTTGATTGAATCATTCATGTTATTAGATTTACTGTTCTCCTTTAATGTTGCTGATTTCTAGATTGGTGATTTTGAGGAGTTACAAGTCTGGAGATAATGCTACTGATACCTTTTATGAATTTTATGCTTTTTGATGTTACTGTGTCTGCAAAATAAATGAAAGGAGAAACCTATAGCAAAAAGACCACTTGATTTAACGTAAGTTGTACTTATAAAATTTTCTGGGTGCTGTATGTAAACAGTTAATACTGAATTATGGAATTGCTTTTAACTACTTATGTTGATAGTTGGATTGCAAAGGCAAAGTAGTTTAATAGTTTTCAATAAAGTATGGTGTTAGGATTAGTAGAGGTTTTGGGTCCTGTTGAGTAAAGAAAATAAAAAGATAAAAACTGTGCAGAGGCATATCATTGTCTCTGAGATGAGTTTAGGATTCAGAAATAATAATGTTCAAGAATGTAATTTTAGGGCTTGGTTCTAAAGGAATGAACAGAGATGAGGGTAAGGTTTGAAGAATGAATTAACCCAGTGAACTGTAGGTTACTGCCAAGAGTAGTGCATATTCCTCCCACAGTCTCACTGTGTTGATACTAATGTGCAGCTGCAAATTTTAGTATAGGCTGAGTGTTCTAATGAATCAGGAAAATACTGGGAGGTGAAGGATGTTGATACCTTCACTTGGTAACATCCCACAATTTATCTGGCATAAGCTGCTACTGAAAAGCTTCCTTTGGTTGAAGACAGGACTAGATATATTTCTCTGTGAAACAGTGTTTCTATCTGTGACTGGAAATTTCTGTCCTTGAACAAATGTACGAATTGCTGCTATTGTGTAGTGGTGGTTAGGTTTTGCACAGGTGGAGGACTTTCATAAGGCTGTTTATGCTACAAAAAGAATGATACATTTGAGATAAACACATCTGTATCTACATGAATTTGCTTTCTAAGCTGCACACCATAACCAGGGCTGTGTGGCTGTCAGTTGTTTTCCCATATGTTGTATTCAGATGTCTTTGTTAAAGATGGAATATATTTCTTCCTGTTGTTGGTACAGAATGTATTTGTGGAATAAAGATAATAATTCTGTATGGAATATGTGCTTGTTCTTTTGGTTGGATACCATTTTATCTAGGGGTGTGGCCATGTAAAATATGTGGGTTGTGTGAAGTTGATTTTGGCACAGAATTGTTGCAGAGGATTTGTTGCTGTTCATGTTGTCAGTTACTATACATACGAATTTGATAGGGGAAAATTAAAAATGCCACTCAATTTTAAAATGCATATTTATCAATTAAGTGTGCATTTGGTGCTAAAATGACCTGTTCATAAGCCTGTAAAGATATATTGAGAGATGATCTTATTTCAGGGTCCATAGCTTCAGAGACAGCATAAATTATTCATTGTAGAAGTTGTGGTTGACATTAAAAGTTGGAAGGGTGTCTGAGATGGAGTCTTCTGGGATTTGTCTAAAGGAAGATATACATTGTGTATTTTGTCATGTTTTTTGTTTGTTGTTTGTTTTGGGATTTTAAACAGCCCTCTTACTTTGGCAAGTGAAATAGGCTATAAATCTAAGTTCTGTGTGCAGTAAGCAAGGAATCACTCTCAAATATATGAAATGAATGATATAGGGGGTTTGTGTTGTATTGTCCTGCCATGTCCCTGTTCCCTGGACAGGCTGCTTCTTACACAAACGTGGGTGTTACTCCTTGGTCCATCTTCTTGTGCTCTCCTACTGTATTTTCATAGTTTCAAGCATGCTAAACAGACGTGATTCTCCAAATGTTTTCACTTCAAATAAAGGTATTCCAGTCTCTCTCTTTCTTGACAAAATATAAGAATACATAATAGAAATATACTGGAACGGTCTGCCTGGGGAGGTGGTGGAGTCACTATCCCTGGATGTGTTTAAAAAAAGACTGGATATGGCACTCAGTGCCATGGTTTAGTTGAGGTATTAGGGCATCGGTTGGACTCGATCTTGAAGGTCTCTTCCAACCTAGTGGTTCTGTGAAATAGAGAAGGATTTTTTTGTTTGCTTGGGCTATCTAGGTTACCTTAATTCTTTCATCCTTCACTGTGCTTAATTACACTGTTCTCAGAGTTTAATGTAGAAGTGCAAAATGTCACTGTTTTACAGGTATCCCATACATTGTTTAATACCACACTGATCTGTAAGAGACACTAATCTAAAACCTAATGGTTTGTCCGGATCCATAAACCTTATGGAATCTTCCCCATCCTCAAGAAGCTACTACTTGTTCCCTGCAAGGAGTGCAGAGGGGAAAGTGGTATTTTATTTATTTTTTTAATTTTTATTTTGAAAGAAGACTGTCGTGTTCCATACAGGCTATTGCTTGGCAAAATTTCTGCATTACCATCTCCATGTTTGATGGAAACTTTCTAGCTATTAAAATAGAACAATTCTGCCCCACAGATCACTGATTGCAAATTACTATGAAGATAAATAAGGAGGACTTACTTGAGAGGAGAGAAGCCAATAGTTTCCTTTCTAGGTTTTTCTCAGCTTTCTCTGAGACTGAACAGGTCAGTCATTAAAAAAATAACCAACCAACCAAAACCAAAAACCCCTTCAAAAAACAAAACACGCCCACAAAACCCCATAAATTTCTAACATACGGGGTGTGTCTGCAGTCATGGTTTTCTTAAATGGATTCCGTCCAGAGAGCTGAGCTAAGCTATTCAACATAGTGGGGGCTAGTAGCCGTGGATGACATTTTTAATCATTTCTGAGGTGTTAACATCCCTTGAACAAAACACTGGATCAGACCATTTTATTTTTGTTTGTAATTTCTTAAGTTTGCAGAACACTCTGCAATTTTGGAAGCTTTGTTGAACTTGCCCATTTTGAAGTGAGTGATGCTTGTAACTGCTGGAAGATTCTTGGAAATAAGTATGCAGCATGTCAGAAATGTGTTCAGGTTGTGTTATTTGCCAAAAAAGAAAACTGTATTTATTTATCTGCTGCAGAGTACCAGGACACTGCCAACAGATGGTTTACTACTTTTACATAGTGCTTGTTTTCCATCAAGAAAAACATTCATATAGTAGTTCATAGAGGTGTGTCTGCTTTTACAGAGATTTAATATCCCCAGAACTGCATATATTTCATTCTTAAAAGCATTATGCATTCTGCTAGTAAGTTATTCTTCTTAGGCATTTGGAGTAATTGAAAAAAAACCCACTATATACCGGGGAATGTTGATTCACCATAGATGGATGAAATAAAATGCTTTAATACCTTGATGTTACATTTTATTGTCTTCTCACAATGTATTACTATGCTTCTGTACTTTTCCCCAGCATTAAAGTAATATAAAGGAACTTTTTTTTTATTTTTCTGATATGGGTGTTGCAGGTTACAGTTTAGAAAATTGAAAATATTTAGCCTGAGGGATCTGACTTTGTGCCCTCCTTCTCTTTTGGGGGTATTTAATTTAATGGATGACTGTAAGGTGCAGAAATTTGCAATTTGTACCAATATCAGTTATGTGAGGAGGAATGGAAATGGAACTGGGAGGATTTGCAAAACCTGATTTTAGAGCATACTGAATTACACTAGTTGGAGAATGCAAGTGTCAAGAGTACTACGTGCCAGCTGTTATCTCAAACAGTTTTGTGGGTTTTTATTTTTTCTTTCTTTAAAACACCTTCAGCTGATACTGTAGGAATAACCTGTCTCTCTGGCAACCTGTACACTAAATTATGACTCAAATTAATGTGCTTTTTCAATTATCAGTACTTAATAAGTCAGAATCGGGTTCCTGTGAGATGTCTTGACAGACCAGGTGATGCGAGTTAGTGTGTTGAAGTTATGGGTGCTATACTGGAGTAAGAGCATTGTATCATGTTTCGTATATTCCTATAGGCAACAGTTCTGATAGCAATGTAACAGAGCCTGACTTAACCTGACATTTTGCTACCTGTCTGTTTAATCCAACCAATAATGGAGTCAGTATATCAAGAAATTTTATACTGCCTTGAGCCCCATTTGTTGTTATCAGGGAGAAGCCCCATCTGAACTCCTGTTTTAGCACTTTTTAGTAAGTTTGGTTCTTTGCAGCAAGTTTTGATTTTGAAAAATTCTCTCTAGATTGGCTCCATGCCATGTGTCCAGTCAGTAATTTCAATATTTGATGAAAGTACATAACATTTTGGGTTTTCTCTTTAAAGTGCAAGTTCATGATCCTTGTAAAGTAACATTGCTGGGAGCCCATGGGAGCCCTAATCTTATCACCTGCACTTCATTCCCATGTGCTGACACACAGCTGTGGAGTGCACTGTATCAGGGAGCTTGATCTGAGTAAAACCAAAACTAATCACTATTTTTTTACAGATAGCCTAAAACTGGATTAATTCTCATCTAGTTCTCTGCACTACCAGCGAAGTGTTTATGCTGTCATAAGGAAGAGAAGCACAAAAAGAAATCAATAATTTCTGCCAGTACAAGTGCTCGGGGTGGTCATAAGTTAAAAGAGAAACAACACAAACTGCTGAAAGAAACTGTGCATGCTCTAAGCTACAGCCCTTCCAACTAGTTTCCTGTTCCTTGAGGAACATGGCTGCTCCTTCTCACCAGTATCCTTTAATTTCATATTTTTAGGGATTTTTCTTTGTCAAAATATAGACAAATGATTGAACAAGCAGCAATAGCTCAAATGCAACTTTAAACCAGTTATTTGGGTTTGTGATAAAGTATTAGGCCACATGAATAAGGTTGGAACTGCTTTAATGATGCCTCTGATGCTGTCTCATGTGCTAGTCACAACTAAGGAAATTAGATTCACTTGAAAGTAGCATAAGATGTAGGAACACAGAAATTACTTAGAAGTGTATTCTGACAGAGGCTGTGTTAGGTCTCCAGCAATTTTAACTGTCCAAAGTGATGGCACACAGAATGTACCTTCTGACTTCTGGTGGGTGTCAATCTAGAGAACTGCAAGTGTTAAAAGACAGAATTGGACTGTAAAACTATTGTACAGTAGGAGTGTACTTAAAGCAAGTACAAAAATCCTCTGTTAAGTTGGAATAATTAGTTATTCAGATGTCAAATGTGGGTTTTTTTTTCCAACAGAAAGATTGAAGGGCATGGTAGATGTTGAACGGAAGCTCTTGTGTTTTGCTGACTCTGTAGCTGTATAAGTAGTATTCACTCCTTAAAGGAATCTCTAGGTCTTAGTTGGTAGGAGACCATAAGGGTCGCTAAGGTCAACTCCTTGCTCCTCCCAGGACTACCTGAAACTAAACCATATGATAAGGGCATTGTCCACATGCTCCTTAAAGTCTGACAGGCTTGGTGAGGTGACCACTTACTTGGGGAGCCTGTTTCAAAGACCAGACAAATAGTCCTTTCAGTTGGCTCTGGTGCCATCAATGGAGCTGTGAGTCCAGACTTGGGGATTGTATTTCAGGAAAGATATAGGCTAATGGGGAAAAGTCTAGAGAGGTGAGGTGTTAGGAGAAAGAAATCTGCGAGGAATGGCAGAAAAAACTGTGACAGTCTCTCCTGCAAAAGAAAGTCTAAGGTGGAGTGTAATAACTGGTCAAAGATCTAAACATTTCTGAAAGGTCATAAGAATTAAGCTTACCTCTTAAGACTATGATTTGCAGTGTTGTTATGCAAAAGTAGTAGTTCTTACTGCTGTGATTGTCCCAATGTCCTGAGGACAAATTTCTGCAAATGCAAATCTGGTCTCTCTATGGCTTTGTTAAAGCATCTAGCAGTTTCTAAATTTCTTGGTGAATCTGAGTGATTCAAAATGTTCCTGATTGGAAAGGGTGACTCCAGTGCAGTCTTCCCAATAAGTTCTTGACTGACTTTAAGTAAACAGTTTTGTAGATTGGGTGGTGCTGTTTAGTGTGGTGTTATCCATCTTTATTTTCAAATTCTTACATTCTGAAAATAATAATGACTTTCAGATTTCCTTACAAGGAGAACCTGAGTGGGTCTCCAGCTGTTGCTCTTCACTCAGGAAGACCTGAAGAGGGCTGTGCCATCTCTACAAAGATGCCTTTGCCTCCCTAGGGCAACTCCCAGAAACACTTCCAGCATTTCATACCAGTTCCAGGGGAGGGCACATTTAGGGAACACTGCTGCTTTTGGCAGTTAAGAAAATGCTGGAAGAATCAGTGTCCGCTGATTCTTGCATTATTATTTTATTAATTTCTTATTAATATAGTCTTGATCCAGAATGCTATGAAGACATAAGCAGAAATTAATTCTAATTTGCTGCAGTTCTTGAATGTGCAAGTTTTCTTGCACACCTATTTAAAATAATGTACTAACAGTCTGCAGCCATTCACACACAGAATCGCAGTACAGAAATGTTATGTCTTATATTTGAGTTGGATTTTCCCAGATTGCAGTATTCTTGGTTCACTTCAGTATTACATCCTTATTGTGAGCTGGGATCAATGATACTGTTTACTAGGATATTGGCTTCTAGATCTGGAATTGCTGTTTTCTTTTCAGAGCAAGAAAAAGCTTTATGACCTGGAATAGATAGTAACCCATCTCCTTAATATGTCTCTAGTGCCTTCTTATGCTATCTCCTATTTAATTTTCTGTACAGTTTGGAGACAGTTTAGGGGCACAGTCTCAAAAGAACCAAGTGAGACTCCATCTTCTGCTTTTGCTGCATCTGCCTTGAGGAAGCACAGGTATTATTTACGATGTTGCTCTATGTATGTATTTCACTCAGCAGAGTGTGGAAAGAAAAATAGCTGCTCTGTCTTCCAGATGAAAGTGGGACTGGTTCTTACTTGCCCATTTGTGGGATTTCTGTGATGTCCCTAATAATCTTTTTGTAAGGAGACATTTGGGGTTTTTGCAGGGTGATAGAGGAAGGTGTACAAAACTTTTTTTTTAAGGAATTGTGTTACAGATGACATAAAGGTACCTTCCTTTTTTTGCATCCCTTTTTACTGCTTCTTTATAAATACATGTTCCGTTTGGAGCTCTTTATCTTTTTAAATCTGTAGGTCCATGCAACTTGCACAAAATTCAAATCACCTTCCCTTGTAATGAAAGGTTATAATTGCTCAGGGCTTCAGGTCAAGAGATGTGTCAAGCATTAAAGTATTCACTGCTTCTGTCTGACTGTAAGATCCTATTACTGTGTACTTCTCCACTCCTATTTTTCTTTTCCTTGACCAGAAAAGGTCACATGTTCTCAGTCCACACAGTATGGTAGCCAGTATAGTCTTTCCTGTTTCTTTTGCTTATTCTAGGAGCTTTTGAGAGATTCAGTGATTCAAACAAGGCTTCTTCAAGGTTTCAGTAAACAATGCTGCTAAATTCCCATAATCAAACAATGTCTTGATTAAAAACAAAGTTAAGACTTACATTTCACATGTACAGTAAATTCTGCCATGTGTTGATCTTGGATTAGGTTGGCTACAATATTAAGCTTCACATAAAAGATAGAAAGAAATTACTTCTTGGCATGTAAGATTCAGGTTTTGTAATTAGGACCTGCTTCTCTCTTAAGTCTGCTTATGTCCTGTTCAGCTCGAGTGGGCAGTTTATTTTGTAATTACATATGTAAGTGAAAACATATTTCTTGATTCTAGTTTGAACTATTACAAATAGAGTTCCAATTTTATAATTTTCATACTTTGGAATTAATACATTATTCAAATGAACCAGTCTTAGCTGAGAGGTTATTTGGAAAAATAAATTGGAAATGTGACAGCCTACAAATAACTCTGGAGAATGATTGAGTT
Organism: Poecile atricapillus; assembly: GCF_030490865.1. Lineage (NCBI taxonomy): Eukaryota > Metazoa > Chordata > Aves > Passeriformes > Paridae > Poecile > Poecile atricapillus. The sequence continues at coordinate 152,336,893 of NC_081249.1, read as the reverse complement.
TTTTTCCAGTAAATACTTCTAAAAGTCCTAAACCCATATTAGTAGGAAGTAATAGAATTTTTCAGGCTGCTGCAGTGGCTGATGCTGTTGTCCTAATTTAAATAAACATCTTTCAAGCAAAATTAGATTTGAAAATAGAAGGTTGACAGAAGATTATCTGATTTATTTTTATGTTCAGGCATTTTAAAGATTTTACCTCGACTGTTTCAGAATAAGGTTGATCTACTGATTTGATCCTTGTTTGCAGAGCTGATTAAACTTGGTTTTATTCCTCTAGGATATAGTTACACTTAATAAATGTATAGCAAACCAACTTTTAGTACTTGTATATTCTAATTTTTTTTCTTTAAACATTTATAAATTGGTTGCCATGTGTTTTAAATTACTTTTTGCTTTTTCCAGACTTGTACTAGCTATTTGTTTGAGATGACAGCAAATACAGGATTTTGATGACCTGTAGTATTCAAAGTAGTTTAAACTCTTCCAGCAAGTAAATACCAGGCAACTATCACAATAGCAAAAGCTCTTCTTTTGGCAACAGTGGCTTGCAATGATTTCCTAAAGTAGATGTCATCTTTGAGGATAGTGGCTTTATTAAAAGCAGATTTGAGTGCTTGCTAGAGTTACTATTCCAAGAATAGTTGGTTGCTCAGATGATTTCACACTGCAGGCAGCATTTCAGTGGTTAGCCTGTCCTGTGATCCCATCCCTGTTCGTGATTAAACTAAAGAACCTTCAAAACAGCAAGGTTTAGCATACTGAACATTTTTTTCCTTTTCTCGGAAACTGTTATGTCCTTTTCCATCTCTTGCTTTTTATTGTAATTTACTTCTATTTGAATTTTGCATGCTGAGCATTAGTTTCCCAGTTGTTTCTGCATACCTATACCCTTAACAAAGATACTGTAAATCTCTTTTTTCCCCACTTATTTGCATAGAGTCCTATGAATCATGTGGGTGTAAAGATAAATCAGCCATTTTCTGGCTATGTGCCTGAAAACAGTCTGAGGTTCTGGCTGACCAGAAAACTGTCCAGTTCTTTTTTGTTACTGAACATGTGGGGTCCATTAAGGATTAATCTTAATTATCTTGGTTTTATTTAATCTTCTTTTTAAGAAATTGCCTTTAATTGCTGTCCGCTCACCTACTTGTAGAGGAATAGTCAGCTGTTGATAGGGTGAGTTTTTATTGACAGAAATATAAGGGAGAAGAACTGTAGTAGAGAAAGATGTGAGAAGATGCAAATGAGCAGCGCATTGCAGGACTTTTTTTCAAATCCACACAGGAATCTTCCCTCTGTGTTTGTTTTGTGTGCTGGGGGCACAGTGTAAATGCTGATATCCTGTTCCATAGTGTTATAATAGATGGAGTGAAAAATTGCAGAAGAAAAATGGGGTCTTTGTTTAACCAAAAGCATCATTATAATAATTTGAAGTAAATATGTGGAACAAAGCATGTGAGGTAGGAAATGTGGTCTCTTTCTGGACTCTGAGATTTACTGAAACATTTATACTTCCCTTACCTCAGAGGGGTTAATGTTACAAGCAGTAATGCACTGTCTCAGAGTGCTCACAGATCCTCCGATAGTTTCTTTAAGGCGTTTTATTTTGTATTTGAGTACAAATGGGAGGAAGAAGTTTGTGTTCCAGTGCATGAGTTCATATGGGCCTTGAGTGGAAACTGCTGATGATTTGAATTTGTCCTGGAATATACGCCAAGAGAAAGCATTATTTTGCAAAGAAATAATGCGTATACAACATGAAGTTGGGCATGTACAGGCAGTGGTTTGGGTTTTTTATTTTTAATGAAAAATGTTCCTTTGAGTATTTTTTTGGTTTTTTGTTGTTTTTTTTTTTTTTAGTAAATCTACTAGAGATTTCATTATCTCTACTTGTGAAAACAAGGAGCATTGGAAGGCTTTACTTACTTAAAGGTCTTTTGCATACATTTACTAGTACATAGGGAGAAGGCTGCTTATTTGAATTCAGCTGCTGATTTTTTGACCTGTGAAAAACAACTTCATCTAAACTATACTGACATCTCAATCTCAGAAGTCTAGTTGTATACAGGCACAGTTAGTTACTTTCTTCCTTAAATAAATAGGCTTCTGTGGTTTGAGTTAGTGTCAGTTTTTGCATCAGATTTGGCAGCTGTGTCAAGTACACACTGTGTTAGATTAATTGTTTGAGTATGGCTTCTGAAGCTGTTACCAGCCCAAGTTCTGGGAACAGAAGGATCCCAGTCACTGAAGCCAGGAGTCCACACTGTACCTGGAGGTTCAGTCACAGTCCAGGTATCTACTGTGTCTGTGTGCAGCTTCTGGCAGATGTATACAAAACCGGCTTAATGCCAAAGCCAGTAGCAGCATGCAGCAATAAACTACTAACATTTTATGATACTGTAGATAAGAAAAACTTGCATCTTCTCTTAACCCAGCAAGCCTTTGCATCCCTGAGTTGTCTTTGAAGTCATATTCTGTTTTACAGTCCGTGACCATTAAGAAAATGTCTGAAAACATCTATTCAGCAACTCAATTGCAGAATTAACTGCATCAGCTCGCTGCAATCTGCAAAGCACTTTTTCAGTTGAATGTCACTTGAGTGTATTTTAACCTGACAGTATTTCTGTGTGTTTTCCCAGAAAGCTATTCATTGAAAATTCTCGAGGCACATGAAGAGATCTGTCTCAGTCAGGCGGAGGTCTGTGTGTTTAAATCCATAGTTGTTAACAATGGCCTTGAATTTAAAAAAAAAAGAAAAAAAATAAATTTAACCCAAAACCTAGTTGCAATGTCCCAACAGTTTAAACTCTGGTACGATGTACTCTGAAAATATTTCTGTAACGCAGGAGAAGAGAGAAGTATGTAATGAATGCGAAAACAACACATGTTCTTTCACAACTTTTTTTTAAGTAGCTACCATGTAAGTTCGTTCTTTTGATTCTGTTTTCATGTTGATCATTTTTAAAGGATAGGTAACTAAAATGTTGGGAGTTATGAGATCACACCTTGTCAAGAGCTATGTATTCTTTGTTCCTTTGAAACTGGTCTGGATTTTTCTTTTGATGGAGACAATTTTTAAATGGAATTTGCTTTTGTAAAGGTTCATGTAAAATGACCTGATGCTAAAACAAATCAGGATTTGAATACCTCTGTGTTGGTTAACTGAGGTATACTGTTACAGGTTATTTTGGCGCAGGATTCTGTTTGCATCCCAAACTTAGCAGATGGCGAATTCAGTTTGGACTAAGTTATGCTGTCTCATGTGCACTTTTTTTTAATTTTCCCATTTTCTAAGATAAGGAAATGTCATAAATCGTGACAACAAAACGCTGAGACTGAAAGTGTTAAGACAGTTAGTTTGCTGGTAGTATGCACACAGAAAATAATGGATCCATGACTCTCTTAGTTTCATAATCTAATTTTACTGTAGTTTGTTTACATTTATTTTAAACCATGACAAATATCAAATGATCCCACAGACAGAATTATAAGGTAACTCAGGCCTGAGTATAATCATCTTCATACTAAGAAAGCTAAGGATGTCAAAAAGATCTGTCAGCTTGAAAGTCTTAGTAATACAGAAATGTGTAAATTTATGTGCATTGGAGTGTCATTATATTGGAGCAATTAAAGGTGTCATTCAGCAGTTTCCATGAATGGGGCCTGTGTATTTATTACAGGATGTCAGTGCAGAACTAATTGGAGTTACAGCTTACACAAAGAACCTGTTAATGTCCCTTCTGAGTTCTCCCTCCTTTAGTTTAGGCTTTTCTGTAAGCTGTGGTGAGGTTTGTTTTTTGGGATGTGCATGACTAAGCAGCTTCCCTCCTCCCTCCCTGTTCTCTACAATAATTTTTTCCTCTACGAATGTCTCTCCCGAGACAAATGTCTCTCCTAAGTCAACTGTGCTGTTTGATTACGAAACACATTGAGGAACTGACCTGGGTCAAAATTGCATAGCGCAAAAGTAGAGGTGTGGTTTTGTTGGTGTTGACCCCGATGGTGTGTCTGACACAGTTTCCTGTGCAGTTGCCCAGTCAGTAATTCCAGAGTTGAGGGGATGAGGTGCTAAAGCCACAAGAGGTGCAAGAGCTATGCAGTCAAGTGCTGTCAGCAGGATCAGTGCTCCTGAAGGAAGTCTCACCAACTCTGAAGCTTTCTCTGTCTTCTGTGAATGTGACTTCTTGCATGCCAGCACAACCACAGTGCTCCTTCCCTGTGCCCTTGCAGTGCTTTCCCTGTGTATGTGGGACACAGATCTGAGTTTCCCTCAGTTATCAGAGGGGGAATTAATGAAGCTTTTATGCTGCATGAAGTTAGTGTTTTCTGAGAAGATGTTGCAACATACTGAAGTGCTAGCGCTTCTGCCCAAAATAAGCTAAGCTAGTATAAGTAAATTTAAGAAGTGTGGAGAGCAACTCCAGTGAAGACACATAAATGCTTTGAAAGTTCTGCCTTTAAGAATACGGACTTATTTTCTAAATTCTTTGTGGCATTAAAAACTCTCTTTGAAGGTCAGAGTTTTTAATGCCCAAGTAAGTTAAGTGGACTTTGATACAACTTAAGGATTTCTAATAGTGTTTTGTATTTATGATTTTATTTTTAGAGAGCATCATTCTACTATACCTGTGATCTACAATGAATGCCAAATCTGCAATAAGCAAAGAGATTTTTGCCCCACATGATGAAAGGATGCTGGGAGCTGTTCAAGTGAAAAGGAGAACAAAAAAAAAGATTCCTTTTTTAGCTACTGGGGGTCAGGGTGAATATTTAACATACATCTGCCTGTCAGGTAAGTTTAATGACTTTTGACATCCAGTTATTTGTTTAAGTTTGTCATTGATTAACTGATTAGCTGTTGCCTGTAGCTATAAAGAGCTGGGTGATTCCAGTCTTCATAATGCAATGAGAGAATTATAGTACTTATACCTTTTGTCTTGAGGAACCACGTGCTCTAGGCTATTTATATTTGTGTCCTATAATAAATTGAACAGTGGGTTTCATTGTATGAAAACCTTTAGGTGTTTGTTCTCTCACAGCACAGCTGCAGAGTATGAGCAAATAGAATAGATGGTAACGGTCTTTCCTTAGATTAAGATACTTCTTAGAAGGATGAACTTTTCAAGACATTAAAGTGATACACAATATAGTTTTTCTATGTAATGTTTCAATGTCTGCCAACTGGGTGTGTCTGAATATCTTTGGTACTTTAGGGTGATTTAGTCACTTACATTTTTAGGCATATCAGTTGTTCCCTTTGCATCTTGCTGGAAGTACAAGTAGTGGCCAGAAGTAATGTTCTATGACTCTCAGAAAAGTACAGTTATTTTTGGACTAAATGGGAGAGTTTTGTGGACACATTCAAATTGTGGGTTTTTTTTTTTTAAATAATGCTAAAACTTTCAAAGCATAGGAGGTAAAACTCAGTGACTCTGCTCCTGTTCTAGCACATCATGCATCTGCCCAAAAAATGTACATTTACTGAATGTTATTGGATGAGATGTTATTTAGATACATTTGTACAAATACTTAGGTTAAAATAGAAGCTGCAGAGGAAATGCACATGCATACTGAAGTCAGTGAGACAAAACAGAAGACTTTTCATTTACAGCTGAATATTTTGCTTGTCATTATAGGATCATAGAATATCCTGAGTTGGAAGTGACCCACAAGGATCATCATGGCCAGCTCCTGGCCCTGCATTTTGGTAAACCCAAAAATGGCACCATACATCTGAAAGGATTTCCAAGTGCTTTGTGAACTCTGCCAGGCTAGGTGCTGTGACCAGTTCCCTGGTCAGGGTCAGTTCCTGGTCAAGGGTTTGAGCACCCTCTGAATAAAGAACCTTTTTCTGATATCCAGCCTAAGCCTTCTCTTACAGTTCATGCTGTTTCCTCAGGCCCTGTCAGTGGTCATGAGAGTGAAGAGATCAATGTGTGACACTCTGCTTCCCCTCCTGAGAAAGCTGTAGACCACAATGGGGTCTTTCCTCAGTCTCCCGTTTTCTAGGCTGAACAAGCCAAGTGACCTCAGCCATTCTCCCCACATACAGAGCTTCAAGGAAGGATTTAAAAATCAATTCCCTTCAGCTGTTCCATAGACTTGTGGTTGGGATACCATATTGGACGTAATAATTGCATCCCTCGGTCTTTTCAAGGTGTAGAGAAAACTAATCTAGGCCTCTCAATTCTTAAAGAAATGTTCAAATCACTGATGCTTTTAAGCAAAGCTAAATTCTTCTTCTTTTGGCAGTCATATTTTTCAAATTTCAGTCCAGTTTTTTTTCTAAGTCTTGTAAAGAACAACCATGTTCTAGGTCTGTGCCATAAGTTTTGGGATACACAGTTGTTTGATACCCATGTTCATGATTAAAGGTTAGAGATGTCATCTATGCTTACATTTTTCTGTAGCCTAACTATTCAGTAGGTAGGGGTTTTTTTAGGTTGTTTTTTTTTAATTGCCATTCTGTATAACTTAGCCTTCCTTGAACTCCCTCATCCTATATTCATATGTATCAGTCAACATGGATTTTAGGACAGTGGATGGTCTTGAATATGTTTATTGTTTTGCTGTCACAGCATATTATGAGTAAGGAAGAAATAGTGGATGTCCTGACTTAAGCAGAGTTTGTCACTTATGATAAGGAGAAGCATTCAGGATCTAAATAAAATTACTTTGAGGCCCACACTGAAAAGCTGCATATTGGTATTGCAAGAACTCTCACATGTGGCTCATTATTGATGTGGTTTTGCACAGGTCTGAGACCAGGTTTTAATCACATACATTTATAGTTTATATTATGAGAATACAGTATGATTGATTGGTAGTATCAGTAGGCAACAAGGAGGGAGGGGACTGCCTGGCTGTGTTTGATGTCACATTCCAGTCTGATCAGAAAGATTATGCAATTCAGTATGGTCAAGTGCAATTAGTTATTTAATTTGGAATCATCAAAGGCACAAAACTAGGCGTTGGAGAGCAAGTGTTTCTGACACTGTGTTTAAAAGAAATTGTGACGAGGATAAACTGTAATTTTCGCTTATTCTTGATGGCTGTGAAGCAATAATGGCTTTAGTTGCAGCAAGAAGTTGTTACAGAAAAAGCTTCTGTTTAGTAAAGCTAAGTTAATGTGAGTGTAGCAATTTAGCTGTGCCCCCAACTGTCCAAGATGGACTGTATCTTGGGACAACAGAATATACTTAATTACCTTCCTTTTTTAATGTAATGTGTACAGTGAAGCAGACACAATGGTGGCTAGCTCTGGATTTGTATTTACATTTCAAGCAACACATGCTTTAGTGCTGTGTTGCAACCTCTTCCCTGGAAATGCCTTTACCAGCCTTTGACTGTTGTCCCATTTTTGCCAGGTTTGTTATGTATTAGGTAAAGTGACTGGAATATCTGTCTCTGTGTTCATAGTTTTCTTGGTCAAAGGAAAATGGTCAAAGGTCAAATCAGTTTGACCTTTGCTGAAAGGAATTTGATAATTTACTCTTTAGAATAGAATTTGTCAGTTGAAAGAATAGAAACTGACTCCTCATATCATCAAGGACTACAAATATTTGGGAATATAAAGCATCTTGTACTTGTAGTTTCATCAAAGATACAGTACAGAAAATGAAACATCAGTTGCTGTGATAGCTACTTCTATTTACTGCTTCCATTGTAACTGAGAAATTACACAAATTGTTATATGAGAGTTAAATGTGTTCCTTTCAGCATGAACTGAAGTTTGGTGTTGAAAATGCATCCCATTCTTGAGTTTCTGAAAGCATGGATAGAGATGCTGAGCAGGGAGAATGCCCTTAGGCCTCAGAGATGGGACAGTGAACCATTAAAAGAATCAAATATTGAGCAGAGCAAGACGGGAGAGTAAGGGAGATTCTTCCTTAATATTGGTATTTGAAGTATGTACTGGGTTTTTTTATTTTACAACATTGAATACTGAGTTGGTTAGAAATAAACATTAATGCTTGAAAGAGGTATACCTAAAGCCTTTAATCTGAACCTAGAGACAGATTAAATTAAGAAAGCGGTAGCAAGACTGCATGACAGCCTAGTGGAAACCAAGCATCTGGGTTACCTGCAGCTTTCTAGCCTGGTGTTGGAGCTAGCCAAGTTAAACTGGCAAACAGAGCCAAGACAGATCTTCAAGGAGTTATTTAGTTGAAGAACAGCTAGGAAGGAGTAGACAGATGGGAAACACAGAGGTGGGGTGGCTGTAGGCAGAGCAGAGAAAATGAACACTGGGATTTTTTGTAATGTATAAGAGGATTTAACACAGAGAAAAGACAAGAAATTCAAAGCTGAAAGTGGATATTTATCACCTCCTCCACACTAGCAGACCTAGTGAGAGTTATTGGATCAGGTCTAAGTTTTAATTTCGTCACCATTGTCTTATGTAATTGAAACATAATGGTTTTAAATAGTTCTTAGCCTTATTTAGAATTCTGAATTAAGTGTAAAATACTTAAAACTGTCACTTCAGAAATATAGGTTACTGGCCTGCTTGCTTGTGCAGAGTTCTGTGTGTGTTATTTCTTTGACACTATCATGACATTTTAAAAATAATTTATGTTATTTTAAAAGACTTTTAATGTCATAATGCATTGGAAATATTCTAGTTTGTATGGATGGATGTTGTGTTGACCTTTCAGGATTAAATATCTATTGCATTCATGGTGAACTGAATGAAGTAGGTAATTTCTTTTGAACCTGAATTCTTGTGTGTCATAACACTCAGTTTAGTTGCACCAATGTTTCTAGTCCTGCAGAAAACCTCGAGATTAGAGTGTAAAGCTAAATTTCTTTAAAACCAAGAGTGAACCATTTTCCCATTGTGGCTGTGACTTTTAATAGTGTTCTTTCTTTGCCATCTCCAAATTAAATTAACGCTGTCAGTTCAGGGCTCTTTTTGAACAGCTTTGATGTGGAAGTACAATTTATCAAGAATGGTGCTAGAAAAGCCAAAAGGAAATGCAAAGAAATCATAAGAAATGATAACACAAAAATGAGGTGCACATGCAGAGGGAGAGCACGTTGTGCATTTTCCCTTCTTTAAAAATAACCTTATTGACCATATCAAAAGATAGGGAGTCAATAACATGCAAAACTTTTTGCATTTACCTCAATAAACTGTTGGCTTTTGAGTTTTTTTTTTTACTTCTGTTTCTAAGTACACAGGGACTTGATTTATGTGGTTAAATAGTTCTCTGGATATTCTCGTTGGTACCCTTGCAGCTAATACCTAACCACACTACTCAGTTACACTTGCAGCGTGAGCTTTTGTACTTGGATATCTCAGCTGTAAGGCCATGGTGTCACAAAATTGTTTTTCCAAATACAAATTTGTTGTTCCTTCCATAGTGGCTGCTTATGGAATAGATTGTTGCCCAGGAATGACCTATATCTCATACTGCTTTTTTTTCTTCACTATCTTATCTTGGTAATGGCATCTTTAAGGTGAAGGTATAATCATTCAGGTATCTGTAGGGCAGATAATGTCTAGCTTGTCTTGCTGTGTGCTCAATGACCTATATTTACTGCTTTAAACTGGCCATAAGTTGGATAATGGAAAGCACCGATGTTTTTCAAATTGACGCGCAGCATGGTTACATTCATGTACTGTATTATGTGTGTCTAAATAAATATTTATTAAATGTACACATACTGCATATAGCTTCTAGTGCTAATGTTAAGCTGTCAAAATATAATTGCCTTCATCCTACTTATAATAAATTATTGTGATACTGAATGTATTTCTTAACCAAGACTCTTTCCCACTTCTTTGTCAGAGCATACTGGTACTTATGGTATTTTAACTCCAGGGTTCCCATTTGGAGTTTTACAAGGTCAAATATCGGTTGCTCATAATGATAATAAATTTCAAATTCCATTTTATAGAAGAAATTTTAAAATCTTATGTTAAGGGTCTTTGAAAAACAAAACAGGTGCATTTTGAGTGGAAGTGAGATCAACCTTTGCTTCATTATTGATCTTTCTGTATTTGTTGAAATAGAAGAGGGAAAATGATGAGCTGCTCTGGAGGGTAGGACGCATTTATTGATTGTATTCTTAATATATCTTGGTGCTCTGATCCCTCCTGATTTTGAGATGTCCAACATAATGAAACCAGTCCTTTTCCACAAGAATTTTGTGTAGGAGGGCATCTTGTTACAGCAAAGCTACAGAATTATGTATTTGAAAGCATTTAGTCTTAGGATTGGTGTGTTTTGTTTTGTTTTTTTGTTGTTGTTGTTGGTTTTGTTCTGTTTTTTTTCCTCTTCTGCGGGTGGAGGAGGAATGTGTGTGCTTCTATGCATCCTCCCAGTACCCTACTTGATCTTATTCATGTGCAGGAAGTATTTTCTAAATTGCAAGCTGAAGATGTGCAGTTATGTCTGCTGTTCAGCGCTCTTTTCTTTCTCTTTTTTTTTTCAAATCCTTCAGAATAGAATTGTAGCAGATTGATAAAGCGTAACAGTTTACTGTGCATCAGTGGTGTTCCCCAGAGCTCAGCATTGCACCCAGTCCTGATTAATATCTTTATTTATGATCTGGATGAGGGGATCAGGTACATCCTCAGACAGATTACAGCAGCACCAGGTTGGGTGGGAATGTTGATCATCTAGAGGGCAGGAAGACTGTAGAGGGATCTGGGCAGACTGGACCGATGGGCCAAGGCCAGTGGTACGAGATTCAACAAAGTGCTAGGTCCTGCACTTGGGGCACAGGAACCCCAGGCAGCACTAGAGGCTGGAGACAAAGCGCTGGGAAGATGTTGAGTGGAGAAGGATCTAGGAGTGCTGGCCAGCATCTGGATGAGCATGTTCCAGTGTGTGCCCAGAGGGCCAAGAGGGCCAGTGGCATCCAAGTCTGTATTAGCAATAGCGTGGGCAGCAGGACCAGGGCAGTGACTGTCCCCTGTACTCCACATTGGTGAGGTCGCACCTCAAGTCCTGTGTTCAGTTCTGGGCCTGTCACTGCCAGTAAAACACTGAGGTACTGGAGCATGTCCAGAGGAGGGTAGTGAAGCCGGTGAAAGCTCTAGAGGGTAATTCCTATGAGAAGCAGCTGAGGGAATTGGGGTTTTTAACTGGGAGAAAAGGATACTGAGGGCAGTTGTTACCGCTCTCTACAACCGCCTGAAAGGAGATTGTAACAAGGTGGGGGGTCAGCCTCTTCTCCCAGACAACCAGTGGTAAGACAAGAAAATGGCCTCAAGCTGTGCCTGGGAGGTTCAGGCTGGACATCAGGAGGAAGGTCTTCACAGAGGGGGTTCTTAAACACTGGAATGGACTGCTCAGGGTGGTGGTGGAGTTACCATCCCTGGAGGTGTTCAAGAGAAATCACTGCATTTGGTGCTTAGTGCCATGACATAGCTGACATTGTGATGTTCAGTCAAAGGTTGGACTTAATGATCTGGGGTGTTCTCCAGTCTAAATTATTCTGTGATTCTGTGAGCACTTCCAGCTTTTTAAAATGATGCGTCAGTACACAGAGTTTCTGTTACTAATGTTGCTTTCAATTCTATTCAGACCTGATCTCTTGAAATTGCTTTTCCTTCCACCTCAACCTGACACAAACTGCTTGGAAAGGTTTCCAAAATCTCAAATGAGATGTCTTGGAAAAATAAGAAAGGAAAAAACATGAGCAAAACAAAGACATTGAAAACTTAGGGGAAATGTTAGGCATAAGATCTGTTTATTCAGTCATATGTAAATTTGCAGTAATTAAAGGAATAAATTCAGTATTCATAAATATAAAGCCAGGTTTGATGCAGCAAGTTTCTATGCATGAAGCAAATTGGTTGTAAAACTGTAGACTGGAAGTTGGTACACTGGGAGCTGCTTGTTTCCCCATTTATCATAAAGGCAGCTCGAGGAGATTAGTAGTTGGACTTTGTGGCCTTTTTCATGGAGGTATGCAAAAATTACTACACAAAGTAGTTGTGTTGCAAACCTCCTCACTCCCCTCCATATTAAGAAGAGAATAGGGGCTCTGTAGAGCTTTATCCATTTATTGTAATTACTTGTGCTGGATAGATTTGTATTCCTCAAGAGCTGGCAGGTACCTTACTTCAGCGGCAATGATGTATTTCAGTGCCGTGTTTTGCCCAGAACATGGCAGATGCTTGCATCAAGTTCAATGCCAGGTTAAAATGTTTGAATGTCATGATGTCTTTGGAAGCAGTTTGTTCATTCTTTGTCCAAGTGAGGCTTTTGGCAGGGTTTGTTGCTATCTTGTATGTGATAAAAATGCAGAACTGTGAAGTAAGGCTCTACTTAACAAAATTCCATGGTAGTTCTCCCTTCAGGTTGGAGTACCATGCACGTAAGACGTATGTGAATATCCCCTAATTTCTAGCTTTGGCAGAAGCTATTCTTGTGGTACCATAACAGATAAAACTGCTGTGCCTTGCTTTGCAACAGGATTCATTCTGAACAGTTTTCTCAGTTTTTCTAGTGCTGGAGCATAGTATGTATAATACCCTGACTCACTGCATTATGCATTGTTGAACTTGAATCATACTGGGCAGAATACATCTGGAATGTTCCCTTGACATTGCATTTCAGAAAGCATTTCTGTTGATTGCTGTATAGTTCTGCTCTTAGAAGTAATATCATCTTGTGAACAAAACCAGAGGTTCTCTTTCTCCCTGATCAGTGCTTACTGTATTACAAACTCCTTTAGTAGATAAACATCAGATTAAAATCTTATCCTTTTATAGTACTCCAAGCTGTATGAGTCAAATCCTGTAAGTTTTCACCATACATCTGGCCTTTAAATACTGTACTATCAAATAATTTTCACTGCAGAGCAGCACATAAGAAGTACTTAGCAAAGGAACTGCTAAGCTGATTAGAATACTACATCAAGCTTCTCTATCATTACATAGAGTTTATTGTTGCCTTGACAAAGAAAAATATGAAAAATGCAGTTTTGATTTCTAAATATTTTCTGTTTGGGGCTTTAATCTGTAAATAATCCTTTTAAAGCAAGTTAAATTGAAAAAGGACAGATCAGAACTGATGTTTGATTTTCTGGTGTGTTTTGCCTGTATTTCCCCCAGTTTACGCAAACTGCTGCCACAGGAGCTCATATGCCAATCAAGTAGCAAGACACACCTGAAAAACACAGCAGGGAGGGAATTAATTAATAAATTAAGTCAGTCTGGTCTTCCATCACTGTTGCAGTATCTGAACGTTTCAGGCTGTTGCAATAAAAACAAGCTCATATTCTCATGTATGCATGTATGTGTGCTACTATGAACAAGTGCTCTGCATTTACAGCAGGCATTGTTTTTCCTCCAGCCTACTTACATTTAGATTTTTACTAACTTGCTTTTGTACTCTGATTATGCATATCCTAACAAGAAGGAAAAAACAACATATGAAGGGTGGGGAGGCTGAGAGAACATAAACTTTGCAAAGTTTTGTTGGCCTTGTATCAGGGAGGAGCCTACCCATTAGCCCAAGTTAAAACAATCTCTAGTAACTGTTTAGCTGGAACAACTTCATAGAGAAAGTCTGGCACACCCAGTCAGCTGCTTCTCTGTTCATTAGAGCTCAGCAGCACACAGTAACTCTCAGTAGCCTCAGGGAATGACAAAGTTAAAACCCTACAAATTCTCTAATGTTACTGTTTTAAAGAAAACTTCATTTGGGTGAAACTTTGAGGAGCTGAGTCTGAGAAAACTTTATAACATTGTGGAACATACTTGTCAGGCAGTGAAGCATCTTCAGCCCCTAATTCTAAACAGTTAGAAAATTCCTTTGAGCATTTCCTTCTCCTTTCATATTGTCTGCTTAGACCTGTCTTCAGAGGACAAGCTCAGCTGGAAGGGAAGCTGCAACATAAACGTCTTGCTGGATGAAATAACTAGTAAATGCTTTTCGTGGATAATATATCAGCCCCTGCTGTGTTAGTTTTCTTAAATCTGTGCCTCATGTCACTCTGTGAAACACAGTAGTAATGGCAAGAGCAGTTTTCTGTGAGTGGATCAGTGACTTGGAAGAAAACAGAATTGTTAAAAGAACGTTCTCTGACTTCTAGCAAGAGAAGTGTTTACAACATGTATTTAAAGCATTTACACAAAGTATGCTTTTTCTGAGTGAGGCAAAAAATTGGAAGCTGAAATAAACAAAAGCTTTCAACCTCCAATCATTTTATTTATTCAATTGCATTAATGACAATTGCTATGATTGCTAAAGAAAACTTGGCTGTTTAAGTATCTGGGAATATCTGAAGTTGTCTAAAATACTATCTGGGAAGATTTTAGGCAGCTGAAATTTCTTAAATTTGCTTCAAAAGAAAACATCCAGGCAGAGAACTGTTCTAAGTTCTGGAATAATTTCTCTTCTGCTTTATTTTTGTATTGACATATCATGATTTCTTTAAGAATAGTTTTGTTAGGTTTAGCACACATAAGTTTGCCATACAAATACGTAATCCTTCAGCTGTACCATTTGTGGGAATGCTGCTTTTTTGCCTGGTGTTCAATCTGTAATAAAAGGTAGTTGGGAAACAAAAGAACAAAAACAGTCTTTAAGTGTGGGGAACATAAAATGGGTTGAGGAGATGCTCTGAAATTTTTTAGGAACTGGTAAAAGGGAGGGTTTTTACAGTGGCATTAGGAAGAGTCTAAACTGATAAACCACTGTATGTACTGACTGATAAAACCATTCATGTTTTGTTCATTTGGACTCCTAAATCAATTTTTTTTTAAATTTAAATTAAAAATATGTTTTCCTGTCATCTCCTGTTTTCCCCTGACCCCTGTGTTGTACTTGGAAGTACTGAATCACATAATCATTTAGGCTGGAAAAGATCTCTAAGATCATTGAGTCCAACTTTGACCAGTCATCACCTCGTAGCTAAACTGTAGCACTAAGTACCATGTCCGGTCATTTTTTCACACCTCCAGGGATATGTTCTGTCATCTGTGTTCGTATCATTTTTAACCAAAAGTGAGGTTTGTGTTCTAGCTAGAACCTGTTGTAGCCTAAAATAATTTTGTTCACAAGTCAAATAGCTTTTGTTCTGGCCAGGGAGAAGGGTCAGGAGGGGAAGAGCAGAACACAAAGCATCAGCATGTGCAACTACACAAGCTGGTTGAACCATACACTCCTCTTGCCTCTAATGACATATTGGAGCATGATGTTGCCATTGTGCAAGTTACGGCTTTCAGTCTGTACTGAGATACTGTGAGGACTAAAATACGTAATGGTTGTGAGCGTTTGTGATCCATGTGATGAGAAACAACTTTTCATTAAAGGCTCTAATTGCCTTTTAAATATAATAAAAATGTTTCCTTGTTTAATTGTTTTTCAGTCCTTATGTTACACTAATCAGAGAATGGCAGAACAGCCCAAGTTGAAAGGAGCCTTAAAATAATCATCTGGTGCAGCCTTATTTGTTAAATAATAAACTAAAAAAACCCCAGTCTGTAGTGAGGCACTGGTGTTGTTTAGACAGTCTGCTGGAATTATCCAGAGCAGCAGCCTAAACAAGTAGAAATGGTGTCAAGTATAGTTATAGTGTAATAGTTTTAACCATTCATTTTGGTAGGTACCACAGTCTCAAAGAGTGAATGACCAGAGGTGTACTACTGCTTTGGATTCAAAATCTAATGATGTGTAGAAGATGTTGTAAACATTACATATATCTGTGACAATCTGCTGTTCTGCTTTTTCTATTTTGTTTATCCATAACCCATGGTTTCTCACTGTTTCAGCTCAGTCACTTCTTTAAAGGATTTCATATGGTTCTCAGGTCCTGCTTAATATGGACCTAATCAAACAGTATATCTTTTTATCCATTTGCTTTTTCTTTAAAAAACACCTGCATAATTTAGGGCAATCAGCTTGGTTTTATGATGTCTTTCCCCTTTTTGCATATCTGTAATGCCTTTATAAGATGGGAAAAATGTTTGAAATACCCTTTTTCTGTGAGTAGCTCCTATTATAAAACAAATCAATTGTGAACAACTTATTTTAGTCTTCGGATTTGTGAAGTTTTACTTTGGCAAGATTTCTGTTTGTTACTTCTACTTCTAATATTCCCTTTTCTTTATGATTAATTAATTGTATTATTTAACTATGCCTATTGCTTCTTGGAGAAATTTCAGTCACTAAACATAGTTGCTTCACTTCAAGTTAATTCTTGTTTTAATTTTGCGCACTTCCTTCCTGAATGTGAATATTCGCTAGTAACAAGCCATTGTCCACTTGGCACTATTTCTGCTTAACTCAATCTCCAGCTGTCCAGCTCTGTGCAAGAATCTATCCTTTATTGAAGCAAAACATAACACTAATCCTCCTTTGCTTATGCCAGCTTCTTCTGTTCCTAACACACACTAGTAATGTTGCTGATTGTTAACCACATGTGATTATTTCATCCCCTTATATCTTCCTTCTCTTTTTAAAGAATCCACTTTCTGGCTTTTCCATCTTGCAGTCAAGCTCTTAATTTTCAGTACCTCATCTGCTCTTTCGGACCATATTTTTGTTTTTCTTTGTTTTTCCTTTTGTTTCTAGAATCCTGCTGCAGCTGTAAACCCAGGCTTCCGCTATGCCATTTCCGTAAAAATTTGATATGCTATCACTTGGCTTCATTCCAGGTTTAGAAGGAATCACTTGGAGTACATAATTCCTATTTCTTATTTTCCCTGAACACTTTCTCTGCACTTCAGTTCGATGTTTGATGTTTCTGGCAGGTTTTGTGAACTCCATGCTTTGTTAGTCATTGTCTAATAGGAGATCAAAAGGTATTCAGTTGATTTGTGTAATAATTGATTAAAGCAGTCCTAGGGGTTGCTGGTATCTCTGTGCAGGAAGCTTCCACATCTAACAGAAGGGCAGAGGAACTGTTCCTAAAAAATGGTTAGATTTTTTTTGGCCACAGAATTAGGTTTTAGAGCTGTTTGAAAAAAGTAAGAAGCTCACAGAATAGTAAAGAAATAATGATTACTAGAGCAGCCTTGTAGAGCTGTATTTTTGTCTGTTAATGAATGTTCATTAGGACACATTTGTAGGGATGGAACACTGGAAACAACTGTGTTGCATTCTTTAAAATGTTTGGTATTCATCTGTAAACTCCTGTGGTAGCTAATTGTGCTCTGCTTCCTTTCCACCTGCTCAAGTGTATTACTCCTTCCCTCTAGGAAAGTTTTTTGGCTTTACTGTTCATGCTTCATTCTTTTTTGCCTATTAATCTCAATGAAAAGAGAATTTACAGCCTCTTCAGCTTTTTCTGTCCTCCACAAATACTGTCACATAAAACACATAGTCTATTACATTGTCCATGTGTTGAGACTTAAGTAAACATGGTGGGGAGGAATACAATTGATTTCAACACATATACCTTTATATGTTTTGAACTTAGCTTTGGATCTAGTTCCTCTGTTTGCTGTAAGTTTTCTCATAGAATTTCTTGCCAAAGAATACAGTTAAAAATTCAGTAATATGGTGACTTCATTTTTTTTCATAAGATACTTTAGCTCGAGTAGTGTGACATGTTAATAACACAGTTTGTCAAACATCTGCATGTATATAGAAAATAGAATAGAAGAAATGAAAATCCTTTGAGCTGTAAAATGCTGCCTAATCAGACAATATAATTTAAATCGTAACAGGAATGCATCAGTTTGTGGGTTGATATTAAAATTGTTTTCCTAACTATAGAAATGTTTTTTTAAAGCATGGGGTTTGTTTCATTTTGAGCACATTACAAACATCTCAAGAATTGGATGGAATGGATATTTAGAAAATTCTGAGAACTTAATATAGGCACATGCAACTTTGTCAAGCTATTTCATGACTATGTGCTTTATCTGTCAAAGCAATCTGACTCAGAGTACACATAGAATTTCCTAGAATAGTAATAACTTGATTGACATGTCCTTTATTTTAAGGTGTTATTTTTACTGAATCAGTAGTTTCATAATCTAGTTATCAATATTCTTGAAACAAAGGCAGTTACCACCAAGTTGCTAAGTGTCTATAAGCTTGCATAAGGTATAATTAGTATTATAAAGAAAAGGGGTGGTAGGCTGCCCACTTGTGACGTTTCCAGTATAAATGTAAGAATTCTTGTCTAACTTCTCAGGTTCACTCTTTGACACCAATGTGGCTGTGATTTGTACAGAATTTAGTTTTATCTTACTGAACTGTGAGTACCAAAAGATAGGTTACAAAAAGCCTCAAATCATAATGTAGTTGATTGTAGGATTGCCCTTCCCCAAGGTGTGGTACTTCCTTATTACCCTAAATGTAGGCTAGTGCTTAGTTTCATTTTTTAAAGCAAGTGGAAGCAGGATCTTTATGAGGTACAGTTGTCTGGAAGTGTCAGGGACAGCTGATGCCATGCTGTGCAAGGTGTGCTCAGTACAGTGTGCAGCCTGCATCATAAGGGGGCAGCTGTGTAATTCTCTCTGCTCACACCTCCTCTCTGGCCTCATATTTTTAAGCATAGAATCATCAGCCACAGGTGAGTGAGGCTCAGAACCTCTGGGGCACGTGTTCATAGATTAGGTATTTTAGCTTTTGGTAGTCATTGTATTGAAATGGAATCTGGATTAAGCGACTAACCAGCGTAAATTAATATGTGCCACAAAGAAAATCATTCACTGGAAATGATGATGACTGCAGACATCCAAAATGTGATTAAGCAAGGTGTCAAGATACTATTTCTGGATATTTCAAATGCCATGAGGATCTGCAGGCATTTCTTCACCAGTATAATACAGTATGAGGCATGTAAAAATGGAGGTTGATGTACTAAACTGATGTTTATCAATAGATGCAAACCATGTGTTGGCAAGGCTTAGAATGTGGAAGGGGTCATAATATTTGAGTGGGAAAAGGTTTTTCTTATGGACATCTCTAAAGAATTGTGTGTACTTTGAAAGGAAATGCAGAGTGATGTCGTGTTAGCCCTTTTCACGTGTGCAGCTTTGGGATTGTTTTGTTGCTCTGAAGTGCAGGGAATGTTTCAAAATTACTTTGCCTTCCCTGTCTTTTGGGTTGTACCAGTAAAAGCTGGATGTGCAATTTATTACACTTGTGTAATTTACAAAACCTCAGTCTATGGATTGGCATTGTCATAATGCAGTAATAAAGTTTAACGGTTTTCTGCTTATGCATTGGTGGGGGTTTTTTAACTCTACAGGGTCATCCATATGGTAATCAGTCTTGGCTGTGTCTTGTTTATATTACATATTCTGTAGGATCTCTGTGGGGTAGCATTTGTGTAACCTTTCAAGATGCAACTGCTGCTTATGTTATTGAATCCTTTTCATTATATATTCATTACAGAAAGATAAATAAAAATAGGTTTAATGACAATGGCAAGAGAAATCTACTGCAGTCTGGGATATTACAGATGCAGTTTGTATCGTTTTGTGCTTCATTTTGTGTTCAGTTCTAAAGTTCATAATCATTAATACACCAAGAATCTGCTATGAAATTGCTGTATAGTTTATTAAATTTATGGCTGGCCTTCATAGGATGAAGGAATGAGTGAAGTCTGGGATTCCTAACTGATTTGTATACTGTATTGGTAAAGGAAAGCCCTGAAAGAGATACTAATCTGAGAGGAGTGGTAGTATCTACAGTCTAAGATTCTGGTTTGAAAATAGTATGTTAAAAAATCTGATTATCTTTAATACTTAGGGTTTAAGGATTTCTTGCTGTTCATGGAAGATCTTAAAAATGCAAGAGCTACCCCTTCTGCAAAACACCACCTAAAATACTGTACATTTTATAATTTCTTAAGATACAACCCCGTCTGAGACTTGTTCAACACAGAAGTTGGTCTGAACTGTGTATGTGAAGGGATAAGGAATTACAGGAACTTGAAGTAGATGTTGAGATGGCTGATTTTTCTCAAACAGCTACAAGCAGGGATGGAGAATAACTCAACCAAGTGTCAGTATGTTGCTACTTTGGGTACTTGAACTAACTGATATATAACTAATATATATATTAATATATATTAATATATATATACTAATAATAACTAATATGTTATTCCAGGCCATGGGCTTTTGAATCCATGTTTACTTGCTTCATTGAGAGAAGTACATGCAACTCTGATAGCTCTTTATCTTTATCAGTGAAGTAGTACTTGAGTGAGATTTTTGTAGTATTGAGGAGGACTCCAGGCATTCTTAAACAGAATTTGTGTGTTTATACATGGAAATTTCTAGACCGATATGTATGAAAGAGCACACATTGGTGTTTCTCAGGATCCTGCTATGTAGCTCAAACTCCTAGTCTCACCAGTGCAACAAATTTTGTGGGGGACCTGCAAGTGTTAAAAGTCTTGATCTTATGAGTAGGAAAGACATCCAGGTGGGAAAAAGGGAAGGATGTGTCTGAGGAAACCTGAACACAGGGCAGGTCTGTTGCTTAGATTTGTTTTATTTTCATCTGTCTGGCAATTGACTTGGTTTATGAAGAAAATTCTGAAATCATAGACTTACTTTATAATGTTAAAATAATTGATCTGCAATGGATCACAGATACTTAAGTTGAATTTTTTTAAAGTATACTCATTTATTGTGTGTTAGGATTTGGGTATCCTGAGAAGTTGTGGATGCCCCGTCCCTGGAAGTGGTCCTAGACCAGGTTGGATGGGACTTTGGGCGATCTGATCTAGCCTGCCCATAGCAGAGGGAGATGGAATCAGATGATCTTTATGGTCTCTTACAGTCCAAGCCATTCTAAAATTCTGTTAACTAAGTGTGAATGGGTTTGTGTTTTAATTTGATTTTCCAGATTAGAGTGCTTTATCTTCTTACCCTGATTTGTAATTAAATGTATCTGCTCAATCCCCTTTAGGCATATGTGAAATACAGTATCTTAACTAGCCTTATAAAGCCATGTGTTCACATTCCTATCGGAACAGCAGTATCTCTAACAACAACCCAGACAACTTGCCTCAGCATTAATATAGGTACATTGGGTGAATTTAGTAATATATCCAGTGGTGCTTACTGTACTAGTAGTTGTAAGGTTTCAATTATCTATTTTGTGCACTTTTTTTTTTGGTAACTGTTACAGCCAAGTTCTAATTGGCAGTGCTGCTATGGGAAAGTATACTTAGTGCTCTACTGTCAGTGGTTTTGTTAAGGAGAGAAGTGTCTGGCTAATCCAGCAGTAAAAGATAGGTTAGATGTAAAACACGAACATTCTCATGCTGTTTATTTTAATGGTATCACATTGTGCTATATTGTTTGGTGAATTGGAAAGTGGATAGGGTCCTGAGGCAAGGAGAGTTATTCTGCAATTGAATTTATAAAAATTAAGGAATTGAGTTGCTTGATGATAGCTTTATATTTAACTGTTTGCTGAAAGTTATAGACCCCTTCTTTTAATCTCGTATATTAAACTGTCATAATTTCAGAAAAAGTAATTTGGTAAAATAGTTAAATTAATTAAATGTCAGAAGATAGAGTTTAAGTCATATATAGTATGTTGAAAAGTATTACAGGAAGCACAGGCCAAGAAACTGTTTTAAAGTAGTATGGTCTGTTTTCTTCATTATTGTGGTATAACTTTTGACAAGTTCCTAGCTTTTCACTCAAGTTGCTAGGTATTGGTTGTTTTTACAACCAAAAACTTTGGCTGTAAAAGAAAAAGTTGTTTTTACAGCTTTTTATTTCTTGAAATAGTTCCAAGCAAGTGTTAAATCAACAGGTAGATCACTTACCAGAATTTACAAAGCATTAGATTAGAAGAAAGTCTGTCCACCAAATGCATGTTTGACTGATATTTAGTCAGCTCTTACCTGGACTAGTGGGGACTGACATAGTCCAAGTCGTGAAAGACGAGGAATTAACTCAATAATGTACTGAGGAATGTGTCAGAATGAAAAAATAAACAGAACAAAGCAGAAACGAAAACAACACAAAGTGAAAACAAGAAAGACAGGTTTGGAAGGAATCTGCAAGCAAGTCCTTCAGCATAAGTCTACTTTAATTTCTTCGGTGGCTCTTTAGGGAGTTGCCATTCTCTCCCTCTCCAATGGCACTACAGTTTGTGCAGTCATATTAC
Organism: Poecile atricapillus; assembly: GCF_030490865.1. Taxonomy (NCBI): domain Eukaryota; kingdom Metazoa; phylum Chordata; class Aves; order Passeriformes; family Paridae; genus Poecile; species Poecile atricapillus. The sequence goes on along the minus strand of NC_081249.1, from coordinate 152,314,835 downwards.
TGACCCAGGTCAGGAACTGATTCAGCTGAAAAATATTTTTCTTTTCCTGTGTTCATTTTCATCCTGCTCACTCTGAAGTCTGGTTCTGCCTGTGAAAGCCATGGCATGGGACAGAGTGAAAGCCAAGGCATTGGGAAGAGGCACCTGACAGCAGTATCTGATTTATGCCATAGAGGTACCAAACTTCTGACCATGACCTCTGCTGCCTCTGCACTGTCATTCTTGCTTGATGCTTGTACAAATCCTGTACAAATCCTGAACAAATTGGTTCCGTGCAAAGCTGTATTTGAATTTATTGGCACCAAATGGTGTCTTTATAAAGAAATTATGCATTTATTACAAGTAAAATAAAATACTGTGTGTTAATAATCAAAACAGGAACAAAGTGAGATTCGCGAGGCTGATGTACTGTGCAAGCACTTTCCTGAGCAGCAACTAGTGATGTTAACTTACTGCTTCAAATGTGCTTCCTACCTTATACCGAAATAGTAATTTCCATAGGGCTCCCCTTGATGAATCAGTTACATATACTAGGATTGTCGTGGTTTTAAACCAGTAACTAACAAAAAAATTACTTATTTCTTGCTGTGAGATATGGATTAAAATAAGAGCAAACCAGGCATAAAACTTAAAAGGAGTAAAGAAAGTTTATTGACAAACTACAAGAATAAGAACACCAGAATAAACCTTTAGGAAAAACCTTTTCATTTCTCACTGCTCACTATTCTTTTGTTCACATGATAACAGAGACAACAACTTTATAATTTTGATGGTTTAAATAATCTCGATTCTTTTTACAGTCTTTCTATCAGTTTCTGTAAAGAAACAGAAGTTCCTTTCTGTTAATTTATGGAGTTTTTCACAAGAAAACTATTTTTGTTATAGTTTCTTGTTTTTCTGATATCAGCTGCTCAGAGCTGCTGTTATCAAAGCTCACTCCTCCTATTCCACATCACTCTGAAATGTGTTATAAGTCATTAGTTTGGGGATAGCATTTTAAGGATAAGTTATTCAAAGGCAAAAAGTATTCTTCGTCTGTTTTTGTGAGCTTCACTAGAAAACAGTTTTCTCATTGCCTCTCAAGGCTTCAAATTTCTCAGCACTTCACTATACCACAATTACTCTACTTTTTCTCAAATTTACACTTTGAACACTCTATTCTTCCCCATACTCTATCATGAATTAAAGGAGTTCTTTTCAGGACTTCATTGTCCATCCCCATAGTTTTAACAGAAAGATATTTCAGCTTAATTAAAGCATCTTCTTAATTCTCTACCTTCCTTGAAGTTTCTTTTCTTTCTTGCCACTAGTAGTTTATAAAGTCTCTTTTCATGTTGATCATTCTCTTTTTCTCTTTCTGGATAAAAAGATTAATCCGCAAGTCTTATCTGGATAAGAAAGAGTTAAAATCTTGCCCAAGCTTTTTTAGATGGTTCGGTGATCTCTGCTGAACAGGAGCTGGAGCTGTCTGTGATGAAAAGTTCTTCATAGCTGCTCTGGAGAGCATAGTCACCATCTTTGCTTGCAGCAGGCTTAGAGCTCTTCTCCTTCTTTACTCGACAGTTTTCTGGTAAATTCCATCACGGTAAAACTTGCAGCTAAGCCAGGAACTGGCCTGGCCTAGCTTGGCTCGGAGCAAGCTCCCGCAGGCCCTATCTCCCGGCCGGGAGACGGGAGAGGCAGCAAGCCCGGCCCGGCCCCCGCCCGGCCACACGTGGCCGGGCAGAGCGAGCAGCCGAAGCTCTGCTCACCTTTCACAGCCAGAAAACAAAGAGGACTACAGACTTCTGGTTGTACACTTTAAGATGGGGTTCACAAGTTGATCTCACTTTTCAATGGCTAAAACTGCTGTCAATTCTCAGCAATGACCGATAATTGGTCATGAGAAAGACTGCAGGCAGTCCCCAGCAACTCCAACTTTCCTTAAAGGTAAAGTAACTCCATGACAATCTCTTATCTACCAACTATTCCCTTGTTCACATGACAACAGAGACAAAAACTTTGGAACTTTGGTGGTTAAAACAGTCCCAATTCCTGCTACAGTCTTTTCACCAGTCTTTGTAGAGAAACAGAAGCTTCTTCCTGTTAATTTATGGAGTTTCTCACAAGAAAACTATTTTTGTTATAGTTTTCCATTGCTCTGATGTTAGCTGCCCAGAACTGCTATTATCAGAGCTCACTCCTCCCATTTCACATCACTCTGAGGTGTGTATGGGCCATGAGTCTAGGGATGGCATTTTAAGGATGAGTTATTCAAAAGCAAAAGTCTTCTTCATCTGTTTCTGTGAGCTTCACCAGAAAACAGTTTTTTTCTCATTGCTCCCCAAGGCTTCAAATTTTCGCTTCACTGTTTCTAGCACTTCACTATATCACAATCACTCTACTTTTTACTCGAAATTTTCACTTTGAACACTCTATTCCTCCCTATATACGGTCATGAATTAAAGGAGTTCTTTCAGGACTTTATTGTCCATCTCCATAGCTTTAACAGAAAAATATTTCATCTTAATTAAAGCATCTTCTTAATTCTCTACCTTTCCTGAAGCTTCTTTTCTTTCTTGTCACTGGTAGTTTATAAAGTCTCTTTTCATGTTCATCACTCTCTTTTTCCTTTTCTGGATAAAAAAAGATTAATCTGCAATTCTCCTCTGGGAAATGAAAAGTTTAAAATCTTGCTCAGGCTTTTGTAGATAGTTCTGTGACCTCTGCCGGTGCAGGAGCTGGAGCCGTCTGTGATAGAAAATTCCTCATGGCTGCTCTGGAGTGTAGTTGCTGCCCCAGCCTGCTGCAGGTCCAGAGCCTCTCTCCTTCTTCACTCAGCAGTTTCTAGTGAATTTAGTTACAGCAAAGCCTGCAGCCGAGCCAGAGATCGGCCCGGCCCGGCCAGAGCCTGGGAAAAACTTTCCGCAGGCCCCATCTCCCGGCTGGGAGACGCGGCAGGCCCAGCCCAGCCCCCGCCCGGCCGTATGGCCTGGGCAGGGAATGGGAGGCCTGGAGCTCTGCCACCCTTCACAGCCAGGAAACAAAGAGAACTAAAGTGCCCTGATTTTACATCTTAAGGTAGGGTTCACAAGTTGATCTCCCTTTTCAATGGTTAAAATTGCTGTCAGTTCCCAGTCATGACCAATAATTGGTCAGGAGAAGAGACTCCTTTCAGTCCCCAGCAACTTTAACTTCCTTAGCTCTCACAACCACCTTAAAGGTAAGGTAACCTCATGACAAGGATATACTCTCAGAGGAAGCTGAGTGTCATGACAGCCCATTACATTAAGGATATGTTCACAAGCAGCACAGTGCTCTCAGCAGTAGAATTAACAGCTTGCAACCCAAATAAATGTTCTAGTTCAGTCACCCAAGCCTCAGAGATGGCTAGCCCATTGTAAAGAGGATATCTGACTTAAGGCATTTATTTCTACCAGATTTATGTGAAATGTGTGATTTATTTCCTCAAACTATTGTACTTTATTTACCAATGAACAAAGACTAAGTATCAACATTGTTGATAGTCCCAAATCTTCATTTTATATGCATTGCAATTAACATAATGCATATAAAATGATGTCATGTATTGCAAAAATAGATGTATAATATATGCTTGTCTTTCTAAGGGGAAATGTCGTTCTGATTGGCAGCATCAGGTGAGTTGGGGAGAACATACGGAATCATTTTCTTGTCATATTCTAATCCTTGTAAGTATCTTATGGTGGGATATTGGTAAAGGAATGCTTCTTCCTAAAGCAGAAGTACTGCATCAGGTAGCACCCTTTTTCTTGGAAGCATGATACTAATATGTGTGTTCCCGTGGGTGGGAAGATGCACGGGTGACCTTACTGCAAGGTCTTTTTAAAATGAAATTAATAACTCTTATATCTGGATAATTTGACCAACACAGATATGTAGAAATGTTTCTGCCTCTTTTTAAGATCCCTTCTTAAATGCCTGGTATGTAGGAGTGTTGTAGCTGTGAAACATCACTAGACTGATGATGCATTTCAGCTCTCCTTAAGATAAATGGATGTGGTTCATTTATTTGCTTTAAAGTAATCTGATCGTGATTTTACTATTATATATCTGCTAGTCATAGTCAATACCTGTTAATCAGAGAATGTTCCAGCCTAACTTGGCACGTAAAATACATCTGAAACAGACGTCCCTTTAAAATATAATTAAAACCTGGAGACCTTACTATTCCTGTGGTATTGTCCAGTAATCTTAGAGCATTTGTAAACTAGTGAGATGCTTCTTTTAAAAGTCTGTTCATCATTACTGTATTTCTTGTGCATCATGCTGCTGAGTTTGACTAGGGGAGAGCAAGACATTAAGACGAAAACCTTCAAATGGGACAAGGCTGCTCTGCTCCCTTCCCCTGTAATTTTAGTCCTTATATCCTTTTAGTCCAAATGCCTTTGCTTTCTTTCCATGATGTAGTTTCTATAGCTATATTCTGGATCACATTCAACTTCTTGTGTCTTTGCAATTATACCACATTCAGTAAATCTCTGAAAAGGCTAAATTGACTTCTAAAGAGCCTTTTGAAGGCCTCATTACCATTATTTTTTGTCCTGACATGCTAATAGGGACACACCCCTTCACTTCTAGCACTGCCAAATTATTAAGTACTTGAATACCTGTCCCTATAGCATCTAAATTTTCTAGAGTAGTGCTCATTTCTTTTAGTATCAAATAGCATAATCTATATAGCTGTGATAGAGTCAGTTTGTGGAAAACAAAAACTGGGATGCAGATGGGTTCGCTTAAGAACTGTTAAACCAGCTGATGCTGCAATGTACTGCTTGTACATAGCTGTCTCCAACAGACAAAACCTTTTTTAGATTCATAGGTAATCTTGTGGATTTAAGATTTTAGTTCATGTAAGAGAAAACCATTTCAATTTTCTCAAGCTTGGGAGGACAGAAGGGTTCAGTGAGCATCTCTTGCTGATGCCACAGGAGATTTTGCAGGAAGCGTTATGAACAGCTCTTGCAATAGTTAGACAAATCAAATGATATAGGTACTCATTACTGTGTCCCAGTGGTTCTCAGGTATTCTCATGTCCCATTTGCTGTTTCCTTAACAGGGACTTAAGTTTTGAAAAATAAGTTGTTGTTTCTTGAAAAGCAAGTGACAGAAAAAATGCCAAGTAAGGAAGAACTCAAGAAGGATGGTGTAATGATTTCAATATGTAATTTTAATTAATTTTTTTGAGTTCTCAAATGATTGTGTGAAAAGATGGAATGAAGAATTAAACCTCATAAAGCAAGGGGTCCTATTCTTGATCTTCTATTCATGTATTTCGGGGTGAAGCACAACAGCTTTGGTTTTAGTAGGGCATCTTACCTAGCAGCAGAATGCTGGTCTGAGTGAGTGTAAGCTGAAACGGCTGTATTTGCCATGGGTCACTAACTGGGAATAGCTACCAGATGGAGAAGGTACTGGAAATTAGTATTTTTGAAACAGTGAAGGTTTCTCATTAGGAGAATTAGCCTGTAGGGTTGGCTGTGGGGGTTTTTTTCTCCCTTCCCCCACCCCCCCTTTTTAAGGTCTAACTGCTGTTATTAATGTATATTTAAGTAAGTAAGCTCATGAATATTGATAATTTTTTAAAATGTGTGTTTCTAGGAAATTTCTCTTAAATTTCACTCATGTAAGAGCAACTTATGTGATGTGATAGCTTTATTGCTACAGTCTTGGGATTTTGAAATATCCGGCTGATTTTCCGACCTTCATTGGGAGACAGGGTTAGACCTGCAGAAATTATTATAGCTGTCGACAATATGCTCTTATTGTAAATTCTTCAAAGCTGTGAAAGCAAGTCTTCAGAGTGTGAAGCAAATCCTGTGTTTTTTTAAGCACACAGATTTTAGCATTTTTGTTTCAAGCAATTAAAATTTTGATTGTGTTCCCAGCTTATAACTCTAATCTGAAATTTATTTATTCAGTAAGGTTCTAGGATGCAAAAGGAAGCAAAATAAAGGGTTGTTGAATAGGTTTGTCTTTGCAAGGACGAATTCATGATCCTTTTTATATTTTTTTTAATTGCTCCTATGGAAAAAGAATAAATGCTTTTCCTCCTCTCTAACAGAAATTCTTCAGCAACCATTCTGTTTAAATTTTTTTGTTTCTAAGGAATTCAGTAAATAGTATGTGTTTTCTAGAAGGAAAAGGTCTGGAAGTGCACTGTATTTTCTTGGTGGGTAGAGGACAGAGAAACCGGCTATAAAAGCACCACAGTTGGCTTGCTTTGAATTGTCTGTGTCTCCTTAAGATGGATGCTTATCTGAAACAAAACATTAAATGATTCATTGTTTATAGCTTATTTGTACGGAAAATTGATTCCTTACATTGAGAGAGCCAACCACAAAATATAAAACTTAATAATAAAATAGGTCTTGATGCAACATAGTTATCTCTGCCAGTCTGAACAAATCAAAGCAGTTATTTATTACTGAAGCAGGACACAGCTTGATACTGCATGGATGAAATTGTCCTCAATTTATACAAACAAAAAATATTAGCCTTAGGCCATGTGGCTAAGACAGTGGCCTGGAGCTCTTTTCTCCTGAAACATCGGGCAGAGACATGAAGCTCTGATCCAGTTATCTCTTGATGTCTGGGCCTGGCCGGCTGGGAAATGGTGCAGAAGAGAACTATTAGGAGAAAATAGATTGTGACAAAGCTCCTTGTCTGTTCTCGTTTTATCTTGACTTAAGAAGATTGTCATACCGTTGTCTCAGTGCTCTGATAGGAAAGGGAAGTGTTACATGTCTGAGCAGTGCAGACAGTAGCGGTGCGTGGTGTATAATACAAATGTGTGGCTCTAAGCATGGAGAAACGGTGATAGATGGGCTGCAGCCCTGGATCTCCCAGCCCCACTTCCTGAAACTGCATAGAGCTGAGCTCAGTAAAGTAAATAACCTTTGATTTGAAATGAGACTTCCACTTGCTCTTACCAGTTGTGCTTTAGACTTGTACAGTGTTCTTTTCACTGCTCAGCATTTTCCTTTAGCCACGTTGAGTCAATCTTTGTCAAATAATGATTATTTAATCTTCTCTCAATTTCATATTTCTTTCCTTTTTAGTATTGCATAATATATTCTGTTGAAGTGGTCAGTGATTCCTTTTAAAATTGACGATAGCACAATCTTCACAAACCTTTTGATTAATTTATTTGGTTTAGTATTTCTGGTTTTGCTTCCAAGCTTGAACTTTTTAAGCGGAGCTGTATGGATTTGTTGCTGTGGTACCAATAATGCCTTGTTCATAAAAGATTCAGCAGTATAGTTACCTTCCAGGCTAGAATAGTCACTCTTGAGTCTGTAAAATTCTCTGCATGAGAAAAAGGTATTACACAAGAATATTGGTTAAAGGGTTTTTTTTTCTTATGTAGATGGGTGTGGTCTTAATAGAATTGCACTGAGAAAAGAATCCTCTGATTGTGGCTATGCAGTCCTGTAAGTTCTTTAACCATGGCAAGGGGAGGAGAGGAGCAGGGGGCAAAGGAAGCACAGATAATTCAGTGTTAAATTCTCTGTACTGAGAATCAATGTAAAAGGATGTTATAATATAGAGGATGATGTGTTTCACGATAAGACATGCATTTTTCCTAATTTTAGGCATAACTTCAAAAATAAATATCCTGGTTAGAAATGCAGAATAATCAAACTCCTTACTAGAAACAGCCATTCTTTGGCTTCTACATAAGTCACTATTCTGTGAAGTAAGTCCTGATTCACCTCTTCAAGTGGCATTTAGGCATTAAAAACTAGAAATAGGTTGCTTGTAATGCTTACATTTATTTACTAACTGTACTGTTACACTGCTCTCCAGGACTTATTTTTTTATAAATTTGAGGATTCTTAATGAATCTTAACATTACTGGAACTGCTAATGATGCTGAAGTTACTTCTCTTCATACTTTGGCTGAACTTCGTTGTCCTTTTGCTTCTTAAACCCGTAAAACATCCAATCTTAAGTCCTCGGTATAGACAGTCATAAAAGGCTTGGTGTTGATTGCATCAGTTGATGAGTGGGTATAAAGGCCATATGTGTAAATTCAGATTGGCTGGGACTTATACCTCTTGACAGCCTGTCAAGCAGCTGGACAGATTGCAAAATATCATAGTCTGTGGAGAGGGACTTCATGTCTTCTGTCTTCAATAAATGGGAAAGTTCTCAGTAAAATAGGGTATCTTCAGTTAAGTCAGTTTTGCTTTTCATCTATTAATAGTGATACTTCTGAAACATAAAATTTCACTGTATTTAATTTTTTTTTAAATCTGAGTCATATTTTCTTTCTGGAATTATAAAAGTGTTATTCACTAAAATGGATTTTGAGGGATTAATTTTGTAATGTAAGTCACTGGACAAAGTTGTTGAAGATTAACCTAATTGACAAAATCTGCAACTTTCAAGGAAAGTTATTTTCTTCAAGAAGTTTTGACACTTATTTGTTGGCCAGCTCTCATCCCATGATTTTTGAATGTTAAGTTAAAACAGTAGCTATGTGTGCCATTGATCTATAAGTATACCTTTTTCTTTCTTAATGCTTTTGAGCTCAGAAGTCAGTACATGTTAATTACATTCTGAATGTTATGACTTCAGTTCTTAGTTCATTGTTTGATCACATGGCAAATGTAATTTCAGAGGATGTTAGTCACTAAACTTTTTTTTTTACATCTACTTAACATCTGTATCATTAATTGATTTACCAGGAATTTACTAATCTGCAGTGGAAATACATAGCATTACTAATGGGAGGTGAAGAAAGTAGTGTCAGTTTACTTTATGATTGCGTCATTGGAAAGGCTATTTTTAGGCTATTGAAAGAATATAAAAATCTGGGGCAATAATTAACTTCATACATTTGTACACTTGAATATATTGCTCTAGTATGGAGATTGGCAACAAAGAGGCATATAATGTGGTAAAATCTGTAAGTATCTTCTAAATCCTTAATTTATGTAGAATATGCAGAAATAGTTAATGGAATATCTTAAGGGAAGTGCTTTGCTGTAACTTCTGATCAGTGTTCAGAATTTACTTTATGAATTGCCAAAGCTGAATATGAGTGCATGTGTTGCAGTGATACTGATTTTGAAAAGGTATTATTCAGGACACAGTCAAGTTTTTTTGTCTGCAGCTATTAAAAAATAATTTAAGTAATGCAACTGTATTTTCATTAATTTATTTATAATTAAATTTTATATTGGACTTTTTTATTTTGAAAAGGCCAGTTACTGTCTTTTGAGGAGAGCATGGCTACCTCCTCGTCTCTGTAGCTACCACTATGAAGGTTTTATATGTTCAATACTTTTGGCAAGCTTAAAGAATTTTATTTCACAAAGGGTAAAGGCTTAAGGAAACTGAAAATCCTATGGACGTATTACTGCCACTGCTGTAGCTCAAGTTAAAGCCATTCTGTTCATGTCTTAAGCAGCAAATTTTAATGTAGATCCAAGCCCTTGAAAAACACACTGTTATATTTAAACTAAGCAATTTACAGTCAAGATGACAGATTTTCTTCTTTGCTATGCCATTTATCTGGTTTTATCAATGAGTATTTATGGATTACTCTAACAGGTTAATTACAGGACAGCCTTCATGGACTAGGCAGCAGACAAGCCAACAGTCATGGTGATTCTTGGCTGTAACTATGCAGTGGGAGAAAGCTATTAGCAGCAAATTTACAAGCTATGAGGCTTAGAGTAATAGATTATATTAATACTGTGTATTAGAGGACAGAAGAATCAAGCAAATTCTCTACTACAGGTAAAACATCAAAAGAGACAGAGGAACTTTTCTTTCAGAATGGGAATTTTCTGTATTAAAGGTATATAAAGCAGAGAATAAGAAATATATTCCCAAGAAGTCATAACCAACTGACAAAAACCCTCTGTTTATAAAGGCAACTGCAAATACAAAAATGCATGTAAGTTGCATAGTAATAAATTTCATACAAGAAAAATAGCAACTGTTTTGTATATGTTGAAAATCCAGTTGTTAGTCCTAGTGTTTGGAGATTCTTCTGTTTCTTTATACAAAGATTAATATTGAATGGGGGGAAGAGAAAAAACGCGTATTCTGGTAGAAATACTATGGGTTTTTTCTTTTACTTTATTCACGTACCTTAATGTGCTTGCAGTTTTTACAGAGTGGTCAGCACAGTAAAAATGACTGACATAAATGTTAAGGAAATAGAATTTGATCAGAAGTAAATGCTGACACCAAGTAAAAGTGCAGTTAAGTTGAGTAACAGAATTATTTCTGAGTAGTATGTAATTTCTATGTATTTTTAGAGTCCATTCAAGCTCTCACTATAAGCTTATGGAAAAATTACTTAAATTGAAAGTTGTAAATCAAATTTAATTTGAAAATCTGCTCAGTGCTAGGCCCTTAAACACTATGTTTGGCATTACATAATTGGTCTGATTTTAAGTGTTAGACCATGAGCTTTCAATAATTAATGCTGAAGTAAAATATTGGCGAGGGTAAAATTATGCAAAACACTAAAAGACGAAATGTCTGTAGCTCCCTATTCTACATTACAGCAGTAAATTGGCTTGTAAAAGAATTTATGAATACCTGAGTAGATCTGATATCACTCACTTACATGGGAATAGAGTCATGCAGCAGTGTAGCACAGCTTTCACTGTCCTTGTAGGCAGATGGGGTAACTGGTATAGGACAGGTGGACTATGAGGTGAGGGGAAGAGCTGAGAGGACCACAGGGCTCAAAGGTGTGATCCTGTATCTACTCAGTGTCTTAATGGGATAGCTGCTGATCCTGGAGCCAGTCCAGTTCATGTCCCTTACCATTACTAGGATAGCAGAATGTGCTGTGTCCCTCGGGTTTGCAGGTGACTGATGACGAAATTGGTGGGGAAGGATGTAGGATTTTAATGAGATGGCTCTAGATGTGGGAATGGGGCAATAGGAAGGGACTTTGTGTTGTTTGGCCAAGACAACCTGTGCGAAATCTTGCACCTGGTCTGGACTAATCCACTGCTTGGGGTGGAGGGCTGCCTGTCAAGTCTGGAGAGGACAGGGGAAAAAAATCACCACAGAGACGTGAAGTTCTTAATTTGGTTTACTATCTTTTGCAGTTAAGCAACCTGACTGAATGATAACGTTCGCCCCACTTTGAGCAGGGGTTTGACTAGGTGACCTCTAGAGGTCAGATTCACTTCTGTGATTCTGAATTGTATAAATGAGCAGGCAGCTATGGAAGAACTCTGGCATGTTTTGACAAAGTAATTCCAGTCTGTCATGAAATCAGGAGTGTTTTGGTTATCTGAGTACTGTGCACAGGCTTCTTTAAAGCTTCATGATGGAATTGGTACAAGCAGCAAAACCTTTCCTAGAGAAAGAGCAGAATATTAGATTCAGATTAAATCTCTGTCAACAAGTTGGGTGCCTTTCAAAGACTGTCACAAATACTAGTGGACATTTTTTTCCTGAAGATTGAGTTTGGATATCTCTCTTAGTCCTGAATCGACTTTGCTCTGAATGACAAGTACAATACATAAGAACTAGGATGCTGATAAATGCAAGACATCTAATGAGAGATGAAAGGTTCTATCAAAAAAACCCAAAAAAACCTAACTTGGTTTTATACTTGCTCCAGATAAGTATTGCCAAAAGTATCTGCTCAATCATAAATTAGTTGGTTATCTTTTCCAAAATTTAGCAGTGTAGTATGGCAAGATTGGAACAATATTATGCTGTGAGAGAAATTGCATTTGATTTTAACTTTCCAGAGTAATTTCCATGAGGAGATCTCACAGTCAAGTCTTAATTATTAAACTTGGTATTTGAATATTACTTTGCTTTTCAGTGGTGGATGTCACATGTTAGTTCTGGAACAGTTGGATGGACATGGTTTTATTTGGCTTGTTTCTGTATCCTGCTGTAGAATGGTTGGACCTGATGTGTTCTGCTTTAGGTTAAGTGTGGCAACAGATGTATGAAAGTGAACACAAATTACCTCTTATTTCTCATGATTTAGGCAGCAAGTATGCTGAGCCTTCTCAAGAGATTGTGGTAGATACAAGAAGCAGCCTTAGGTAGATACAAGAAGAAGTTTAAGGTCTTCCATTTTAAACAAATCAGAATAATTATTTTCATCTGGTCTTGTTTAAACCTTCTAGTGTCTGGCTGGAAGAAATCAAATGCATTTTCCATATCAAGTGTGTTTCCAGAATTTCTTGTAAAACATGTAGCATGATATATGCTATTCACCCTGTTACCTCCAATGCACTGCAAAGGACTGAAAAAAGTCAGTCACGAGACAATACAATGTCATGAGACAAAAAAGCTGCAATGTCAGATTTCATTTTTCAGATTGTGCATGTCTTTAGATCTGCTTGTGTTTAGAGTTCATAAATTTAAATATATAGTTTTAGAAAACATGTTGATATTTTTGGTGGGTTTTTTCACATTTTAACAGTCTTGCCAGATATTGAATTTGCCTTATTGTATGCTAGTCTGAACCTCAGTTTCTACTAGAGGAAAGCTGAAAATCAGTTAGAAGGGTTAAGTACAGGGAGATGTAATGAGCAGTTCATCCAGTGTAAAATACACCCCTCTGATTGCATTTTGCAGTGAATACATAGTGACAGTAGTAGGAACAAACCTTCAAGGTGTTACAGTGCTGCTTGTAGTATCAGTTCTCTCTATGCTCAGGTTGTTGGCAATTTTTCAGCATTTCTTCATACCCAGACTGTTCTTAGGGCCTTTTTTATTTTTTTCACCCCTCCCCCCTTTAAAGTGATTCTGCTGTATTTCTCCCAGTTTGGAGGATTATCTGTTCTCCAGATGCTAATTTGGCTTAGGGATTTTTTTATTTTTTTTTTCACTATTGCAACGTTGTATTTTTCCTCTCCGGATATATGGAAGAGCTTTTTTTAAATTTGACTGCAGTAGTACTAATGTTCCCTGTTGAACCGCCCACCAAGACAGCAGGCAGCTCCATCCACTATAGATCTTGTACCAGCATTCACATCCTGGCTGGAAGCTGGGGGGCATGTCTGGTGTCTCAGGTTCTAACTGCTGGGTGTCCTAGACAGTGCAACTGCTTTAAGTATTTGAGATTATAGATCTCTCTGATCCAGACTTGCTATATATGTAATGCCTGTTCTCTGGGTGGGTTTTTTCTCCTTTCACAGACTTTCAGACTTTCAGACATTTATCTGCTTCAGAATATCTTTAGTCTTAACCTTTCGAATGTAGGAGAAATCCGGATCTGAGGAACAGCCCTTTTTTTTTCCTTCCACCTGTTTTAAATTTGGCTATAAATATAAATGTATTACTAATACACAAAATCTGCAAAAGAAAATAATTGGTTTTTTGCCTCTGAAGGGCTGTTATTAGTGTACTGTGTCTAGGAACACTATGGATGTTGCTTTAAAAAAAATATTCTTCCCTCAGTGTAAGTTTCCTTTACATTATCCTTTGTGTACTGTCAACTCATTTACACTTTCACTGTCTGTTTTCTGGTAGGAAATTGGTCCAGTATAGGCAGGCAAAATACACACTTTCAAATAATTCATACTTATGTACTCATGCAGATAAAATCCTATTGTTCGAGTACTTTAAAACAAAAAAACAGACATGGGTTTATTTCTGGCTTTCTGGCAGTTTTTTGTTTCAGGTTTTTTTTTTTTGTTTGTTTGTTTGTTTTGTTTTTTTTGATAATTGGTACTTGGTAAAGTGAGATTGGAATGTACATCTGTAGTAGTAACCTCTATTGTTGGCATTTACAGATAGTGGACAAAATTAGTTTAGTCTGCACAGACTTGTTAAATAACACTTCATTATTGACCTGGAACCCAAACTAAAACTTTAAAATGGTTCCAAACTGAAATTTATTTTCTCTTTTGGCTTCATATCACGTTTCAGCCATACCTTTAGGTACCTCCCCACTGATATATTTCTGGGATGTTTTTTTGGCTTGGGGCTGTGTGTTTGTGTGCATTTCAATTTCTTCATAGCCTTAAGTGGTTGAAGTCTTGACAGACTTTTTTAGTTGTTTATATTGAGATTTAAATGTTTTCATACGACATGTGTATGTAAAGGCTTCTCTAGAACTCTCTCCAGCAGTCTGAGTTGTAAATGAATGGAATAATTTGCCCACTGCTGTTCAGACTTAGGCCATTGTATAGCAAATGCTGGGGATTTTGTCTTGAATAGCTGTAATAGTTCTTTATTGCATCTGCTCATAGAAAATACTTTTTTTTTAGTAGCAGTCTCATCTGCTGTATTTTAGGTCATTGATTCCGTGCAAAATCAAGAAAAACACAGTTTGCTAAGTAACTTTAAAAGCTCCAGTAAACCCTCTACCCTGTTAAAACAGGATTCTCTTACAATATAGGATCTTAAAAGTCGTTGACCAATTTGTTTCAGAACCTGAAGCCTCTCAAGTTATCTCAGCAAGCTTAGAAATGGAGCACTATTTGTTAAATACCGTGTTCTTTGTATGAGTTACTGAGTAACAAATTCAGGCTTTAATTTTCCAGAGCCTCTTCCTGCCTCTCAGGACACTTGCTGTGAAGTTCAAACATTGTTTTCAGGCTGGTGAGGTAATTCCTAGTGTACTCTCTGCTGCAGATGCACATCTGTTAACTTGTATGGGAATTATGCCAAATTCCACTTAAGTTCACAAGTACTTTTGTGGAACTGATTGGAATTGGTTCCTCACAGTTTCAGGTGCTGAAGTGACCAGAATGTGATAAAAGAACAACCCACACACATATTCACAATGGTCTGTATCTTGAGCCTTGATTTTTAAGCTAAATTGAAGTGAGATTTTCTGCAGTGAGCATAAATGCTTACAAGGTGATTTTAAAGTATCGTGTTCAGCAAAGTCTCTGTAGGATGCTGCCTTCCTTTTAAGGAAAAGAGAGCAAAAACGATTGAAGGTATGAATGATCCAGACAAATAGAGTGAACTGAAATTCTCAATCACCAAATATTCTCCAATTAAGGGACAAACCTCTATTGTACCAGGACAAGGTGAACTACTAATATAAAATGCTCTAGGTCAGGATCAGCAAGAGCTCTATTCTAATTGAGAGGTCCCTAATAAAGATTTTGGTGTCTGGGTTGTGAGAAATTTGTCGTTCTTCCCTGGGACCTGGCTGGAATATCTGTTACCTTTCCTTACAGTAACCCTGCCTCGGTAGATCTGCCTGAGCACCATCCTGTCCTCTCAACTAAGTTTTAACTAAAAACATACACACAATAGATCTGCTGGTTTTGACTAGAAAGATCTTGTGTCCTCAAATGTGACTGTGTGCCGGAAAAAGGAGGTGGGAAAAGTTTTGAAAGTTGGCTGCATCGCAATATAAAGTAGTAAAAGGCAATTCAAACAAAACCTGGAAGTTCAGTCATCATTCTGGAAGTGAAAAAGTGTTTAATAAGATTCCTTTCCAGATATTTGCAGTTAAGCAGAAGCTCTCTCTCTGGTGACAAAATGAAGTCTGCCATTCTTGCCACTGTTGCCTACATTTGTCTATATAACTGCCACTAGGAAAAGCAGTTGGCTTGATATCAGTAACTTAAACTATATGGCTGTTGTATTTGAAAAATAATTTAAGCAAGATATCAATTTAAAACTGAAAATTTTATATATTTCTATCTTTAAAATTTTGATAAAAAAGAAAGATGAGTCTTCTGTAATGGATATGAATGATGGGGGCTTCAGGTGCTTGAATAGCCAAAATCTGTTTTTGAGGATAAGTATTTACATGGTTCTGTGAAAAAGAAATATCACTGGGGAAAAAACAAAAGGCAAGATATTCTGCCTCTAAGCAGCATTTTTTTGTTAATACAGTCATGTTGGAAGGCAAATAGGCAGTCACTTTGGGCATGTAACACTTCATGGTGTCAGATGCATGAATGAAAAAAACGTACTTTTTCATTGCAACTCAAAGCACTATTAAAATTTTTTGTTTTGTTTCTTTTTGTTTTTTTTGTTTGGTTGGTTGTTTTGTTTTGTTACATTTAAAGTAACCAGAACACTTTTTTGTCGAGTCCTTTATCTTGGGAAGATACAATACATATCTTTACCTGAATTTCCCGGTTAACCAATTTTTTTAATACTTGATTTTACTTTCACTATTCAACAGATAAAGATAACTTGCATGTAGAAAGAAAATTTATTACTTATATAAAACTACCTTTTGAACAATGTATGAATATATGCTAATTAAGAGAACAGCACTTCCATACGTTTTTGTCCTGAAGCATGAGGCTGGCAATTTGTTATGGGCAGTGATGGAGTGGAGCTGATTTGAGCAGACAGATGATGCATATTGTTATCTGAACTGTTGGGAAGGGCTGTGGGAAAACTACTATGTGTTTAGACTTAGGAGTAGTTTGCCTCTTTTGTATCTGAAAGCTTCTCTTTTTTCCAATTTGATGTCAAAACATTATGCTGTGCCTAAAGAAACAGAAGGAATTAATGTTTGGTTACACTGCTGTGTATTTAGGGCCACTTACATCCTCATGTCCTATTTGGCAAGTGAAGAAGGTGGGACTGTGCTGCTTGTCCCTGCTTTCAGCTCCTTACATTCCAGATGGTGAGAAAGCAGCACTGTCAAATGAAGGAAAGAGGAAATATGGGCAAAAAATAGGAGATGTCATTCTGAGAAGTCAGGCCTTGACTTATGAACATTTTGACACTGGGCAAGACTTGACCAGCAAGCGGGAATTTAAACCTGCCCCAGTTTTAGCTGGTCTTGTTTATTTTCAGTGAGGCTAGCTGTCTTTTTCTGCAAACGTATCCTTTCTTCTCTCTGTACCTAAAAAAAAATTAATCCTGGAAGTGGCAACATAAGTCTTGAGTTCGTTTTACCACCGTCTTCTCAGAGCATCCCTTTGTAATATGGAAAATAGAAGTCTAAGAAGTGTGGCAGGTGTGCAGGAGGTAATAGTTGGACGATCGCAGTGGGAAGGCTCAAATTTCTAGAATTAATTCAGGCTGCACATTAAATCAGTATTAGTTGAAACTGTTCTGAGAAAACACGAAACACTACAAGTTTTGGTGCTCAAACTCAAAGCTGGTATTAATAGGTAGCAAAGCTCACAACCATCATGGAAAGCAGACTGGAAATAGTTTTCCTAAAATTCATATGATATACTAAGTTTCATGTATCTGGATCTTATTCCTCACTAAGTCAGAATGCACCTGTTTGTTCCATCTTAGTTCTCAGCTTCTACAATTTTTCTGGTTGTAGGCAAGTTATTGTAGGAAAATCTGGAAGTTGCTTGCCAGGACCATGTTTTGGGGACCATGTCACCTGAACAGTAGTAGCTTGAACTACCTTACAACCTTGTAGAACAGAGTAATACAAACTTCTACTATCATAAGGGTTATGAGGATATGTTATTTAGTGTCTTTTCCCCAGCCTAGTCTTCATTTCCTTTCTTTGGGAAGAAAACAGGGAGGGTAAGATTTTAAAATATGGAGAAAACAATTGTAAGGTTGTCTTGGTGACAGAAGGAAAAGCTTCTTATGTTGGAGGAATAGAAATAAATCATCTTTTATCTCATGTATCATTTTAAATTAAAAATCATTTTGTCATCATTTATCTCATGTATTTTGTCCACACTGCTACAGCTTCTTATTTTGAAGACATGGTGTTACAGTTTTAAGAAAAGGCAAAGCAAGCAAAAAACCCACTTAAAATTGAAGTATAACTTACATTGGCTTTTATTAAGATAGATAATGATTATGTAAGATCCTAGAAAAAATACATAAATGATTTGTCAATGAGGAAGTGTCTCTAGATGTATGCAATTACTTCCACATTTTTTTAGAAAATAGTTTTTACATGTTTGCAAGATAACTCCCACTCAGTGGCTGGGGAAGTGCTTTAGCTTTTTAAGCAACATAATGAGCAGCTAGCGAGGATGGTTTTCTGGGCTGCCAAAGGATTTCTCAGAGTTGCAGTGGCTGCCATATCACTGTCAAGCTATCATGGATAAGTGATGGTTTTAAAGCATGTTTGGTGGGTTCATGAGTGGCTGGGTTTTTGAATGCTACAGAAATGCTAGCTGTTTCCTAAAATACTAATACACAAAAGGTGAAATGCAACTAAGATCTCTTTGGCTGTGCACAGTAATCATGAGTAAAGGAGGAACTACTGTTTTCCCAAGAGGATTGCATCATTTAGCTTAAGACTGAATTTCTGCCTAAGGTGATGACATACCCAAGATCCTTGTAGGTTCCTTCATAGAAGAGTAGCCCTCTTGGCCTCTCCCAGAATTATGTGATTGATGATACAGGAACAATCATCTAATCAAGATGCCTTTTATAGTTCATCACTAATAGGCATTTTCAGGAGTTGATGAAGTTTGAAAATGTAATGTGAATCTTTCACTGTAGTACAGAGCACTAATGGTTCCGAATGAAGTCAAAGCTGCTGTTCATTGATTATTAAAAGTGCTATATGGAGAAGTTTAGAGAAGTAGATTTTGGTTATGTCAGATGACCCAGTTTATGGAGATGCTGAGATTAGACATTTAGTGTGTAAGTATCATCTGTAAAATTGGTGTTCTCACCTTGAAAGATGCAATGTCCCCTGTTTTGAAGAGCACTTGAATGTATGTCATGTAGAAGTGCTCAGAACAATAAGAAGCTTGCTCTATTGAAGTTTAAGACTATAAATTTCATGATGGGTTATCCATGAGACTTGGAGGGGGAAAACAAGTGTTTGATCACACAATCTGTCTAGTGCTTCCTAGTGTCAAACCCTTTGTTTTGTAGAGCTGCTAGTTTATTTTTATGTGTGACTTACATATAGTATGCACAATTTTCTTTTTAATGCATAACTCATTTAGTAGTAGATCATAGCCCATTTTGCATGGAAAGAGAATAATCCACAGGCCATAAAAGTTGAGCCACTGTTAAATAGCTTTTGATTAGTACTGCTTTGTAGAATATATGAAACTTGGTCTAGTAGAATGGTGTAAAGAGTTTCAAAGCGATCACTGGAGCTGACAAAAAAGACATGAATACATACAAAGATTAAATTTAGAGAAGATAGGCACATAAACTTGTACAGCTTTTGAGTTTGTTTCCCACTCAGTACTGTGTGGATTTGAAGTAGAAACAGAACCTGTGTATACCCCTTAGGTATAGCTGGGGTTTGTGACATCCCTGCTTATTGGGATTGTTATGTTTGCATGCCTAGCCCATGGAATACGCAATGATTCTTTAATACTAATCTCACTTCTTAGTAATAGCAGCCTTTGCATTTCAGTAGTCATTTAGGTCTAATTTTGCTGTTACCTTTCTGATACTACATTGATCTTCTGTGTTCTGTACCATTTGATGTAAGATTCTAAATCATTACTTCACCATGCACGTTTGGCTCTCAGTGCTTCCACGGTCAATGAGATTTCTGGCAATCCGTTTCCTACATTCTTGTCAATAGGCTGATTAATATACTGAGTCCATTTGTGCTTTCCATTCCAAGACAGCTTCTTAAAAACAATTATCTGCCTTGTGGAATGGTAGTATCTCTTTTTTTTCTTTTTTTTCGCTACTAAAATTTCCTTGGAATTAATTTTCTGTTTATTAAGTTTAGTTCTCATAGGGGTATTTGGACTTTCACAGACACACACAGAACTGAAAACATCTAAATCTGAGATATTGAAAAGAGCTTTTCATATTAATCTGTTTTTGTTAATCTATTCTAAAGTGCCTTTAACATCAAGACACTGATCTGTGCATTTTTAAATTTTCATCCAGAGAACCAGTATTAACTGTATAAGTTCATGGAATGATAAGGTATTACATCGTATTTACTTACAGTTTAGCTGAGTCCCTGGGCACAGAAGTGCACGCAGCATGCATTTTCAGAGTGGGAAGCCTCTTACTTTTCCTAGTTATTTGGGCAAATGAAGTGCACAAAAATAAGCAAGCTTGCTGTTTAAGTCTTGATTATTTTAGAAGCTTTCTTTAACTGCCAGCATGTAAAAGCAGAGAAAAGCGACTTTTCCAATAATACTCTTATTTGGCAAACCATATGGGTAAAATTATTTTTGGAAAGAGTTTAAGTAGAAAAAAAAAAAAAAGATGACACATCAGCTTTAGTAGATTATGCAATACAATGATTATACAAACTATTTCTTCACAGAAAGTGGAAATGTGTTTGGGAGTGACTTAACATGCAGCAACAGATAAGTAACATGTAAATAAAATATACATTTGACTACAGGAAGTGTAAAAGATGCTTCTAGAACTTCCATGGAGTTATACTGATTAAAAGAATATTTGTTTAGAGGAAACATCTAATGCACGAAGTCAGTTTTCCTGCTGTTGAAAAGTTACCCTTATTAAGTACTCTTTGAAAACCCAATTTGGACTTAATGATACACTAATTTGAGCGTTATATTGCCTTTTTTAATTTTTTCCAAAATCAGAGAAGTCATCTTCTTTGTGGTTTTTAACATACCTTTTGTTTATAATAAGTAATATCGTTCTTATTCATGGTTGTTGTTTGTGATACCTTAATATTTGGAAGGGGAGGTGTCAAGCAAACTCTTTTCCTTAATTCTTATACCTGTGTTTTTCACAAACTATTGTCGGATGGATGGATTGATGGATTTACAGTGGAGTAGGTGCATATACTCCCTGTATATGAGACCTGTGTCTCTTGACTGGCAACCAAACGTTGCAAATGTTGGTGGTGTTACACAAGCATGACCTAGATGTGCTGTGTTGTGAAAAGACTGGAAAAACATTTTATTTTTTTCAATCAGCAATATGAAATTCAGTCTAAAGTAACAGGTTTTTTTAATAAGGTGAATATACTTACATGGTCATATGTTCGGGGATTTTTTTCCCCTTCTGTTTCCTAAATTGAGAAGATGAGAAAGAAATTATTAATACTCAGTGCTTAATATGAGAAACATAAGCAAATTAGTGAAATTTACTTATGGGGGAAAATAGGGAAAAAAGAACAGTAAGGGAATTGATGGTGCAACTCTCCTGTGAGGAAAGTCTGAGAGAATTGGGCTTGTTCAGCCTGAAGAAGAGAATGCTTTGGAATGACCTAATTGCAGCCTTCCAGTACCTGAGAGCCTACAAGAGGTCTGGAGGGGGACTTTTGACAAGAGCATGTAGTGATAGGACAAAGGGAAATGGCTTCACAGTGGAAGAAAGTAGATTTATGTTAGATATTAGAAAAAAAAAAATCTTTACTGGGAGGGTGGTGGGGCACTGGAACAGATTGCCTGGAGAGGTGGCTGATGCCCTGTCACTGAAGGTGTTTAGGACAGACTGGATGGAGCAACCTGGTCTAGTGACAGGTGTCCCTGACCATGGCAGAGAGATAGGAACTGGATGATCTTTAAGGTCCCTTCCAATCCAAGCTGTTCTGTGATTCTGTGATTGTAAGAATGGAATGGAAAGATGTTTGTTGTCATTCTGGGGTTTTTTACAGGATGTTGGTAACTTAAATTGATAATGGCTGAAGTACATCCAATTTGGACAGCTTGTTTGGCATCTTACCACCATTCTGACAATAAGGAATATGCTTTTCGGTGTAGGTTGTTCTGGAAAGAGAGTGCATTCTTACTGTCAGAATTGGTGACATGTATTTGCTTCGTGGGACACTGTAGAAAATACACCAACAAAACAGCTACTGCTAAGTGAAGTAAACAGCATGTTCCTGAATCACAAAGCCCATTTCAGTTATATGTTTTTCTGTATGTTCAGTGACGAACAAGAAACCAGCTCAAGCATCTATTACGAAGGTGAAACAATTTGAAGGCTCCACGTCATTTGTCAGGAGAACACAGTGGATGCTCGAGCAGCTTCGCCAGGTCAATGGTATAGACCCTAATCGGGTGAGTTTGAACAGTTTTCTAGAAGGTGAAAATTGAGCTCTTAGGTCACTGATTTGTGAACCAGGCGTTCCTTCTATTCAAAAGGCATCTGAAAATCTAAGATACAGGTTTAAGTTCAAATTCTCAAAAAATAACTAAGTGGAATATGTGAAGTAAGTTTTAATGGGAAGAGGCTAAAACTCACATCATATGGGTTTTTTCTTCTTGTCTTTCCATACTTTTCTTACTAATTTCTCTTTTCTATGTAAAGAGCAAAGTATGAGCCTTGTTTGCTTCAGCTTTAAGCCTCTTGGGGTCTACTTTGGCATGCAGCTGTGCTGTGAGATAGAGCAATAGGTACAAGCAAGTACAGAAGAGGTTGCTGAGATTCAAGTTTGTGAAATGTTGTGAATCCTGCATTTTTTTCTAGGACAGTCCTCTCCTCAGATATTTCAGCATTTCTCATCTTATGCTAGAAAATATAGTTCTTTATCTTCAAATAGCAAGTGAACATTGATTTAAACAAAAAACTACTTAAAATAAAACAAATCAACCCTATATTAAATACCAGTGGAGTTATTCCTTTAATTTGGACTATACAGCCCACTTTGTGCTATCTCAAGACAAAGTTGTACTAAAATGTGTTAGGCTTATGAATACAATTCTCCAGAACTAAAACAGCATAATTAGAAGTTAAAAATGTGGCTCATACTATGTGCTCACAAAGTGATTTAGTGTTCTTTTTATAGCAAAATATTTTTGTGAATAACTTCCTTGGTTCCTTCAAAGTTGTGCTCTGACCTAAGCGTCTTAACTATGGTGCACCAAATTCTGTCACTACCCAAGTCATGGTTAGTACCCAAGTGCCAAGTACCAAGTCTAGTTACTACCTAAAGACTTGGTACAAAAAAGAAACCCTTGGCCACTACCCTGTGAAATGCAAGGAGTGGAATTATATTTTCTGTGGGTAAAGGAGCTATGAAAACAAGCAAAATGACAAACAGGTAAGGCATAAGAGTTTTAGACCCTTCTACAGCATTTACTGTGCAGCTATGTATACCTAACAAATTGAAAGTCCTACCAAGCTCTTAAGCTTAGAAATGTTTCTTTTAAACTCATCTCCCTGTGAATTCCTAGTGTCATCAGTTAGAAAAGACCATTTACCAGATTAGAGTGCAAAACAATGTTTCAAAAATATTAAATATATAGCACAACTTCTTGCATAAAATCCTTTTATTTTGACAGCCAAATCTGGTATAAAGCTGCACTGTGATTTGTTCTGGGAGTGGCGTTTTGTTCACATGATCCTGCGTCTTTTGCAACACTTTGTGAAAATGCCTTAAATGCAATAACTAGGATTTGTTGTTTACTTAGGACTTTGCTTATTTGTTTGGTTGAGCATGGAGAGCAGAGCCACATCTTCTATAACATAATGTGTCCATAGATTTTGTGTTGAGAGGCATGAATGCTTGCATAATATGGAAGACCCAAATATATATCTGAAGATAGAAAGGGTTTCTTATGAGAATTTGACTTTTACTGTTTTGATATAAATTTTTGTTTTCAGATATTTTTGCTATAGCTGACTATTCCTCATTAAAAATAACAGTAGGAAAAAAAAATTCCTGCCTCTTTGGTCTTTTTCATTCAAAAATATGCGGTAATACCAGGATGGTTATTAGTTGCATAAACTTTCTGCTTTTTGCAACACAATGCATTGTAAAAAATACCTTTCTCCAAATCATTTTTAAAACTTGAATAAGTCTGGTTTTTGTTTTTTTTTTTCTTCTAGGATTCCCCAGAATTTGATTTACTGTTTGAAAATGCATTTGACCAATGGGTAGCAAACACAGCTTCAGAAAAATGCACATTCTTTCAGGTTCTACATCACACTTGTCAGAGATACCTTACAGACAAAAAGCCAGAATTTATTAACTGCCAATCTAAAATTATGGGAGGTAAGTGAATCAAAGCTTAATACTTTGCAGTTGGACATTAAATGATTTGCATGTGATTTATTCAGTGTTCAGATAGGCTTGCAGCCTAATGACATCTTGAAATCATGGGTCTGAACGTGCTAACTTAGGCAGTAAACTTCTAGGTTTTTCAGCATTTCTCCAACAAGCACCACTTCTCAGTCTTCTGTTACCATTTCATTCCTTTCATTTTAGCTACTGAAACCTGTAACAGATACTGAAACTGATAGCTTTGCCAATCAATCGTTTTCTCTTAGTGTCTTCACAAGCTAAGAAAAAATGTGCAGAATTCCTTGTCTTCTGTCATTCTTTCCTTTTCCACATTTATAAGATTTCCTTAGTTTTCTTTTTGGTGTGGTGGTGAGGACGGAGCTGCATTAATGTGTGAAGATGCACTCTACGATTTTTCTATTTCATATGTGAAGTCTCATGTTGGTTATCTGTTTGCTAATGTTTCTCACTTCAATCCTTCCTGCAAGTAAGTTGTTATTAATAAACCACAATACATTTTGCCTTTGAACTTGTATTGTTCTCCTAAGCTTGACCTGTCCAAAATTAAGCTCCTGGTTCAATTGTCCCGGTTATTTACTTTATCCTAAATAAGTGTTGTCACAGTGGAAAAAAAACTGCCACTGAGATTCATAAATATATGCTTAACTTCTACTTTTTCAACAAGCACTAGACCCTACCATGTCCCATGAAGAACACCCACATTCTCCTTGTGACAACTTTCTAGATAAAGTGGGAATATTCTGTAATTCTCTGATAGCAGCTGGTGGCCATTTCCATATTCCTTGCATGTCCTTCTGACTGGGCACAGGTCCAGTCTGTGTCTGTGTGTGTACAATGCAGTGCTGCATAGAGACATTGTATAGGAACTAATAAATCTCCTCATGGATACAGTGCTTCTGCTGTTCTTCACACTATCAACTTTTTCTTCACACTGTGTGATACACTCCCTGTGGGTAGGTTTAAATTTGACAGGAACTGCAAGAACTGTAAACCAAGTAATAGTTGACCCTAAATTTAAGTGACTTGCTGTGTCAGCATCACTAAGCCAGCTGTTTGTATCAAAACCCATTTAGTCCAAAACCTGAAATACCAAGAGGTATTTTCTGGAAAATATGTTGAAATGTGTTGTCAAGCTCGAATTCATCCTGAGTGCAGAAAGTAAGGTGCAGATGTAGCTAAGCAAACCAAAGAACGTACACATGAGAATATAACTTGAAATTTATTATATCCAGTTGATAATTTACAACTTGGATTTTTTTTGTTGTTACTGTTAGGTTGGAGTATTTTGCTAACTAGTCCAAGCAATATATTCAAATCATACTTAAATCTTAGTGTGGTCACATTTCAAGATGAGGCTTGTCACTTCATCCCCTCAACCAAGGTAGCATAACATTTTAAGTGATGTTCTTGTGAACTTTCTGGGGATGTGAAAAGTAATACTTTTTCTTTTGGATGGTTAGCCAGTTTAACTTCTAATACTCTACAAAAATTTTTAAAAGCAAACTATGGACCATATGTTTTACTAAATCATTATACAGGTATGTCCTTCATATGTGTAATGTATATCCTGTAGCTCATGCATATTTTCAAAAATGAAAAAAATTGCCACCAAAGAGCACTTTTTCCTAAGTGAAACTGAAGATGAAAGAACTTGAAGGGCTTGTTTAGAAGCCTACTTATCTTACTGAACCTTATTCCTTCCTACAGGATAAGAGTGAAGAAAGTAAAATTCATGCTGCTCCTGTTTCTGCAGGAAGTGCTTAGGAGCTTAGCTTCAAATAAATAAGGGTGTTCCTGTGGAGCTCCAGACCCTCTTCATGGCCTTCCTCCTTTTACCTCCTTTCTTTCTCACACACACACACAGACACACATACGCTTCCCCCTAAAGACCACAGCCCTGGCACTGACTCTCCTTCTGCAGAATCGTTTTTTGCCTTATTTTTATTTGTGTTTTGTGAAAGTATAGTCTGCAGAGTTAAATAGGCTAGACTGTTTTTTGTAACTTGATCAATGACATCAGTACATGCAGCAGTAATGAGAACTGACTGTGATGGTGTGGATGCTAATTCAGAGAACAAATTCAAGTTTAGGCAGACTGTAGCAAGATTCCTCCTTCTGGTGTCTTATACTAAATGTTTCAAGTTTGTCTTGTGTTTAGAATTTAGGTGAACCCTCTCCATAACTTACATGCATTCTGGATGTTATGGTGGAGAAGAAAGGCAGACTTTGGGGCTAGAGGGCTTTTTTTGACTGAGGTAGGAAATATTTTCCCCTTATGTATCTATATAACATAGAGGTTCTGATTCTGGAATTAGTCTAATTTGGAGTAGCTTTGTGTTATGTTGTTATTTGGTGGCCATGTAAGTCAGGTTGTATTGCTTTTACATCAGTTAATATAAAAAGGAAAGTTGGGGGTGGCTGGTGTGCAGAAATTACATCACTTAGCGGTTGTGTTCATTAGAGCAGCTAAATTCTTGACATACCATTAAACTGACATTGAGGATGCATTTGCCTCATTTCTGGATAGAGCTTTGAGTTAGAGCATTTGAAGTTCTTCAAAGATTAACTCTGGGCTTACAATAAAGAACAAACATTTGCTGCCACCTTTAGATGCATATTAGAAATGCATTTGGTTTTAAGCTTTGTCCTACCTATATTCATTGGTATTTAACAATTGTTCTGCTGAATTAATCAAAATATTCTTGGAAACGCAAAATGATGACATCTTTACCTTTGTAACCTTTTCTGTAGGACACCCTGCAGGAGTTATTAATAAATCACTTTTTTTCCTCCAAGAAGAAAATGCCAGTGCAAGAATGGTAATGAGTACTTTTCCCATACCCTATTACTCATCTTGGCTTACCACAATTGAGACCTGCTAAGCACATAGTGGTGTTTACCGTACTGAGCAAGATTAATGACTGACTAAAGGAGATGAACGAAAATTTGTGTTAGGAATTGCCCCGAGCATCCTGATCTAGTGGGTGGCATCCCTGTCCATGGTGGGGGTTTGGAAATAAATAATCTTTAGGTCCCTTCTAACCCAGGGCATTTTATGATTCTGTCAATTAGGATGGGAAAAAAAGCAATTGTTGCCCTCTCTCCTGTCAAATACCTGGTACCTGGTTGTTTGTTTCAGTTCTTACCTGATAGACATTGAAAAAAGTGTGTATTTGAATATACTACTCTTGCAGACATTCGCTTGTAAATTAACTCTGATGGAAATGAATTCGATCCCCAAAAAATTCAACAACAAATATGAATTATCTGCAATATCTGTTATTTTGGTGGTGTTTTGCTGATTTGAAATGACCAATCAAATTTAGCCATGTTCCCATACAGAAACAATTTGGTTTTGCAGTTTATTTAGGTATTTCTTGCTAGAGTATACCAAATACTGTTATTGTCGTTCTAGAGATTAAAATATTAGAAACTAATTTTCTTCTGCCAAAGACCATTTCAGGTGCTTTCTTTTATGCCCTGCTATTCATGTCAAGATTAATTCTGCTTTGCAGTTTTACTTAACTATATGTATTTTAGTAATCTTAAACATAAATGCCATGTATTGAGATTAGTGAGATTAGAATGGATAAGAATAGTTGAGATCTTTTTCCATAGAAATTTGGCATATAATCAGAGCTCGAAATTAACTTCTAAAAGGGGAACCTTGTAAAAAAAAAAAAAAAAAAGGTACATTATGTTCTTGCAAAATCTGTAGAGATACATAGCTTGAGAAGGGACATTTATCATTATAAAGGTTGGTTCCTTTTTCTGATCTGTATAACTCTCAGATAGGGCGATGTAGAAAGCATTAAGCAATGTATTTGTTTGACTTTCTGAAGATTGAAGGTCTAAGTGAGGTGTTATCTTCAAGATGCAGAACATTGCTGTTTGCCATAGAAATGGGATTTTTTTTTTTTTTTTGTACTGAATTGTTAGGTTTTGATGTTTACAGAGCCAGACTATAGTTCTGTGCTTTTTTATAATTATTGATTCTGAAAGTTTCTGGTTGGTTAGACTGTCATTTAGTATAAATCTTAATTATTGAAAATATTGCTTACTTAAGTTAGCATTAATTTTATAAATATATTAGATTAGAATTTAAAATTTTACATGTTTAAATACATTTTTCAGTTTGGAAAGCAGATAAAAGTTGTGTTAATATTAAATTGATCCTAGTTAGGTATTTTCTTAATCTATAACTAATACACTTTATACAGTAACAACCTGTCCTGGCATCAATGCCAGTAATTAAGAACATTAATGGGAGAAGATAAGATTTCTGTAAGGCATTTGTGACTTGTCCATTCAGCTCTTAATCCTTGTTCTGTATATTCTCCAGAACTGCTAGAAATGTAAAACAGAACTGCTTTTTTGTTTCTTTTAAAGAAGGAAAAAAAGCAGTCCTAGGTGACAGGCAAATGAAATCTGTAAAAGGGAAAATTAATTCCTAATTGCAGTAATTTGACTGAACTTACAAATTGTGTTGATGTAGGAAGGTGGAGACATCAAATTCTATGGTGATATTGAACCCTAGAAGAATCCCAAAGTGTGAATGTAGTTGGCTTGGAAAACTATAAATAACAGCCTGCTTTTACTTTTTTTTTTTTTTTGTTTTTTTTTTTGTTTTTTTTAATTTGAATATTTATTGGCACTAAGATCAGATCATGATCAAAAAAAAAAGTATAAAGAAAATAAAAAAACCCTTACCTATGAAAATCCTACATACGACAAGGAAAACTAGGCTGGCTCCCATGTTGCATTACAGAGAATGAACGCTAGGGATCACATCCTCCAGCTGTGCAGTTAAGATAAAATACAACTGCTTGGACTCAAAAAATAATGATATTGATAAAACGTTTGCATCATGTTTCCAATGCTCTCTGCAGGTAGCTAGTATTTGCTGTGCTTTCCTATAGAAAGTTGATGATAAATAAGCTGAAGATTGTTTTTCTTCTTTACTCATCAAACTGGTCTTAGTACACCTGAGTTATGACACACTGAGTTTGTCAGTCCTGTCAGCCCACCTCAAGGTCTTCTTGAGGTGCTTCTTACCCAGAGGTGGAATTCATCTTGAATGTAATTTATGATCATAGTGGCAGAGCATATTCACTGCCAGTTTTACCCTGATTTCTTTTACTAAGATATCTTTCACTGTTTCACCTCACCTAGCTTCATTAGTTTAGTACTTTTGATAGATTTCAAAAGGTACAAGTCTTGATTTACACATACTCAGTGTATTTATACTTACATAGATAAATTTGTGTATGGTTAAAACATAGGCTTGGGTTTGAATACATATTTTACAGCATTTTGGAATTCATCAGTTTTTTGCTTAAAATGAGATGGATGCCAGTTTTGTTTTGCACTGCTGAGTATTACTTGATTGGTGAAAGCTGTCTTCTGGTCACCTTTGTGTTGTAACCAAGCAAGATCAGGCACAGGCACATTTCTTCATCCTATATAAAACTTCCTGTAATGTAGCTGACCTCTTTTCTGGAAAGGTGATTGTCCATGTTCATAACAACTTCAGAACTGTTAGAAATGTAAAATAGAATTGCTTTTCCTTCTTTTTAAAGAAGGAAAAAAGCAGCCTTGTTTAATAGACACATTGGTAAAAGGGAAACATCCACCACCTGAATTCCCAGCTGCTTCAAAAATTAAAATCTTCCTTTTGTGTTCCTGCAACCTGCTGTTTCTTATGTTTCCATGTTAGTTCACTGTTACATCATTTAATGCAGCATTTTTCCAAGTCTGGAAAGTGAATGCAAGTGGTGCATCAATAGTAATAACTATTCAAAATACCACTATGGATCATACCTTACTGAATGAACCCAGATCCATTCCTCAATATTTCTGAACTTCTTAGACACTTGAGAATTTTGCATAAATTGTCAGGTTACTTGAGACCAGAAAACTTAAATAAAGCATTAAATAATAGCTTTTCTTAATGACACTGCTCTGAATATTTGACCTCATCTTATTTGTGAATCACACAGCCACTAGCTCATTTGAAATAAGCAGAGCTATATGGTGCTTAATAAATTGCTGTATAGTTGCTGCAGAGATATCCTTTTGTTACCTTTTTGAATTTTAATTCTTTACAGTGTCTGTCAGAAAGAATCTGTCTAAATAATCACTTCTTGATCTTCTGTATGAAAATCCTGTATACTATGTTTTTCATTACCAGTCCCCATGAAAGTCATAAGGCAATGGCTTCACTATATATTGAAACAAACTCAATAGTACTTGTTGTCCAGCACTGTCTCCATTCCAAAAATCATTCTAAACCTAGTATGTTGTAGTTCACCATGACTAGCAGGAATTCATTAGTGTGGACATTTTCATTCTTCTGAACTTCTTATGTTGACATAGATAGGATCAGTTCAGCATCTATAATGGCCCTCTTCTACTTTGATAGCATAGGTCATTTTTCTTCTGAAGCATTTTAGCATTTTCTTTCTTTCACAGTTCCCATATTGACATAAGAAAGTAGAAGACCTTGTTTGGATAGTCTTATTTACTAACATTTTTCTTGATTGTTCAGATGCAATATTTGATTGCTGTGTTTTAATTTGTAGTAAGTATGGTATAAAGGCTGCAGTTTTTTGTTGGTTTTCATTTGTTTTTATCTTTGAGTGGTTTATTGCATTATTGTAAACCTTCAAAACATGCAGCTCAGAATTCACTGCTACAGTGGAACAAATCAGCTGTGTTTTCCTCCTGCCATGTTCTCACAATTCAGATTACCTTTGGATATGACTTTTTTTTGGAAGTCCAGGGCTTCCAAAAACTAAATAGGGAAATCATATTTAAATGTTTGAAAAAGTCCACTCTAAACCTGTGTAAGGACAAGGCAAATAGCATGAGTTAAGCTGCATTCTTCATCTCCAGACTTTCTGGGAATAGTAGGGAAAGAGGATAAAAAGTGTTGCTTCACAGCTAGGATGTTGGGAGGTGATCCATTTGTTCCACATTGTAATAAAATGTAATCCTTTCCAGGTCACCTGGAGTAGAACTTCCAGATTCAGGAGCCTAGTTAAAGGAATAAAGAAATGAAGATTTAATTTTAGTTTTTCTGGTTGTTAACACAAAGTTAATTTTGTATCCAGCAAAACTAAATCTACAACAAAGAAATACTATTAAGTATTTTATTGCTAAACAATAAAATACTCTATTTTAATCTCTTTCCTGCATTTCAATTCTGTGTACATAATCATTTTTTTTAAAGCCTGATGGCAATGCTGATGCATAAAATAGCCCGTTTCAGTTCTGTCTAATTCGGTTTTCCATCCCTCAATTTTAACAGTCATTCTATCCTAGCTTAATTACATATATTCAGCATCCACACTGGAATAGAATGTTAGTCCCTACTCTTCTTTGACTTCAAACAAAAAGCTAATTTTTAGGCATCCAAGATCTTTAATTTGGTCTCCAAGTGAACACATGTATGAAAGCTTGCTCCTAGCCCAGGTTTCTAAGCTCTTTAGATTTTGGACATTGAAGAGGTAAATTTAAAATACAGAACTGTAGATCATCTGTCTAGATAGCAGATAAAGATAAAAATGTCTTCCAGGCTACTTAAGCCATTTGAAAAATAACTCACAGAATTTAGTTGCAATTACTTGACATTTTGATATTCATGGGTTGGTTAGCATTATTGTTTAATATAAAATATTAAGAAATAGAACACAGTGTGTAGTCTTGGTGATGTCTTAGGTCAAAGTGTTGGATTTTTCAGAATTACTCACTAAAGGATTGTTTCAGAATGCCCACTGTGGCACAACAGCAATTTTCTAAGTAGGTAATTTATTGATTTTCTGTCTCTCTCTTCACAGTATTTAAACTCACTCATAAAATGCAAAACAGATTGAATGTACATCAGCTTCACTCATGGTAGACTTTATTGCATTGCATATTTTTCGTCATTAAAATGATACATAGTTGATGGATCTGTATAACATTTTCTGTTCCTCTCTACTTCCACACCACTAATACCAAATGGTTTTTTTCCATGTTTGCTTTTATTTACATTTGGCAAAGATACAAAATTGCTACCTTGGTCAGGTGCTGTTTTTTCTTATCAGTACATACCCTCAGTTTGCACACCTATATAAACACTATTCTTTCTGTTGCTTTCTCCCCTCCTTCCTTCTCCTCTAAAGGCTTGTGCTAATATGAAGCTTTAAAACTGGTTATAGATTTGGGCAGGAAGGTACCAAGTGTAAAGTTCTCTACAGTGTTGACTTAGGGCTGCCAGTTTGGAGAATCATTGCTGGCCTGGATAGGTTTTTATTAGCTTCACTTTAGACAAATTAAGGTCTTTCAGATTCCCTTATCCCCCTTTCAGGACCATAGCAGATTTCTCTTCATTCACTGTGAACTTCAACTCACGGTTAGTTGGCAGCTGAGTACCTGGATACTGTGATTGCTCTACAAAGTTCATACTTGAGAGTGATGCAAAAGGGAAGAAATTCTATTCCATCAGAATAGATTTTCACAAAGTTGTGATTAGTAAAGCTCATGCAAACATGTCAAGCATAATCAGCTAGTGAGTAAAGTACTATCCTTCATGTAGTTATAACAGTCTGAAAATCAGAGAATTTACTCAGGTCAGCAGGAAGACTTCACAGCCTCTTCAGGGTGCAGCTGTGATAGTCTTGTTTGCAAGACCCTGGATAGCCAGTGCACCTCTGGAATGGTTACACAGGCTGTAGTCATTGCAGGGATCTGAAATACACACACATTCTTCAGTCAGTCAATCCAGGAAAAGTGTGTACCTTTCTTTTTTAGCTTTTTTGGTGGAAAATAGGTTAAACTCAAGGCTAAAACAAGAGTTGAGGTTTTACCTACTAGATTGATTTTTATTTTTTTCCCATCCTATAACATATGTAGCAAATCTAAGGAGCTGACATGGCTGATGAGAGCAGAGGAAGAAATTTGTCTCTGTTGCTTATCTTGTTTTGTTCCTTGCTAATGAAGATGCTGAACAGTCAGGATGATCATTTTACCTCCTACATCCTCTGTAATTGGTAGGATCTTTTTTAAAGTATAATGTTGTGATGCACAAGGTGTTCTTTATTATTGTTGAAAATAACTTGCAAGCATCTGTTTAACTCCCAGGCTTATAGGTATTATTTAACTACTAGAGGGAACAAAATACGCTTTTTCTTCATATGAGAGTTGAGATAAATTTGCCCTCTTTTGGCCTTAAAAGTACAAGATTTCAGTCACACAAAAATTGTGTGCAGATATAAATAATGTTCAGAAGCAATGAAGTGGCAAACTAGGGTTATATTAGAATATGCTGCAATATAAAATGCTCTGTGTTACTATGACTGATATTATGGGCTTATGTATTGCAAATCAGGAGGACTGAAAAGTATGGGGTCAAATCTGAATAGTTCTATTGAGGTTTGAAGAGCGGTTATAACATACTGGGGTATTTTCCTTTTTCTGTCTTACATGCTTTGGACAAAATGCCATATTAGATGAATTTTTAAAGTAGAAGTCTCTTTGCATCAACATAATATGCAATATTTGGCTGCCTTTTTGTATTTACATCTCTTCCTGGCCATTTTTTGTATTGATGGATAGTAAAAGATCCAGATGTGTCAGAAGAAACTGCCTAGCCCACCTGAGAACAGGGGAAAGTACTGTAACCAGTTTGAGATCGCTTCTTACTCTGAAACCTGCCCTTTTCAGGGCAGAATAAGACTTTTATAAAGGTGGAACCATTAATTGTGTCCCTTGGGAGCACAATGACACTTAATGTTCCATGATTGGTAAAAAGAAGGTGAAGGTCCATGGCAATCCTCCTGTCCAGGCTGTGCGACTTCTAGATATTATGGATCAAATGTAAGTTGGGAAGTAAGTTATCTTTGAAAGATAAATTGAGAAGGTGATGTTCAGATATAAGTTCAGATTCAAGTTTTCAAGCTGGAAATCTAGTAAAGATTCAACTTTTTATGAATGTTTTGTCTTTCAGATCACTTAGTTGTCCTTTCTGGATGATAATTAAAATATTGAAATTATCTAGAGAACATTTCATTTGTGTGATACAGGAATTCATTAAGTTGTAAGCATATTATCTTACAAGATTACAATCACAGAAGTACTGTTTCTATAATTTCTGTGTATTATCTCAAGGTGTTTTTTTTTTTCTGTTTGGGTATTTTTAGTAGCTGTTCTCTCTTTTTCTCAAGAGAGCTCTTAACCCAGGTTGTCAGCACAGCACCAATATACATGAAAGGATGTGTAGCAGTTGGAAGGGAGATGACAGGGATGAAGAAGGAGGGAACGTGTTTGTGAACCTCTATAATCAGCTGTTGTGTTACAGATGTGATGGAAGGTGTTGGGTTAATGGTAGTCTAGGAAATGTAACTCTCTGGTGATGATGATTTCAACAAAAGGAATGTGCTCAGCAAGGAGAGGCAGCTAATGGACGTGTGAAGTGAAACTTTCACATCAGCTGAAACTTCTTCAGTCTAAATATGTTGATTTTGGAACACTGTATCTTTCTGAGTTAGATGCCTAGAGTTCACTTAATCCTTTATAATTATTGAGGTGTTCTTTGAGTATCTTTCCAGACTAAGTTGTTCCTTATTGTGAGCAGTTTCATGACAGTCTTAGCAGTGGAAGAGATTTGCCTTCATGTCTTCAGTGCCATGTTGCAGTAATGAGCATCTCTTAACTTATTTTTTTGTGACATAATTCTTTCTTCCAACAAAATGTATGATTTTGATTGGTGAATATAACTAATATGTGGGAGTCACCTGAACCTTGACAGACTAGGAGAAACTTTCAGATTAGCAAAACTTGCAACTACTTCATGAGCTCTCTGTGGCACTTGTTTCATTCTAAAATGTCGTTTTCAGTGATTCAGTACAGTTGAGAGGGTGGAAGAAGGGATGGGGTTTTTGTAGAATGCTGTCTCTAAGAGCAACATTCAAGCTGTTTCTTATTGACAATGGCTGATTGAAGCAGATGAAAGTAAGGTGCATAATTAGCAGAAAAAACTATTCAGGCATAAACATATGTCAGACATACCAATCTTAGGTGATCGAGATGCTGCTAAAATATTGTCCTTAAATGTATAGCTCCTGGGTTACCCTGAGGACAGGGCTGGCACAGCCAGTCATTTTCGGGTCAGATGCTGCATTTTTCATCTGATGTTTTCCAACCATTGGTCTTTACTGATTTCATCCTGACCTTGACCAGTTCTTACTCAGTGTTCATTCTTAGCTGTGAGCCATAAATTTATTTTCAGTTTAGGTGGTAATAGAAGTTGGTGATTTTGAATATGCTGCTTAAATAGCAAACACAGAATTTTCAAAGTAATTTACCTGGTGAAGAAATAGGAATCTGTTGACAAATACACTTTGTTCCATGCCTCCATTGTAGCAGGTTAATGCATTATGTTTCTCAGTAATAATTAACACTACTTAAGCTGAAGCTCAATCAATAGTATTGACACAATGTCTGCAAGAAATACCTTTGTTTCAAAAACATCTGTGGTTCATTTTTAGGGCATGTTGCTGTCTAAATCTCCCACCCACCATAAAAGAAATGTCAGTACTTTGGTGAATTTAATTTGAAACAAAGCAACAAAATTGCATCAGGAGACGTGTTAACACTTTGGACTGCCTTGACAGGAAAAAGTGTATTAGGCTTTGTATAGGTTTTGGCTGGGATGGAGCTTATTTTTCTTCATAACAGCCAGTACAGTGTTGTATTTTAGATTTGTGACCAAAACTGTGTTGGTAACACACCAGGTGAGGTGTGCTTACACAGTGTCAAGACCTTCATGATCATCCCCTCTGTCTGCCTGCCCCTGGCAAATGGCCTCCAAGGGGACACAGAGAAACCGACCAAAACTGACCAAGGACATGCTCTATGCCATGTAACAGCATTCTCAGCAATAAAACTGGAGGGAAAACA
Source organism: Poecile atricapillus (assembly GCF_030490865.1). Taxonomy (NCBI): domain Eukaryota; kingdom Metazoa; phylum Chordata; class Aves; order Passeriformes; family Paridae; genus Poecile; species Poecile atricapillus. Next base: position 152,279,074 of record NC_081249.1, on the reverse strand, counting down.
GCCTTTTCCCAAGGTAGACATTGTTCAGGGACTAGCTGAGCATTAGGCCAGTGGTGAGTGTTAGGTGATGACTGATTCTTTTTGCATCATTTGTACCACAGGCTTTCATTACAAATAGATTATTTTTCATTTAAATATTAAGTATAACTCTGCATAGTAGTCACTGGTTGGGAGATCTTCTTATCCTATATGAAATCTATTTCATCATTCTTAATATTCCCTAGGGTAAAATATTCTGATTTTGTTTGAATATTTCAGCTTGTGGTCATGAAAAAATGTAATAAGGACAGCATTTTGTTACTGGCAGAAATGGCTGAAGGGATTTAACCAAAAAACACCTCATACTTTATAGGATGGCATCAATATCAATAAAAATTGATGTGGGAGTTATCCCATTTCCAGGAATTTACCTGTGAGCCAGTCAAAATCAGGAAAGCTTGCAAGTTTTTCAGTGTTCACATGTCTCACAGCTCTCACTTGTCACCCCAGGGGAGCAGCATTTAAGATTAATATTTAAATTTGTCAGCTCATTCTCAAACAGAAGCTTGCCATGGTGCATAGCTGCTGTTCTTTGTTTTAATTATACGTTCTGCTTCTTGTCAGGTTGGCTGTAATAGTGGTATTGCTTGAGATCCTGCTGAATTCCAGAACTTTCCCAGAGTAAGCCTTTTTAACTCAAAATTGTCATAATAGGTAAATGTCACTGCACAGTAGATTTTTTGGACATTATTAGTTTTATCCTCCCTAAGAAAATTACCCTTTCTAGAGAACAAATTTCTAGAGAGCAAATTTCTTCCTGCAGGGTTTTTGAAGTTACTGCCTACAAAGTTGTTTTCTTTCCCCATTTGGATCTTCAGAGATGAAGTTTTTCCCAAAGGTGCAAATTTATGTGAATTTAATAATCTTGACTGTAATGGTTTGTCATTAATATAAGCACTAATCACAGAATTGTTAGGGTTGGAAGGGACGTTGGAGATCATCTATCCCAATCCCCCCATTTAATATTAACCATCATGATTGAATGTAATTTAATTCTGATTTTAATTTGTCATGATTTATCTATAAGAAGTTATTTGCTTAAAAAGAACAAATTTGCTGAAAATGCAGTAAAAGTAACAGCATAATCCACAGCCCTCACCCCCACCCAAAGATTAACAACATTTTGACCAGAGTAATGATCAGAGACAAATTCCTATAATAGAATGACACAAAGATATGCTAAAGCAATTTTTCTGATTCTACTGCTTGAAATTTGACTCTGTAATTAGTTAAGCTGTTCCAAAGTATGAATAATTTACATGGTATCATTGCTGTGCAGTACTGAATAAAAGAAAATCTCTGTGGAGCAGGAAGTATTTTCGTTATCAAGATACCTCATCAATGAAAATAATCTTTCTTGTTTTACTCTAATGGCCCCTTTATTATTTAATATCACTATTTAAAATAAAAGGACACTAGCATCAGAAATAAAACTTTTTTCTTATGACTGTACCAAGAAAACTTGTCCTACTAAACTGCCCGTAGAAGAGATTTTTATAGTGCCTTGCAATACTGTAACAAGGGTTGGTCTTTTTGTAACACAGCTGTTCCTAGATCTAAGATTTTGCAAGCCACACTGAGAAATGTGAATACACTGTGTTTGCTAAAGAATAAAAATACTGAACCATTGCACCCTCAGGGTAATTAAGGTAATTTATTTTTTCATGTTTTTGGGTTGGTTTTTTTTTTCTTCTGTTTTCATTAAGACCTCATCTTCACGACTTAATTAAAATTTATTTCCTCTGGTCTGCAGAAATCATTCAGATCATGTGCTGCTTTCAGCTTTTTGTCAGCTAATTGTCTGCTGTGTTTCAGGCTATATTGATTTTTCCTTCATTTCTGTGTTTCTGGTTTGCATATATTGAAATACGGGAGTTAAAACAGTAGAAATCGTCCAGATGTATTTGATCTGTTGGAGAGAATACTGTTTTAGCTCAAACAGAGCTAAAAGTAGGGGTAGTTCAATTTTTTGGGAAGTTTATGTAAATAATTTAGTCAGGATGCATACAGGGATACTCTCTGACTCAAGAAAACCCCAAAGCCACAAATAGGCTTAGACTTGGAAAATATACTGGATAAGTATCACTATATATTTATTTTCCTCTAAAACTTTATTGAAAATGTCTGCTGATTCTTGCATTTTCGTAATTTTCATAATTGTCCATTGATTTTTGTTAACATCTTCAGAAGTTTTCTTGAAACATAATGAATATTCAAATCAGATCAGTGCAAAATGTATGTAGTCTTCTATTTTGTCTTTTATAGCAACATTGTGGTTTAGGTATGGTATTCCCCTCTCTGGTGCTCCAACCAAAACTGCATCAGCATTCACTTCCCCTCCTCCTCCAGCAGCAGCACAAAAGGCAAAGATTATGGGTTGAGATAAGAAAAATCTACTGAAAACAACAATAAGATAAGAAAATTAACAGTAACAGTAAGAATGCTAATAACAAATAATCAAAGCTAAATACATTTATTTCCTTCTCAGAAGCAGGTAGTTGCTAAATGTTTTATTAATACATGTACAATTAAAATTGAATGCTTGTTTTTGCAAATCAGTCACTGTAGAGTTATCACTAATGTAAAGATTAATCTGCATTGAGCTGAAATCTATTTGATATGGCTAATAGAGAATGCAATGAACCTTCTATGAATGTGTGATAAAACAAGTGATGCAATCTAAGTAATGGTATCTCTAGAGACCAATTAGTTTCTTCACATCCTTGATTATTGCAATGTTTCTGTATCTTTCAGATATTGGCTATGGTGGCTAAAGGATGTATTTCCCATTGTGCCTGATAAAAATCCTAAAGTTGGCTTCACAGGGTGTAAGAGCCTCTGATACAGCTTGAATTGTAGAATATTCTGGGTTGGAAGGGACCTGCAAGGACCATCTAAGTTCAGCTCCGGGCTCTGCACAGAACACCCCAAGAGTCACACCATGTGCCTGAGGGCATTTTCTAAATGCTGATTGGACTCTGTCAGGCTGGTGCTGTGACCACTGCCCTGGGGAGCCCATTCCAGTGCCCAACTACCCTCTGCTTAAAAAACCTTTTTCTAATATCCAAAATAAACTGAAGAGATCAGTGCCTGCCCCTCCTCTTCCCCTCATGAGAAAGTTGTAGACTCCTGTGAGGTCTACCCTCAGTCTCCTTCAGGCTGAACAAGCCAGGTGATCTCAACCACTCCTCGTATGGCTTTTCCTCTAGATCCTTTCTTTGTAGTCCTTCTTTGGACACTCTCAAATAGCTGTACATTCTTTGAGTGTTGTGGTGCCCAGACCTGCACACAGGACTCAAGGTGAGCAGAGCAGGACAATCCCTTCCCTCACCTGCCTGGTGATGCTGTGTCTGATGCCCCCAAGGACAGGGCTGGCCCTTTGGGCTGCCAGGGCACTGCTGGCTCATGTTCATTTTGACATTGACCTGGATCTTTCTATGGCACTGCTTTTCCAGCATCTTGTTCCTCAGTCTATAGATAGATCCAGGGTTGCCCCATCCCAGGTGCAGAATGCAGTACTTTTCTTCGCTGAACTTCATATTGTGTGACCCTCTAATTTGTCAAGGCCTTTTTACAGAACCTCTCTGTCTTTCAGGGACTCAACAGCTCTTCCCAATTTAGTATTGTCTGAAAACTTACACAGGATACATTTGAGTCCTGCATCCAAGTCCTTTTTGAAATTGTTGAAAATTGGGTCCTGCAAAACCCCCACTAGAGACAGGTCCCCAGTCTGACGTCACCCCATTCACTGTCACCCTTTTTCTTGAGCCATGAGCCAGTTGTTCACCCATGGCATGATGTGTTTATCCTACTCTCTGCTGGACATTTCGTCCAGAAGGGTCCTGTGGAAGACAATATGAGAAGCTTTACTGAAATCCTTAAGGATTCCATCAACATGGAAAACATTTCTCAGGATATTTTGAATCAGAGTAGTTACCTCCTGAAGAGCAGCTTATAAGTTTTGCAGGTTGTAGATGATTTATTCATAGGAATCATTTTCCAGTATGTCCAGTGCAAGTGTTGCTATTTCTGCAGTGATACTAATACAGGGATGAGGCATAGTCAGTCATACCAGCAGCCACCTACACATGCTCTAGAAATACACTGATGAAATTTCATAGACTACTGACATGTGGGTTTCTGAGTTGCTCATAGATGAGAGCAGATTTTTATTGTTTTCCTGACTTTTCCATTGGTAAAGATACTCCAAAAGTAGTTCTTCAGAACAGTCGTCAGAATAGCAGCTTCTCTGCAAGTCACTGCCCATGAGAAAATACAGCAGATCTTACCTGGAGAGAACACAATATTTTGTTAGCTAGAGGGAAAAACAGTTACTATCATTGTGCCAAACTTTCAAGTTCATTCTTCTTTGCTGAAAATAATGTGGAGAAATAGATACCTATCTTTGGCCACAAATCTACAAATAGTTTTAGGAGTATAAAAAATGAAAAATATTCTTGTTCTGTAGTTTCTTATTGACAGGCAGAAGGTCAGCAATATATTAAATTTTGACCCCCAACATATTTTAAGACTTCAGAAGATTCTTAGTTTTATAAGGTTATCCACGTAGCCTGCTTTCCTTGAATTCAGCAGAGGCTTTGTGTTCTTGTAAAAAACAGATTTAATTCAGTGTTGGGAGCTTTTAAAACTTATCCTAGAAAACTAACACTATACAGGAGGCCCAAGCCATTAGATGACACCACCAAAAAAAGGAAAACTATTTCCAGTCCAGGGTTGCTCAGTACGTGTGTTTATTGGAAAAGCTGCCTGAACAGAAGCCAAAATAATAATCTCCTTTAAAAAATTATGAATAAAATAGCAATTGACTGAAAAATTTTAAAGTAAGGAAGTATGCAGTATGTAAAGTTGTTTGCTTTTACAGTCAAACCCCTCAGTGTCTGAAGAGGGACCACTTCAAAAAATTAATTTCTGTCTTTGCAAAGTTCCAGCTCACAATATTGTTAGATATAAATCTCTTCAACAAGATTGCTAGCTGTTGTATTCCTTTTCTAAATGCAACAATAGAAAAAGAGCAGTTCTACATCTACTTTTTTTTAACTCCCGATGTGCAAAATGTAACAATATTGGTATATAGGAGACCAGTGTTCTTTTACTGCTGTTTCTCATATTGACTCATTATCTGTGAGTCACTGTGTGTAGGTTCTTAAGTCTCTCCCTCACTTCCATGGTTTAGTACTAATTGAGTTTTAGTTTAATAAAATTGTGAGGCAGTTTTCTTTATCTCAGGACTTCCTGCATATGCAGCTTGTATTGTGCTCCACAGGCTAATCAGGGCAGCCTTTAGTTTCACTATTCATTGTTTGTTTGGCCTAAGGAAAGGATTATATTTTGAAAACTGGGTCTGAAAGAGTTGTTTGTTCTTTTTTTCTAATGAAACTGTGTGCTAGTTTCAGCTGTGTTAGTTTTTTTCACAGTGGCTGGTACAGGGCAATGTGATAGATCTGTGCTGAACGTGGAATTGATAATATTTGTTTATCTTTTTGTTATTGCTGAACTGGGCTTGCATAGAACCAAGGCCTTTTCTACTTTTCATACTGGCCACACTGGCAAGGAAGTTGTGCCTGTATGGGAGGTTGGTAGGAGGAGACACAGCTTGGACAACGGACCAAAGGGATATATCCAGACCATATGAAATCATGCTCAGTACATAAAGTGAGAGGAAGAAGGAAGAAGGGGAGGAAATTTGGTGCAATGACATTTGTTTTCATGAGATGCTGTTACTGTGTGATGGGTGCCTGCTCTCCTGGAGATGGCTGAACCCTTGCCTGCCCACGGGAAGCTGTGAATTAATGCCTTGTTCTACTTTACTTTTGTGCATAGCTTTTGCTTTCCCTGTTAAACTGTCTGTATCTCACCCCATTGGTTTTCTAACTTTTACCTTTCTAGTTCTCTCCCCATTCCTGCTGGTGGGAGAGTGAGCAAGGGGCTGCTTGGTAACTGGCTGGGGCTAAACTACAACAAACTAGTAGCAAAATAGCCCTTTAAACTAATGTTCGTGTTCGATTTTTTTTAACCTGAGAATATTTTTGAAGTAGGTTTGCTTCTCAGGTTAATGATAAAAGCAGTGTGTTTGTGTCTATTTTCACTTTCTTTGTATGTTGGTAAGAACAACAGACTTTAATAGCAGATTTGCTGTTGTGCTTGCTTCAGCTGTGTTGAATTTGTTTCATACCTTTACCAGAATAATTCTTTTAAGAGTATTATATATCTGGTTTTAATGCTGTGGCAAAAAATGAGGACAGCCAGGACAACCAGGGGATCAAGCCCAGCTAGCACGGATTTATGAGAGGAAGGTGCTGCTTGACTTCCCTGATGTCCTTGTATGACAAAGTGACCTGTTCAGTAGATGAGGGCAAGGCTGTGGACATTTATCTAGACTTCAGTTAAGTGCTTGACACCATCTCCCACAGCATCCTCCTAGATCAGCTGGTTGCTTGCAACGTGGATGGGTGGACTCTTTGACAGATAAAAATCTGGCTGGATGTCCAGGCCCAGAGAGATGTGGTGAATGGAACTAAATCCAGTTGGCAACCTGTTGCTAGCAGTGTTCTCCAGGACTCAGTTTTGGGGTTAATCCTGTTTAACATCTTTATGGATGTGAGGATTGAGGGCACCCTCAACAGATTTGCAGATGACACTAAGATGGATGGGAGTGTTGATCTCTCAAGGAAAGGAGGGCTCTACAGAGCAATCTGGACAAATCAGTGGGCTAAGGACAGCAGCATGAGGTTCACTAAGGCAAAGAGCCAGGTCCTTGGGTCACAGCAGTCCCAGGCAGTGCTACAGGCTGGGCAGGAGTGGCTGTCCAGCAGAAAGGGGCTGGGGGTGCTGGTCAGCAGCAGGCTCAGGGAGAGCCAGAGCTGGGCCTGAGTGGCCAAGAAGGCCAGTGGCATCTTGGCCTGTATCAGCAGTGGTGTGGCCAGCAGGACTGGGGAGGTGACCAGTCCTCTGTTCTCAGCACTGGTGAGGCCACACCTTGAGTACCGTGTTCAGTTTTGGGCCCCTCACTTTAAAGAGGGCATTGAAATACTGTGGTGTGTCCTGTGAAGGGCAACAAGGCTCGTGAGAGGTCTAGAGAACTTGTCTTTTGAGGAATAGCTGAGGGAGCTGGGTTTGTGTAGTCTTGAGGGGGATCAGGTGGGATCTCATCACTCTCTTACAACCACCTCAGGAGAGGTTGTTGTGAAGTGAGGCCAGTCCAGACAGCACAACCAGCTCTAGAACATTATAAATTAAAGTAATTGTATTTAATACAATGCATATATATGCTTGAGTGCTCTAATGGCTTCTTTTGGTGTTGCAGGAAACAGCATACTCCATTCAGCAGCAGACAGTGTGACAAGTGCAGTACAGAAGGCAAGCCAGGCCTTGAATGAGCGTGGTGAAAGGCTAGGTCGTGCAGAAGAAAAGACAGAGGAGCTGAAAAACAGTGCTCAGCAGTTCGCAGAAACTGCACATAAGGTAAGATTTCAGCAGGATAAGACTCAGTAGGTTAAAGTCAGACATTTGTCTGTCACAGTTTGTGGAATGAAAGTGTGTATCTATACTTAGCTGTATAAAGGCTTGAACTTAGCTCAGGGTATGTATCAAATCCTTGTGACACCTTCTTCACCTTCTTTGCCCCTAAAAAATCCCTTCCATTTGTTGGTGACTGCACAGGTTTTCAAAGTCATAAATTCTGTATAATAAAAACTTCTCAGAGTTGCCTGCCAAAGACACATTTTAAAAAAATTGTTTGTTTGAGGAAAGAAATGTGTTGGTTTAAGTTCTTTCCTGGTGAAATGCATTTCAAGTATATCACTACAGATATTAATAAGCATATTTGTAACCATATTCTTGAGTATCAAAGGTTTATGTCAGTTTAGTTTGAGTCATTTATTGGTCATCATTTCACTGCTAACAAATGAGTGAATTTTAATTGCCCGTACCAGTTCTGTTTTCTAGGAAAGTTCCCAGAGGGTTCACTCATCTCAGCTTTGTTAGCATGCTATTACCTACAGATAGCAATTTTTCATTATATCGAACCTCACCCTAAGCTCTTTGCTTGGTTTGCAAAGTCAGTTTGTCTACACATTTTATACAGGTTTTAACTCGCTTCATCTCCTTCTTCTCCCTCTCATTCTCAGTTAAGTCCAGTTTTGAATTATTTGAAATGAAAATAATTGATAATCACAGAGGTGGAAATTCAATCAGGCTTTTATTTTTCATCATTATGTAGTGGCAGAGCTCCTGAACAGGTGTTTCAAATTACTTGTCTAGAATTTCTGATTGTAGTTAATCAAAATCATTGGGTCAAAATTACTGTTCTCCTAAGCATGTCTTTGTTTCTGGTGTCTTGCTCTAGCCTTCCTCACAGATAGCAAAGTATTGGAACATTGGGAAACAGAGCTGGGAAAGCAGATAAATCCTGCCTCTTTGGCATGGCAAAGAGAGGCTTTTCATGTGTATCCCAGGAAAGGGAATGGCTATATATCTGTATGCAAAGAAGTTCGTGGATTTCAGGCATCTTTTGAACAATCTGTCTTACAAACTCTGCTTATCCAGACTAGGCACGTTAGGTTCATACAGCTGTTGTTTTTCTCAGTGATATCTCTAATTTTTTTTCTTTCTTTTTCAGCTTGCCATGAAGCACAAATGCTGAGATACTGCCCAAAGTTCAAATCTTCTCAAGAGAAGCTGAAAAGGCTACAATCAGCAACTTTTACAGGAGATTCAGTCTTCTGTGTGCTTTTTCCTTCCCGTTCAGTGGAGATGCATTATTTCAGTTTCTGTGCAGGAAAAAGTGTTGCATTTCTACTTTTCTGACTTAATTTTGTTCCTCTTTTTTAATATTGCTACACAGTCCTGCGGTACTTTCTACCTGTATTTCAGTTGTTACAGGAGTGAAAGCAAACATTGAAAAAGGACCAAATGACAAGCTGATCAGGATTAAAATAGTAATATTCTTCCATGGTTGTACAAAAAAAAGATTGAACTAATTGTGGACATGTGTGGAAATAAAATCCAAAGAAAGGGGTATAATTTTCTTCATTTAATGTAGCATCAGCAGAATGTGAATGAATGTTAGAATTAAACATCTGGCTATAGTGGAGGACAAACTGCTTTGTCCTGGGAAACAGAGAAAATTGTTTCTTGTAACTAATGTAGGACACATTGCATGTGCACCAGCATTCAGAAGTGCATATCTGAATTTCATTCATATCAGCATTTTATATGTTCCTATTTTCATTTTCAGACTGATTATTGGAACAGTACGCTGAAACCTAGAGAGCATGTATGCTTGAGGTTTCAAAATGAGGAAAAAAATCATTTTTACATCTATACGCACATAGCTGTCCCTCAAGCACAATCTACAATTTAGCAATCTTGACAGTAAAATAACATTTCTTCTTACCTGTGATTGTGTGGCTAAAAACCCATGAAAATGAGAGTGCAAAGGCCTGGGGAGATGAGAGTGCACTGTTTTCAAGATACCTGTTTTTCATAAATTCTACAGTATGAGTTTTTTTGAACACTTCAGAAATTTGTCTGATTTTAATGACTTTTTTGTTAGCAAGTTGTCTGATTTGCAAGTTGTCTGATTTTTAATATAGAAGCTTTCAAAAAAGCATGTCTTGGTACACTAGAATCATCTTCTAGTTTGTGTCTCAGCTTTCAATATGTTATCACTGCAAGGGTGACTCTACTTCATTTGTATTCACTATATGCAATTTATGCACAGTATTTCTATTACAAAAATAAGTAGGTTACCTTCTTCCTTCACAGCTGTTAACATTTTTAAGATGGTCTCATATGCTTCAAGAATGAGAAAAAAAAAAATATGTTGCTTTTTTTTTTTTTTAACCAGTAAGCTAGAAAATAAATCCTTGCAGGAGATACAGCCTTCATCTTCTGAAAATGCCTGCTCTTCATTTTTGCCCTCATCTTACCAGAGAAAAGCTGGCATTATGTGAATGTACTGTATTCATTGTAGAATATGATGTTTGCATTATTAATGACACAACAGTCTAAAATCCTCAGAGCAGTGCTTGTAAGAGAGATAAAAGCTACTTTAGTAATTGAGAATATTTTACTTACTGCAGGCTGAAATAACTGAAAACCTCATGGAAATGCCCATTTCATAAAAAGATGCTTGTCTTTAGGAAAGTATTCTCATTTGAACTAAGGACCTTGTCTAGTTAGCTGATTGCATTCAAAATTTACATGTTTTGTTTTGGTTTGGTTTTTTTCCTTTAATTTAAACAGTTTTGTATGAATCTTTTTATTCAATTTCACACTGGGAATTGAGAGAATGGGTCATTTGTGTAGTACCGTATGATCATTTAGCTCTATTTAGCACCAGCTCCAGCAGTTACCAAATCTAGCACCTACTGAAATGGAATTTGGCCACTTCTGTTATAAATCAGAACAGGTTCATTAGCAACACAAGTTCTGAGCACTCCATTGAGCTGTGTGTAATTAATGCTTGCCCTGGAAATGTCTGAATGCTACTGTAATGACCGGGTATTTCTGCAGTTAACCAGGAAAACAGTGTCCATTTTTAAAACAGAAATTAAACTTCTGCTAGATACAAAATGTTAGGCTATTTTTTTTTTTTAAGATCGATTATAAATCAGTCAAGGAGTATATTTTTGACCACATATTTATCTTTTCATATTTTCTACTCTTTTAAAACTATATTCTGCTGCTAACCTCACAAGTCTTTCTGTCAAGAGAAAGAAGTAGATTCTGAACTGCTGCCATCTAGCCAGTCCTCTAAGTTTGCTGATAATTAGAAGAAATGTCTAAAACCCAGGTCAGATAAACATGAAAAGAATTGGTTGTCTAAATTTAGATAAAAAGGCATATATTTTCAAGTGTTTACATGAATGTCATCTGGAGGACAATATCACAGTTGCACTGCTAAGTTCCAGACCTCTTGTGAGGTCTGTTTACAGACTACATTACTTTACTACATTGCTTTAATGCCACCTGAGTTTTTCAGCATTTTGGATTGTTTTGTATCTTCCAGTTAAGTGTATTGTTTTTTGTCATAACTCAGGACTTTAATCCAGCCATCAAAAGCCATTTACTATGGGAACTCTAAGTAACCTAAGTCTTCTGAATGAAGGAAGAGTGGTTTGTCTGTTTACTTTGTTCTTGCTGTTCATTAAACTACAAGGTTTGGTAGTTTTTAGAAAAAAAAAATAAAAAAATCAAGGTGTATAAATGTTTATCCAAAGGTAAATCTTAGAGCATTGCAGTTTCCTTCTGGAACAGCTTGTAGTGTATACAACCTAGTATTATTAGATAGTCATGTACATAACATATACTATGATTCAGGTTAATGTTTCATATGAAAGAATGTATTTGTAAATTGTAACAATATTAATAGTTTCTTTATCTTTTTAAAGTTCTGAACAGAATAAAAATAATGTATTGTTAGACTTGACTGCTTTACTGCAAACTCTGTCTTAAAAGGTTACTTTTGTGTCTAGCAAAAGTTGTGTATTATGTGAAATATTAACAAAAATGTGCGCTCTTCAAACTGATCTTAAAGGTAGGTAGGTTTTGCTATGATTTGCCAGAATTGTAATACTTGCTGATATCTATTGTAACCAATTCCTTGGAAGTTCTCAAAGATGTAGAAATTATTTTGTGCCATTCTGGGGAGAAAAAAAAAAAAAAGAGTGGGACCTGCTCTCTTGACTCACTACTGGAAACCCTGATTTTGTCATTAAATACTTTACTGTGATGAAAATTGTCTTTGGATTATTTGAGTTCTCTATTAAAAATATCAGTTATTTTTGAGTTAGATTTTTGTATTTCACTCTAGCAAAGTTATATTGAATTCTAGTAAAACTGAATAAAAAATATTTTCTGCTATAGTGATAAAAAATTTCTCTAGAGTACTGTAATTAAAAGAGAAGTAGTGGAAACTAGGTTAAACCATTTCCTGTCTAAGCAGATTCCAGAAAATAATTACCGTAGGTTGAAGTTAGCACCCTGCCTAAAGGCTATGTAGGTTAAAAAGAATTCTGATCATTTATTTTCCATTCTATGAAATGCTTATTCTCAGGTTGTTAATATCTTCTTTTGGCTATCTAATTTTATTGATAATTTTTTATCAAAACACATGCAATTTTAGTTACCCTGTAAGAATAAAATTATAAAGGTAGAATTCTTCTACACAGAGAGAAGCAATCCCTTAGATTCAAATGAGGTCTGCTGTTGCAAGAAACATATCCAACAGGAACTGGCTTTGCTGCCATCTCTCTTCAGGCTTAAATGTGATCCCTTTGATTGTAATCTCAAAAATGTCATGTTGGCAAATACTGTTAACTGTTCAATTACAGTAGTTACTAGGTAAGTTTTGCTAGAACTCATGTTATCCGTGGATGCTGAATGCCATACATCTCCAGTGCTCAACCTGTATGAACCTCTTAGTAAAAGAAATAGATCTCTGGTGGATCAGACGTTAGTTGATCTGGACAGTGTTTTGTTGTAGATTGAACATAACTATTTGTCAGTTCTTCTCTGTTGTTAATGTGTGTTTATTCTAGAAGATAGAAGGACAAAATGTTTAGTTCATTTCTGAACATTCTTTTAGATCAATTTAATCATGTCATCTTTTTATTGATGTTATGACTTTCATAAATCATCAACCTTATCTGTTGTTGTGTATAAATTAAGGAAAAGATGATAGGGTTTTGTTTGTCACCTTTGAGTCATGGAAGAAGCTCAAGCATGGATGTTTGCTGATTCAGTATGTTAGGTGTGCTAAGTAAATGATAATATTTGACTGAAAATATTGTTCTTCAGCTGCAGGTCGTGGCATCTGTGAAGATAGAGATACACACTACTTCAGGTAGTGAGCAGTACTCCCAAAGGATTGCCGTGTCTCACATTAAAAATGGCTTTCTCTTATTTCAAAGTTAGTCCCTCATGAAAGTGGTCAGCTGCCACTGGGGTAATGACCTGAATTTATATAAACAGTAACTTGGACAGTAATTCCAAAGCACCGACTTCTGCTTTGTAGCACATCATTACAACCTGTCTTGTGCTGGAAGTGCTGGATGGTACTTAATGTCTGTTTCATTTATGCTTTTCCTATTTGAGCTGTTACTGTCTTTTTGTTTGCTGTCACCTCATCCAATCTGAATTGTGGCAACATTTTTTTATTGATGGTGGCTAGCTTTGGCAGGGGTTACAGGCCCAAAAAGTATTTCACTATTTATTTTTCCAGTGACTAAACAAAAGTAAACTAACTGGGTGTGAAGGTCTGTTACATGGAGGCATAGTATTATGTTAGATCTTCAGTGTTTATGCCAAGAATCCAGGGTTGAAAAAGAGGCTGGTTAACTAGGCAAGTCAGGTGGCTTTAGAAGTGTGGAAAATAGATATCTAACAAAATACTAATTGACATTTTAAACTGTTTCAGAGGTTTCTGGTAGCTAAAAGGGTGATAACTTACAGAGGACTTGAAGCCCATGTTGTGTTGAAATTCTGTTGCTGCTAAAGAGGGGGAAACAGTTTTCATCTGTGTTAAGTAGTTTTTTCCTGGAGAGAAGAGAAAGAAAATGGGGTAAAAAATAAATGAGAAAATGTTGATGGTGGTTCATACTATATTGAAAAGGAATTCTTCAATATGTGCAACTAAAAATAATCATCATGCTGGTTTGCAGCCAAACCAGTTGGGTTTTTTCCCTATTTCAGATAGAACAGACATAGGAAAGCTTTCTTTGCTTTGGCATGATCCTGGAACTAGGACTTCTGCAAAGAATGCCTTTACTTGTCAGAAGTATTAAGATCTTAATGTGAGTCCTTTCCAAAATTTTCACAGGTTTTATGAAAAACACCATTTGGAGACATTTATTTGTTTGAGAAAACGTAGAATAAGGAAGTATAAAAGAGAAGGCTGTTAGATTTAACAGTAGATTACTGCATCCATTTGAGGATTGTAAGAGATTAGTCAAAAGCATTATACTATTACGTTTTAGCAATAAGGAAGTGTAAGCACTGTTCACGCTGCCGATCAGCAGTGGCTGAACCTGAGGAGAGGGTGTGCAGGATAAGGGGCAGATTGGAGATGTCTGCATCACCAGGTAAGCAAGTCAGAGGAAGTGATGGGGTACCTTCTGAGAGAGTCCCAGGGAAGAGGAGAAATGTACCTATTACTTGAGAAGACACTGCCATCACTCCCAGTGTGTGTCTTCCCCCCACTACCTTCTTGCCCCCCAGCTTTATATTCTGAGCCAAAGCTGTACAGTACAGGATTATCCCTCTGGTCAGCTGGGATATCAGGTGTGTTGCTTGTGTCCCCCTCCCAGTTCATTGTTTGACCTCAACCCCTTTGAGGGTGGTACAAGAAGCAGAAAAGGCCTTGGTGGTGTGCAAGGCCTGCTCAGCAATAACTGAAACAGCGCTGTTTCCAGCACAGATTTAAAACACAGCTCCTTGCTTGCTATTATGAAGAAAATTACACCAGCCAAAAAGCTGCAGACTGTTTAGTGTTTCTTCATAAATGAATAGAGAACCATTCACAATTTTAGCAGCATGTTCTAGCAAAATTTCACCAGGACAGTCATGGGGTGTTTTAAACATACACAGAGAGAAATGTGAGTGCCCTTGATCTTTATCATACCTGTTCTTTTCTGGTGCTTCCCTATGTGCAGTTGTGCAGCATTTGAGACAAGCTGAAAACAGGTCTGTTAAAAGTCAGAGCAATGAAACTGCTTGACAGGTATTATTCTTCACTGAGGCCATGAACAATTGCAGAGCTGCCAGTGTCTGAGTGAAATAATAGCTGTATATATAGGATCATTTGTAAGACAGATGGCTGAGAAAGGTACCATTTATCTACCAGGCAAGGTTTAATAACTTTGGGCATCCATTCTTGTCAAAAGCATCATTAATGGTTAGCTGTTTGCTAATCACCTCAACTTAGAAGATGTTAGATTAAAATCCCTTTTTTTTCCCCAAGTCTATTCTAGGTGGCAATCTCTGGAATGGCACTGAAAGAGGAAAGGGAGGTGGGAAGAAAGCTTATGTACTTATATTCATTGACTGGGTAGGCGTCATAGTATCTGTTCCTCTTTCTATCATGGTATGTGTGCAAGGTTATCTATGGTTTCCTTTAATGTCTCAACTGTCCTTCCTAGTTCCAGCTTTTGTGTAGTCTTCGGTGTTTTGTTTTTGTCACATTGCTCACTTGAAAGTATCTCATAAGGGGTGGCTCCACAGCTGAACTATCAGGATTTTTAAGGCCAACATGAAGTACAATCTTTAGTGTTTGCTCTTTGGGGTTTTAATAGCTCCTCTTGCATTATTTATTAACTGCAAATTGTTGCTGTTTGTAGATGAAGATGTAGGCATGTACTGCACACAAAATGAGGGTATTTCACTTCACAAGGGCAAATTTGTAGTGAAGGTGCTTCAGCATGTCTGAAAATATTTAGGATAAGATTTCGCAGTCAGAAATGCAGAGTGCTAGATCACTGACTGAAGTGTTTCCTCCTTATTCTTGCTAGAGGGTTTTTCTCCAAAGTCTGTGATGAAGCTGTAGTAAATAATACAAGGTATTATCTTAAACATAGGGGGTTTCACCCTACAAGAATTCAAAGAGAAGTATCAAATTTCTTTCATATAGATATAAAATTAGTCCTGGAAGTAAATCATTTACAGTAAATTAATGGGCCAGGGTAGAATTGAAATATGAGAATGTAAACCCCAGTTTCTCCAGTCCTAATAAAAAAATGTCAGGATTATAATGGAAATACTTCTAGTTTCTTGATTTGTTAAAAAAATCATACAAAGTATGCTTCTCTGTCTTGCTTTAACCCCTCTTAGCAACCAAGCACTATGCAGCCACTCAGTCCTCCTCCAGTGAGATTGGGAGAGAATCTGAAGAGTAAAAGTTAGAAAAATGTGGGTTGAGATAGAGACAGTTTAATAGATGAAGCAAAAACCACGCACACAAGCAAAGCAAGACAAGGAATTAATACACCATCACTCCAAATGTCCTCACCTCCTTCTTCCCCTGGCTTTATATGCTGAGTCTGACACCACGTGGTCTGGAATATCCCTGTGGTCACTTGGGGTCACCTGTCCCAGCTGTGTCTCCTCCCAGCCTCCAACCCACCCCCAGTCTCCTCACCAGCTTGGCAGTACGAGAAGCAGAAAAGGCCTTGGCTCTGTCTAAGTTCTGCTCAGCAATAAAAAAAATAAAGCCACCTCTAAATTATCAACCCTGTGTTTAGCTCAAATCCATACACACAGCCGTGTACTAACCATTGTCAAGGAAATCAACTCTACCTCAGGCAAAACGAACACACTCACAGACATTTTTCTTCCTGCTGTAGCAATATAGTATCTTTTATGGCATGCAGTATTTGCTCTTTGCAAAGATCGATCTGGTGGTGTAAAATATATCTGGAGAAAGAGAGGCACCAAAGGAAAGCTGAGGAAAAGCAGCAATAAAATCTCATTGCTGCTCTACTTGGATTTTCCACTGCAAGAGAAGTCAGCTTTCAGGCTGAATGCCTTTGTATCAATGAAAAAACCCAGTTTAAGGTATTTTGGGGAATGCTGTATATGCATGCCTCTTGTCACAGCAACTGTGAGGAAAAAATGTCTGTTGTTCTTGTGCTCAAACAGTTCTCTGACATTCTTTGATTTGGTCTAAGAACAAAAGAGTCTCTGTGTCAGAGACACTCAGTGCTTAGTGAGTGTCAGCTTCCATTAAACTGCCCTTTCAAAACACATAAACCCTCCCTCCTAAATGGGAAAAGTAATTCAAGGAAAAGAAGATACATCCTAATAAAGCATCAGAAACACTTATATTCTACAGTGGTATTTGCAATAGGAATTCATACTGCAAAAAGTATTTTAGGTAGCCAAACTTGAGCAGTGTTCTCATCTCAACAGAATGAAATTAAAACATGCTTCACAGTATTTTCTGTCCCTTAATTTGGAATATAGAAATCAAGCATTGTGGTTCTCAGTTGAAGGGTATATTACAGAAGAACAGCATGGTATAAATAGGGTGAGAGTACTCATAAGAACAAGACTTACTGCTACTCATGGGTGTGAGCCATAGGGAAGTCGTGTGGTGAACGCTGGAGGCATGAGAACACCAGTCATGCGAAGGAAACGAGAATAGTCTGGGCCACCTTGAACCTAAATGGGCAACAGAACTCAGCATTTCAGCATACGAAAAGTATGTCACTTGTGGCTGTCACGAAGGGAATGATCAAGGCATTCATGTAGAATGCATGATATTACAGAATTTAAGAGAAGTTCGGAACAGAAAATTAGGGAGATTTTGTTTTTTAACGCCAGTTCAGCTGTCTCTAATTATCAGCATAGGTAACTCCATTTTAAGATATGCTCATAATGGCTTTAACTCTACTGTCCAAGTGGAATGTCCAAAAGGGTAAGCAACTTTTCCATTCCTAATCAAATGCTCATGTAATAGAGCTTAGTTTAACCCAGCTGAAAAGCAAACATGTCCTTTCGCATTTTCCTTCTAAATGGTCAGAAAATACAAGTAGCTGTTACTTGGTCATCCCTTCCATATCAAAGATCTTTGCACTGTTGACAATTTAATATTTCACCAGCTCTGCTAAGATTCTTTGTCCTGTAGTCGGGTTAGATGAAAGCTTCTAGTATCTGCTGTCTTTATATCTGGAATTTTTCAGTTCTGTGATTTTTTTTTTCTTAATATTATTACTAAAATTACACAAAGTCTGTGTCTCAGTTTTGTTATTATACAGCATAGTTTCTATCTGAAATACATCATCATGGATTTAGTGACTGACAGCTTATGCTATGAACTGCATTTTTCTGTCAAACTAATGTAATACTATCAAGTTGTAATCAAATTCTTTATATTGGTAAATATTAATTCCTCTCTTTCTAGAACTTGTATTGAAATCTGTCACACTGTTGACATTCCAAGGGTTGTAAATCAGCAGAGTAGCATTTTTCCAGACAGTCAGTGATTCCCCAAGTCAGATTGCAAATGCAGCTACTTGTGTCAGGGGAACCTAGAAATCTCTCCAAATGAAATAGCTTCAGGATTTTTCTTGCTAAATCAATGTAAAGCAATGATGGAAATGCTTTGGGAATGGTAGTAATAAGATCTTTTATTTATTTAAATTGAAGAGAAGGGTTGGCTGGAATCCCTAAAGAGCACAGGGCAGGGGCTTTCTAGGAGGAGATGATAGGTAAGGGTTGCTTGTATGGTCATAAACTCCCTATGCAATTTCTGAATTTCTGTGCCCCAGCTTCAGAGATTTTTATGAGTTGCAGAACAATACGTTAAGGCAATTCTGAATAGGATGTACAGAAAACAGCATGCTGTCCAGGAAAGCTTTCAAAGATTTCATATGATATGACTAAAACAAAGAAGACATGCAAATACAGTGTCTTTTTATGGAGAAATCCTCAGAATTTTTTTTATTTATTGCAGCTTGTGCTTAATTGGTTGGTTTTGCTGCTGCTCTTCTCTGTATATTAAGCAAATTTTGTCAATCTTCTATGTCTTAGTAATTAAGACATAAATATGATCCATTTAACGCTATACCTGCCTTGAAGGACTATTTTGCTGAAGTACGTGGAATTTTGTGATAGTCTTTTACGTAGTGTTGCAAGTTCATTCAATTATATAGAAAATAACTTTCAGTTTATTAATTTGGCCTCTTAAATGTTGCAGACTACAAATGCAGTACAGATTGCATGGTAAAATATGTTACTGCTGTAGGTGTTCTTAGCCTAATAGTTAAAACTGACCTGTGGTCAGTGATGTCCCTGGACAACTCTGGATTTGAGATTTCAACTTTTGGAGTGGAACTTTAGCGTGGATATAATCCTTGAGTTAGGTAATAAACGGTCCTTCTCCTCTTTTGCTTTTCCTTTTTTTCTCTTTGAAAGAACAGAACTTGGCCACACAGGATGGCACTGAGCCACGTATTTTTAAGCCCTTTTGAGATGCCCAAGGAAAAGAGCAAATAGGGTAAGTGGCACAGCACATTTTTCTTCAGTGTTGGCAAAGCAGAGAGATTGAGACTCCACTGCCCAGTATGATAAATTGTGTTATTTAGAACTTCTTTGAAAAGGTTGAAAAGTTAATATTGTTTATGTCTCAAAAGTGTGAGTTACAGGAAGGAGAACAGTAGAACCTGAGAAATAGATTACTTCTGAGATCACCACAGGATGGTTTGTGAAGCATAGGCAAGGAATGCAAGAAAGAATAAAAAGAAAGAAAAGTAAGAAAAATTTAAAAATAAATAAATTTTAAAAAAATATAAAAAGAGTAGGTATTTCTGGTCTAGGATTAAGATTTGAAAAGGGTGGGGTTTCCAAATTGAAATTATTATAAGAGATAAAAAGGGGCTTGCCAGGCTTTCTGGAGCATCTGAGGAAGAGACAAGAAGAAATCTACTTCCTTAGATGCTATGGTTGTTAGAGAATTCCAATGTCAACTTAAAATTAGAGGAATTAAAACCTAAATGTTTTGGTCAACATAGCTTTGGGTCACAATAGAATTAGTTGGCAATGCCTGCACGGGGATCAGCTTGTCATGATCATTAGTCTCTACAGGCACAGCAGTTGGTGTCAATTTCCGATAAATTACAGCTTTGTTGATTTCCAAACATTGCAATGCTGCATCAACACTGGCATGAGGGAACTTCCCTTTGGATGTTCAGTGGTTTTTTTGTTTGTATGGATTTTTATCTCCATCTCCCTGGTTGTCTATTCACTTTTTTCAATCAAAATTGCATCAGTTTTTTATGTAAATATTTGTCTCTCTAGTACTGTCCCTGGAGTTTGGAATTGACTGCAAACTTGTACAAGTCTCATTCACACCCAGCTAGTACTTCTTCATGGCTTTTTATGGAAAGGAAAACAATTCACAAATGCACAGAATGAGTTTGTAGAATTTTCATTACGTATGCACATGCAACATCAAAACCATACTCCAATACATTATATCTCTAATTTGTCTAATTTGTAATATGACTACAATGTGACTAATTTTTCACTCATAAAAATCTTGTTTTCCAGCAGAGGTTTTTAACTTGTATCCCAGTTTTTCATTTGTATCTCAGGAAGATAAATGATGAGGTCACTTGAACCAGGAAACTCCAAAATTTAAAGATTGTCTAAGAAAATTATTTTTGAAACAGTAGGTATTTGTCTATGTGACAGTAAGTATTTACCAGTCACCTGTGTTATTAATGCACTCGCCTATTGAGTCATTTTTATTTGCTTATTAATTTTTATTTAAAAAACTCTAAAATTCTTAAATGTTTTAGGATAAATTGTCTTAGTCTACATATAATATAGGAAGTATCAGTATACAATTAATGCATTACCAATAAAAAAATAAAATAGGAAAAAAATAAAGGAATTTTCCCATTAGAATTTAATTTTGTATTTCAGATGTGTTTCTGAACTACAATGTTTTATTAATTGCTCTTTAAACTGAGATAGGTGGTCAGGCTATGTTGGAGATAATTTGCTCTTTTCCCTTAAACATCCTTCACAAATAATGTGCCTTCTCACCTTGCTACAGTACATAACTGCTATTGATTACCTGCTCTCTGTTAAATTCAGCTTCTGTTCAGCACTGAAGGGCACATGCAGGAGCTCTGACAGATTGATCAGGACATGCAGAATGAAGTTTAAGGAGATGATAGCTCTGACCTTCAACCAAGAAGCCAATCCAAGCTGCTGTATGAAGTGTGTTCTTTAATTACCCAAGTCTTTGCATTGATATTTTCTCTGACTTTAGAAATACATATTTATGGTATTTATGATTGTTCTATAGAAACACACTAAACAAAGGTACACAAAAGGGTGGTAATTATGCCTGGACAAAAAGAAAAACAAAGCAAAGACAACTCCAACAACAAAAAACAACCAAACAAAAACCACAAACAAACAAAAAAACAACAACAAAAAACCAAAACAAGCCCCGTTCCCTCCCAAAACTTGGAACTTTGAATTTTAGATTCTTTTTAATGATTCAGTTCATAGAAATAACATCGAAATATAGTGCTGTTACTGTTTAACCCCAGCTGGCAGCTAAATATCATGCAGCCACTTGCTCACTCCCCCTTCTCTGACACACGGTGGGATGAGGAGGAGAATGCAAGGCTGAGCAGCAGGAAACCTCTGTGGCTTGGTCTATTATTAGATGCCAATTACTGGCTGGTGCTGTGTGGTTGGGAAAGATTATTCCAGCAAATTGGAAGTACAGCAGCTTGGTAAATGTGCAAGAGGAGGCAAGAATATTGCTGCAATAACTGTTGTCTTTATCCAAATAAACCTTCATGTGCACTCAGGTTGTCTGGTTAGCCAAAAAAAAAAAGGCTGGTGAAACTGTTCAGCTTTTGCAGTTTTATTGTAGTCACATTGAAGGACCTGGGACACTGTACAGGGAATTTTGCTCAAGATCTGGTAAGCACATCAGTCCTTCAAAATTACATTTTTCTAACACTCATCCAAACAGCCATGTTGTCTGCATCAAATATGTTTTAAGGAGCTTGCCATGCAAGTTTGTTCTTTAACAAAGCACAGGAGAGATTTGTGCTTCAAAAACCTGCCTCATGTATTTGACCAGCAGAAGAATGTATGCCTAGAAAACACCATAGCTAAATCCTTACCATGACAATAATTATGAAACAAAATCTGAGCATCTAAGGTACTACTTACATTGAATTTTTTTTTTTTTCCTGCAGAAAGTAACAAATTTGTTAAAATAGATGCAATTTTCTCTCAAAGTAGTTCTGTTGGCAATTTTTTAACCTGTTTAGCTTGTTATTTTTTCTGATATATTACATGAGCAATAATTTAGTTTTTCTGGGGCAGTTCCTCCAAGTGTATGCAACATTCAAACTATCAGTGCTGGAGTGTGCTGCTATTATCCTATTACCATCTCTTTTGCTAAATACAAGCAAAATGTATTGAATTCAACTGAAAATTGAATGGTATCATTCAATCCCCAGCACACTCCTCTTCATCATTTTTCTTTCATGACAAAACAGACTGTAAAATTCCTATGATTTGGGGATTTTTTTCAATTCTTTAGTTTTCCAGGTAAAAAAACTCTAAACAACTTACTGTTAACAAAGTCACAAAACCTTTTTGCTACTTTTGTTATGTAAAAATAAAAAGTTTCAATATTACTTGTGCACTCATTTTCTCCTCCACAAAGAGAGGTCTGACAGGAGCAAAGAGTAGCCTGGAACTGCAAGGCAACAAAAATGATCGGTAAAATGTAAGCAGTGGGGAAAGTCTGAATGTATTCAAGTCATTTATTGTAGCAAAGAAAATCAGAGAATACATGATGACTTTCAAATATACGAAAAGACAACATGGAGAACAAAAGCAATAAAGTGTTTCATAATAGATAGCTTTAGAAGCAACGGTATTACAATTGAGGAAAGCAGATTTAAGTGAGAGAATAGAAAATATTTCTTAATGGTGCAAATACAGTTGAATGGGCATTACTACATTACATTTCTGAAAACCAGAAATGGTGGAGCTGATTTATTTTCTCTCGGGGCAGATAACCTCAATATCCTTTTCATCCATATCATTAATGGTTCCATGACTTCTGATCTCTTTTCTATTAACTGTTCACTTAAATAGACTCAATCAAACTGGATTTCACATCATCATTATCCTTGTATTGGCTCCCCAAATGTACTCATTACATCATGAATTAAATTAGATTGTAAGTGACCTTTCCTTGAGGACTGCTATAAAGTGTCAGTTCAGTACATGCAACAGTAGAAAAATCTATTGAAGTTACTCTGAAATACATCTCTCTCTCTAAGGTTCCTTAGAAATTAGGAGGAATGAAAAGTATGAAGATCAAGGACGAGGGAAAAAAAGTAAAATTGATTGGCTTGTCACACTTCTGAACAGTCTTGGACTATGTCATTGAACATTGTAAGCAGGGTCTGAAGTCCACAGTTGCCTTTGATCCAAACTGACTTAAGATCTTTGTGAGTGCAACTGAACAATTAAGTTATAACAGTACAAAATGTGGATGTGACCCCATGCCTAGCAGAATTAGTATGTTATTTTTCTCTTTCTTTATCTTGTTCACATATAATAGTGAACACAAATGTAAAAACTTCTGTAAAGTTTTTCTGAATGTAAAAAATGTAAAAAATCTCAGAAACTAATTGCTAGACTGCTTTTTTGGTCGCTACATAGAGAACATTTAGTATTTTGGATTGTTTCTCTAAACATCAAGAGCAAAGAAAGATATAATAGTGAAGCTTATACATTTATATTAAATACCTCTACCTTACCCTATATGCATTTGAATTCATTACACAGGTTTAAAACTCATGTTTGAGTTAGATGTTTCACATGCAATTTGTGCATGTCAGTGTCTGATGTTGCCTAGTGGGCAAAAGCAGTGAGCTAGTGATTTTGATCTTCCAGCTTTTCTGACATTAATTGTTTCAGAAGCCACTGATAATAAGGAACATCTCAGGATGTCCCACTCCCAGCCATGTTTTATCCTTTAAATATGGAATATTATCTCAGCCAACAGATCAGGTGAAGATCCTGGTAACACTGACAGGCCTTCAAGAGCTAAGGTACATGGCAGGGAGGAAAAACTTCCATTGCTGCTGCTTCTTATGTGTCTGCTCTTTAGACAAAGAAACTGACTTCCTTCTGAACATCTGATACTGCATGATGAGCCTTAGTCAATTTTTAAATAGACAAAAATTTAAATTTTGTTAATTCAAAATTAAAGAAAATAAATAAAATTCCAAATGATACTAGACTTATTTCTTCAGTTTTTAAGTATGCTTCAGATGGCTTTAATCACAAATAGAATTTTTAATGAGTAATAGTGTGTTGATTATTTTCACCAAGTCCTACAGCTATCACTCTGCATTCGTGTGCATTTATTTCCTACATTGTTTAATATCAAGTTTTAGAACTAGGTGATGGTTAAATATATACATCTAGTTACAGATCTGTTTAAAACAGATTAACCCTGCAATGAAACATGTGGTTCTGACCTGTTATTCAATGCACTATATTTTAACTCCTGTGAATGGAAGTAAGGGGAGTTAGTCAATGCGGAAAGATTAACTTCAATTGCTATTAGCTTTATTTTACAAAAACGGAAGTGTTCAGAAATTAGTGGCTGTGATTGGTTTCTTTTCACTTCCTGAGTGAAACAAGATTAATTGCCTGATTAGATAGTGCATTAAAGAATTATTCTTAAGTTTAAATATTTGAACTCTATGCTCTTATTTTATGCAATTTTTTAGCTATATTTTAACATAAGAATTATTTAATTATATTTTTAAGTTTTAAATAGAAGGTCATGCTTGGTAAAGGTCTACTTTAAATCACGTCCATTAAAATGACTCCTACTGTTTTGTAAGTGATTGGAACAGTGGGTACTTTTGCTGAAATCTATTTTTCCTCTTTCTGTTAGATTCTGTTAGTTTCTGTTCTGATCAAAGAATCAAGAATAAAAAACTTGTCCTTTCTACCAATGGTGTTTGAATTTAACAGGCTAACACTTTAAAGCTATTTTCAGAAATATGCTTAAGGGGTTATATTTCTACCTGATAAAGCTCTGTGGCTGATGGTGGGTGATTTACTGAGTTCAGGGATTCTGGATTTTTACTTGTCATTGGTAACCTGCTGTTTTCATAAAGCAGATCCTGCTTTTTGGAGAAGATGGTAATTCAAATCCAAAAGCATAAATCACCTTTGGATTTATAGGACTAAGCCCACACATTTTAATTAACTTTGCTCATCATTAAAACCACTTCCATGTTATCTTCGATGAGTGATGTGTTTGTACTAATGTAAATGAGGGAAGAATTTGGCTTAAGATATTCTGATTAAAAACTTTCTCCTCCTAGCTGACTATGCAGAAGCAGAAGAGAACTCTACACTTTCTTATAAAAAATTGTAACTGATGTAGTATAGACCAAGAAGCAAATTCTGACAGAAATGAAATAATACATCCCTTTAAGGTACAAGTCAAATGTTAGGCATAAGAAATATGACAGGTTTTCTTGCTTGCTCTCTCAATTTCCTTTAGGCTTTTCCCATTCAATTACTTAAATAATTTCATTGTAGTCTTGGATATTAATGGTGAGATATGTAGGTATCACTTAAGCAGGAGATTCAAGCTAGATTCTGACCACATTTTGTTTTTTGGGATCCTGTTGTAGTCCACAGCCTCAGGATCATGTCCAGAGAAGCCGCAGGGTTCTGGGGACCAGCATGGAACACCAACGAGACGGGCTTCTGTTCATGAAACCATTTATTCAGCATGGGAACAAACTCAGATCCAGAATAAGAGCTCCAAACAGAGGCACAGCAGGGGTTTTTGAGGGACAGAACCCCCGAGGGTCTCCACCTTTGAGGGTGGAGTTCAGGGTCAGGGACCATTAGAAACACACCAAGGGAGAACTCCCCAGGGACTCAAACCCAATCAGAACTCCTGGGCTGCCCTTCACAAGGGGTTTGGGGTGGGACAATGCTTATCTGAAAAGTAACTCTTTACCTCCCCGAGGCACATCACAACAGGGATCCCATTATTCATTTTGTAAAAACAAGATGCTCATCTTCAACAGACTTGATCATAATGTATAGTCACATTGTCTGATCAAATTCTCATTACAATTTTAATTGGATGTGGTATTCTTTATCACCAGTGTTAAAAGAGATGAAAGCTCCTTATACCAGTTAAGAAACAGTAATTTTGTTAATACCTTTAAGTCTGTATTTTTGAGATGCTTTTGTGAGCATGCAAGTTTGATATAAATATGCAGACAATATGTACATGTGCATATCTGTATGTGTACATAGGCACTAAATTTGAAAGACCAGGCTTTTGAGAGTTAGAAAGAGCCAGGCAGTTTATATACTATCAACTTGTAACCAACTTGCTTAGGTTTGTATTTCAGTATTTGTAGTCATGTCACCAACTTTTCTCCGCAGATCTCCGGCTTAGTTCCAGGCATGATGGTATCGCAGACATAACTCTGGAATTTTCATCCATCTTTTTGCCCTTTTAGAAATAGTGGCTGAGGAATGAGAAAAGATGACTGCAGGGCTCAGGTAGGTAATGATTTCCTTGTGGAATGGGTTTCTGTCCCTATTATTTCATCTGATGTGAGTGCGACTCTGTCCCTATTTCATCCAATGAATTTCTTTCTAATGCCTCAAGGTGTGCTTTTCCCAGCATACATGGATACAGCTGTGCTTCAGCCACAGCGGCTGTTACAAAATGTTATGCTGCTCGAAAACTGAGGTCCCATAAATTTTCCAATTCATGAACCTAAAAGTAATAATGCAGGGTTTTTTTTAGTCTACCAATAAAGTGGGAAATAATCTTTCACACCCTAGTAAGGACTCTGAAAATCAATAGTATTTGAGAAGGCTTTGGACTATATTCAGGGATAAACACCACAGAGAAAGTGTAGCCAAACTCATCATTCACTGCTCAGAATAGTGTTTGGATGATTGATCACATATGAAATAGAGACTGACAGCCTAAACATTACATTAAAAACAAAACCAAAAATTGCTGCTTTGTTGCTTCCTTACATGCAACTAAATGCCAAATAGTAAATGTGCATTATTAAAAATACCACAGATCTGCAAGGAAATGCTTCTTGCAGGAATATGTCATTTCTGGAAAGTTTAGTAGCAAAAAAAAGTCATTTAGTTGATTCTTTTTTCTTTGGGGCTGATTTTGGATGAAAATCTCAAGAAGATTTGGCAATGCATGCTCACAGCGCAGAAAGCAAACAGCATCCTGGGCTGCATTCCAACAGCATGGCCAGCAGTGTGGGGGAGGGGATCCTGCCCCTCCACTCCTGTGAAATCCTACCTGAAGTGCTGCATCCAGCTCTGGAGCCTCCAACACAAGAAAGACATTG
This sequence comes from Poecile atricapillus, assembly GCF_030490865.1. Classification (NCBI taxonomy): domain Eukaryota; kingdom Metazoa; phylum Chordata; class Aves; order Passeriformes; family Paridae; genus Poecile; species Poecile atricapillus. Next base: position 152,252,087 of record NC_081249.1, on the reverse strand, counting down.
ACCTGTTGGAGTAAGTCCAGATAAGGGCCACCAAGGTGGTCACAGGGCTGGAGAACCTCTTCCTATGAAGACAGGCTGAGCTAGCTGGAGCTGTACAACCTGGAGAAGAGGAGGTCCTGGAGAGACCTCAGAGCAGCCTTCCAGCACCTACAGGAAAGTTGGAGAGGGACTTTTCACAAGGGCACATAGTGACAGGACAAGGGGAGTTGGACTTAAGATGAGGAAGGGTAGGTTTAGATTGGGGATTAGGAAGGAATAATTTTTTAAAAGGGTAGTGAAGTGGGCACACATTGTCCAGAGGGACTGCTGACTCCCCATCCCTGGAAATGTTCAAGACCAGGCTGGATGGCGCTCTGAGTAACCACTTCATGATTATTTTCTTCAGACTACTGTTGAACTTCCAGTATACAATGAAGTCATATGTACAAGCTTTCCTTCAACCATGCACATTGTGAAAGATATGTTTCTCAAGGAAGGACAAAAGCATTTCCTAAACACAGGTCTCTAGCAACTGGAATTTCTAGAGGTGTATCAAATATTTTGAAAACAGTAACGTTATTTCATTAATTAATGGCAATTATTTTTCCAAAATAGTACACTTCTATTAGATTCAATTGGTGTTGTCAGACCTGCACAACACAGCTGAATTCTGAAAAATACTTGTATACATGTGCAGCTCTCATGACATTCACGTGGATCAGTTTGCAGGAACTAACAGAACATCCTTGTATACAGACTAATATCTACATTATTCTGTAATGTTATTGTGTTATCCATCAGGAGACCAACTAAGGCTGTGTCTGTGACAATAAGGTCTGTAACAATAAGTATTAAAAATGTTATTTATAATTTTCATTTTGCTTTTAGAAGTTCTCACAGTGGCCAGTTAAATAAATAATAATCAAAAATTCTAATTATTTTTTAATTATTTTTTAATTTACCTTCTTTTGTTTTGTTTTTTCTATTCTGAAAACATTGAATTTCTTAGTTTGCAGTTGTACTATCCTATTTTTAAAAGAAGGGAATGTGTTTTTAAAAAAAAAATTAGAGCTCAGGGAAAAAAAATAAAGAAAAAAGAGTGGTGACCTTAAAATTTCAATATTATAAAAAGACAGGCAGATACTGCCTCTCACTGAAGCTGGTGGAGACACATCCGAGATTTCTCTATTCTGTTTTGGAGCTATAGTTCAGAAGCTCTGTATTTTAATACCTAGTCCAAATATAATGAGTAAAGCAAAAGGCTAGCTGAATAACGCTATTAATCTTCTTTCTGTGTGGAGAACGAGTCAACTTCTAACTATACTTTTTATTATAAAATACAGTCACAAGCCCTGAAGATTCTGAAATAAAGTCTGTTTTGACATCCTGCTAATAGCTGTTCAGATTGAAAATTTTCTTGTGTCACCACACCGCAGCCCAGCTGCTGCAAACGATAGATGCTTTCTATTTTCTTAAATTGGTTTCCAGCCTCTGGATGATTTGCTATGCAAAGGCTGCTGTCCTAGAAAGGTTCATGGCATCCTTTTAGGGACTTGATGCCCTTGCTTTAATTTCTTCCATGCTTTTTTTTTTTTTTGTGAATTAAGCTTGACACAATTTTGACTGTTTGCTTTTGATTAAGCATAGGGGACAAGGACTGCAGTTCATTTGCTACCTCTCAAGTAACCATGTCGAAGTGCATTACAGAGCATGATGAACACCTCTGAGGAGGTGTTCCTGCTATCTGCACCAAGCAGGCACATTTGCAAATTCATGAGCTATTTTTGAAATTCATGAGCCATCCTCTGCCCAGTTTTTCCTTTTGTTTTCTACAATAGGACATGCAAAAAATTTTATTTTTTTTTTCTGAAAGCACATTTCTGCAGCTTTTAAAACAAAAAAATAATGCAATAAAATTGGAATATGTATATAATAAAAAGGTAAACCAAACATAAATGAATTTTGGTATTCCTCATAAGCCACACTTTTTTCCTTCATTCAATGCATTTCCAGATTAAATCATAGAACATATTCAATTTCCATCCATTTTATCATCTTCCATTCACCTGATTTTTTTTTATTTTATTTTTTTTTAAAGAACAAATCATTGTGCTCTGTAATATGTTCCAATGACAGTGCATTTGTCTGTGCTCATACATTAGCACAGGAATGGTACCTGATTATGAATATATGATCATGAATAAAGGTGTATGTTTTTGTTCAGTCTCATTCCAGTGTTTGGACATCTCACCCAATAAATCCCATCAGGTTTCCACAGGGGAGAATTTTCCTGGTCTTGGGAGAAGGGTGTGTGGACAGCAGTAATCACAGGTAATTTATTGGGCCTTTCTAACTAGGTTAGAGACCTAAGGTTTACATGGGCATTCCATGGCCATCACCAAAATGCTTTGTAACCTAAGCATATCCTATGCTGCTCACATGATTAGGAGACAAAGTCAGAAGGCAGTTATTTCTCTCCCCTGTGCTGGAGAATGTGGTTAACAGAATATACACTAGGAGCTGGATGGAATTCTTTACAAAATGACACATTGCAAAATCTTTCTTGGTGACTCAATGGTCTTTGTAAAACACAATAACAATAACCTGTGGAAATGAGTGCTGATGCTTATAAACTGCACCAATCTTTTATGTAGTGGTTATAACATAATGAGCTTCAATAAAACATCTGATTTTTCCTTTTCATTGTCACAGTTGACTGTCTTTAGTCTCACACTAAACTTGCTTTTCAGTTTCACCTAGAGAGCTGTGAACTGAATAAATACAAGGAGTTGTGAGAGAAGCTATAGGAGTTGCTTAGTTCTCTGTAACCCTGTATTAAATAAGTATAGCCACAAAATATCAAACAGAAAGAAAATGAGCAGTGGGGCAGGATTATGAAATATCTTTGGTGGGGAAACATGAGAAAATTACAAAACGTGCCTTAAAAATAGAAATCATTAAAAAAAAAAAAAAAAAAGAGAATGTCAAAAGAGACATCCCTACCAACTCCACCTGTTTCAAAGGGAAAATTTGCACACACACTTCTAAGAGTGCAAATTTTGCATCACTGACATTGTATGAGAAGAAGTCGGAAAAATCCCCCCATACAGTCTTTTACAGAAGAATGGTGTCTGGAGCAGAGAGATTTCCATTGCTCTGTGGCAACATTCCAGAGAAATCCATGGATCTTTCCACTTTCATGGACTGCTGGTTATCAAGGAAATGATTGTTGAGGTTCCACAGTGAGAAAGCCTTTTCATTAAAGCCTGTTTGTGAACTGCCTGTGGTTGAGGCATTTTCTGTTTGTCAATTCTGCGTATACCGACCCTGGCAAACTTACAATGCAAACAACCAATAACACTGTATTTCTTTGCAAATAGATGTAGGCTGAGTGTAAGTGAACTTTCTAGAGCCTTCCTATCAGTACTGTCCCATTCCTAACTTTAGTCATGTTTGCCAGGAACTTCTCCATCTGGGGAAAGAAGTAGGGAATATTTAAGTCCTGCAATAAAAAAAAAAAAAAAAGCTTTTAAAACATGCAATATTTAATAAAAATAATAAGTGTTTTAATGCATTTTTTAAAAGTGAGATGTTTTAGTTATCTAATAATAGGTATTCGTAATGTATGTGTGCGAAAAGAAGAAAATTCCTCTGACAAGAATAAGAAGCAATACTTTAGAAATGTGTTCAGCTTTTATTTTCATGCCACCTAGCTGACTGACATTTACAGTTATATTTACAGCTATATTAAGGTTTTACTACAAATACGTGAAAGATGACATTTGGTATTGAATATTTTTGCACAATAAGCACAGGATAGGATATCCTGTATCCTATATAGGATATAGGATAGTTTTGTCTCTATTACAAATTGGAGTAGGTGGAGCTAAGATAAATGCTGCTAAATTTCCATCCAGGTTTAACACAAATTACTGAAATGATGCGGGTCTTCATTGGATTTTCTCTCAGCTTGAGGATAGATCTTGAAAACTTATCATGTTTCCAGATTTGTCAGAGACATTTATGGTCCACGCACCAGAAATAAATCTATGACTGAATTCAAAGCCGTTGCTTTGAAGACAAAGAAATGAAGCTCTGAAAAAATTGAAATTACTCAGACTATCCCAAGTGGAGACTACCAAGAGGTTTTTAAACTGGAAGTATGATATGAAGAAGATAGATTTGTACTGTATGGTAGATAATGTGATTAGAGTAAGGGTTCTAATTAGCTATCAGGCAAAGGAATATCCATAAAATAATAATTCACAGTATCAAGTTTGAAAATGTTTTCTATTGATGTACAAAAAAAGGAGTTACAGTGTTACAGTGATCAGCCACATGAACTGCACTTGAGATGGCCTTAAAGGGTAAAAAACCAGTCTTTTTTAATTACCAGTGATGGAGAAGTGTCTCACCGATGGAGAAGGTGTGGGACGGCTCTCGAACGTTTGGGCTCCAAATATTACCGTTCAAAATGCTTGCTCATGGTGAGAGACTTCTCCAGGGTCAAGCTGTTCAGGTATAAGCAATTTATTATATGGTAAAGAGAGGGAGAGACCCGTGTCCACCACCAGCCTCAGTGAAGACGTGGTCGGGGGGAGAGAGTGGGACAGGAGAGGTTAAAGAGGGGGAGGGAGGAATCAAGAGAGCATGAGGGAGAGCGGGGAGAACCAGGGAGACTTAGGAGAGGAGTGGGGCAGAACAAGAGAGGGGTAAGAGGGGCAAAAACAAGAGAGAGAGAGGGAAAACCAGAGAGGAAGTGGAAGAGAGTGAGAGAGCAAAGTTCCTGTTACAATACAATATATCTTTTTCTATAGTGAATATTCTAATTCCCAGTAACCAATCACTATGAGACACACCCACTAAAGAATTTACATATACCCTATAAGAACTACTATATTACCACACAGTGTTACATTTCAACCTCTAAAAGCTTTACAAATTCTTACCTTGCTCTGGGACCTCTGGATTCTATATCAGCGGAAGGACATTGTTTCATCAACCGGGATTCTCCTTTAGCTGGCTAGGCTATTGTTCTTTGGATAGCACTCAGTATCCCATGACTCAAAGCTAGCTCTCATTTCTACTTCGATTCTGGGCTTCATATTTTCAGAATCTTTTGCTAAACAATCATATTCATAAGGTTTCCCTGTTTCATCCTCCCCAACAGTTTTCAAATGAACAGGCTGATTTATATTTCTAAGCATTCAGGGACTGATTCCCTTCATATAGCTTAAATGGTTTTCAGCCCCATTTAGAAATTTCCCAGCCCAGGGAATAAAGTAGGAAATTTAAGAGAATAGTTTTTCATCTTCCTGGTACATAAGAATGCAAGATAGTTTTCATTTTAAGCAGATCTATTTGCTGGATGGTTTATTCTTTCTATTTTGCAAGCTACTTGATATCAAATGAACAATATTCACTTGAGTGACTGCATCTGCCAAATTACTTTATCAGTGTGGAGAATTTATCCTCTAGAAAGGATTGTATGGAAGGGAAGATTGCAATTTCAATGACTGTTCTTGCTGAAAAACATATCTTCAAATAAGTTTCCAAGCATATTTTCAAATTAGTGTTCCACTGGTGTACAAGATTGCTGAGGATGTCTTGTGGCTGTGCTGTCTACACTCTGTTTTTGAGAAAGAGATTAGGGACCCAAACACCTAAGACACAGCAAAAGAAATTTAAACTTTGCTTTTTCCTCCCCCTCCTCATTGCCCTTCTCTCTGCTGAGTCTGGGCACAATATTCTTTTGCTAAGGGAACACTTGAACTGAGGAGAACAAAATAATGAATAGCTTGCACATCAGCATTATTATATTTGTCAGGATTCCACATGCAGTGAATCCTGGGAAAGATACTGTAAAAGCAAATTATTGATATTTCATAAGTTTTCATAAATTTTCATAAATTTTTGTATTTTCCCCCCAGCGTGTCAATGTTCTACACTTCCATAGTATTGGCTCTTTTAAAGGTTTTCTAATGTAGGGCACTGCCAATTTGTTTGTTTTGCACTTATCCCTTTTGAATAACAATATTGGTGTGAGCCAGATGTTTTGAGAAGACACTTCATAGGCTTTTTTTTACTGTGATTTTACTGCACCTCTATGTTGACTTGTAATATCCCAGTCACTGGCCTCAGTAGAAGAGACTTTCTGGTATGATGAGGACCGTTGATGTACTTGGATTGTTTATTCTATGGCTAAAAAGTTTACAATGGTTTTTAAGATAATGAATTATGACAGTGTGCAAATTTTGCTCTCCATACCTGCGGCATAAACATGTTTGTGGACAGTCACAGCTTTTATGTACGATGAAACCAGACATATTAATAATGTCACTACTACACCACAGAGGTGTTCTCAAAATGTAAAACAGAATATTGAATAGATAAGATGGTGATAATTACATAGCTTGGTGTCTCAAGAGGCTTAAAAATGCAGTAAGACCTAAATTAATTTGTCATATTGAATCCTAGGCACAATGAAAATTTATTTCATGTCCAGGTAAGTTAAAATACTCCATCTGAATATTCATCACAAATCGACTTTAACTCTCCTGAAATTGCACAGGAGGAAAAACTCGATTCCAGATTCCTTTGGGTGGTGAAACACCAGTTTTTGGAAGTTCATCTGCTGCAAATGAGAGGTGACCTTGAATCATCAGAGCCAGCACTTGCTGCTGAGGCAATCGTTGCCATTATCACACTTTGGCTGCAGCTTGGAGCAGCACTGTAATATTGTCACTCCTGGCAGAATTCCCTATATGCATTAGTTTGAAATGGTATTTAAAAAGCCTATATAGTCAATAAAGATGTAAAGTCTGGAAAAATTGTAGGAAAACATGGTTAATTTGCTTAGTTCCTTGGGCTCATTAAACTGGCTCAATGACTGGATTTAAAATAACTGAGCTGATACATCAGCCCCAAATAATTTTTATGCCAGAAACAGCAGCAGTGTACTCTGTAATGCCAAAGCTAGCTTTCCCTGTGACATACTGCCCTCTTGTGCATCAGCAGCTTTCTTATAGAAACAAGCTAAGAGCAAGACACCCATTTAATAAGCAAAAGTTCTCAGACTCTCTCTTGATCTACTTTGACATTTTTAATTTTTATCCAGAATGAATGCAGCTTCTTAGGTCGTGATGGAGTGGCAACATGGACTGGGCTTTTCCAGCCTGGAGAAGGGATGACCAAGAGGAGATCCTACTGCCATGAGGGGAAGAGGGGAATGGACTGGACAAAGTTGAGGGAGAAGAAACACCCTCAGGACCAGAACGAATTGCACAGAGTCTTCTGTGACCTGGGAAGCCAATGAGTTGTCTGGAATCAGGCCTGGACAGTTTTAAAATTGCTTTCCCATCTTCAGTTCTATGCTGTTTAAAATGTTAAAAACTCTATATGCTACGAAAATTTTCGCATTTAAAATCCCTTTTGCTTATCTGTGGAGAAAGCACTACAAGGAAGCTTTTGTAACCTTAGACCTTCAGCAGAGTGGTTGCACTTTTATACCTGAGATTCTGTTTCTGCGTCACTGATACTTGTTTTGTACAAAATGGAAAGTCTTCAACCAAGACAGATCCTTTTCAGTTTTTCCTGGCAGGAAAGTCACTTTTTTACTTGAAGGTTGATGTTAAATCAAGATTCCCCAGACAAGAAGAAAAAAAAAAAAACAAACAAAAACCAAAAAACTGCTGTAACTTCCCAATACAATCGGTGTCCATTAAGCTCTGGGTGAAGGAATGTCCTCTTTCACACTTGTTGAATGGGATTCTCAGGAATGCCAAGCACCACAGATTAAATGAACTATGCTTTCACCTTGTAAGAGGTTAGATGAGAGTTGAAGCTGCAGTTAGCTATGTTTGACAAGGACTTGTTGCTCTGAGGCAAACCCTGTGGCAAAAGAAATAAGGACATGAAAATCGCTGCATCTTCATTTAGTCTGTCAAGTTTGGCATTAAGCATTTAAACAGCCACATTGGATACCAACATCTTTTAGTTGATATAGTCCCTCTGTAACAATAACATCTGGAAAAGATATTGAGACTTTTAGTGCTTTTGAGAAATGTTTTACTGTCTGTGGATTGAAATTAGAAAACTATCTGCTAATTTAAAAATAAATCATATCTCCCTTACTTGTGGCAATGTTTTGACCTTTATGAGGAAGGAAGAAATGGCAGTACAGCTACTCTACCATCAGTCATGTGCCACACCTCTATTAAAGTGCTAGGAGCTTTCAGAAACACAACAGTTTAGACTTCTAAATAATAAAAATAATAATATGAATATGGATATGAATAGTAGTAGCAATAGCAGTAGCAGTAGGAAGAAGGAGAAGATGATTTGGAGAGGAAAGAAAATATTTTTCCTGTAAAGAATAATTGTTCAAAATATGCAGGGAAAAACTGTCCTACACATTAGATACTGCATAATATATAGTTTGCAAGCTATTTTAGCTGAAAAGGCCTGCATACATTTAATGTGTCTGCCAAGTGCCAAAACACATATAATAAAAGGTATAAAAGTGGGGATCACATCAGATTGCCTGTGAGGTCACTGACCCTGAACAGGAACCAGAAATTATGTGAAACCAGTGAGTGGACTGTCTAGCTCAGGTTGAAGTGTAGTACAGTGTCTGGAACCTAAAGTCTTGAACTCCATCTCCATGGTTTTAACTGGGAAGGGACTGGACTCTGCCTCTGGAGAGTAGCAAAAAGGCTCTGAGTCCTCTGGAAGATAATTCAGAACAGAAATATTGCTTACTACTGTCTAAAGGAATCCTAGAGATAACTGCTTTCTACTGTAAAGTTCTTTCTTAGGTGTCTAAAATTTTACAAAGCAAACTTTACTAGCATCTTAGCAAAATGAGCTCTGACAATTCAGCAACACCCCCAGCTCCTGGTTTGTTCCAATGTAATATCATTGACATCATCAATAGCATTCACCAAGAGGGTTTGGTGGTAAATTATGTCCATTAATATAGTGCTCAAAACTAGTTTTAAATCAGTTGGTGTTATTTTCAGAAGCCACTTTAGACATAAGTTTTGGTACCAGAAATAAACTCCAACATCTCCAGTATATTGTTCTTCTGTGTGTTTAGCAGATTGTCACAAGAAGTCCTATTCAATTTTACTCCATTTCAAGCTGTGATTAGAAGAGAGCCAATGAGAAATAAAAAAAAGATTGCAAGCCCAGGAGTAAGGAAATAAATCTCTGAAGCTTGTGTTAAGTTCTGATGTGTAAGTTGATATATATCCAATACAACTGGAAAACAATGGGATGAAATATTAAGCAAAACCAAATAATAAAAGAGCCTCTAGTATCTGTCGTGGCTTTAAAGCAGTAATTAAAAAATTACTAAAAAAATTACTTCCTTCTTGCTGTGAGATATGGATTAGAACAAGAGCAAAACAGGCTTAAAACTTAAAAGGAATAAAGAAAGTTTATTAACAAAACTACAAGAATAAGAACACCAGAATAAACTTCCAGAAAACTCCTTTATCCCCCACTACCTAACCATTTCCTTGTTCACATGACAATATATAGACAAAAAACTTTGGAACTTTGGTGTTTAAAACAGTCCCAATTCCTGCTAGAGTCTTTTCATCAGCCTTTGTAGAGAAACAGAAGTCTTCTGCTAATCTATGGAGTTTTCTACAAGAAAGCTATTTCTGTTATAGCTTTCTATTTTCCTGCTAACAGCTGCCCAGAAATCTTGTCTTCAGTTCACTCCTCCCATTTCACATCACTCTGAGGTGTGTATGGGTCAATGAGTCTAGGGATATCATTTTAAGCATGAGTTATTCAAAGGCAAAAGTTCTCTTCATCTGTCTCTGTGAGCTTCCCTGGAAAACAGAAGTTTTCTCTTTGCCTCAAGCGGTCCCAAATTTTCAACTATTACTTCTCTCCTTCTGTTCCAGCACCTCACTGTATCACAATTACTCGACCTTTTGCTCAAAATCCAAACTTTGAACACTCCATTCCTCCCTATGTACTCTGTCATGAATTAAAGGAGTTTTTTTCAGGACGCTATTGTCCATCTCCATAGCTTTAACAGAAAAATATTTCAGCTTATAAAGCATTTCCTTATTCTCTACCTTTTCTGAAGCTTAATTCTTTTCTTTACTGTCTCTGATAGTTTATAAAGTCTCTTTACATGTTGATTACTCTCTCTTTCTCTCTCTGGATAAAAGGATTAATCTGCAAGTCTCATCTGGGTAATGAAAAGGTTAAAATCTTGCCCAGGCTTTTGTAGATGGTTCTGTGATCTCTGCTGGAGCAGCAGCTGGAGGTGTCTGTGATGGAAGATTCTTCATGGCTGCTCTGCAGAGTGTGGTCCCTGTCTCAGCCCGCTGCAGGTCAAGAGCTTTTTTTCCCTTTCTTTACTCGGCAGTCTCTGGTGAATTCAATCACAGCAAAAACTGCAGCCGAGCCAGGGACCGGCCTGGCCCGGCCAGAGCCCGGGGCAAGCCCCGCAGGCCCCATCTCCCGGCCGGGAGCCGCTGGGCCCAGCCCAGCCCCTGCCCGGGCTGCATGGCCTGGGCAGGGAACGGGAGGCCAGGCGGAGCTCTGTTACCTTTCACAGCCAGGAAACAAAGAGACAAAGAAATTCCCCGGCTTAGGTGTTAAGGTGGTGTTCACAGGTTGATCTCACTTTTCAATAGTCAAAACTGCTGTCAATTCTTAGAAATGGCCAGCTGTTGGCTGGGAGAAAAACTCCCATCAGCTGCCAGCAGTTTTAACTTCCTTAGGTGTTTCTCTTTGTTTTCTTAAATGCCAATCTATCACAGTATCTTAATTTAAAACAAAAAGAGAACCAGCTTAAATTTGCCTATTTACTTGAATCAAAGCAGCTCAGTTATGTTAATATAAAATCATGACAGAAAAGCTGCCCTTATTGGAGCTATATTTAGTAATTTGTTTTATGCAAATAATGTCCTTACTTTATGCATTGTATTTTTCCCGGCTCTGAAAAAAAGCTGCATCAGTGTTTAGCCTTATCTTGTGTGTGTAGTTGTACTGACTGTTCTTAAGAATCAGAACCATTGCACACAGCAGATTTTGGCTCAGTCCTGAAACTTGTCTCGGCACAATTTGGCATCATCTTCTACTGTCACTTATCTACTAGTGCACTTGTTCTGTGAAGATATTATCTGGCCTGTGGAGTGAAATCTGTCCAATAACTCTGAAGTAATTGCTAAAATCACATTTTCTTCCAGCAGAGCACATAACATTTCCAATTACAGAGCTTATTTACTGTCTTCTTTCTAAGCTGCTTGTACTGGCTATTAGTAGTCTTGTGGTAGGTACACATTTCAGTTATGCTAGGTTTCAAAAAAGTGGTGTCTATTAAAATCTACTCTAGCTGCCAAATTACAGAGGGTATTTACATATCATAAAACTAACTTAATGACCTCTTGCCTGGGTCCAGATATACAAAAACAAGCAGCAGTCAAGCTCAGAGTGCTAATATGAATGAAGAAATCCTGGGGAAAAGAGGTCTAGAACCTACTTATAGAGTGTTTCTGTGTACTATTATGGGTAAAAGATCTCAATATACACTATGAAAATTGGTGATGCATGAGAGACCTTTGTATTTACTTTCATGCAGTGTTAGTAAATTTAAATAAACACATTAAAAAAAATCAGAATATTTCTTATTTGTAAATTAAAGTGATGTATACATCACTTTATAACAAACAGAGCTTTGCAATATGAGTATAAAATAAATGTCCCCTGAAAGTCTGTAACTGCAATTTGAGCAATTTACCTTCTTATGACAATAAGTTTTTTGAAGGACTGGCCACCCTGGGGAGATGTTTTGCTTCACAGCTCACCTCTGCTGCTGCAGGTGTGCCCCACAGTGCCTGACAGCCTGAACCAGCCAGAGCCAAGAGATGACTCTGGCACATCTAATAAATTTATTTCCTTCAAGAGTCAGGAAAACCAAGCCTATGAAATGCTTTAAATTAGTCCTTTGCTTTGAAATAGTGAACAGCTTAGTTCCATCAGTGCTTTTAGTGGGAACAGAGGAATTAACACACACTCTTTCCAAAACCCCATGAGTTTTCTTCCCATTAAAAGACAGTTTATATGTGATATTTGCATATCGTGTAGCACATGCTTCTCATTCCAGCTGTGTAGATTAATAGGTTGAGGTTTTATTTTCTGACATGGCCTCTGTAAGAGCACAGATGTAGTTCTGAGATGATGTAAAACAGGTAATAAATTTTTGTGTACCCCAAGCTGAAATCAATATTTTACAATAAGGAAGGTGACTCTTCCAAGAAGAGACTCATGGTTTGAGAGCTCTATAGTTTGATGAAAAGCATTGCACAGTTTTGTGGTCAACCTGAAGAATATACTGTCTGTTAAATATTCCAAGCATACTGGTCAGAAACTGTATTTTTTTCCCTCCCAAGCACTGCCTAGTGTCAGTTGATGTCAAAATCATCTAGGTTTTACTGGCATAGCTACATTACTGTGATAGCAGTAGCTAACAGCGGTGCAGCATGCACTTCCAGAATGGGCTGAGGTTCTTTGCCCATGGAGCTCTGTCATGTGTTTTGGGGCCATCTGTTGCTGGCAGGATCTCTCTGGCAAAATTGTTTACTAGGTCCAAAAGAAGCAAAACCTAGTTTTGGTTTTTCTGATGTTGCTAAAGTTGGCTATTATAAATCTTATAAGCACAGAGAGCAGAGTTTTTATTGAAGCACAGCTCTATTTTCCTTCTTCACATGACCATATTGTTGAGAGAGCATCACATGTCAGTGTTTGCCAGTGGGAACATTGATATGGATGCAGGGGTTTCATGCAGAAAGAGACTGTCTTTGCAGCTTTGTCAGAGAGGGACTAGCGACATTCAAGGTGGAGAGCAAGAAGTAATTGTCAGTCAGTACATGCTGCTGCACAAACTATATCTTAGAGCAGGAATCTCTGGAGCAAATTAAAAGAGAAAATATAACTATTGAAAGATTACTTGCCCTGAAGAAGACTTATTTGCCATACAGAAATGGATGATTGAACCATACCCACGTGCAGTGGTGAAGATTGCTACCACAACTGTTGGCAATTTCATTTCTGTAATGGCCAGATGCCCAAGCCAAGCATCACACAGAGACATAATTCTTGCAGCAATTATGTCACCTAAAATTCCAGAGTGGCCAGTGGTTTCATAAAGACAGCAAAAGGTACTGACTTTTAGAAAAGCTGTTGATTTTTCCAACAGCCGTTTCTTCATGGCATTGCATAAAATGCTAATTGCCATGACATTTGTTGAAAATTTCAATCCTCATAATGGAACAGGAGCAACCACTGAACTAAGTGCATGTTCCACTGCAGACCTGTTAACAGTGGTTTTAAGATAATGAAATTATAACAAGAAGAATGTGTCTTTTTCCAGTCAGAAACACACACAGTTTTATAGGTTTATTAAAGAACTTGAGTAGTCCCTTCACATATTATCTGGACCCAGACCCAATATTTATTTATATTTCATTCAGATAATTTTTCTTTAGCATGTAGATGAAATATCTCAGAGTTCAGTGAGGAGAGAGTTAAGAATAGGACTATGTCTAACTATTAAGAAAACCCCAGAATACCTTTGTAGTTTCCAACAGGTGTTCATCTGCTTGTCCATCTGTGAATTACTTCTTTTTTGGTTTAGAGCAGATTCAGAAGCTCACAGTTAAGCCAAGGAGGTCACTTGCTCCACCTGCTTCCTTTACTTTTAAGGGGGATAAACTGGTTTTGTGTTTCCAGGAGACAGCTCTTGAAAAATTCCCAGAACTTTATAGTGGCACTCTCTCAGCAACACCTCAGCTCTGGGAGGTCAGAACACCTCTCTTGACTCCCTGTCAGGATGGCAGTGGGAGCCTTAGTGTTCCTTAACAGAGAAACACCAACAATGAGCACCTTATTTTTGTAGTATCCTCTGTGTCACTAGTATACTGTCTATAAAAAAAAAAAAAACACCAAACTTTTTAGTTTAATAGTCATTCAAAATAATATGGTTTTTCATACTTGTAACTCAAAAACATAATTAACAATGAGACAGATCCCCAGTGAAATTTTTCAGCCTGGCATACTAATTTTATGGAGCATATCTGCCAAAGCAGGGGGCAGCTGTAGGCCCAGACCAGGCAGTTGCCTAAGGCAGCAAAAGAGACACAAAAATCACAGTGATAGAAGAGCAGCTCCCTCAGGCACCACCTGGTTCTGTTGAGATTATACAGTCTTCTCAGCCTCAATAATGAGAAATTTTGTCCCACTCCCTGGCTTTGTTTTCCCTCATCCTCCTGCTGGTAGACAAAGGAGGTCTGGAAAGATCCCAGCATGGAGCCAGAGAACTGTTCTTCCTTTTATCTCTTTTCTCTCAAGCAGTCATGCCACATTGGGTCAGAAAGTCCAAGCAGGTGTTTGCAATTTTAACCTCATTAATTTTGAAACACTGCTGTGAAACCTTGAGTCTGCCTGTGACAAAAATCATTCTATTATTATATAATTTCTGTATAATCGTACTGATTTGGGCTAAGTTAGAGCTATTTTTCTTCATATTATAGAACCGTGTTTCTGGTCTGGGATGAAGATAAAGTTGGTGACTCAGGAATACTTTAGCCATTGTTGGGCAGTGCTTGCACAGCACCAAGATTTTTCCAGTTTCTCACACCTCCTCATCATCTAGTGGGCTGGGGGACTACATGAACCTGAAAGGGGACACAGTCAGGACAGCTGACCCCAAGTGACCAAAGGGATATTCAATATTGTACAGCATCATGCTCAACAATAAAACCTGGGTGAAAGAAGAGGGGAGGGGAAGCATTCCGAGATAATGGTGTTTTCCCAAGTAACCATCGTGTGTGATGCAGCTCTGCTTTCCTGGGGATGGCTGAACACCTGCCTGCCTAGGGGAAACGGTGAATCAATTCTCACTTTTCATGCATACCCAGCTTATGCTTTACCTATTAAATTGTCTTTGTCTCAGTGCACAATTTTTCTCACTTTTACCATCCCAATTCTCTTCCCTATTCTTGGAAAGAGTAAGTGGCTGAGTAGGGCCAAGCTGCTGACTGGGGTTATCCCACAATGACCACACAGAATTTAGGACTGTAACTCCTGAACAGCAGTGGATTTGGTCATTCTGAGCATTCATTTGGTTATCATTTGTGATCCTTGTAACTTCACATTTTTACTTATATAAACAAGGCTTCAAATCAGCCTGGCAGATTTTATCCTGACTTGTCTCAGGTTTCAGCACTGCATGCAAGTGCAAAGGGAATTTACACTGGCTACTTCCTGCTAGCCTTTCTCTTTTTCTCCCAATCTTTGTAAGATCATTGTGAGTTGCACTGGGCAACAGAACAGACAAAAAGAAACCAAGCACTGCAGGGGATTGGCATCCCAAACTCTTATGAGCCTTATGCACCCAGCCTCACAATCTAACAACTGACAAAATCATGTGCTCCTGTAAATTCATTGGCTGTTAACTTCACGTGAGGTTTTCACAGCTGATTTCTAAAAGCTTGAGCAAGTTGATGTAGGGAACCATAGTGAATTGTTATTAGGATTTGAAAATACAATCTCAAGTAATTTAGAAAACAATTTCTAGTATTGGATTCCTTGAAATTTTCTCCAGAGGAGTAAGAAAAATTTTAATAAGGCTGAATATATGCAAGAATTACATCAGTATTCCATTTGGAAAGTTCAAATGCTTAACTGTCGTTACTCTGGGGTCTGATTTTCACATCTGTTGTTTCACATGGGGATATTCTTTATTCATGTCCTTCTGAAATTAAGTATTCATAAAGACTTCTGAGGTCTGTACTTTATACATTTTTCCACCTCTGGATTTGTTTCAACCTTCTTTTAAATTGCCTCTTTAGCAAGGCCATGAGTATTTGTTGCTGGCAGAAAGGAGTCTCATTTTTCAACTCAGCTACATGGCCATCTGTGGTGTTTGCAGATTACTAGAATTTTTTCTTACCTATCCAGAGAATTTTTAGATGTTTCTGAATCAGAGAATTCCCACTTGTCAGCTCTCATTACCATGTCCTTTCCAAAGATGAATCTGATGTAGCAACAAAGCCAACAGCAGCTGGTTTAGTTTCAAGATGCTGTAAATAAGTGGAGAATGCATATATCTGGGTTTGACTCACTATGAAGTAGCTAATTTTTAGAAAGGTTTTAGTCAAATTATTTTTCATTTCATTTGTCATTGTTATTTAATGATGGAAAAATTATCTTAATAAGAGATCAAATTTAGAAATATTTAGAAATCAATAAGGAAGGAGTGCTGTTTCATACTATAGGAATTCTAGAGAAAAATAGTTGAACAGTAATCACATTTGAAGGCAATTGCAGACTAGGACAGACTGCAAATATGAGAAAAGGCAGAGAGGTGGGTTTTTTGTTGCTGTTGTTTTTTTGTTTGTTTTTAATTTTTATGTTTTTTCCCCGGAAAATCAAGATTGTAAATAGTTGCTATTTCAAGCATGACTGCTGAATCCACACACTGTACCTTGCTCAGATAAGGAGATTTAGGATAAACCAGCTCGATAGCATAGGACAAAGTAAAAATGTCTCCAAACTAGCTACCTCCAGGCCAGATAAAAGCAGTGGAGCAGAGTAAATGTAGCACATCACATGAACTGATTGGTTTTTCTGAAAGATTAACCATTTTTAACCTGAAGGTAAGTTGCTCCATAGTACAGGTCAAGTGAGATTGGGATTTTCTGCACCAGGCCATGTACACATGCAGCAGAAATATCGAAGCAAAATCCCTTAACTCTTCACAGCTTTAAGTAATCTAATTTTTTGTTATGAAGGTAATTTTAATCTTAGTCTATCACTTTGTCAGTAAGCATGAACTGCCCTTCTAAAGACAGGAATTTACAAACTTTCTTTTTATACAGGTTGCTTTCACCATTCTAGTTGGGTTTCTAGAAGTTACATAATTACGCTACAGATTTTTAATACCCCTGCTCAGAAACTTTTCATTGATATGAAGGATTTTGGGGGCTTGCTACTTGTTTAGGATTACAGATAACCTCATTATTTTAAGCACCTTCTCATACATTCCACAAATGAACCAGAAAAAAAGATAATGAGGAATAATATATTTGCTTTCTAGAGACTTTTTGTGGGCTTGCCGACCTAATGCATCTTGTAGTAGAAAGTAATTTTCATTCATGAAGACAGTGAAAAATGAAGATTTTGCAGTGACAATGAGATCTATTGCAAGATCTTCCTTGTATAGCTTGAAAATTTTCTTCAAGCTTCCCCTACTACTACTACTACATACAAATACATTAATGCTTTTGTGCATCTTGTTCTGCATAATACAGAAAGACAATTCTATCAGTCCTAAACAGGAGCAGTGACTTGTAGGAAAGCAGTAAGTTAATTTCTGTTGTATGTATATATGTGCGTATGAGGATGGTAAAACAGAATTACCTAATCTTCACTTCCTACTTGAGAAGAGAGATGAGACTGAGGTTAGGCTGACATAGGAAATGCAGCAATATAACTTCATGATTTTAAAAGTATTCCAGCTACTCAGTGAGGACACATCTACAGACCTACAAATCAGCTCAGTTTATGGAAGATCTGAAAAGAATTTAAGGGAAAAATCCCTCACATTCTAGTTTTCAAAGATGAGAGATCTGAGGAGAGGGAAAAACCCGTGGCTCAGAAACCAATAACACATAAGATGTGATCGCTAATACATTGCATTATATACATTAGAATCGGCCAGTGTACACTGCAGCAGAAACCCAAGAACTGAGCATCAAATGAGAGTACAATTAGTAGACTTCTCCTTTGGCTTTGCCATTTGTTTGGACTTGGAATTTCACATCAGAGAAGAATGTTGCATCCTCATTGCATTCCCATTTATTCAGATATTGCATTCCCATTTATTCAGACAGCTGAGATCAGAGTATCAGAATGTGATAAATTATTATATGTATTATATTAGACATTTCTAACACGTGATTCTAAATTTTCATCAGTGATAAAACTTTCATGCGAGCTTTGACTAAAAGTTCAAAGTTTTGTTTATCAGGATTTCTATATACCTAAGTAACTCATTAGATGTCCCTAAAAACTATTACTGTTATGAAACAGGTCACAATTTAAGTAAATTTTTGAGGCCACTAGATGGTGCCACATATATTGTTAAACGCCTCAGAAAACAAAATTCTGGGGAAAACTAAAACAACAAACAAAGAAATAACAAGACATAATAGTGTTTCATGAAATAGCAAGGCTGTTTTTAGATATTATTTCTCAGGATCTCTATCGTGTCATTTCCCTCTACTACTTCAAATGGTTCTGCTCTTTCTTCTGTGTATTGGGTAGGACTGTACACTTCAGAGGGACCACCACAACAGTGCCAACTCACTTCAGTGTGTATAAGCAATAGTCTTCTGTTTCCTCATTGTAAATTTCTCAGTGATAATTTCAGTAATGTCTACAGATATTTTGAGAAACTAACAAGTTTTTGAAATATATTTTTACTGTATGTCTTACATACAGCAATGTTTTCCTGATCAGATCAGCCAACGCTGGCTCCTGCACAGTACTCAACAGCATAAGGCACCTAGACTCCTGGGCTTCATGTCCATTGTCCACTGAGTTTTTTGAGTGCTTTTGAGAAAATAACCCTGGTGGATTTTTTTCCTGGCCTCGCAGGCAATTGTGAGAAGGTATAGAAAATCTATAGCATTTAATTGACACGGGATGTGCTCACAGCCTCATGCTCCAAGGTACCACAGTGTACTAAATTGGTGTCTATGCTCCTTTCAGATCTGCCAGTGCCAGCTCAGAACACAACTGCATTTAAGGAAAGGGATTACACTTGTGCATGGCACTTAACCTAGCCCACAGCTCATTGTTATCTTGTAAAATAGAGGTGGTGGCTGCGCACTGTGGCAATACTCAAGGTATATTCAGAGTTAATTCTGCAGTGAATATAAGTTTCTGCCTGTTTAGTTCAGTTTTCAAGTTGGCCTTTCATTGTGTGGTAGTGTCTCTGAGACCTTCTGACTCATGACACAGTATCAGCTTGAGGCTACTTGAGAAGTATCTATATGCTTTAATTTTTGATCAAATCTTAATTTTGAAAGTTTTGTTTATTTTGTTCCATGAAAAACCTTTATTTATATGCTTACTTAAGATTATGACCAGGGAAGTCAGTAAAGCTATAAACAGAAGAAAGCAAAAGTGGTCAGTCAGATAAATTGCTGAATATTGAAAAGGCCAAAACAATAAAAAGTAGCATTATAATTCATAGGGTAGGTGAGGCATTAAAAAGTCATGCAGGTTCAGATTTTCACCAAGATTTATTGCAGACAAAAATCTAATAGAATCTTATTTTTTTATTATTATAAATATGGTAAGGAAGATAATAAAATAGTATAAACTAACTGTATCCTAAAAGACTTGTCAAAGTCAGGTTGTTTACTTGCTGCTTTCCGTCAGATTCAGTCAAAGCTAACATTTAATGGAAGACATTCTCTGTGCCATAGAAAAGTGATGAAGAATGTGATCATCTAGTATCATTATTTCCATCCCCATCCCAATACATATTTACATGCCATAAGAAGTGATTTTTGTTGGATTATTTTGATTGAGGATTACAGGAAGATGCATTTCTTCCCAATATTTCAGCAATCACCAGCTTAAGCAGCTATATTTAATTTGTATATTAATTCAGTTAGTCATATTGAAGTAATGGAAAAAAGTTTTATTTCACTTAGTGATGTACAAATAGGCAGAACAAGGTAGGCCTTAACTGGAGGTCCTTATTGTTTCATTTCCATAAGAAAGAATAAAGTTTTACTGCAGAAAAATAGACCACAGCATCAGATGATATTTTCCTAGCAGATATATCTAGGTGCAAATTTAGATATTTTGCCTTAGGGATGAGACAAGACAGTAAATAATGAAGTGAGGGGATATTTTCAGGATATAAATGTACTCATAGCCCTCACCTCGATAAAATACACGGAACCTGCACCTTTGCCAGTGAATCATAGGACTGTAGACATATAAGTCACACCAGCAGCTCAGAGTTTCCATTCTCTGGTTTATAAATGTACCAGAGAATGGAAATATACCAGAGACTGGGCATTTTCATTAAATATAGGTCATTAAATATAAGTTGGAGCTTAAAAATATAGACAAGGAAGTTATGTTTGCTGAAGCGGATAAATAGCTGCCAAGTGAAAGCTGTGAAGGATTGTATCAACAATAATTCAGATACTGTTAATAACAGAAGGTAAAACTGAAATGGTCCTACATACCTAAACTAGAGAGCCAGAGAATTAAAACTACATGAGCAGACATAAAATTACTTAGTATATGCTTAATTCATCGGTTATTCCTCTTCCTTAGCTCATGCTCTATCACCAATGGCAGTAAGGCATTGGCCATACTATTCAAACCTTGAAGGTGGCTATTAGTGTAAATACATTTGTCCAGCCATGTCAAAAATTATCCTTGCCAAAGCTATCCTTCAGCTTAATTATCTGTTAACATATGTCATTTCTGATGAGGAATGTGAGCTAAATGGGCAAATGTCAGTCAATTAGAAAGGACCTTCGGCCTCTGATGCCTGAATGCTCTTGGTTCCTTACAGTGCTCTTTAGTAAATTTTAGGAGTATTAAGAAGGTAATCCTTTATTACATATAAGCTAAATGTTTGCATTTGTTTATAATTCCAAAATTTGGGAAAACACAGAAAGGGAGTGACAGTTCTTTTACTAATAAACCAGACCCCAGATTTGTTTTCAGTTGTAGAATCTCTTCAACTCCCCTTCAGACAAGTTTAGGAAGATTGCAGCTGCTCCCCTCAGCCTTATCCTTCAAAGCTCAAGAAATCCAGTTCCTTCAACACCTTGTCACCTTTGCATCCTCTCTCGTCATTTTGGTGGCCCTCCAGAGGTCTTTCCCCACCTGCTCTGTGTCTGTGTTCTGAGGCCCCAGCCTGGGCTGGGCACCCCAGAAGCGGCGAGCGGCCGCTTCCCTGGGCTGTTGGCTGTGATGCCTCCCTGTGCCTGGTTCATAGACAGGCCTGCTGCCACAAGAGTGCACTGCTGACTCACATTCAGCAAAAATCAGCAGCATTATCGACTGAGATCCCCTCGCTTGGATCAGAGCTGTAACTTCGGATAAGCAGATAACTTTCAAGGGATATGCTTTTCTCTTGGCCAGACTTTTTCTTCCTGTAGCTAATGCAGCTGTCAAGTTTTGGCTACCGATTTGTGTGTGCCAGTGACTATTTAGACTCCATGCACAGAACAGGAGCTGTAAATAAAGCCTGGTAAATAATGTGCAGGAGAGAACCCCTGGAGAGGGCATACTCTAATATTGGAAAAGCAAAAATATTATTAGGCATCAAACTTTTTAAAAGACATTTTAGGGTGGTCATGAGATTTCCTGTTGTTTTGGATGCTTTTTGCACATACAGACAGACATTTCACAGAATCCCAGAATTTGGGAGTGACTTCAGCTGCTCCTCATACCTCGACACCCTTCCCTATCTTTGTAGCTCCCCTGTGGATGCTCTCTAACACTTTATGTATTTGCTATACTGTGCCTCTCAGAACTGCCCCCAGCACTGGAGGTGAGGTTGCCCCAGCTCAGAGCAGAGGGGACAATCCCCTCCCTTGCCTGGCTGGTGATGCTGGGCCTGATGCTCCCCAGGACAGGGCTGGCCCTCCTGGCTGCCAGGGCACTGCTGGCTCATGTTCAGCTTGCCACTGACCGGGAACCCCAGGTCCCTTTCCAGGGCACACATTTTGTCTGGTTTGCTGTCAAGGGCTTCCAGGTCCTCATGGGATGTGGGGCCATTTTTTGGGTGTCCCTGAGCTCAGGAACCTCCTATGCAGCTCAATCCAGCCCTCAGCCCTGGACTTACCTCAGTCACCACCCATGCCACTGCCCCCTCACCAACATCTTGATTTTCTGACTAGCCCTAGAGTATACAGTAGCTTAATAAAAACACTGATATCTTAGTTGTAGGCCAAAATCCAAGAGAAGCTTCCAAGGCCAAAGCCTGAGGCAGCTGTCTTGGCTAGAAACCAAAGTTCTCCATTTTCTCAGGGCCTTCTATTCATGGTCTTACAAAGTGCTTTTTTAAAAAATCTGTCCTAAACAGGGAGAAAAATTGAGCTGAACAGATTTCACTTGACCAGAGATTATTAAAACTATTAAAATGGTTGTTAGAGTCTAAAGCCATGTATCCAGAAAGTCAAACTCCTCTTTAAATTCCCAGTCTACTGAAATGTTCCAAATACTTGTATTTATTACAAGTTATTCTCATTGCAAACTGACTGGTAGCTGCAGGATACTGTCCTGTGGGAGGTGACCTCTGAGTGAGAGTTGAATTTTAAGCCTGGATAGGGCCATCAAGATTCAGCCATGTGTGAAAGGATTGTACAAACAAAACCTCTTACACAAACAAAACATCCAACTCAGTCTCCTGCATTCAATGCCAGTCATGTCTATGATTTTATATTTTTTTTCAGAGAATCCAAGCATGTTTCACAAATTTTCATCCTGCTGGCAATAATGTGCCAGCTCTTTTTAGGGCAAATACATTATTTTGATTAGCCTGATGCCATTCTAGAAATGCTGCTTTCTCCTGAGGCATTATGCAGTTTTGTTTATCTCAAGTGTTAAAAATGCTTGAGTGACCTTTGCCCCCTTCAAAGCCCTGGCTCTATGGCATCTTGCTGAGTTTTACTGGTAAATTTGGGGAGTCAGGAAAGTATGTCTAAGGCTGCCATCTTCATACCTGTTACTTTCTCACTCTGATCCAGTCTTAGGTGTTTTCCACCAGCTGACAAGGGGGGAATTATGCCTTTTTATTTCTTTCATGTAAAGTTATTCTTAGATTAGTCTGGATAATCTGTCAAATATTTATGTGCATTTTACTCCTGATCTCTATCATACAATCAGCTAGACCAAAAGCATAACTTTTGTTGGTTTATTTCTAAACAACCTCAGGAATCTGAACCACTTTAAAATTGCTACTTCCCAGATTACTATCTATTTATCCTGTAGATAAACAGAAGTGAAAAAACATTTCTAGATTTTGATACTATGGTTTACCTAAAATGCAATAGTGCTAAACAGGTTTTTTTGATGTCCAAGACCTCAAAATAGCTCTATGTAAGAGTATGCAAATTATCTTGATAAGTAAGTTATTTCATTGTGAAGTCCTCTTATTTACCTTCCAAATGCAGAGCACCTTCCTAGTCTTCTCCTTTGATCAGCACTCATGTATGATTTCTTATATTCTGCACAGCCTTCTCCAACCTGGAAACTTCTCTTGTAATTTTATTATCCAAACAGGTCTATGTTAGACATTTCTCCTCAGTTATTGCAAATGAGAAGCATGTGCAAAAACATTTCCCATAGGTGTGTATGTGGTATACCAAACCCATAGGTGTTTGAAGAAAATTTTAAAACATAGAAGCCTACAAACTCAAATCTAGCTGTATGGAACTGACATGTCAGCTCTCTGCATCCCCCATTCCCAGGCTTGATTAAGTCAGTTTCCTGGAGAAGAGATGACACAAGATGATCCTGGAAGCAAAATCTGAAGCCAGCAAGGAGTAGTGCAATGAAAAGCAGTTGACCAATGTGAGCTGGTGCCAGAGCAGATATCTTGCCTCTTATCCTTGACATCTTGGGGATAAGCCTGGAATTTATGGGGTCTTGCATCACGTGCTTCTCTACTGCTGATAGTGAAAAGGTGTGAAAATGAGTTTTAGGATTTTGATGAGAAACAAACAGTAGGATGAATAGTAAGCAAAAAACTTTATTAGGAATGGAAGAAAACAATGTGGGAGTGAGCAGGTTTGGGATTACTGTGGTTAAGCAGGATAAAGCCAGTGGAGTAAATTAAATCAATAGCTGAGATGATGACAGAGCTCAAAACAGAGAGTAAGAATAACACTGTCACAAACCCAAGAACATTAATAGCTTGAATGGGCCCTCAAAGGTCACCACTGGGTGCTGAATCACTTTAGCCACATACACTCCTAAAAATGTCATGCTACCATTATAGTGTAACATCAGCCTTCTAATTTATTTTGGCAGTTGATGTCATCACAGCAGCTTACACCTTAATTAAAACTGCAATCATATTGCACCACACTGTTGATTTTTAAGTCAATGAGGATCAAATAAATACTTCTGGTTACTGTATTACTGTATTACATATTCTTCTCACACTTTGGCTCCTTAACATTCAATGCTCTGCCACCTGCATATAGCTACATTATAACACTGCAGAGGGCACTATTGGTGCATATGAGCAGTGCTGGGCAAACTCACAATTTCATGAAATTAGGACAAGGGATGTCTGCAAGTATGCATTTATTCATTCACTAGTGTTAGACCTCTTTGGTCTGGTGATGAAATCACATCTGGCCAAACATCCTTAGACATAAAGAAAATAGAAATAAAATAAGATTTCAGTAGTCAGTTCAAAATTATTGTGTATTTAGAACTTACAAAAATCATGGCAGAGGGAACCTCCCTCCTCACCCTCAAAACTCTTGCATTGAAGGGATGGTTGAACAATTAGTTTTAAATCTCTCTGCATTTTTCTATGGGATGTTTTGGTTTTTAGATGCCATCATTTGTGTGTACCCATACCCATTAAAATCATGATTTCAATATTTAAATGAGAGATCAGCTTTTACAAATTTCACTTGTGGTTTAAATAGGTAAACTAAACCACCATATAGAAAAACCTTGC
Source organism: Poecile atricapillus (assembly GCF_030490865.1). Taxonomy (NCBI): domain Eukaryota; kingdom Metazoa; phylum Chordata; class Aves; order Passeriformes; family Paridae; genus Poecile; species Poecile atricapillus. Next base: position 152,227,339 of record NC_081249.1, on the reverse strand, counting down.
TGCAGCCTCTGATAGATATTTAAAGAGAAGGTTTGCTCCTATTTCCAGATCAGTTCCTGAACAGTGCTGTGACTTTAGGCAAGTGAATACTTAGTTCATGTATGACTAAATTGGGTGTGATTGCTAGTAAAATGATTTATAATTCTTGGATGGAATGCTAATATTTCTAAGAAAATATTTTGGCATCTGTGGTTCTTGAAAGTTTTGGTCTTAAACTGATTTCTGTAGTGTTTAAAACAGAGAGTTTTGATGAAAAATTATGATTTGGGCATTTTGGAATTCACTATTCAAGTAATTTTTCTGCAGAGCAAAAGTAAGCAGCCAAAGCCACAAGTGTTCATTCTGAAAGCATTTTGCTGACATTGGTACTCTGTCATATCTACTTTTTCAATGTCCAAAGAGGGCTTTTGCCACAGCTATGATAAAAAGAGCAGAAAAACATTCCCAGTAGAATAAAGTTCTAGGACATACCTGTTCACACTAACTCTAAAAATGTTAGAGGATGATTTGCTCAAAGGGGCTAAACAGCTGGTACAGAATGTGTTCTCAGGCTAGTCTAGAAAACTATGAAAGGATCCAGAGACTGGAAGTTGAAAACAGATTTTTTCAAAGTAGGTTTATTTGCATTTTTAGAGATGTGAACAACTAGCTACTGGAAAGACATGTTAAGATGTCTTCTCTATCATTATATTCATTAATGTATTTACTTTTTTCTCTGAAAGGTATGTTGTTCTGAGGTTAAAAATTAATTCAGAGAGATTCTGTACTCCTCTACCAAGATCAATCCCATATAGATTCAGACCTAGACCTAAATCTGCCATATGATCCTAAAGGAGGCAGCACAAACTATTTTACAAGTCTATTCCTAAGCTTCTCTTTGGCTTATGTAAGGCTTATTTTATACGATTGGCTCCTGACAGCCATTCATAAAACTTGCAGCATTTGCTATCCAAATAGCTTCCAGCCACTGACATTATATCCTCTAGCATATCTGCTTACATTCTGCTGTTGTCCTACTTCCAGACACCATTCATCTTTGAGTGCACAGTTTCACTAGATGCATTAGTTGCTTGCCCTGCTGATATCTTCATTGAAAGCATTCAGATATTACAAACAGCAGCTGCCATTTAAGCAAGATTTGGTTTGATATGTTAAAATAATGTAGGTCTCTCTAAATCTGCTAAGCTTAAACATTGAGTAAGATTGCTTAGTCACTGGCTGTTCATATTGCTTTTACTGGATTAGTGTAAACTATGTAAAAATTAGTTGGCTTGAAAGAAAATTAACTGATATCACTAAACATTCTATCTTAACTCTTTTACAGTTCTCCTGCTGAAGTGCCTGAGATGATCTTTTCATGAACATTAAATCCCCAAAAATCAGCATATTCAAACATGGGAGTGGACCCAGATGTTCATGCCTGTTTTTGTATCTTTCCTTCCCATTTTATCTCCCTTCCCCATCCCAGTGACCTGTACCACATTAATAGGACTTCTACTCTAAAACTGGGGTGGCAGAGCTGACCTGGGTTAAAACTAATTCAGCTCAAGACTAGCTAACTGAATGGTTTCTGCAGGCTGCACTTGCGCTGTACATTTGTTATGCAGCTCCACAAACAATTATTGTGGTGCTAAGGAATAAAACAGCATACGGTTGAAAATAAGTATGAAGGGCAGTCAGAGTCTCTTTTGCATAACTGCTCATGCTCAAAGCTTTTGTGAAACTCCTTGTTTTGTGCTACCTTAGACATCATTGCCAAGTCTGTCCTCAGGATAAGATTTAGGAAAAATACAGCTGAAATATTAGATATGTTCTTACTAAGGTAGTGCATCAATCAGCATTTCATATGTGCAGACTGTAAGACTATTACAGTAACCTTGATTCCCTGAAAACTTCAATAAGTAATTCAGTTTGATATAAAAAGGATACGTGCAGCAATTTTTTATGAAGCATATACAAATCACTTTCAAGATATTATTTCACATTAATTTTTTAATGTTAAAAAAGTGAAAGCTTTATACATTACTGAATTAGTTTTGTTATCAACTTCACTGGCAGTATTATAAATGTCACCATGGAAAATGAAATGCAAAGTTATGTTATATTGCATTTAATATAAAATAGTACTTGTCTAAAGCCAAATTAGCTGTAAAGTAGAAGAAAATTATGCTTATATCTCCTTTAAGTCTAATTTCTTTTTGAGTGATATAGAAAGTAAATTGGTATTTTGTCAAGAAGGATCCTGAATCGTGTTCTTTGTTAGAGGTCCTTACAACTTTCTTATACTTAACACTTTTATATTATCATTTTACTTGGCAACCCTTGCACTTTTTTTAAAAGTAGGTTAAGTATGAGTCATATTGTTATAACATGATTGTATCTCATTCTAGGCTAAGATGTTGAGCTTGCAGAACACAAATGAAATCTATCTGGAAAGAAACAATAACTTACAACAACTTACTCTAATCTTTTTAGATTTAAAAGTTTTTTTAAGTGCTGTAAAAATTATTTTCAGCACATGAAAAATATATACAGAAAGGGTAGATTCAGGGGATAAATCACAGAGTTGGATCAAATGAGATCAGAATAGTTATATCTTTGTTGCACATAATTGCAATGTGACCTTAAAGTCCATCTGCACATTGCTTTGCATTGACTATCTATGAGTGAGCAATTTATCTCATTGAACTTCAGTTGTCTTGAAGTTAAGTATCTGTTTTAAGTTTTTCATCTGGATTGCATTTTTCTTTTGGCAATACAGACATAAATATATCATTCAGATGGGATGAACCTTCCTTGGGAACTTTCCCCACTGACGGAAGAGAAAATGTAGCTTGATCCGAATGCATCCATTTAAGTTAGGTAGATAGGTAAATCAAGCATTACCTTGGTAAATCACTGGTTAATATTGGTTTCTTTCTGGATGGCTTCTCTAAGAATTTCAGATGTCATTAAATTAGGAAGATGAAGTAGCACTGGAATTTAGGCTGACTACTTTGTCTTTAGGAACTCTTAACTCCTCTTTTTAATGCCTCCTGGTTGCAATACAGAGATGATGAATACCTGCTTTTCTGTTCTGGTTTCAGCTGGGATAGATTTGATTTTCTTCCCAGTAGCTGGTACAGTGCTGTGTTTTGGATTCAGTATGAGAACAATGTTGATAACACACTGATGTTTTAGCTGTTGTTAAGTAATGCTTACCCTTAGGTCAAGGACTTTCAGGACTTTCAATTTCCTGTGCTCTGCCAGTGAGGAGCTGCACAAGAAGCTGTGAGGAGTCATAACCAGGACATCTGACTGGAACTAGCCAAAGGGATATTCCACACCATGGAATGTCATGCCCAGTATATAAACTGGGGAGGGGTGAAAGACACTTGGTTGGAAAAGGCCAATTACTGCTCAGACTGGACATTGGTCACTAAGTGGTGAGAAATTGTACAATGCATCACTTGTCTCCTCTCTCTCCTTCTCAATTTCACTGCAATTGTTACTATTGTTATTATTTACTTTATTTATATTATTAGTTTGTTCTTATACAAAATCAAAGTTTTTACCTTTTTCTGATTCTCCACCCCGTCCCACCAGGAGACAGGAGGAGTGAGCAAGGGTCTGTGTGGTCCTTAGTTGACATCTGGGGTTAAACCATGACATTTTTGTAAAGCAGTTTCATTTTCCTGCCTCTTGTGCAGTATAAGTAATGAATACTAAACAAAATAAAAGCTAATGTGATTTAATTTACATGGAATTTCTTGCTTATTGATTCTGCCCTGATATTGATCTCTTTATGGACACTGACATACTGTAACTATTGACAAGCTTTTTGTTGCTGTAAGGCCACAAAGGCCACATACTGCATTCTTAAAAACAGACTGCATTCCTATCTGATCTAATCGTGATTTTGACTAAGACTGCAGAATAAGTCCCCAGATATAAATGCTTAGGATTGATATGAATATTAATTTTAAAAAAAATTAAGACAGAAATGTGTTAAAGACAAAAACCTTGCTTCTAACTGAAATAAATAAATTGCTGTAGCAGCTTATCCTGTTGGGACAGCTAAAGGCAGTAGTTCTTATTATGGAGTAATGGGCTGCAAAATTTCAGTGTAATGACAGAAATTTGTTTCTGGCAGATTGACAGAATTTTGTTATTTTGGGGAAGGCTGTAGGGGTAACCATAGCATAAAAGTAAGGTCAACTCCAGTCAGACAATTTTTAGTAACTAGAAGATTGTGATGGTTGCCTGGCAACTACAGCAGATATAAACTAGCTTTTCCAGGTGACTTGGGAGACTTACGGCATTTTCACTTGCTGCATTGAAAAGATTGCCTTTTAAAAGGGTCTGGCAGTTAGAAAGGTAAATAAATAATGGGTAACTTGGCCCATGGTAGATATAGAGACTGACTGATCTGCCTTCTTCCTGGCATGTTTATTTTCCTTGTTTCCATGAAGTGTCAATTTATTATCCAACTCTTGAAATTGAGAGAGACAGGCTTGATTCCTTTGCTGCATTTGGACAAACCAGAAGCATGTGTCAGCTCAAAATATATCTCCATCTTCCCAGCATCATCCCTTAAGCATTTGCCTTAATTCACAGAGGCTCAACAGGTAATAGGTGGGACCCATCTTCTACTTTTACTCCAATGCTCATACATCAGTAGGAAATTAATGCAGAGAGCAAGGTCACCCCTTCTGATCCAAGAAGAACTCTGATAAGAATGTGACTTTAAAATTTTAAATTTTAAAGCTTCTCTGTTTTGCTGAGTTACTCCCACCTCTGGGAAGTTTCTCAATACTTACCACTATTGCATTAAAGAAGTAATTCAACTTTCATATTGGCAAATTTGTTTGTTTGTTTTTTAATAAAGGTCAGCTTATTGTTTTTTCCCATCCACAAGCACAGGATACATTTAATCAGGACTCTCCATACTGAGACCTTTCTGAATAAACTCTAAAAGTGCATAGAAGGTATTGGCGGATGTCATTTGCTGTACCTAGACATAGCGGATATGACTTTCTCTTCTGGGATGTTTTTATCCATCTGAAAAGAATCATAGAATATCCTGAGCTGGAAGGGACCCACTGAGATCAATTGAAGTCCAACTTCTGGCTCTGCACAGGACAACCCCACGAATCAAACCATCATGCCTGAGAGCATTGTCCAAATGCTTGGTGCTGTGACCACTTCTGTGGGGAGCCTGTTCCAGCACCCAATCGCCCTCTCAATGAAAAACCTTTTCTAACATCTAAGCTGAACCTCCCCTGACACAGCTTCATCCCATTCCATCAGGTCCCTGCTGACACAGGGTATCTGGTAACAGTTTCACAGATGATGCAGAAAGGCATCTGTGGTAAGGAATATTACTGCTGAGTAGCTGTTTGCTTTCATTCCTATTCTCCCAGTATAATCTGAATATTGGCTGTTCTGAAAAAAATCTTTCTAGTCTTATTTTCTGATAGTGTAAATCACTGAAATAGGTAATGCTTCACCAATCTATGGTTTTAACTGATATTTTGTACTTCTTCTGAGCCCTTCCTCTCAGGAGCTGTATATTTTATAGAGGGCTCCAAAGTTTCAAATGCTTAACTGCTCATAATTGTATGGTTTAAAACCCATACACCCATTCTATTTCTTCAGGAAAATTATGGGGAAATTGTGGAGTTAATTTATTTTTATTTTGACAATCTCTGTGAGTTTATTTTTTTGTAACAGACTCCCACCAGGACATTTGCTTTGTTGGCCATCCCCCTGATTCTTACTCATAAACACTCAAACCTGTCAGCACTGTCATCAGGTTCTAGACAACCAAACCCCTGAACAAACCCTCTCTAGCTCTCCTTCCTTTCCTATCCCTTCTGAAAGCTTCAGAGCCACACCTAATATATATCTGTAGAAAAAGTAAGATTTCAAAAACCATAAACAAGTGTACTAGACTACTACTACTACTAGACTACTACTCCTTGTACATTATTCTCCATCATTAATGAGATGCTGTGTTTTTTAGCGTTTCCTATCCCTTTTAATTTACCGGTTATGTCATCAAATTTGACCATTAGTTACTGGTCATTTGCAAAGAATGGCAGGTAGAATAGCATGGATCCAAAGGCCTTCATGCTTGTCAGTGAATGGGCTTTTTTCCAACAGATGTGGGATTTCCACAAGGATTTTCATTCTCACTTCTCTCATTTTGTGCTAGGATTTGTCCGTGAACATACTTCTTTTGAGCATTGTTCTGGATACAGCTTGTGTTAAATGTGTTGCACTAATCTGTCACCTATTTTGAAGATAAGATGTTTGGACAGCTGCTAAAAATCACAGTACCTAGTGTTATGGAATGATAATTCCTTTTAGTGCCACAGACACTGCTGTTAAATAACTAATGTGAAAAAATAAAATATAGGACTAGTGAATTGTATGTACTACATCCAAGACATGGCAAGCATTTTTAAACAGGCATGTCTGTGTTGAGCAAATTTACAAAACACATTTCTGGTCACAAGAACACTGGCAGTTCTTAAGTTATAAGTTAAGCTGGCAGTTATAAGCACAGGCTTACACAATCATGCTTCTCTAAAATATCTTCACTGTAAGTCTTACCACAACCAAGCTGGGAAACTGATGGATTTGGGGACCCATGTGGAGGTGAGACAGGTAGTAAGTAGGTAGCATAAGGTTATGAATAGCCTTCATTCAAAGCAGTAACTCATAAGTAGCCCATAAGTAGTAATAGAGTCACACATGGCATTTGTCAGACTATTGAAAATGGCAGAAGAAGCTCAGAATATTCAGGAACAAAAAAAATTTATTTATACATGGTAGCACTAAATTCTTCCTTTCAAGATATACTTCTAAATACTGCACCTAAGATACATTTAGAATCTATTGTAGAATTAAACTTCATTCCTGATCGCTAGCCTAAAATGTATCAAATTTTACTGTTAATTCATACTTTACCCTTCTTCACACATATTTCAAGAAGGGTAGCTGCAGTCCTTGTGCTAGAGGAAAACCCTGAGACAAGACAGGCTTAACTTGGTTAAACCCAGCTCCTCTTGGACTGTGTGCCTGGTTCTCTGCCCCCCGTGCTGGACATCAGCGAGCTGACATGAAGTGGTGTCATGCTGTGAAAAAAATTATTTACCAATGCCACTACAGGGAACCAGGAGTGACCTACACACTGACAATTAACAAAATGCAATCATACACAAGAGAATAAATTGCAGCATAAAATGTTTAGCACTTCAGTGGGAAGTTCATGGAAAGTCATCTCAAAGACACTTTTATCCAATGTCAATTTTATTTCTCTAATACTTTAGCATTAAACGTTCTCTTAGGTCAATGATGTCTCATAAAGAATTACACATTTTACACCTGACAACACAAAGAATCAAGAATTATTTTTTTTTGCATTAAAATAGAAGGTTCCATTTTTTTCTTCTAATTTTTTTCTTAACTCATTTTTTTTCTTCCCATTAACTTAAAGCAACTTGTAGACCATGCTTTTGGTATCAGACAATAACATATTTATCCATCTATTGTGCCCTAGCAAAATGTTAAGTAGGTGACATTTATTTAGAATTCTGATTAATCAGAAACCATCTGTGTAAGGTTTACAGTGCAGTATTTGCCGGGGGGAGGGAGGGGAAAAGAAGTAGACAAATAAAGTAAAGAAAACTTTAAGTGCTGGAATATACCTTAGTGCAGAAAAACTACAGAAACATTTTAGCAGAAATAAGTTAAAAACAGATTTTTTTAAAGAAAAGTTTACCAAGGTAGAAAAGTTTTCAAGAATAAAGAAAAAGAAAATAAAAAATATAAAAAAGATCATATGTAGGCAGATTTGCTATATTAAATATGTGGTAAGAAGTCCCACTGATAAACTGTCACAAGATCAACATGCATCCATTCATAAAGCCATAAATGGCACAGTGAAAAGGGCTGCTCTTGAGTCTCCCATTCATTGTATGGCTGACCACATGGTACACTTGTCTAAGAGTTTGTACCTGCTTTTTCTCCTAGCTGTTGGATTTTCTTTGTTGCAGGAACATGAAGATTTGATTGTTTTGGTCAGAATTAGATGCTCCTGAAATGTATCTTTACAGCTGACTATTACTGAGAAGGTGCCTGGTAGGTGATGCTGCTTATAAATTATTGTCAGTTCATACAAAAAATCATTCACACTAAATATTTTCAAGGTAGCAATCAAAAAAAAATCCAAGCACAAAACACAGAACTGGTGCTAGCTACTTGTACCTGCAACCCAGCTAAGCTGATCTTGAGGCAACAGCCCTTCTTCCTTTTTTTTTCCAGCCTTGCATTCAGTACTGAGCAGCTATCAAAGTTCTCTTTCTGAGATAATCTCCCAGTCTGTCACACAGTTGATAGTCTCTGCCTCCAAGAAGACAGATATTTGCTAGTAGCTTGACAGCAAAAATAATATGACATTTCTTTGCAAATTCTTCTTCTTAAGGTCACTTAAAAGCAATATAATATTGCTACAGTGTAGGCCTGCCTTTTTTTCAATCTAATATTCACTAGTAAAATTTTATTAAAAAATCATTCAACAAATTTTGTCTGTCTCTAAGCCTCGGTGCGCAACTATAGTTCTGCAAAAGTGATTGCTCAACTAATTTGCCAAATATTTTGTGTTTCTATACATTGTCTTGGTATTTATAAAACATTGTATAGCTTTCAGTGTCAGTGTACACATTTAGTTTTCTCCTGCAGTGAAAAAAGAATTTTTCTAAGACAAGAAAAATAAGTTAAAAAAAAGATACCAAATGGAAACTCTGATCTCTCACAAACACTTCTCTTTGACTTAAGGAACAGAGTGACACAATAAGGCATTAGCCTACCTATTTTGATGAAAAATACTGTAAAAACAGCATTTTTTATAGTGTTCTTGCTTAAACCAGATGACCTAACCTTATTTAACATAACAGTCCTCAATACAAACTCAGTCACTTTTTGTTAACTTCAAACCTCTGGCTACTCCCTCAGATTGTCTCATGACTATCTGAGAGCCTGAAGCCAGAGCCACAGCAGTGACAAATATTGCCAGCACTGAGTGTCAAAGGACGCCTTTCATCTGCACACAAGGGCAAGCACCAAGGGTGCCACAGATTTAGACAGAAAAATATACATCAGTAATAATGGGTCAGTAATCCAGACAAAATCTTTTGTACTAAGGGCATAGGTATTCTTGTGCCAAGGTGTTAAACATTTATGAAGGCTTTTAAGGAGATATGTTGATTTTCTGAATGGTTTTGAAAGCGTTATTTGGATGCATCAATAGGTTTTGACTGTTTCTAGTTTAGGAAACATACTGTGCTTTTCACCCCAGATCACCTTGCAATTCTCACATTCATCCTTATGTGACATAATGCAGCTGAAACCCTAATAGCCCTGGAGCTATTATGCAATGCTAATGCCTTTTTTGTTTATAGCAGAAATCAGCCATTTTCTGTGAAGCCTGGTTGTTGCCCTTCTGAAGCATCCTACAAAATGGCATAGATGTTTTCTCTGTTCATTCTAACAGCCCTGCAAATACGGTTCCATTGAAACTCTGAAAGAAGGGCTTAGCCTAGTTAATGTTGCTGATATTTCAAAACTAATTATAATTATTAATTATGTTATGCTTTAGGTTATGTCTTCTGTACTTGGAAATAGTAATACAACTGTCATGCAGCCTTTCTGAAAAAATATTTTAAAATTATTATTAGAAAAGTAGCTCTTTTAGAAAAATTTTAAAATTCTATGATGATGTCAGAAATCAGAAGCCCATGACAAGAAGAAACTATAAATAGAATTTACAGTTATTTGCTTCTAGTGAAAATCAAGGGGACTTTTACCCTTGACTGCAGCAGAAAGGAAGGTAGGCCTCCAACAAAATGCTTTTTAAAATCTCTATCACAGATATCAGGGAACCTACAAGGAAGGCAAAAACAACAGCACTCTTCAGGTGAATGAGCAGATGAATTATTTGCCTTAAAATGGAAAAAGCTATTCCTAAAACTTTAATCGCCAATGTGCCCTTTCTAAGTGTTGTTGGGGTGATACAACTGAACATTTTCAAGTGACATGTCTGCTCTACTGCAGTGGGCTTTCTTTATTCAACAAGAAGTAAGCTTGCTAATAATATACTGGGAAGAATAAAAAATTCCTGCTGTTTTACTGTGCTGATCTTTCAGGCTAAAATACTTCTTTTGTGGTCATTTTCCCAGACTGGGCTGAGTTACTGGGTTCCATATGCTGTGTAAGTGACATATTACTTTAGGCATGATGTGCTACTACATCTATCTTTATGCTAAGCTGGAACATGATCCTGCCTTTAGAGAATGGGGAGAGCACAGATAAAATGTCTTTTCTGACAACATAACTTTACAGAGGAGGGGGTAGACAGGGAGGTTTTTCCTTTGTTTCAAATAATACAAGAGTTCAATTCAGTCAATCAGGAGTTTCTTGGATTCTTTGAATAGACCTTCTTTAATGTGAATTGTAAACTTCTTTGCTCTAAGTTAAGTTTATAACTATAATGATTTAACTAAATAAAACCCGAAAACCCCAAGCAACTCACCAACATACAATATCTCCACATATTTTATGCCTGATATCAGCTTTCACTGAAAAACTCTTAGCCAGCAAGTGTTTATATAGTGGTGAGTTGCTTGGGGTTTTCGGGTTTTTTTGTTACGAATCTTACACAAATCAGGGTAGCTGAAGCCTAAAGACACTGTCCTGAGAGGTACTGGGCAATCTTTTTACTAGGGAGAGAAACCAGCTTTGCCTTGTCTTTTCTGCTTGGGCCATCTGGAGGTGTAGCTGTGCCCTCTGTAGGAGGCATCCATCCCCATCCATCCATCCTTCCGCCCACATGCAGGAAGCCATGGCAGTTCTTGTGGGGAAAAGGCAGCTGGCCAAGCAGAATCATGCCCTGGGCTACATCCAGCTCCCACGATACCAGAGACCATCCCAGCCAAAGCTGCTCATGGCTGTTTTAGTTAGAGCTTTGAAAATACCATTAACCTTGGCAGAGTACAGGAGCTGGCATTTCACAGAAGAATATTCTTGTCCTAATACTTGTTTGGAAAAACAAACAAACAACACCACACACACACGTATACCCTTGCATGTTAATTCCTCTGAATTTCTTTAACTTATCAGACTGCACAGCTCCTGTGAAAAATTGAGTAAAATTACTGCATTTTGGAGGGATTTCCTTCTACAATTATTAGCGTCTACTGCTTTTGGTTAATTGAGCAAACAATGCCCTTGATAGCCATTTCCTTTCACCATAGTCAAAAGCAAGATAATTAGTTAATTGCTGGAAGGGGTTGTTAACTGCTGGTAATGAGCCACTTTTGAGGAAATTACTACTACAATACCATTAGACACTGCAGGCATGCATGAAGGGTAGAAATACTGTTTTTGATATTTCTACACTTTTTCTCCTGCAAGGAAGTTGTAGCAGATGTATTGTTGAGCAAGAAAACAACTACCATTTAGAGCACAAAAAGATTATCCATATGGTAAGAATTATTCTTAATGTGGCAGAATTGACCTGAATGTCATGAATTTTCGGTTTTTAATACAATATTACAAATCCATTAATCTTTCATCCTAAAATATTGACCACTTGATCCAGCAGTATATATAATAGCAATACTTTGCTACAATTTACATTATCAAGTACAGTGTAATGTATTTTTATGTCATTTACACAGGAGAATTTTAAAGAAAACCCTCCTTCTAATCTACACCTGATTTTGTAAACAGATTTGCACCATGACTAATGGATGGATGGTCCCATCACAAAGATAATCACAATTCTCACTAATGACTGCTGTCTGTGGTCAGATTTAGCAGTACCCTTGGTGTGTATCTCAAGACTAACCAAAGAGGGATAAGTTATGCTTGTATCAAGTATATACAAGTCAAAAGAGTTTTTAGAAGGCTAACTTATGGTGTAATTACAATAAAAATAGGAATTAAGCATTCAATCAAACTTTCAAGAATTTTTAAAAATCTTAATGGCACACTAAAAGACATTTCAGTCTGAATAAAAAGGTCCCTGTGTACTACATTTCAGATGTTCATACAGAATCCTATAATAAATATTTTCAATGTATTAAGCTCAATTACACATAATTATCTGTGCAGAGTAAACCCAGTGCAACATACATCATATCTTACGAAAAATAATTTTTCAGGTGTACTGTGAGTTCACAAAATCACAGAATGGCAAAGCTACAGTATTCCTCAGGCAGGTTCACCTAGGGCTGATCGCCCAAGACCATGTTCAAATGACTTTTAATGTCTTCAAAACTGGAGACTTCACAACTTCTCTGAGCAACCTCTGACAGTTCTTGGCAGTTCTGGATGTTCAGACACACCCTCCTGTATTTCGGTTTATAGCCATTGCCTCTGGTCCTGACAGTGCATGCTGCTGAAAAGAGTCTGTCTCCCTCTTCTTTACAGCATTCCTTCAGGCATTTCTGTGCAATGATCCCCCTGCACCTGCTCTTCTCCAGGCTGAAAGGTGCCTCCTCCCTCAGCCTGTCCTCACAGGAGAGGTGCTGCAGTCCCTCAGCCATCTCCTCTCACTGGACTCTCTCCAGAACGTCCATTTTTCTCTCTCCTGGGAAGCTCAACACTGGACACAATGCTCTGGAAGTGTCCTCCCTGTGCTGAGTAGAGGGACAGGAGCAGCTCACTCGGCCTGCTGGCAACAACCTTCCTAATGCAGCCCAGGATGACATTTGCCTTCTTTGCTGCAAGGGCACAGTGCTGGCTCGAGTTCAACTTGGTGTCCCCCCAGGCCCTTTTCTGCACAGCTACTTTTCAACTGTGTATCAGGAGCAAAAGCTCATGTGAAATTTGGTAAAAGGCAACCACATTTTTACTGTATCTGCAAACAGAAAATAGATTTCAGCAGCACGTATGGCAACCTCCACCTCTTCTGAGTGGTTCTATCTGTATGCAAATAATCCACACTAGGAGATGTGTCTCCTAGTCTGAGCAAGCCTTGGAGGGGAGTTTTACTGGCCATGTACCAGCACAAACATCTACTACCTATCCATGTCTGGTCTGTAAAGGGTTATCATATTCTTTTTCAGGAAAAGTCCCCCACTCTAGAAAAAGTATTTCAAGAGTTGAAAAAAAATGTACCTCAACATCAGATAAAAGATTAGTAGAAAATCCAGTGAAATAGTACCAAGAATTCTGAAGTTACTAACAAGTTGAAACAAAATGAGTTTCTATAAATCAGTGTATGCTGCCAAGAATAGTAGCTATTTTATCCAATTTACCTCTGTATCACAAAGAAATTACCCTTTATTAGTTATATTTTTATTGCTATCTATCTAGTTACATTAGATTTTCTTATAGATTACATTTTAGCTAAATTCTGGGAATATTTCCATTAAATTTGATTTCTATAATTACTAGCTAACTATAATTTATTGATGAATGTTCTCTGTGGATTAATATTTAATATATAAGTTCCCAAAAGGAAAACATTTAAGTCACAGGGAAAAAAGGGGGATTTTTTGAATAATATTACTTGTCATCCTGGTTTTCTTTGATGAGTAAGTCAGAAGTAGATTTTAGCAAATAAGTATGAAGTTAAACTGTGGTGTTCAGGCAGTACATAAGAGAAGTCACAAAAAGAAAGGTACCATATTTTATATAGGTAACAGATTAACTGTTAGTTTACTACACACATTAAAGGACAGGAAGGACACACCAGGAAGCAGAAGTTGATGCATAGAAGCTCAGAAATTAAATTGTCTGTATCCACATTTCCCATTTGTGGGAATATAGATAACACCTGCTTAAGATACCTAGGATCAAACACCTTAGCTCCAAGCACCTACTAAGTATTGAGGAGATTCAGAGCAGCTTGGAAGAGCTTTTGGACTGAAAGTGAGTACATCTCTGTAATTCTGTACAAGAAATTTATTGTATTTCTGTACAAGCAACATAATTGTTTTAGGTGATTAATTCAGCATAGTCCACAGCCAGAAAGGAGCATAAGCAAGAACTAAAGTCTCAGTATCTCAAAACATTGTCACATGCTTTCCTTAGGCCCAAGCCTTTGGCAATAGCTACCCTTGCCCAAGATTAGCTCCCTACCTCTCTCACATAGCTTTGCAAAGGAATTTGGAGAGCATTTTAGCTCTCTAAATTTAGGCTGCCACTCTAGTTCTTCAATCCAGCTGTGAGACCCTCAGAAAGCCCTGCTTAGCTGCTGCTTAACCTGAAAGACACTGAATTCATCTCACCACCAAAATACACCAATGAACTCTTCTAGATGCCCATGTTTCTGACGCTGGATACCGGAATCCTGAACATATCCTGAATATGCCAAGCAGCTGAAAAGGTGAGCATGGAAGATTCTCACATTAGGCATCCTGCCACTTTACTTTTCTGTCAGGATTAATCTCATAGTCATCCTTACATGCCAATAATTCATTCAGAGTTAAGATATCCTATTATCAGAGGAAAGGATGTCAGGTTATCTCTGAATAATTCACTTCTGGATCATTTTTTGGTTGGTGTGAGATCTGCTTCCCAAATCGGACATAAAAGTTAAGTAAAGACCTGAATCTTTTCACTGGGATACAGTATAAAAGAGAAACATTGTTTCTGCCTTTTTTTATCAGAGAAAGGCCATTATAAACAAGGATTAATAATCCAGATCCAACTTTATTCTGTCTACTTTAGCAATGTTGCTGCTCAGCAGCCTTTTCTTTTTCATCATTGGTTTTTCCTACAGACTTGTCTTGGGAGACTTTTTACTATCCTAGTGCCTGCCTAGGTATAGGACCCTGACATTTTCTGTGTGCAAGAAATTCCTAAATCTGGACTGACAATTTCACTAGAGAACAAGTACTTACCAATCAGCACTAGTAAAGTTAATACAACTTGGAAACTGGAGTTCTTGCTGCTCCGTCTTCCATGTGCCTGAACTTTCAGCTCAGTACTGCCTGCTCTCAGGTTTATGTTGCTGTTTCACTGCAGTAAATCAAATCCCTGCAGCAGATGGGAGGTTTGTTCCACTCTGATTCAATACCAAAGTCTTGCTGCTTTAAACAATGCAGGATCAAATGTGGTTTGGGATATCACAGTTTCTGGGAATGTCACAGGGAGAATCTGAGCAGGTCCAGAACAGTTTGCAAGCCCGTAGCCTCAGCTAATAGTTCCTTCAGACAATTATTTTCTTTAATTTCCATTCAGTGACCCATGCACACCTGCAAAACGTAAAAATACAGTTGTAAGAGGATAGAGAAAAATATTAGAGGATTAAAGGAGTTTGTTATGAGTGACCATGAATAGCAAATTAAAAAAAAATATTCTGTTGTCCTTAACATGCCACACAGAAAATGTATGTACCCTGGAAAATCAGCTGTTGCCAGGATTGTCTGGACAACAGGCATTCAGTTAAAGTCCAGTCCACTATATAACCTGTAAAAATATAAAATCAAGGATTAGCCTTGTCTGAGATTTAACTTGCTAGTGATCTAAAATGGTTACTCCACAGAAGAATTCAGGATAGAATAAATGGATAATATCTATCAATAGCTATTGGGCTGCAAATAAAAAATAAAGAAATTAAAATAACTTTATTAAATTTAGAAGTGTTAGGGAATATGCAGATTTTTTTTTTATTTTAAATGAATTTCAGAAAAAATATATACATTTTATTTCCATAGCTGCAAGGATAAACCCACAGTCAAGAAAAATAATCATTCCTGTTGCAGATTTCCAAGTTATGAACTGAAAGTGAGTGACCATGAAGTTGAGCAGAATAACTGAAAGTCAAATAAGATATTTGCATAGCATTGACCCATAACAGCAAATGATAAATTTATTTTCAAGTGTGATTATTACTAGTCAATTTGGTTGAACAACATTTGGGGGAAAATATTATTTTAGAATTTTTTTTTATTTAGCAGTTTTCAGTATTTAAAACACTTTAGAATATTATTTTATTTAAACTCTAATATATTCTCATAATAAAAAGAATTGCTGATTTTTTTCATTATACCTTGAACATGTTAATTACCATATAATTTCTTAAATATATTGTGTTTCAGAACCTATATGCTTAGTTTCAGACCAGAAATTAGACTGAGTTTTGGTTGGTTTGATTGGTTGGTTTGTTTGTTTTGGTTTCTAGTGGGTCTCCCAACACTTTTGATATACATGAACTGAACTAGTATTATCATACTGCTTTGAAGTCCCCAGTGAGGTAGAATAAACAAAATATATTTCAAGATGAGATTATGAACTGGAAGTTCTTATGGGAGATATTGTCATTCTCTTGGTGCAGAATTCGACAGTTTTGTTTTGATCTAGGGTTTGACAGGTTATTTTCTTTTTGATTTCATCCTGAAGAAAACAAAATGGTTTTTATATGTCCATACTTTGTCATGGGAGATGTTGGCAGCCCAGATCAATAAGTAATGTAGCTGACCTTAGGGCCATGCCATAACCATGTTACTCAAGCTGGTTTACATCTGACCTGTTAGTCTGGATGCAGAAGTGAAGTACCACTGTATTGTTTTCAGATATTATTTGAAAGCCCTGTCACAGCTATAACTTTTCCTTGTGCTGAAGAACCATATGAGCAAGCCTGGAGCTAGCTCAGAGGCCTTCAGGAGGAAAGCAAGTTTTACCCTGTTTTGACCTAGTCAGAAAACAACAGGTTTTGAAAGCATGGGGGAGTTAATTCTGCAAAATTTAATTTTCTTTGAGAAGATATGGCTATAGGAAGAATATGTAACATTTACTATTGTTGAAGATAAATGGATGCTTTTATTTTTTCTGTTCCTTTTATATAATTTAAATGACATAGTGCAAGCTCCTTTCTTACAGTGTAAATGGATCTGCCAAACAACAGGATCATTTCAGAGAGAATGTGATTGTGTTTGACCTGGAAAAAATGTAATGTTGACAGAAACATGACACTGTGAGTTATGAATGTTCTTGATATTTCATCCAGGGTTGAGTTCAGTATAATCACAGAACCAGACATTTAGGTTGGAAAAGACCTTTATAAACATCAAGTCCAACCATAAACCAAATGTTCTATGATAATAGTCCCTTATATAGGAACCATATCATAGGCACCTTGCATTGCACAACCATGTAGGTAAGAAGGCCCATGAGGTGCCTGTAGCTGACTTTTACTGGCAAACCAGTCCCTTTACTGATGGAACACGACACAAATCCACATGTATATCAGTTAACGTGCTACCAGCACATGCCTACAAAATTCAAAAGGATAATAGCATAAGCAGTTATTCTCTATTAAAAACCTTGAAAGCAAGCAAATGATTTATCTAGGGAATTTGCTACTCATAATTCCAAATTTATACTTGGCTTATAGGGGATGTTCTATACATTATTCTTTATTTTATGTTGAGGAAATAAGTTTTCCAATAAGCAATTTCCATTAAAAAAATAAAATTTCAGTGTCAAGGGATGTCAATAATTCTGATGTCTTGGTTGTGAACCTACAATAAAGGATCACATTTGAATAAGTTAATATTTCACAATAAATATCACCATCATACATATCTTGAGAAATCTACAGAAGAGGAAAAAGCAACTGGAAAAATGTCAGAGAAATAGTCCAAAGATGCAATTGCTTAGCTCATCTTAAATTACCTAAAGATTAAGAAGATTTGAGGTTCATCAGTATTAAGTGGGTATTATTCAGCACTTCAGCATTGTCAAGTTTGATATCTATTACTCTACGCCAGTGCAGAACAAGAAAAGTAAGCTGAGTGCTGCTGGAAATGGGAGGAAACTCAGCTTTTAACCCTGGGGTGTTATATAAGAACTGCATCACTCTGCCTGTCCAAGTTCTGCTGGCATCAGCCGAAATGCTGCAGGAGGAGCTATCCACCACCTTGACATCCCACGTGAATCCATAGCAAACAGCAACCACATCCAGAGTAAAACAGTTCTACTCTGTAAAAAAGAAAGAATCAAAGCAGCCAAAAGTGGAAGTAGGGCAAAAGCATTTGACAGTTCATATTTAAAAAACTGCATGTAGTGATTTTTTTCCTTGAAATGTAACTGGTCTTATATTATAAATTTATTTTTAATATTTTTTTTTATTTTTTAATAATTTTAATTCAGCACTTATAAATTTATTTTTTCATATTTTGACCTTCTAGAAAAAGTCACTATCATTTGCAGATGACATTTTGTTAACATTATTGTTAGCCTAGATTGTTTTCATTTTAATCATTACATGTGGTAACTATGGGGAGGTCTATCTTTCTGTTTTCTAGTGTGCCTATTATATAATCACAGAATAGTTTGTATTGGAAGGGACCTCTTAAAGGTGACCTAGTCCCAGCTCCCGGCCTTGGGCAGGGACACCTTTCACTAGAGAAGGTTGCTCAGAGTCTCATCCAGCTCGGTCTTAAACACTTCCAGGGTTGAGGTACCCACAACTTCTCTGGGGAACATGTTCCTGTGTTTAACCATCTTCATTGTAAAAACTTCTTACTCATATCTGCTCTAAACCTACCCTTCTTAAATTTAAAGTCACTTCCTCTCATCCTGTCACTCCAGGCCCTTGTAAAAAAGTCCCTCTCCGTCTTTCTTATAACTTTTCTTCAGGTACCAGAAGGCTGCAATAAGATCTTTACATAGCCTCTTTTCCAGGCTGAACACTCCCAGTTCTCCTGTCCTTTCCTCACAGGAGAATTTCTCCATCCCTCTGATCATCTTCAGGGCCCTCCTCTGGACTCTCACTCCAGCAGGTCCATGTCCTTGCTGTGCTGGCACCCCAGAGCTGGTGCAGCACTGCAGGTGGGGTCTCAGCAGAGCAGGGCAGAGGGGCAGAATCCCCTCCCTGCCCTGCTGCCCACACTGCTCTGGATGCAGCCCAGGACACGTTTGGCTCTCTGGGCTGGCAGTGCCCATGGCTGGGTCATGCCCAGCCTCTCACCCAGCAGCACCCCCAAGTCCTGCTGGGCAGGGCTGCTCTGATCTGTCCATCCCCAGCCTGTGCTGGTACCGGGGGCTGACCTGACCCAGGTGCAGCACCAGCACTTGGGCTTGTTAAAATCCATGAGAATCCCATGGACACACTTCTTGAACTTATCCAGGTCCCTCTGGATGGAATCATGTCCTTCAAGAGTGACAACTGCATCACTAAGCTGTGCAGGTGTCATCTGTCATCCCTCTGTCATTAATGAAGACATGAAATAACACTGGTCCCAGTACAGATCCCTGAGGACACCACTTGTTACTGATGTCCATCAGGACACTGAGTGTTTGACCACTACCCTCTGGTTGTGACTGTCCAACCAATTCATCATCCACCACACTGTCCATCCATTAAATCCCTCCCTCTCCAATTTAGACAGAGGGATTTTGTGGGAAACAGTTTCAAAGGCCTTACAGAAGTTCAGACAGATTAATAGATGATATAATACCTATGATAGATGCATAGCCCTTCTCTTGTCCACTGATGGAGCCACCCTGTCACAGAGGGCCACTACATTGGTCACGGAGGACTTGCCCTGGGTGAAGGCATGCTTGTTGCCTCAAATCACCTCCCTGTCCTCCAAGTGCCTTAGCATGGCTTCTAGGAGGATCTGTTCCCTGACTTTCACAGGCACAGAGGTGAGGCTAACAGGTCAGCTGTTCCCAAGGTCCTCCTCTTCTTTACCTTTCTATGAGATGGGTACAATTTTCCTTTTTCCCAGTCACTTGGGACTTCACCTGACTGCCATCACATTTTAAATATCTTGGAGAGTGACTTGGCAAGTCTGTTCTCTCAAGACTCTAGGATGCATCTCACTGGGTGCCAAAGGTTTCTGTAAATCCTTGTTCCTCAGGAGGTCACAAACCTGATCTGCTCTTGCAGTGGAGGGGAGATTGCTCTCCCAATCCCTGTCTTGCAGTCCATCCACTTGAATACAAAGGACTTCTCCATATTTAATATAGCTGATAGGTCCTAGAGAAATGTTATTATTAATTTATTTGCTGTTTAATGTGTCAGTTTATGTTTGAGAAGGCATCTGCATGAGTACATGGGTATGAGAAATTATAAGAGCAGTAATCTGTCCAATTTGTCCAAATGCCAATTTAGACATTTTTGTAATTAGAGTTTTTTTCTGTCATGCATTTCCCAACTTAAAACAAGGAAAATGAGAGGGCATGCAAAATTATACACCAAAATTTCTATTCTACTGTGAGTAAAACAGCATATTTGAATCCTGGAACAAATACATAACTGAGAGAAATGTATTTACATGTTAAAGCAAAGGGTTATTAAACCTGTACAAAGGACTCAAAGACTAGCTTATTTTAATTGTGTTCTAACTTATAGGAAAATGGGTAACAATGAAACTTAAAAAATGGTACGGTGAAAAAAAATATCCTTGATGTTGAAAGAAGAATAAATAATTTTATATGATTATGACTAAGTACTCATGGAGTTTGTTTACAGATCTGTGAAAACAAAAACTGCTAGTACTGATCAGTATTGTAATGCTAGTGTATTGTGTTGATGAGACTGCAATGGAAATTAAGCCACTGGATTAAATGGAATGTGTTTGATTAAAAACTTGAGTCACATATGATAATACAGGCTCTAATTAATTGTAATACAGTCCTGCCAAGGAGCTATGTTGATCACTGCTCTTCGATGTTTGGATTAGAATATATATTCAAATTCTATTGGGATGCGTATAATTTATACTTTTCAAACTCCCCCCTTGGCCTCTGATCCTTAAAATATATATCAACATACTCCATACCAATTCTTTTGCAAGGAGAGAAGCACAATTTGAACCGTTGCCCAGACAAAAGGTGAAACAGTGAATCTCTTCTAATCTTGGCAGTATTGTTACTCAGGGACTGCAATAAAAATTTTTTCACAAACTCAGTGTATGCCAAGGAAACTTCTGTGATAATCCAAAATTTTACATGAATAAAAGACTGTCCAGAGGCTATAGTATCAATTTTATTTAAATATTTGAGATTCATTAGTACACAGGCAGTTTACTAATGCTTTATCCATTTGTAGATTAAACAAAGGCTCATTAACTCACATGAGACAGTTCAGTTTTATTTTTAGCTACTGTATGGCTGGTGCAATGCCTCTTCTTTTAGCATTTTCATTTTGCATTGCCTTCAGTCCTGACATGAAAGTTAACATTAATCTGCCAACTCATTCTGATTGGATTGCTTTGGAAGTCACTCCAAAGTCACAATGGCTAAATGGGATGAAGCTGTAAGACAGAAATGCATTGCAGTTAATACCTCTGCAGTACTGAAGCTAAGCCAAGGCCAGCCCTAATTCCTGAAAGAAAACAAATCCACAATAATCCATCCCTCAATTCTGAACAGAGTGGCATAATGCCAAAAAAAATAAAACATGTATTCCTTACTAAAACACTGCATCTTATTCCACCATGGTTTCTCTTGGCCTTTTATTCATGTAGTTTGAGGTCAGCGAGCAGGATACATGTGAAGGTGTTATCTGTCCTGACACTTACAGCATTCCAGTGTTCTCTTGAAATAAAGAGGACCTGGGGAGAGAATGGTTGCTGGAACAAATAATTTCGGTTTTTGTTGTGACAATTAGAAGGCAAAAATTAAGATAACTCCTAATTCCCTCCCCTCAGAATTTTTCTGGGAATATTTTCAGCCATTTAATCCATTTAATGTCCATCTGGCTAAAACTAAAACTGGTTTTGATTTTTCATAGTCTGGATCAAAATTTGGCTCTGCACAAAGCAAGGATGATCCCACTCATGTCTAATTAGTCTCAGTTTGGAGATTTTTATTAGCATGCTGATTTTAGCCCAAACCTAGACTGTGTTACTTAGAACTTATTTTTCCCTAAAGTGCTTTTGTGATGATAACTTATTGTGACAAAAAGAACCAGTTTAGACATTTCTATCTTCATCCAAAAATGTGTGCTCATGTAGAAATAAGTCTTAAAAATATCTTACTAACATGAAATGTCCCAAAGAAACAGATAATCACATTGGGATGAATTAGGTGGCTAGAAAGTATTTCTAGAGGTTAAAACTAATTCAGAAACCCTTAGGAAGCCTTTGTGATACATTTTTGTAAAGTAAGCCTCATGAGTTATTTAAAATACATTTTGCAATCTTATGTCAAATCAAAATATGTAAAGAAATTGTTCATTACCTGCTCAGAGCTGAAAAGCAAGGATAAAGTGGTAAAGTGCCTCACTTTTTTCAGGGTTGGCAGGCCTTGCTGTGAATGAAATCCTGGTAACTACTGTAAGGCCTTGAAGTTGCACATCTCAAAGCGTCAAGTGTTTTGAGAAATTATTTTTAAGTTGCTTAATAGAGTACTGGGAAAAAAATCTGTTTTCAAGCACTAGATATACACATATAGAAAAAAATATTTTTTGCATATTATTCTATATTAATCTATTTAAATCCCTTTCTCTGACCGCTAGTCAACTTTGTATAATTTCTGCTATCTTTGGTAAGACTGCCAGATTGTCATCATTACAAGAAAAGAAAAAAAATCTGAGTGGCCTACAGAATTTATACAAGAAGAATGCTTACTGCAAAAATTTCAAAAGGAGTCAAAACTTGTCATGACTTGGCATAACTTGTCAAATTTCGTGCAGAAAGCTGAACAAAGTTGAGCTTTCCCCTCCCGCTGTGTTTTAACACCTGTGGTACGCTTGAGTTTGGTGCCATTTTCAGTGCATGAGCAAATGGCTGGAGAGAGGTGCAAAACGGAAAGTAGTTCTTCAGTTCTATGTGATGACATGGCCAAACTTGATGATAAAAGAAATACAAGTTCACGTACAAGCTGATATTTGGAACCAGTGCGATCAACACATCAGTACCATGCTGATGCAGCTGTTTGCCGCTCTTCAGATGGCGATAACTGCAGATAGCTCTGTGGTAGGCACTCACCTGTGTATGTGCATGTAAGATAACATTCAGACCTATTGTTAACATCTACTTTTAAAGGCTGAAAACCTTACTTACCTCCAGCAAATGCTGCAAACAATTGATTCCTAAGTGAACTATAAATAATGTTCACAGCACAGAGCCTGTGCAACATACAGTTTTACTGTTACTGAGTATGCAGAACCTGCTGCCTCTGGTAGCTGTATACGTCATGCACATGATAGGTTCAGGCTCCAGTCACCCAGAGCCTAAGATCTGGCATGTGTTTCAGAGCTAGAGTATTTGCAGATTAGTGAATACTACCCACAGGGCCAGGTATGATGTGGAAACTTGAAAATACAAAGTGTCTGTACTGACATACTAAATATTACTGCAAAATAATAAAAAATATATGCTGGGAGGAGATGAGGGGAATGACTGAGAAATGTTGCTAAATATAAAGCAATTTATGCAGCTGGAGGCCCAGCCTCCATCATGTGCAGGACTTCTGCTGTAGAGAGATTTTTGAAGGAAAGACTGCAGGCATGGAAATGAGATGAAACTGGGTTTAGCAAGGATAGAGTTTAGCAGATAAAGCTGCTGAAAGGTTGATCAGCATCAAAGCAAGCGTGGTAGAAGATGGGAGCACCTCTGGAAGGTTTCAGCCATGCTGATTTGTCTCCCTTGAAGTTAGCGAACCAGGCCTTGTGCTGTTTTCCTGTGCCCTTCTCTGCAGGGTCAGAGTGTTTGGCTTGATCGTGGTTCTAGGAGAGAAGGATCTTCCACATATTACAAGCCAGAGCGATGAAGTCTCCAGCACCACCATCACAACAGTACAGCCTTGCAGCCTGTTGCCGATTTGGCAAGAAAATGCAACACATGAGTTAAGAAAGCTCCTCCTATCTGATGTACACAGAGTCAGCTCAGTGTCTGTTCAAGGCTGCGTTCTCCCCCTGTTCCAGGAAGATTTACTGTCTTGGCAGCAGAAGCATATGAGATCCTGGAGCCAAGAGTCGAGTAGTGATGTGGCGTTCTCGTTACTATTCTGCATCTCACATGGTAAACTCCACCAGAACCTGGAGTGCTGTCGTGCACACACACTTTGATTGCCTCTACAGGAAGTCAGCTTGGGTTTACTCACATCTAGTGGCTCCAGATACATGTGACGAGAATGCATCTACTTTTACAGGTGTGGGAAAATAATCACTATATTTGCACTGTGTTTTTTGTCAGCAAGCTTGGCAGACCAAAGCCAGCTGCTCTGACCTGTCTTGGAGTCTGTGCACCTGCAACATGAGCTGTCCAACTACCTGCACACTCTGGGTCACCAAGTTAATGCACAGATCCGGGCCTGTCAAATACCTGACTGTGGTGTTAAAATTTCAATACATACATCAAGCTACAGAATAAATATTTGGGGTTTGAGCATTTGTTCTGAGGAATTCAACAAACAAAAGGCATAATCTTCTTCTGATTACTCGAATTTTTTAACATTTGTCCAGGCAAAGCTATCTTGAAGATCACTCAGATATTGCTGTCGAAACCCAAGGTTATAGTAATTTTCACAGCTCATGTGATAAATGGTGTCTTTGCTATATGGGAATGAATAATTGCATATGGAAACACTGTAATCTTGAGTTGCAATTGGTAAAAAAATCAGCTATTGCAGTCCATAGCAAATTTTTAAAATGTTTTTACGTGCTCATGGTGCTGCAAAAAAATCCCTCCATAGGTACTGTGGGAAAATTCTGAAGCTGATTAAACAGAAATGCCACTACATGTGTAAAGGCTTGAATTTAATTATCTTGATCTGAATACCAAAAATGTACAAGTGCATTCTTTTGCTACCCTGACATAGCACCTGTAATTGAAATTTGAGGTCTGTATTCAAGATCGTTTTTGACCTCTGTAGTAAGGACAAGAAGTTTCAATGAATACAGAGTCCTGGCTTGAACCTTTGCCCTCTGCTTTACCCCATTCTATTCACTATTCTGTTTCAATCTGCTGCTAAGGGATTCTCCCATCAGCTTTCAAATATCTAAGCATCACATATAAAACTGTGTGTGTTCATTTAAAATTAATCTCCAATGTGCCACTTTATTTTTAGTGTACCAGTTGCTAACCAAGAAAAATAATGTTTGGGCTGCTCTTGGAGTCAGTGGAAAGCTTCAACTACTTTCCCCTGAGATTTGTCTGTTGTGGGGTTAACATTTGCAGAAGAAGATTTAAAATGTCTGCTAATTCTGGCTGGCAAAGGATTACAATACGGTCTTTTCACAGAAATGCTGTAGATTGTTCATGTTCTTTTGGCTTTTCTAGGGCATGGTTAAGGACTCCTAAACCTGTTGTTATCTACAGGATATTGAATTTTGTTAAATTATGGCTTCACTGAGGGCTTTTGAGATATTTTTAGCAGAAGTGGAAGAAAAAGAGGTTATTAAAAGGGCAACTAGCAGATGATTTGGCAGCATTACACGTAAAGCATAAACACTGTCTTCTTCCACTGTCGCTTCTTGCTGTTCATGTTTCTCTGACCAAAATATGTCTGATATTTGCATTGATCCATTTAATAAATTTAATAGAAAGGGAGAGGGAGAGGGAGAGGGAGAGGGAGAGGGAGAGGGAGAGGGAGAGGGAAAGGGAAAGGGAAAGGGAAAGGGAAAGGGAAAGGGAAAGGGAAAGGGAAAGGGAAAGGGAAAGGGAAAGGGAAAGGGAAAGGGAAAGGGAAAGGGAAAGGGAAAGGGAAAGGGAAAGGGAAAGGGAAAGGGAAAGGGAAAGGGAAAGGGAAAGGGAAAGGGAAAGGGAAAAGAGGATTTTTTTTTTAAACAATTTTTTTTAAACAATCACATTTTCTTACTTAAATACAAATTTGATGGCAAGCAATGTAGACTGCTTGAGCAAATATTATAGAAATATTTTCAAACAGCTGGGATTTTAATTATAAAAACAAAGGTCTTACTGTTATTCATCAAATTATT
This sequence comes from Poecile atricapillus, assembly GCF_030490865.1. NCBI lineage: Eukaryota > Metazoa > Chordata > Aves > Passeriformes > Paridae > Poecile > Poecile atricapillus. The sequence goes on along the minus strand of NC_081249.1, from coordinate 152,201,445 downwards.
TCTGCATATACTTGAAATGACTCCACATTTATATGATTTGCCTAATATAGCCTCATATTGTATTCATTGCAATGATATAGCCTCAATTAAAAGATATTACAAAACAATGGAAGACAAAGGCTTCTGTCTAGAACATTGATAAGAGGAGCTAGTTACAGGAAAAAATTTTCACTAAGTTCACCAAGGACTTTGGAAAAAAACCTGATGAATACCACTTCATTTTCCTTTCATGCTTTTTTAATGAACAAACACAGGTGGAAAAAGCTACAGGGTATGTATTGTAAGGTAATTATATAAAAACCTAGACATTTTGCGGTATTTGTGTAGATTGCCTGGTTTTCATTTTTAAAAATCTAATTTGTATTGAGATTTTGTTTGCTAAACATGAAGAATATGTTCTACAAGCGCCTGACATTTGTACAATAATTCAAATTCCTCCAGGTGCATTGGACAAAAGAACTCCATCAGCCGGATTTCTTATTGCCCTGAGCCTTCAGTGATACTATCTGTGTACAAGATGCCATTAAATTATTAGACTGTCTTCCAGTGGTTTAGAAAGCTGCGTAAAAGCTTGGCAAGAGGTAGCACTGATGGTGATCTCCTTAGCTCCTCATATGGCTGTGGTTCAGACAGAGAAAAGTGGCTGATGAGCAATGCCTGCACAAGCTAGTTCAAAACTGCAGAGAAGGGCTTAAAGAAGCTTGAGTGTAACAGGGAAATCAATGAAAATGAAAGAATCCCAAAAGTATCTGACAGATTTTTTTTTTCCTTTAGTGAAATTACGGACTCTTTTGTTTAAGAGGATGTAGGATTAGCTATGGTAAAAAATTACATAAAACCCTGTCAAAGTTTTATCTGCTAGTTCAATGATATCAATTAATTTAAATGCTGAGATCTGTAATGGGTGTTTTTTATCATGTAAACTGATAGATGCAAGAAATTAAATTAGAAAGTTATTACATAAATGAAAGAGTTGAATTTTGGTACAAAATGGAATTAGATATTAAGTGATATTTTGCCTAGACAAAAATGTTGTAAAAACATAAAATTATTTAATTTGAGAAAGAACTTTAACATCATCGAGACCAACCATTAACCTAACGCTGCCAAGTTCACCACTAAACCATGTCCATAAGAGTCATATGTACACATTTTTAGATTACCTTTAGGGACAGTAACTCTGCTACTTCCTTAGGCAACCTGTTTCACTGCTTTATAACCCTGCTGGTGAACATTTTTTACCTAATACCCAATCTACAACTCCCCTGGCATAACTTGAGGCCATTTTGTCTTGTCACTTGTTACCTGGGAGCAGAGACCAACCCCCTGCTCTGCCCAGCAGGACTTGGGGGTGCTGCTGGGTGAGAGGCTGGGCATGACCCAGCCATGGGCACTGCCAGCCCAGAGAGCCAAACGTGTCCTGGGCTGCCCCAATTCTGAGGGCCCCAACATTAGAATGATGTGGACCTGCTGGAATCAGTGCAAAGGAGGGCCACATATATGGTCAGAGGACTGAGTACCTCTCTAGTATGGAGAGACTGAGAAAGTTGGGCTTGCTCAGCCTGGAGAAGAGAAGGCTCTGGGAAGAGCTTATTGTGGCCTTCAGCTACCTAAAGGGGGCTACAAGAGAGCTAGAGACAGACTTTTTAGAAGGACACATAGGGATAGGACAAGAGGGGATGGCTTTAAACTAAAATAGTGCAGATTTAGAAGAGATATGAGGAATAAATATGTTTGCTCTGTGGTGGGTGAGGCACTGGCACAGATAGCCCAGAGAAGCCGTGGATGCCCCTCCCTGGGTCTCTCTAAGGCCAGATTGGATTTAGCTCTGAGCAACCTGGTATAGTAGAGTTTGTTCCTGTCCATGGCAGGGGGCTTGGAACTAGATAATATTTAAGGTCCCTTCCAACCCAAACCATTCTATGATTCTATGAGTCCTGATTTCTTGGCTTCTGGAAACTTTTTTAATATGAACTGGAAACACAGGAAACATTTATACTTATTTTCTTCCTCTTTTTTTCTTGTTATATCCTACACGGTGGTAAACCTAGATCTGGATTTATTCCTGGCACCTTAAAATCCGATATAAATCTTCTTGCTGCAGAAACAGAAGATGCCAAGTAGCTTTGCTGGAAATGGCATCCCAGCATCATGCAGCTGTGTGACCATGTAGAGAGCCAGGATTATCAGAAGTGAATAATGGTTCTGTTACCCAAATGAAACTTCTCCATGTGTCAGACAGCAGGTAGAGCCATAGCTTTAAAATCAATATCTAAATATGTTGGAAGAAGCATAATTAACATATTTGGAAAATCTTAACTTATCATTTAGGACAAGGGCTGCTGATAAAGCCAGTGAGTGTTGTCTTGTGATAAATTGCCTTTGCCACACAGACCTTATCCTCACAGGAATGTTTGAAAAGATCCCCACCCAGATATTATATTTCTTCTGCCACAAAACTAATTGAAAATACATTGTGAGGTTTCATAACTTACAAGATGCTCCATACATTCATCTTAATGATTTCAGGTTGTGGAAAGAAGCACGATTCTTTCACTTATTTTGAGTGTAATGCTGTGAAAATGTATTTTTTTTCCTTCTGTATCAAAGTGATACTGTAAGAAAACACTGGACAGCTGAACTAAATGAATAGTTGAAAAAAATCAGCTCAGGACTGGTCACTCATAACTGTATATTTCATTTCCTCTCTAAAAAAACTTAAAAGTCAATTATTCCATAATTTCATGAAAATCCAACTAATTTTTTTTCAGGAACACCTTTGCATTGTGCTGTGAATGCCAAATGTGGCAACTTGAGCACAAGCAAACATGGAATCACCTGTCACTCATTTCTTCAAAGGCAATCCAAGAGACAACACATGCCAAATTCTCCTTCTGTGTAATGTGGAAGAAAAAAAATACACTGTGTGCTCCTAGACACTATAATTCAGATTTTTATTATGCAGGGAAAAGGGCTTTTGTAGGAATAAAAACCATTACCACCACCAAAAGTTCAAATAATTGAATGTACTCTAAAGTCAGTTTTTTTCTGTGCAAATTCAGTATGCCAGATAGGGAAGAAAAAACTTAGAGGAAAGGAACAGTCTGTTTCATATAGAGCCTGCACTGTCAACTCACAGTAGAAAATTTTCTTCTAGAAAGGAGAATTTTATATCTTAAGGAATTAGAAATGGATTCAGGCACAAGATCATGCAGTAGAACACTCTCAGTTTTCCTACAGAGCTAGACTAGGCAGTGTGAAAGGCAGAATAGCACTAGTACTTTTCACACCCAGTTACTCAACAGTTGTGGGAAAAGTCTCCACTGCTCACAGTCTTTAGCCTCTGTGTAAGACCATATGTTTTCAAACAGCACCAACAATCTCAGGTTTTTAAAGGAGAAATAGCAATCCAGGATAGCAAGTCAGCAACTCACAAGAGTTTCTGGTAAGCAAGAAATCATATGTAATGATATGCCTAATTTTACTAGGTCATAATATAATAGGACATTGATGTGCTTTCTGAAGTGAATCTCACAAAGAACTTCTTTAGTATTTATAAACATAGATTTTAGAAGTATATGCATGAAAATATTATACAATTAGTGATATATATTCTGAACCAGATTATTTGGTACAAGTTCAGTTTTACAAAAACAGTTTTGAAAAGTTGAAAATAATACAAGAAAACTAAATACAGAAAGTAAAGCCACTTGTGTGAGTATTTTTAATGCTGTCCTCCTTCTGCAGTGTAGAATGGTGATTTTCTTCTCAAATGATTACTAATGAGATGGAGATTGCATGCCTCTATTTTTAAATCAAAAGGTGTCCTTAAGGAATGCCACTGGATAGTGCAAAGTAAAAGATCCTCTGTGTATAAGGACTGGTTTAGTTTCACTACTCTTTTGGACATCAATATTTTTTTATTGATAAATATACTGTCCAAGTTCTAGGACTGGATTAGATTAGAGCAGGGTTTAGGATGGGATATAGTAGCCTTATCTCCTCTTTTCACTCCAAAAATTATTTGATTTTCAGCACAAAGGACTGAAAATCTAACATACTCATTGGCTGTGTATGGGTACTGGATTTGCTGTCCATTGACTTGACCTGACTGTTTATTTTCTTGTGCTGTGCTGTCTGTACGTCTCCTCACTTGGTGAGATTGGAAGAAAGAACACTGGGAATCTGCTGCTTGAAGTCACTTGATGTCAAAGCTAGTGAGGAAGTTGCTAAAAAATAACCTGTTTCATAGAGAAAAATGGATCAGAATCTGTCTCAGAACTGCAGAGGAGAAGTCTAAAACTCAAGATGTGCTTGTGCCACCCCCAATAGCAAGTAGCAGCCCCTAAGGTGTGTGGGAGGCCTCAGGAAATCACCACTGGATACTTAAGGAATTTACTGACCTTGAGATTGAAGAGAATACCGAGGAATGGCAAGATGTAGAAGGTGGGTCAGCAGATTTGAACTCTTTATTATGCTGTAACAGCTGTTGCTATCAAAGCAGAAACATTTCCATTCCTCTGATTCCCACTCTGAGCCTGAACTAATCCTATGGCCTGGCCAAGGTAAATAGCACATAGATCAGGCAGACCATCATAACACTTTTAGTAGAGGTCAGTTGTATGAACTACATTGCTTGAAATGTCCAAAAAAATAATTTCTCTCTCTTAATTGACTGTAATGATCTATTTGTTTGACTAATTATTTTTGTGAAGAAAATCTTCTCTTGCCTTTTGCCATAAAATTACCATGAAAATGTCCTCAGCTTGGTGCACTGCACTATATATATTGCAAAAATATTCTCCACCAGTATAAAGAAAGGTTTTAAACATGTCACTCCTTATTAATATCACAGCATTAGAAACTAGAGACAAAAAAGGAGGAGGGCAAAATTGTTGTTGCTTTATTTAGAAACAAAGTACATGGGGAAAAAAATGTCTCACTTATTACAAGGCACATGGTGATGTCACATTCCACAAAGATTTTGGTGCAAGGAGTATAACAGTCTGTATCTGTTAATTTTTATAGCACTTAACACTAACTGGAGCAGAAGGAAAACATGGTATTTCCCTTTACTGCTAAATATAGGAATCCTACGGAGCCTGTAGGTAAATTCTTGTTATCTAAGGAATCTCTCATTACTCAGTCAAGTCTGCAGAGGAAGACAAGGTTATCACACGCTTTTGAGATGCCTGATAGAGCCTGTTCAGAAAAGTCTGACCCGAGCTCATTCTTAAGATAAATTACCTCCTGCAGTGTGTTCCTGGGCAAGCCATACTCTGCATGGCAGCTGTAGGGCAGCTGTAGGGCTCTACAGCAGAATGATACCTGTGTGCACACACAGCCTCCCACATCCTCCTTTCCCTTAAAAGGAAACCTGAATGGCCAAGAAAGAAAACTGCTGCAGTGTAGTCCCAAGTTTTCCATGGTCTGTGTGGCTGGAAATGGAAGCTGCAGGAGGAGCCAGCCAGCCTGCCGTGTAAGCACAGGCAAAGGATGGTAATGGAATCTCAGCACACTGAGCTATTGTCTACATAAAGGTGTGCAATCTTATGTGACACAAGTACTCAGAGGAAAGGGTATTTTTTTGATTTGGATCATAAACACCTTCTGGCAATATCATGATGTTGACAAGACATTCAATTCTGTACCCACATTATAATACACCCATGGTATGCAATTTTTTAGTCAGAAGTCTTCCTTTAGTCAGAGGCCACACTTTTTTTTCACCTTGCCAGATTTGTAACAGTGTTATTTTTGATAGAAATTTTGAAATTTTTTTGTTCACATGTGTAACAAACATGAGAATAGAATTGATACCTTCAGATACTGATAGCTAAATTATTATTGATTTTAAAAAAAGTTATTTATTCTGACAGTTCATAAAGGAGTCTGATAGCAACTGCTGATACCAGGAAGCATGACATTATTCAATGCATGCATATAAACAAAATAAACAAGGCAGAAAGTTATGCCTGGTTGAAATCTCTTTCAGCTGTTCTGAAACGAAAGTATGGAGTGATAAATAGGCTATAGTCTAAGTATGATCTACTTCACTGTTTGCAGCTCATGGGTGATAAATATTCCTGAATTACCTGAAAGCTGATGGACACTTGAAACATAACACAGAATTTCCCCTGTGTTTTCCCTGATTTGTCAAGATTCTGAAATTAGCAAATGTTCAGTCATACATTTGAAAGCGTACAGCACTATTTCTGCCTCTGGCATCTTCAAGACAATCAGAACAGCATGTGACTGCAGTTATTGACTACTGGGCAATATCACTTGCAGGTTATTCAAAGTGTTTCAGGAAATTTGCTATTGTGTAATTTCTATACCAAGTACTATACCAAGCCTGCTGAACTTTAGGGTTATGTGCTGTAAAAAGAAGTATGGTACAAACATTTTTTAAAGTAGACAGTTCAAATATTGTACCATCCTGAAAAAAGGTGTTTCAAGGAGAGATCCCCAGCTTTTGGACCACCTTTCTTAGGTGGAAGGCAACAGTTGTCTAAAGACTGGAATAGTGAGATGGACTGTGCTGAGTGTAGCTAGACCATGAATCACAGCGCCGTGGCAAAGAGACTGTCTTAATTTATAGTGATAAACTGAATCACAAAGCAGAATACTATGAAAAGATGAAGATTGGTCTGTGGTCAGTGAATGCAAAGAAAGAAGCAGTGATTTCTAAGCTGCCATCTTAGTCCAAAGGATTTTGGAGGTTTGATGCAATCAGTAGATACTCAAAAGCAAACTATGTCTTACCCTGCATAAAAACCTGTACAAATGTTTAATATCACATAGATACTGTAGACATTTTTAAAATTTTGACAAATCCATGTCTGCTTCCCACTTCTATATCAGAAACTGGGCATAAACATTGTCTGACAATCCATTTGATAGTAGATTATAGACTGCATATCTGAGGATTTAAATGTCCCAAGCAAAAAAGCTCCCCTTCTTCTTCTTCTTCTTCTTCTTCTTCTTCCCTTTTTCTCAGAAGAACTGTAGAAGTTAAAAATTTCTCATTTTAGTGCCTCCAAGGATTGAAATGTCCAGGATCAGTTTTCCCCAGCTGCATACACTCTTGTGTGAGTGATGATGGGCTCAGCCATCCATGCGATGCAGAGAGACACAGTGCTCACATTACGCTGCCACAAATGTGTTGTATCCTCATGCCTTGTGGAAGAGGGGAATTTGGTAACTAAAGCTCTTCATAGCTAAAAGCTGGCTGCTTGGCAAAATACTGGTTATGCTCTTAAGTTTCTTCAGTTGTGCTGAAATACTAATGGGGATAATGATTCCTACTGCAGACATTTTAGAAATGGTTTTGATGCTGGGAAAAATGGTGCCAAACCTTTCCCAGCATTTGAAGTGCTGTGTTAATTCAACTTTTCTTCGTTATTGGGAAAGCCCAAATGCACCTTTAGTGAGTGTTACAGATGGAGTAAAGGCATTACTGCTTTGCAGATTACTGTCTGTTAATATGCTGATTTGGTGAGAGAGAAGAATGATAATATCCTAAAAACACAGCTACAAGAGTGAGAAGAATGGATTCTATTTTTCTCTCTTCATGTTTAAATTTCTCCCTTCCGTTTCTACAAAGAAAGCAGTAGTTTTAGTTTACATGTGTCAAAAGGCTTGGTGCAATGAGTTTTTTAAAAGAGGGTATTTTGATACTTGTATAAACAGTGCCTAAAAATATTTTCGCATGCTATTTTAATTTTTAATTAGTACTGTTCAGCCAATCCCCATTTATTCACAGATTTTGCAAACTTTTTCTCTCTATTTTTAAGGGAACCATGAAAAATCTAAAAAAAACCAAACACATTTAGAAAAATCTAAAATTGATCTCTGCCTTAACCTCTCCTGGTAAAGTCATGCAAAAAACACGACCCTTGGGATAGCTACAAAGTGGGGTACTTAAGGATACCCTCCTTCATGGTTTTTGCATATGAAAATTACACAAAGGCTAAGAACATTTGGTTATATAAAAGTACTGAGACATGTAAATATCATATGTCTGGACTGCAGTTAAGGGAGAGAGAAAGGAGCCTCCAGTGAGCCATTCATTCCACTTAAAAGAATTAGTTGCTTGAGAATTGCAGAAATAATTGTCCATCCCATTCTCCTCCCCAGAGATGGAGAACTAGCTTAGAAATTACACTTAATTTTCAGCAGATGAAATGTGTTTCTATGGAAAAGAAAGTAGAATTAGTTTTCAGTTTTTCTTATAAAATCTAGAAAGATCTAAGTGATCAAAGTTTGAGAGGTTTCTACCCTCTTTGTGTGAATATTTTATTATTTTTTTGCTTATCATACTATTTCTGTCAGCTTGTTCTAGGTTTCTTCAGATTGGCTGTGTGTTTTTGGCTGCATGCTAATACAACTCAAAATTAGGTCCCATATGGTTCTGGACACCACCCAATACTAAAATCAGAAGGAAGCATTACTTCTAATGGAGAAATTCAAATCTATTCTATACTCATAAACCTGAAAGCACTCCAATTCAAAGTTCTTTTTTTGTCTGGGTTCTACTTAACATCAGAAGTCTAAATGTAAAATACATGACAAAGAGGAAGACAATGTGGAGAGAGGAAAGAGTGAGTAGGCAGAATTCCACTCTGCAAAGCCAGGAATAGATTTGCTGCTGTTAGCAGATCTGCCACTAAACACAGCACACAGTGCTGTAAATATCACAGCATGGCACTATCTGCCTCTTACAAAAGATCACACCAGGGCAGGACTGATGTGGTCTCTCTACTGTACACAGCTCCAGCAAGAAAAGGCGGGAGAGTTGCCATCATGCCCATACATTTTATGCTGTGAAAAGACTGCAAGATATTTTTATAGCTGTCTGGTTTCCCTCTTTTCCTTTAGGCATCTTTCCTCAGGCAGCCTTCCAAATGGAAGGCCATCATACAAGAAAAATAAACAAATAAAATAACCAGATTAGCACTGCAAATAAAAAATGTAGGAATTTTAAAGAAACAGGTTAGAAATATGGGGTTTGCATGGCTTGCAGTTTGAAAGGTCAGAGAGCATCTAAAACCTGGCAGCTAATATCCAGTGCTCACAGATAATGTCCTAAACCTGTCTTTCATGCTTTATTCTTGAAAGGCATATAAAATAGTCAGTAATTACAAAAAAATTTGGGGAACATGACATTCTTTGCTTATTTTCAGTTTTTCTTGAGTGATGCTTCATTAAGGATCAAGCTTTTATAATCCATGTGTTTTGCAGGCACATGGAGACAAAAAGGTTTGCAAAGCTCTTCAAAACAAATTAGATAAGACAAATTATAGACATCATTGATCATAGATAAAGCCCAGTGTAATTGGCCAAATTGTTTTTAATGGAATCTGATCCAAGTAAGAATTTTAGAGGCCAAAACCAGCATTTCTTCAAGATTTACTGGGAAGTATCCATTGTTGCTATTGTCCTCTCTTCACCGCTGCCCATGACTCATCTTCTAGAGCACTGCAGCTGCTGGAACTCCAGAGAAAAATGTTTCCAACCCATTTTGTGCATGAGTGGGAGGACTGAGAGAATCCATAATACTGCACTCTTCTGGGAATACAAGTACTGCCAGCACTAGGATTAGGATAGATGGGGAATTATTAAGGCCAGCTGATTCAATGTAGGATTTCCTCTCTCATCACATCTCTGAACAAACACATGTTCTTTTTTCATGGCTCAAGAGGTTCATGCAAGGGACAGTATCACAACCCCATTTATCCTGAAACTCCTGCTGTGACTTAAGACAGGATTTTCACCAATAAAAGGCAATACTAAGTTATTATTTTTTTTTTACTGTAGCAACAGAAGGAACTAGGTAGGTAAATTAAGAGATTTGTAAAGACAATTGTCATATACAAAGAACATCCTACATGAAAAGAGATGATAAGTGGACAAAAAAAAAGTGAGTGAATTAAGCTAGAACGGGAAATGGAATAATAATATTAGAAAAGAGGATTATTTAGGTATACATGACTGGGAATGGAGATGTGCCTTAGGAAGCCCAAAGTAAGGGACTTCCAAAAGGGAGAGAAAAATCTGGAAATTCTTTCTGACACAGAGAAAAAATGAGGTGTGAAATTGCAGAAAAACTCAGAAAAATGAAATAACTCTAGGAAGCCTTTATTGTTGTTCAAGGTATCAGAATTGTAGATATTAATGCTATAATCCTACTTTGCATCTTATTTTGCTTTTCGTGTCTCATCACTTAGAATCTTTCTGGTACTCAATACTTCATTTTGACACTGGGAAAGAAAGAACACATATTTTCCTGCTGATCCCAATCCCTCCAGTTATTCTGAATTTTGACAGTTTTTTTTATTTGTGCACTGTACTGCAGTACAGCCTTACCAGAAAGATCATGGTAATATGTAGAAAACCTTTTAATAGAACTCTGCATCATATGTGCCCTGAAAAATCATGACTTGAATGTTTCAGTGTACACGTATCGAACATGGACTCAGTCACTGAGGTAAGAGAGAAAGGCAATGAGAACTCATTATTTGAGACCTGATAGAGTTTGGCAGCTCTGCAAGAATAACAGACTTGTTTCTTGAAGGGCAGAAGGTCATGAACAAAGAGAAAATGGATGTATGAGAAGTATAGAATATATAAGAATATGATGTCACATATTTAATTCCACAGATCTGAGGAATTGCACACACTGATTGACCAGGAGAGAGAGAGGAAGAAACATAGGCTTTCTGCAGAAGTATTCATCAAGCAGAAAATGCAGTGGATGGTGTTGCAGAGTGCAGGGTGAGAGAACACACAGCTGAGGAAGATAACAGGAAAAATAATGTGTATTGGTAGATTAAAGAGTACAGAACTGATTAATTGTGACTTGCAATATTGCACATTGGCATTACTACAGGCAAAATAGAGAACAATTTCTTGAAGGGTGTGATCAGCAATTTGGGTTTTTCTCAGATTTTTAACTTAAAATGTGCTATATTATTCTTGCATCAGGCAAGACAGTACAGATCACAATTGTACCATCTTCAGTAAAATAGTAAAAGATCCAGTGTCCAAGTGCTGTGAGTTAACCCTGACCAGCAGCTCAGCCACATGGCCACCATCTTGCTCACTCACCCCAGTGAGATAGAGGGGAGAATTGGAAAAGTGGGAACACTTGGAGTTGAGATAGGAAGAGTTTAATATGGAAAGGGAAACAAATCGTGTTTAGGGAAGCAAAGTAAGTAATTAATTCACTGGCAGGCAGCTGTTCAGCCATTTCCAAGAGGGAAGGGCTCCATCATGCATAAGAGTTACTTGGGAAGACAAATGCTTTAACTCCAAATGTCTCTTCCACCTTTCCTCCTTCTTTCCCTAGCTTTTTATTACTGAGCATGACATGATGCGTCATGGAATACTCCTTTGGTCAACTGGGGACAGCTCTTGTAGCTGTGTCCCCACTTTCTTGTGTACCCCCAGCCTGATTGCTGTTAGGTTGAGGGTGAGAAATCACAGAATCACAGAATGGGTTAGATGACCACAGTGGGTCATCTGCTCAAGCAGGGACATCCTAGAGCATGTGGCACAGGATTGATCCAGACAATTCTTGAACATCTCCAGTAAGGGAGACTCCACAGCCTCTCTGGACAATCTGTTCCAGTGCTTGGTCACTCACACAGCAACAAAGTTCTTCCTCACATTCAGGTGGAACTTTCTGTACTTCTATTTCTGGCTGTTGCCCCTTGCTCAATTGTTTGGCAGCAACGAGGGGAGCTTGATGCTGTGTAAGCACTGCTCAGCAGTACAGTAACAAAAACACTGCTGTGTTATCCCTACTGTTTTGTTTACAGATGTGAAAAATAGCAACCTACCAGCTGATAGGAAGAAAATTATCCTTCAGCTCTGTGAAAAGAAATAGGATCTCTCCATGTTATCTTTTCACTACAAAATGTGGGAACTTATGGAGAACTAACTTTGCAAACAAGGATAAGGAGAGGAAACCTAGATATCTGCATGTGCAAGAGAGGACTAGCAACATCCTGCATATAATTTTTGAGCATCCTTTTTTTAATGATCTGTGGGGAGCTCTCTGTCACACAAATGGAGCTTCATTTTCAGTATGGGACTGGAACTGCCACCATCAATATTGCCAGCTCACGAGGCAGTGATTGTCACGCAATGGGGGAAATGGCTGAAGCAAAACCAACCCCTTAGCACTTCTCCCCTCTGCACTTGCCTTCAGGGATGCCTTGAATGAGTGCTCAAAGATTATATAACCTGGCAGCAGCTCTTTTAGGCTGGTTTGTGAGCCTACAGTATCTGCTATGGCTTCCAATGGGTAAAGCAGATGTGCTTGTTCAGAGTTATTTAAATATTTCTGTCATGGATGTAGCTTCTTTCAGAAGCCAGGAATCATCAAAAGTTCACATTTTTTTCTAATTAAAACAGTTTGCAATAATTAAATTATATGTGTCTGTGTTTCTGCTTCAAAAAGGCTAAATCGTTGGCAAGCATCCTAAAGCAGGATTAGACTGCAGACCAGCTCAGACAATGCTTCCAGGCATAGAGGATGTACTGCAGAATCAGTTTAATAAAGTCTGATTAGTTTACTTTCTCTGGTCAATTTGAAGCACTGTGGCCATGGGATAAATCATCTTTTTATCTCACCATGCTGCTCTTTTTCTTTCCTGAATCATATTTTAAAAGCACTAAACATATTTTTTAAATATCTATTTATTTACAGATGCAAAGAAGCATAACCACATAAATTCCCCTTTGTCCCAATGCTGTTTGATATAATATCTCAGTTGAAAGGCTTGACTTTGCTCGCAAAGTCTGTACTCAGGTTTCCCTTCTTGATATATCTCTTTTTCCTCTACATAAATAACCTTGTTAGTATTACAGGAAAACAGTCCTGAATCTCTTATCTTGATTTGTCAAGACAACTGCTTGTACTAAACACAAAGTTAGATGTTTCTGACAAATTACTCGTATAAGCAGGGTGTTGAACTCCAGATATTTGTGTTAACATATACATGGACCTGAGTATCTTTAAACTTGCTTTATTGCATACTATGTGGAACAAATAAAGAGGTTTTCAGAATGGCTGTGTCTAAAACTCCTTTATTTTTCAATGCTTACAGCAACAGAGATTGCATTTTGCTATTTTCCTACCTAACACCGTGATAAGTAGAGGCTCTATTTAAGGATTTAACACAAAACATGCCTTCCTCTGACCTCTTCTTATCATGCTGTGTTATGCAAACAGACCTTAGCAGACAGTTCAGGTCCTTGAAAATGCATTAGTCCAATCTGGTCTGCCTTTCACCAGTCTGTGTCCAGTCAAGTTTTTCAGTCTCTGATGTGGTCTGGACTTTCTTACGTTTATATAAAAATTCTCTTGTATTCTGTACATTTGCATTACATTTTCCATTGGAATAAAATAAAAAAATTCACCTTCTTCTAAAATTATTATTTCTATATAATACCATATTAATAGAAAGAAATAAATAGTGTTCCCCAAGCAGTCTGTAATATTCAGTAAAACTGCCTGTGGTACCTGAAAGTGATAGGAGCAGTGTCCAAAACAAAGGCCATCTTCTATGTCAAGGAGCAACCCTATGAAATGCTGCTGAAGTTTTTGTCTCATTGTTAAATTCTGAGCAAGAGCAATCAATGGTTTTCAGGCTCATTCAAGTGAATTGGCCTAGGGTGGGGTTAAAAAAATTTAAAATTGCTTTATAATTGTCTACTGTCACAAGAATGAAGACTTGTGAAAAATAAAGGGGAAAAATAAAATCAAGTATTTCCAGAGGTCCAATTAAAATGCATTGTTGAAGTTTGTATCATTAAGTTGATAATATAAAACAGATCATACCCATGTGGTTTGTCCACACATTCTTGTGTTCATATGTTCTTCTAGTTTATTTTCTTCTAACTTAATTAACCTATAATTTCCATCAAATTTGTTCACTGCTTTCAAGTAGGGTTGCAACATATGGATAGAGAAATAAGGGGAAAAGAAAGAGAAGCAAAACCTTTCCCTCATATTTTCTGAGGAGTCTTTGAAGACTAGACAAGGAGCCCTGACACATCTTGTCAGGTTGCTGCTAAAAATTAAAAAAAAAAATCAGACTGCAGTACTCATGTGCTGCTTTTTTTAATAAGCTTTTTGCAATTTTCTCACTTAGCACTAGCTACCATTAATAGCCTGTGCACAGTAAATAAAAGATTTATCTCAAGCTTCTACAGGGAGATGCAACAACCGAGGTATATATATAATTTTGAAAGCCTGAGATGTCTAGTCTGGCAAACCATGTTTACTGAGTTTCCTCTGAGAAATTGTTTCTCTTGAGAAACTTAAAACAATTGAACATTGATGCACTTTGCAGCCTGGATTTGTGGGGCTCATCTCCTTGCTAGTAAAATGTTACTAGATGCTGTTAAAACTTGGTTAAACCTTACAAACCAACTCACTCAGCAAAACAGGTTAAAATAATCTGGATAGGAGCCAGAAGAGATGAGACAGGATTATTTAAATCTAATATGTGTTAGAATACAGCTTAAGTCCTCTGACCCTAATCACTTTCCACCGGAGTACATCAAATTAGGATCCTGGGACAATTTACGTAGGAGTCTGAGTAAAATGTACTAGCTTTGTCCTGCGGAAGAATTCATGGAAAATTCTTCCATGAAAAAACATGGATAGCCTCATATTAATTCCAGAGGCTATTTATATGCATAAGAAAGCCCAGCATATTAACCTCAGCACTGGTTCTGACTGAAGTATACATACAGTGAACGATGAGATGTTCTGCACCTTTAACAGCCCCTGATGCTGCTCTTTTTCACATTACTTCATAAAGTGAACTTTGTGTAATAAGGATTTCTGTATAGTTTGTAGGCTTTCATTTTCTTTAAGCATTCTCTTAGAATTCTGTTTGCTTTCAAAACTGCCTTTCTCAGCTAATGGTCTGAAAAAAAGCTGAGGTGGGCTTGGATAACATGATCCTCTCTGCTGTGCATTGTTAGAGAAATGTCAATCAGGGCATAGTAATGACATTGCTTTAATGAGGAACTTGAAAATCTTGAGAGAACTGTGACATGGAAATACTCAGAAGTGCTTTGGACCTCTTCAATTGCCTCCGTTACTCCAAATAAATGGGGTGCCTTGAAGTAACTAGAGAGGATCATTAGTGCTGACACTAAGGGTTGTTTATTTGGCATGGATACATTTATTCCTCTGTGTTCCTGATGGGGGTTATTACATAGGTTAGAGGTAAAATATGGAAATTTTTCACTTTGCTTTACCTGATTTTCCATTCTTTCATTATGGCATTTATTTTTCTCGGGGTGTTCAGAACAACGCAGTTCTCAAAACAAGACTGAGCAACTTGCCATCAAATCACTTGTAAAGAACCACATTTCTGATCATTTAGTCATATAGGTGTAAATAAATAGTCCTCAACTTTTTACTGTGTTTAAATCATGGAAAACTAAGTTTTAAGTGAAGTCAGGTAAGTAAGCAATTAGATTTACTGGGATAGCTTCTTAGGAACCTCCTAGCTGCTTTTGGCCTCTTCTGTCTCACAGGAGTCAATGCAGCTATCTTCTTCTAACTTAGGAATATTCTATGAAACACACCAAAAATAGAAGGCAGTTGAAATAGCTGTTACCTGGATCTAATACAGCTCTTTAAAAGTTACAATGTATAGTTTAAAAAATAAAAAAAGCAAAAAAAAAAAAAAGCTAGCCTAGGAAGATTTGTCGTCTATTTTGTTACTGGTAGGAAGGATACAAGATGATTTTTCAGAGCAATGAGTTCAAAAAGAAATATGTGTTTAGAAGACTAACATGTATACAGTGGTGCTATTTTGAACTGGCAGGAGCCAAATGTCTCTGCAGTCTTTGACTTTCTGATTAAGATGAAGTTGGTCATCTCTCACAAGCTTTTAAAAAACAACTGCAGCTGTGACAGTCTGTTTTGTAAGTTAACATTTTCTGTTATTTTGTCTGAGTGAAGTCTCTTGCCGGGTAACAGAACTGTGGAAGCATTTCTGCACTCAAAACAAAAAGACAAGAAGCTCCTGGCTTTTCACCAGAACTGAAGCATTCTAGAAAGAATTTCACCTGAGATACTGCAATGGCAGCATTTACTTTTGTGAATGAGAGCTACTGTTTCCACTTAGGAAGCAATTCCCATCAGCCTGTACATTAAGGACTTTTAAAAAGGTTCCCTATCCCCTCACAAAATCCTTCCATTTCACAATAATTAAAGTAACACATTTCTCAATGATCTAAATAATATAATAAAAATGAATAAATCATTTGACCATAAGGCCACATTTTAATTTTTATTTATAGTCTTATAAGGGACAAAAATGTTTAATCTAATCAGTATCTCCTATTGTTCTGCTATTCTTGCTATGCATCAATGAGGCTGTGACTTTGAACTGTCTCTAGATCCAAATTCATATTTATTTTGAGGCTTAGGCTAGGATCCATACCAGAATCAGCCATAGTAACATGATAGTGAATGTAATTAATGTCAATCATCTGTTTCAGATACCTGTCTCATTTCAATACAACTCCTTCTGGAAGCAAGAAATCCTTCACAGATAATGAAAACAAACTTTGGTTAAATGCAATTCAGAACTGTGATTAACCACATAAAGCTGAAGAATTTTCTGCTGCAGTGGTTGCTACAGCTCATCTCCAGCCACGTAGAGGAATTCTTTTAACAACTGCAAAAATAATACTACAGAGCTTGCTGTGTTCCCTTTACAGAACTGAGTAAAAGCCCATTGGACTATGGTTTTTACCTATCTTCTCCTCATCTAGATTTATTCCTAAAGCTGATAATGAATTGTGTGATAAGAAGGGTACTCATAGGAAATAATTTTTACTTTGTAGAAAGGTGCAGTTTTTAATGGGGAACTTCTCAAATCTAAAATGACCAAATTCAATAGATGTCTGTAACAGTCAAGGTGTCAGGACAGCACTCAGTCTCAGCTGTTAAATTAATCTCAGTCCATAAAAGTCCCAGGAATACCCAAACCAGGAATTTATAGCTTTCTCTCTTTCTTCTTCTCCCTTTCAGATTTCTTTGTGATTAATTCCTAACAGAATAAATCCAGATGGACTGGCTTAGGTTTGCTGACTCTATTGTGATGGCCATTCTTATGTCTCTGATTTCTGTTTCAAAACTTCAGTCCTGTTCTTCTTCCTTTTCTGTCTTCTTCCCATCTGCATAACTAGCTTTATTCACAACTTTTTTTTTTTTTTCAGGCATGTATAGATTATACTTTCAATTATTGCAAGTTTTGCAGTTCTTTGCTGTTTTCTCCTTTGAAGTTCTGCTTTAAGTAGTTAAAAGGTTTTAAGGGGGTCTTGAAATCTCACAGTTCTGTTTGCATATGGATGAGCAGAACTGGGGCCCAGTCTTACCTGATAATTATATATGGCATCACTGGGAAGGAACATCTGTAGCTATGTTGAGGATATGTCTTTACTTCCATTATTTCTTATATTTTGAAAGAATGATTTATTTCTAATGGTAAAATCCTCACCCAATAATTGAATTGCAGCTATTTAAATAGAGGAATATACAAAATTTAAATGCAGAAAATTAAACTTTTTTTCATCATGTTAGTTGCTTGTATTTGTCTGACTTAGTAGATCATATATTTAAAATCTAAACTTCCCACTGTCTATAAAGTCATCTTGGATGAATAAAAGAGGCAAAACAGACATTGTACCTTAAAATAGCAAATCGTCACAGCTGGAAAATATTTGTTTCTTCTCCTCAGCAGTGTGGAAAGAGAAAGAGAGAGAAAAACATCAGTCTGTTTATTCAAGCTGCTAGTAATCTCAACTCTGCTGGCTGCCAGTCTGTCCCTTCCTCCAATCTGAGTGACTGGCAGTAATAAACACATATTGTCCCCTTTCAAAAGTCAGATCTGGGCACCCTGGCTAGAACTGCTTGCTGACAGGTAGTAATTATCCCAGGAAGTGATGTATTTATCATGATGTGCGCATTGTGCTAGGTGTGAACATTCTCAAGACAAAAAGAGGAGTAGCTGTGTCCTGGGAGACTCATTACTCATGTCAGAAATGCAACCTTAATTCTGTGTCTTTGGATTTTTGCTGCTTAATTGAAAACTGTTCACAGTTGTATAATGTTTTGAAAAATCAGGGAAGTCAGTTGTAAGTACAATGCATTTAAAAATGAGTATGTGATTATTGACATGGCATATAAACTTAGCTTCCATGTGCCTTAGGGTTATAAGCAGGGCTTAGAAATAAGCAAGTATGCAGTGACATGAACAAACACTGCCACAACAGCACCTGTAGGACCATGGTGCTTTAGTAAAGACAAAACCTCTGAAAAATAGGTATAATAAAATTGCACTAGTGTTCCTTAGCTGGAACCCTCACATTTTTAACAGCATACTCTGTTGATGCCAGATAAGCAACTCTGCCTACTGGCTGAGGAGAACCAGGCAACAGATAAAGAGTGCATACCTTTTTAGCCAATCACTTTCACTAATGCATGGTATGTTTAAGAAATCCTTTTACCATAAGCTTGCTTGACACAACCTTAAGACTTATTACTAATCCCCCTAAAGGATTTTTTTTTTATTGTCTAGTGAAAGAACTCAAGCAAGTGTACTGAGAAAATTAAAAAATTAGGCAGGCTGAGGGAAGCAAGACAGAAAATCACTGATGAAACGCAGGGGGTCAAGAGACTTTGAAGTGGGATGATTCACAGAGATAGGGGAAATGGTTGTTCAAAGCATAAGAATAAATATGGGTTATGCAATTCCATGTGTTGTCGCCCAAATGCAGCTATAAGACCGTCTTCTCATAGTACTCTTTCTGCACTTTGGGAGAGGACTACCTCTGTCTTCCAGGGAATTGGCCCATGTCCTCCAGTTCCAACGTAATTTTCCACTTCTTTTTTCATGTGTTTGGCTGTTTCAGAAGCTTCCACATCCAGAGTGCTGAACAATACTCTATATTGAATACAAAATTTTTCTACTGCCTGACATATTCCAGCATCATCAACAGAAAATATTCTTCCTTTGTACTAATTTGAAAACATTCAAGCTGCCATAAATGAGTAAATTTGTGGTGGTTTGACCTGCTGAATGCCAGGTGCCCACTAGAGCTGTTCTATCACTTCCTTCTTCAGCTGGACAGGGGAAAGAAAACATAACAAAAGGCTCATGAGTTGAGATAAGGGCAGGGAGAGATCACTCACCGATTGCCAACATGGGCATAACAGACTTGATTTAGAGAAATTAGCTGAATTTATTACCAATCAAAATCAGAGCAAGATTATGGGAAATAAATCCAAAACCACCTTCTCCCCACCCCTCCCTCCTTCCCAAGCTGCAGGACAACGGTGGTTACAATTCCTGATTGTCTACCTTCTCCCTGCCAGCACCACAGGACAATGGTGGTTACAGTCAGTTCTTTGCATGTTGTTTCTGCTGCTGTTTTTTCTCAGGAGACTTTGTTTCACAAACTTCTCCAGCTGAGTCCTTCCCATGGGCTGCAGCTCTTCAGGAACTGCTGCAGCATGGGTATATTTCCATGGGGTGCAGGCCTTCAAGAACAGGCTGCCTCAGCATGGGTCCCCCAAAAAGTCACAAGTTCTTTCAGGAAGCCTCCTCCAGCATGGGCTCCTCTCCTCACAGGTCCACAGTTCCTGCCAGGAGCCTTATCCAGTGTGGGTTTACCATGTGGTCACAGCCTCCTTCAGGAATCTACCTTCTCTGGCATGGGGTTCCTGCAAGTGGCTCTCTGCTTCCCCATGAGCTCCCATGTGCCGCAGTACATCCTGCCTCCCCATGATCTGCACCACAGGCTACGGGGGAATCCCAGCTCCAGCAGCTGGACCATCTTCTCCTCCTCCTTCTCCAATGACCATGATGCGTGCAGAGTTGTTTCTCTCACATATTCTCACTCCTGTCTTCTCTGGCCACAATTGCTTATGCATAATAACTTTCAATCCTTCTGAAATACGTTCTCAAAGAGGTGTTACTGCCATTTCTGATGGGGTGAGCCTACGCCACTGGCAGATATAACTTGGAACCTTGGGTTGGCATTGGCTCTCTCAGACATAGGGGATGCTCTTAGCAAAGCAAAACCACCCTTGTGGCCTCCTCTGCAACAAAAGCCTGGCCACACAAAGGCAATACAAAATTACTGATAGTTAATTAAGGATGTGATTTTGCCATACCACTAGCAAGGTAAAGAGATGTCTAAATAAAGGACGTCAAAATTTTGAGATTAAGCATTGTGATTCAAGTGAGGAAATGGTCAAATCAGGGCAGTTGGAGTTTACAAATCAAGGCTTTACAGTTCACTTTTGCAGAAGTATGGGTTGATAAGGTTGAGCCAACACTACATGATACTGCAGTGAGAAAAATTGTCAAGTTCTAAAAGAGTGGGGTGTGTCTGAAAATGTGCCACACAAGTTAATGAACAATATTCAAAGAGACACTCTAGAATGACGATTTCAATGATTTGTTGTAGACTCAAGATTTCAAGGTCAACAAAAACCACAATGGCTTTCTTTTAGAGACTGCCAAAGAGAAAACCTATAATTAAGTGTAAGTAATAATAACCAAGATATGTTTGCTGAAAGCAATGAAGACTGTACAGTGTGACTCACTAGAACCATGAAAAAAAAATTAACTCTGGTAAAAATCAACACTGAAAAAGTGGCCATAATTACTCCTGTTCCAAAACTTCAGGATTTATTTATAACTTCTTCTATCCTCTCAGGTGCATGTTGTACACCATTAATAAGTTCTTTTAGACTTCTTTCAGGCACTTCTCTTTGTGTCAGGCTTGAATACATTTGCCATTTGTGGTTGGGCTTTCTCTCCAAACTATCACAAGTGACGGGGAATGCAGAGTACAAAGATTTTTTTAATTTTTTGTTTAAAGGTGTTGGAGTCTGGGATACAGAGTGTGTGCCCTTGTTTCTGATACTTAGTTCTAAGATCCATAAAAACACTGAACTTCATATAACATGAAATTCATGAGCATGTTTTCATGGTGATGCATGAAAACAACTGTTAAAATTAGATAGAAAAAGCTAAAAGTGTGTGTAGATTAGAAAATTTTCTTAAGTCACGGGGTGAAAAAGTTAGTTTAGAGAGCAGAAGACAAGATGGAGGATTTAGGGTGTTTTCTCTTGTCCTTCTCTCTTCTTCATGTTCTTCTAGAGGTTTTTGGGTAATAGTAAGTGATTGGTTAGAAAATACCGCAGTGCAGCACGGAGGTGATGGGTCATTGGGTCATTAAGAAAAATAATATACGTGTCTATTGTTAATTGGATAAGAATAAGTATAAAGATAAAGGCACTGTGTAATTCAGGGCCATTTTGTGCATTCAGACACAAAGTGAGCCACAAGGCCTTGTTGTACCATCAGAAGAAAGAAATGTACCAGATTGCAAAGATTTAAGCTTATGCAGTTAGTCTGGAGAGACCTGCCAAGTTTTGTGATGACCTTCTAATAAACACGAGAAACAAGATTCTAACAAGCTCAAGAGTTTTCTTCAAACCTAAAGAACTGATATAAGCAGGGCTTCCCACGAGGGAGGATCCCAAAAGTATTCAGTCCAAAGGAGACTGAGAAAGCCAGGAAGAGAAAGAAAAATACAGAAGAAATGAAGCAGAATCAGGGAAAAATTATTTTTTAGAGAAAAGTTACAAAACGGAGGAACATTTTTCAAAAACAACAACAAGAAATATTTACTTCCTATCTTTTCTCCCCTTCTATTGACATATCCTATAGAAACAGGAGGAGTATAGATTTCTCAGGACACATAACTTGAGGAAAGCTGTGGTACCATGAGTACCATGTAAATGTGGTTTGTTTCTCTGTTTGTAAGAAACCTTCTGGAGAGACTGTAACTGACATGCTGGTTAAATCTAAATGTAGAAAAGGGCAATAGCAGGCAATGAGGTTAAGCAGAGATCTAAAGATTAGTGGAAGCAATAAACAGAAGGCTTTTAAAAATGAAAACAATATTGAGAGTCTGGGAAGGAGAAAGACGTAGGAACTTAAAAGTACAGAAAACGAAAAAATGTATTGCAAATTGAGCTACAGATAATACTCAGGTACATATTTGTAAGTGATCAGAATGCTCATTTTAATGTAAATTAAAAGGCTCAAGAACTGATACCTGATGAAGTAGGGACAATAAATATAGCTAGTTTCATAAAATTTGCTGAATTTTTGTATTTAGGGAAACAAATATATTTAGTAATAAAAGAGATCAGATTGAAGAGAATAGAGAAGGCTAATGCAGAATGATAATATAGAACTGGTATTATAAATATACTATTGAATAACAGTTTTATGATAAGTAAAGTTCAGAAGTTCAATATTTCACAGAAGATTTAAATGAGGGAAAATAAAGCTTAAAACATATTTGAAGCTTTAGTTTCTGGTTTGGGTTGTGTTTTTTCCTCTTTTAGTTGATCTTGACTTTGAACATTTTTTAATTCAACAATTTAATATTCTTAAATATACAGTTTATTCTAAATGAAAAACACATATGAGATGATTTTGCTTCAGAGTCCCTTTTTTTAGACTGCAGAACCAAATTTGCAGTCATTTATATGGTTGCAGTTTATTGGCTCTTTAATATCAATATGCAAATAAGTTTTGATTAGAGAAGGAAGTATAAGTAAGAATACAAGAGAAGAATAGGAGAGAACTCTTCTGTTCTGAAACTGTTAAGTGAACATTGATGTTAAATTAATGAGCTGATTAAGTGGGTTCATTATACTCTCTTTATGAAAGCCAAGGAACCTTTTTTTTAGTAGATACAAATTACAAAGTTGTTTCTTAGCTTTGGAAATTAATACAAGATATATTCACTAGTGTAAATAGAACGCATTGTTCTGAATTTGACACAGAACAAAGGTTAGGAAAAGCACTGTTGCTGACCATCACACACCACTGGCTAGACTGTTCCAAATTTATGACCCTGAGTGATCAGCATAGGGCCTACTTTTCAATGTGTCCCTTCCTAATATGAGCAAGAGTGTCTATACTGTAAGAACTTCATGACCTGTCCCTTCCTGTGAGGTCATGTACACACACACACAGGGTGGGTGATGTTTTAATAGTCTGTAGAGAGGTATATTTAGATGATGTCAGTGTTCTTCAAATGTATCATAGGGATTTGGGCCACACTTTTTTTCGTGTGAAAAAATAACCACTAAAGTAAAAGGCACTTCATTTTTTCATATAAAAGCTAGTGTCCAACTTAAATCACAGCTTATAAATATTAGTATTTATTTTAAAGTACAATTAAAAATATTTTTAGTGTATTAGTAAAAAAATATTAGTAAATACTATTTATTTATTTGTATTGTGTTTTCTAGCTTATTTCATAATGCAGAGTAGAAAAGAACTACTAGTATAAAAATTAACATTCAGCCTTATAATGCATAGAAACCCAAAAGTTTTCCATAGAAGTACCTTCTCTGATGCGTGGCCCAGAAGTTTGTACTATTTAGTTATTTATGTAGTTTATGAAGGGAACTCCTTTGATTTGTTTCATGTTGAGGACCAGCACCAAATAAAATTCCCATTTAATGCAGGTAAAATTATGCATACTCAAAGGGAATCAAAGTCTGTATTTCTGGCTGAGTAAATATAGTGCAAAGGACCTTGTGCTCCTTACCATTTTTCATTCCATGCAAGACTTTTCACAAGAACTCGTGTGCTGTGTTTCAAACCCAGCCAGCAGCTGAGCTCCATGCAGATGCTTGTTTCTCCTCCCCCATGGAGGAGAGAATCAGAAGAGTGAAAGTTAAGAAAACTAGTGGGTTGAGATAAGGACAAGTCAATAGGGAAAGCAGAAGCCACATGTGCAAGGAAAGCAAAAAACAAAGGAATCCATTCACCACTTTCTGCAGACGGGCAGGCAGGTGTTCAGCCATCCCTAGGAAGCAGGACTCTGTCATGTGTAAAGGTGACTTGGGAAGACAAACACTATCACTGTGAACCCTCTCCTCTTCCTCCTTTTTGACTTCTCTTTATATGTTGATCATGTTGCTGTATGGTGTAAGATATTTCTCTGGTCACCTGGGGTCAGCTGTCCCAGCTCTGTCCCCTCCCAACTTCTTGTGCACCTGCAGTCTGCACTGGTGGGGTGACAAACAGAAAAGGACTTGGCTCTATGCAAGAACAGCTGAGCAATAACAAAAACACCCCTGTATAATCAATAGTTTCCAGAACAAACCTAAAACATAACTACTTACTATTTACTGCGAAGAAAATTAACTCTATCCCAGCCAAAACTAGCACACCATAGGTTAGAATCCTGGTGTGATAGCTAAAGACTTCTTTCTTGTAGCCACTTGTCCTACTTATACTTTAATATCTTCTCACACCAATTCTCAGAAGGCCATGCAAAATTTGCAAAATTGCCTAGTTATGTGCTGGCCCTGAGAGCACAGTATCAATATTTAATTTCTCCAAATCAATTCACTTCTCTGCTTTGGACAGCACAGTGTTTGATACCGGTTCATTCATGTTTAAAAGGCACTTCTTGTATCATTTTCTCACTTCAAGGAAGGTTGCATAAGAAAGTAAAAAAAAAAAGCTTACATGAAGAACAAATATTTGGTCAAAAGTGAAAACCTGAAAGCTGCAAGCCAGGTGTAGCAGAAAGAGATATTGAAGGAGTCAATAATGGGAATCTAAAGGAAAAGGGAAAAATAAATGGTGAAACACTGTTCCAAGGGAACCACAAGACAGACAAAAACTCCCAGCAGAGCAAGGGTGAAAACTTGAGAGGCATAAGAAATCAGCGTGGTTGAAGCCAATGACTAAACTGAGAGGTTTAGACATCTTAGTGTCTGTGCAGAAAACTAGTTTAAAATTGCCTCTGGATAAGGACTTTAATCCATAATAATCCAATCATAGGTGTACCAACTCCATATATAACATTGAAAAAGTAATTAAGAAATAAACCAGGAAATATCAAAGTAAAACACAGTTCCATTTTTTATTGTTTTTCTTCCTTTAATGTCTCTTAATGACCCAAAGCTAAACAAATGTCAGTAGTAGTTTCAAGGACATTGTAACAGGAAGGCTTCAGAAAGGTGACTTCCAAAAAGGGAGGGTTTTAATATTATTTAATCTGAAAAACTAGGATAAATTGAGCTTATCCCAATTTGTAAAATCATTTTAAATCTGATGCACTGGAAGAGGATCATTTAATTTTGAGAGGTCAGGAGTTTGCCTAGATATGTGCAGTCTGTGCATATTTAATAGGTGTCAAAGTTTGCATCAAAGAAAGTTTGTCCTTGTAAATTGTAAGATATTGTCAAATACCCATGATAAAACCGAGGGCTGAACACACAGTTTTAGGTGGGTTTTTTCAAAACTCATGCAGAGGACTAATTCATTGTGTGGTTTAGATCGGTGCAGAAGATCTTCTCTTTTTCTTCAGTTACATGTAATTGATGTGTAAATCTCAGGTGGCTTCCTTTACGAGGTATTTGAGTAAAAGGTTTGACCTGGGAAGTGAGCTGCTTTTAGGGATGACTTCTAGACTACAACTATAGTCAAGACAAGATGTTATATAACCTCTTTCTTGGCATATTCAAAATATATTCATCCTTTAAAGAAGTATAACAGCTGGTGTTTTCAGGATGTCAGCAAAAACTAAGATTCAAAGGGTCAGCCTACAATTGAGCTCGACACGTTTTATTTATAGCTGCTGCAGCAAAATGGAGGGAAATCCAAGTGAATCTAAGAGGTTGAATACCTGGCAATAAATGAATTTTTTAGTCGCTGCAAGACTGAGCTTGTTTCAGATCTGCTTATGTTTGGTTTGTTATTAATTTCTGCTAACTTTCATAAACTTTGAGGTACAGATGATAAGAAGACAGGTTTTTGAGATGGTGTTCCTTTCTGCTTTTAGACTGAAAAAATTCATCAGTATTGTTTTTCTCAAATATTTATCTTCCATAAAAAGGGAGAGGGAGGAAACTAGGGCATTGTTTTTAATCAAGCAGAAGCTTTATTACATTCCCTGAGGTAACAGAGGTCTGGTTTTCATCCTGTATTTTCCTATACAAGGCATTGTCCATGTTTCCAGGTTCACTTTTTTATTCTGTTGATACTTAATCTTTTAAATTTGTGGTAGAAATTCAAGATCTGAACACAGGTCTTAAGAAATGGAAATGCCAGTATGCATTTCTCTTCAGTTCGTTTTTCAGACAGACCCTATAGAAAGTTCTGTCAGAGGCAATAAATTTGCCTTTTTATCATATTTTTTCTTCAAGTGTTCCTTCCCTTACCTGCAACAAATAGCAGATTCTTAGCTTGAAGCAGCTTCTACCACACTAAAAGTTAATCAAAAAACATATGTTACCTGTGCTGTCATAAGCAACAGAAAGACTATGAGAGTCTTTCTACTTTCTGTGCTGTCAGGCATAGGTTTAGATGAGACAGATAGGATGTTGCTTAAACTTGCTACAGGCATTTTATCCCAACAGCTCTCATCTGTTTCCAGTGAACCATTTTATCAAGGTACTATTTCACTGGAGTGTGAAGTGGCAAAACTTACCCTCATACAAGCTGTTCAGTTGTAAATGTCATTTAAGTTTAGGCTTTTTTCATTGTTGTTTTATTTTATGCATAATTAATAGTTAAAGTATGTAATATTTACATGGAAGCTTTATAATTTGTTCCCTACAAAGTTATGAGGAGCATTGTCTTGATAAGAGAAGCTTGGCTTGATTTGAAATGCTGAGCTATTCTCATCTAAATACAAACTCCCTGCAGAAGAAGAGACTGAATTTCCAGAAAATGTGTGATTTATTTGTTGTTTGGTGCAGAAAAGACTTTTTTAAAAAGTGTTTCTATTATTTACTAGACCAGAGGAGTTCTGAGCAATAAGCACTTTCTCTGTTTGAAATGTTGCTTTTTGAACGTAGAGAAGTGCAGATGTGAAAGGATCAGAAGCAAGCCATACAAACATGTAAATTCTTTTTCTAGTCCATACCAAAACCCCCTGTGCTCTAGTTTACTTACATAATGTTTCCTTTTCAACTGCTATGCAGTCAAGAAAAACCAGTCATAAATATATTCACACACACAATAGTATGTGACTTTACTCATGAACAGAAAAACTACAAGCTTTTTCATCTGACAAGGCTGTCTTCTGACATTTCCTGTTCTGAGACTGAAAAAAATGATGCAGTCAATGGACAGAAAAATCCTCTATGATACTTTTGAAAATTTTTTTCAATTACAAGAGGAAAATCATAACTACTGTTTCTCTCAGCAGGCTGGAATTCTCATGTTTAATACTGGGCTGCTATTTTGTTTTTAAACACTAATTCTCTCAGGCTCTACAAAACTTATATCTCTTCGTAATGCATATCCCATTAAAATGTGTACAGTGATGGTAGATGTCAGCACACAGATGGCATTTCAGCAAGTGGATATTCACTGTACATGAGTAGATGGTGTTGGTCATATTACCTCTGGGGAGATAATGCTGCTTGTCAGTGAGACATCATGAATGTCCTGCGGAAAGGAGGGAAACAACCTATGATATCTACCTAAAGTATCATGGGAAGGAAGTTAATATTCATAAACTCTTTATAAATGAAAAATACCCTCATACATGAGGCTCTTAAAGAGAGTGATCTGCAGCATGGTCTGAATTTACTTCATGTTGAAATCTGAGTCAAAAAGCTAGTAGCCTCCTGGTCTAGACATAACTACTGCTTGTCAGCATGAAGAGCTATAAAGTTTGGTGAACAATATTTGTTTCATAGAAACAAGAGAATTTAAGTGAAAACTGTCTAATCTGTTTTGGCAAATCCATCTTCTTTCATGCTAGCCAGAAGTCTGGAGAACTTACCTGTTCTCCTGAAGAAACACTATTTTAAAGAAGTCCTTATTTTCCATGCTATCATATGGTTTTTAAGTGGAACAGCTAGGGAAACTTTGAAAGTGGAACACAGTGGAACTGAGCTGAATAATAAACTAAAATTTGCTTCTAGCCAAAAAAAGTTTAGATTCTTTTTTCTTCTTTTTTCTTCTAAGCTTCTGTGTCTTTACTTCCTTGCAGTTCCCAAAGGACTGAAGATAATGGCCTTCAACACAGACACTGCAGAACGGGTAAGATGTCTGTAATGTATAATTCAGCTTGACTTCTCCAGTCTGTAGTATAAGAAATGGTACTGTTATCACCTTTTGCAAAGAGCTACCATTCATTTATTGGTTGCATCTCTTTTTTTTTTTTTTATCCTGTGTGTGCTTATCTGCATGGGAGAAAACATCAAAGGGAATGATGAATAGACTGGACTCTCCAGGGAATAAGGAATATTTATGAAGTTACTCCAGTTCAGTGAACAGTGTAATTCATGTCAAAGTGTGTGATTAAAGCCCAGCAAATTACAAACTTCACTCCAGGAGAGGATTTGAAACCTGGAGTTCAAAGGAAAGCTGTGACAAGGCAGTGTTTAAAATACTTTTTCTAACCTTTTCTATCACATGCCTGAAGAAGCCACAACTCCAAAACTGTGCAGCTTTTGGACCACAGATACTATTTACTCTTTGCAACCGTTTCACCATGTAACATAGCTAGCTTTGAAGTGACAGACAAGCTCATTTTTGCTCATTAACAAAATAAAGTTTTAAAATGTTTACAATTGAAGTGTCTGTGTAAGAAATCAGTATAGATAACTTTCTTCAGAGGATGCTAGCAGATTTTCTTGTCTATTTGATATTTTAGGATCAAAGATAGCATTCTATGGAAAAATTTACCAATTTTGAGCATCACCCTGTTTGTTTATCACTTCCTGTTTGTTTTCAGACTATATTTGTCACATCAACACAATGGTGCTAGCGGGAACTCTTTTGGTTATGATTCAAATTATTCCATTCTATTTCTATTTCTCATTCAACTGCTGCTCTACAACAAAACGTGTTCTGTTCTTCTATATTTTGTATGCTGCAAAGGCAGGTAAGGATCACAAAATATTTAAGCTCTCCATCAAGTATTGGTATATATTCAGTGGATTTCATTTTGATGAGGATATCACCCTAAAAGCATCAAGGAAAAATAAATCAAACAAGCAGGTAGCAGATTCACAGTAAAGACACATCCTCTTAATAAAATGTGCTGCTATGAGTGACTCTGAGTTGCCTCATGGACTTCTTTACCTGGATTAAAAAGGCATATAGGCAAGTTAACAGAAAAAAATATGGGACATTGAAGACTGTGTCATTCTTCTTAATTCTTTCAGATTCTACATTACAAAGTTGCAGTGGTGGTCTATATATAACTTCTGAGCATCTCCCAGTCATCCAACAAGCCAGGCAGCAGGATTTTTAAAGATAATCATCAGATACTCTACACAAAGAAGTCCTGTGCAGGTATCCTGAATGGAACTGGGCTTCCTGCCCTGTTCCCTATTTTCCCCAGGTTCTTGACATGTAAGCCATTCAGAACTAGACTAAACCCTATTTTTCCCAGGCAGCTTCCTCCCTTCAGGTCTTTCTTTTTCCTTCATTATTTTAATTATTTTTTACCACTGCTTCCCTTTTTGGAGGGATGACAGGAAGGGCTATTTAGCTTTCCTCCCCTGTTTCTTTGTGTTTTCAGTCTTCTCTCTTACCCTGACTCTGCCACCTGAGGTTAGGGCAGTGGCTAGGGCAGAGCCTGAAGCTCTCTCCCATGCATGTGGGTTGGCTGATTGCATTAGGGTGGCTGTCAGAGCACGAACAGAAGGTGGGTGGTTTTCAAGGATCTCTTCTCTATAAAAATATGACTGCAAGAGCACAGTCACCCTGAGGACTGGAGGATCTTGGATACACAATATTTTTTATCATTTTTTTTAATATGGGCCAGTAAGAAGCAGAAGAAAAAATAATGCAGTTGAAAAAAACAGATAAACTCTTGACACGGCATATTTAAGACAACCCTCTAACTGTAAAAATCTTTCAATAATGCACTGGTGCTCTCATTCTTGATATTTCAAATCCCCTCTGAAAAAGTGATTTTTCTTATTCCTTTCAGTTTCTCTTCAAATTCTTTTCTGCTATAGGACACTCAGAAAACAGAAATCTAAACAGCAGAGCCTACAAAGATCTGTTGTTACCGCTCTTACTTGATCAAGATTTCATAATTCTGGTACTTTTGTTGTTAATATATCTCTGTTCCCTTCTCTAACATGCTTCTTTGTTGCATCCACCTGGCTTAGGGTTTGCAATCCCAGTGGCATTCTATTAGATTTATCCCAGTGGTCCAGATGGGTATGCCCTACAAGTTCCTCAGAAATAATATAACAATAATACAACATTAACATAGTATAACATTATTTCTTGTTAATTACTACCTACATCTCAAGTGTTTAGACCAGATGACGGAGTGCTGGTGTTTTGTCACATTGAACATCATTAGAAGCCTTTAAACATTTAAAAAAGCAACAGAGGAAGTCTCAGATTATGGATGAAACTCTAGAATTTCTGTAAAAACATAGAACCATATAATTGTTAAGGTCAGAAAAGACCTCCTAGATGATCAAACATCCCTGTTTGATGTTTGTGCTAATCTAGCACCACTGTCACATCCCTAAGTGCCACATCTGCATGTCTTTTAAATACCTCCAGGAATGGTGACTCTTCTACTTCCCTGGAAAGTCTTCTCCAGGGCCTGACCACCTTTTCCCTGGAGTAGTTTTTTCTCGTATACAACATAAAACTCACCTGGCTCAACTTGAGGCTAATTTGTCTTAGTCTGAAAATTGTTACTTGGGAGAAGAAATCAATCCCCACCTCCTAGATCCTCTCTTCAGGTAGTTGTAGGAACAATTATGTCCCCCCTGAGCCTCATTTTCTCCAGGCTAAACACCCCCAGCTCCCACATTATATATTATATATTATATATTATATATTATATATTATATATTATATATTATATATTATATATTATATATTATATATTATATATTATATATTATATATTATATATTATATATTATATAGTATATAGTATATAGTATATAGTATATAGTATATAGTATATAGTATATAGTTATAGTATATAGTATATAGTATATAGTATATATTTATCATTATATATATATATATATATATACACATATATATATAACCATAGTATATCATTATGGTTATATATTATATTATATCCCTCCTTATATGAACTGTGCTCCAATCCCTTTCCCAACTTCTTTGCCCTTCTCTGGACAGGCTCCAGAATTTCAGTGTGTTTCTTGTATTGAGGGACCCAGAACTGGACACAGGATTGGAGGTGTGGCCTCACCAGTGCCAAGTACAGGGGTCAATCATCTTCCTGTCCTGCTGCCCTCACTATTTCTGGTACAAGCCAGAATGTCACTGGCCTCTTGGCCACCAGGGCACATGCTAGCTCATGTTCAGTTGGCTGTCAACCCACAGTTCCAGGTTCCTTGTCCTCTGGGCCGCTTTCTGGCCCTGTATCCCAAGACAGTAGTGTTGCCTGGAGTCTTCTGTGACCCAGTTGCAGGACCTGGCACTTGGTTTTGTCAAACACTAGAACTCTGGCCTTGGCCAGATCCTTCTGCAGAGCCTTCCTGCTCCCAGGAGATCAACACTCCCACCCAACTTGGTGTCCTCTGAAAACTGACTGCAGGTGTGCTCGATCCAGACTATTGATAAAAATATTAAACAGGACTAGCCCAAATTCTGAGCCCTCGGGAGCTGCACTTGTGAGCAGTCACTATTTGGACTTAACTTCATTCAGCACCAGTCTCTGGTTCAGCCACACAATTTTTTTTACCCAGCCAGTAGTGCACCCATCCAAGCCATGACCAGTCAGTTTCTCCAGCAGAAGGCTGTGGCAAACATTGTCAAAGGCTTTATTAAAGCCCAGGAAGGCAACATCCATAGTCCCTCCATCATCCACTAAGCAGGTCTCCTTGTCATAGATGGAGATCATGTTCCTTGAGCTGGACCTGCCTTTCATTCTTGGGGTTTCATTCTGCCTCCTGTCTGTGTCTTCCAGCACAGGGGTTTGGGCACCTGGAGAACAGGCAGTAGCAGGGATTTTTGCCTGGCATGCATTTCTTCATTTTCATGAAACTGATATGTAAGTAGCACACCAAAAACAGCAGCACCTTGTAATTTTTTGCTGGAAATTGAGATTGAGGAATTAATTATTGAATTGAAAGCAGAGGATGATTGTTAGGAACACCTAATAATGAAGAAAATTCAGATAACATAAGCTTTACTTAATCTTTCCTACATAATAGGATGTTGACGGAAATATTGTATTGTCTAGTAAGTACTGCTCTAATTTCTTTATTTTTTCTGTAACTGCTAGCCATGCAAAAATAAATCTAAAGATTGCTCAATGCCTTTTGGGCAGACAGGCATGATAAGCACTTTTTTTCAGATATGCAATTTACTGCACTCTGTGTTTTGAATAATGAAATAAGACCTTAAAATGTAATAATTTTTTTCAACTGCTTGTAGGGTGTGTAAGGAAGTGTTAAGTCACAAGGTAAAATTCAGATATCCATTAAAACAAGGACTACCAAAATGCTATAACTTCTTGTTAATCTAGTATTAGAACACTGTTCTCTGGTCTGAAGCCTCTACATGAAGAATGCTCCAAGTCCTTCACAGGGGCATTACATGATCTGTCTTCTATCAGAGCTGAATGCAGGGATTTTTAGTGTCAACAAATTAAACCAAATGTCATGCAACTGTGTCGCTTAACAGCCTCGCTCAACAGGGAGCCCAGCAAGCTCACTTCAGCTGAAATAACCTCAATATCAACACAGTTTCAGATACACAAACAGGCAGAAAAGCAAGGTCAAGAAACAAAACACTGAATGATTCAGTCGTGAGATGAAATTTCATGCCTAATGATGCTGATATACATTTATTTCTTCTACAATACAAGGAATAACTGTAACTCACACAATTCAATCCCAATACATCAGGATCCGTGTTCATTGAATGAAAAGTTGATAAATCTAAGTAATAAGATGGACTGGCTATTTTTTTTTCTTTTTTCTTTTAAAATTGGCCTGCTGTTGCATTGTGTCTGCTGTGACAACCAGTCAAATTCCGTTTTTGTTTGTTCATTACTATCTAGACAAACATGAAAAATTGAGGAGTTTGGACACTTCAATTCTAATGATTATACTAACTACACTATTTTTTCTTTACTATTCTAAGCATGGCTAAAGATGAGTTCTAGAGGAGGAGTTAACAGGATTTATTAAGTTTGCTGCAGTGGCTTTTTGAGTTTATTGTGTGCAAACTGGTGGAAGAAATCTTAAAACTGTTGATTCTATGAGCAAGGAGAAGACAGAATAGCTACCCTATAAAACACTAATAGTAACCTGCACCCATTGGGCACTGACTTTCCATATAAAGTTAGGAACACTTAACTGAGAATGAAAATACCAGATAATTAAGTTCTGTTGTTGTGGAACTGGGACTCCTGAAAAAATTGCTTTGGGTGATATTTTCAAAATACTGCACCTATGGTTAAAATTTCTAAAAGACTTCATGCATTTTTTAAATGTAATTTACATCTGGAAAACTACATGGAATTTAAAATCTTATTGCAATTCAATAATACATAAACTCTTCAGTTAATTGTGCATAAAAATGAAATATGGGGTCTTAAGTACACAATTTTTGAAATTTTATGTTTAACCTAAGCCCAAACCTAAAGAGCAAATATATTTCTGTTTAAAAGTATTACTATTGAACTAGAAAAATACTATTTACTATAGAAAAACACAACTGACCACTGGTTTTTAAAATATTGTCCCCCTGCCCTGAGTTCATCGATCTATAATTTTGAGATATATAATACATGTATAACGTGCCATATTTTGATATCTAGAAATCTAAGTATGAAGATATGTCTAAAATACTGTATGTTTATTTCATCCACATATTATTTGCAGTAATTACTTACAAAGCAAAGACTTGTCCTGTAATGTGATCTGATGTGACCATTAAATGGATGAAATATTAATAATTCATTTTTTATTAAAATGGTAACACTTCGGATCCTATTTATACTCTCTGAAATGTTTTTAAAGTATTTCTTTATCCTAATACTCAAGAGACAAATTATTAAGCACTAAAAAATTCCTTGTCTCTGCCACAATTTTTGTGAAAAAAAAATAGGTTTCTACTGATGTGTTAAAGAACCCCAAGATGTTTTAACTTCTGTTCAGATGTCCAGTTATGTTTTTTTGCAAGTTTCAAAATTCTGCAAGTGAGAAGTGATGTCTCCATTAATTTTGTCAGGTAAGCTGTTTTAAAATAATCTAAATAACACTTCAACTGCTGACACTCTGCTCAAGCTAAAATAAGAAATTCAGGAGGTGGTTTCAGTATCTTTTGCCTATGGTGGGAAACTACTTGTCTGACAAGACAGTATTTCCTGTCCATTGCTCTAGAAGCATCAAACATAAAATCCCACATAAGACAGAACATCTGTTTATCCCCACAATCCCTTCCCCATTCATCCATGCAGGCTGGATGTATATCCATTCTGAGCTTTCTTTCATCCATCAGGGAGGAATTTTGGAAAGTGCTTAATACAACCTGCAGAGCTCCATGTGTAACTGAGTGATATTCTACAGCCCCTGCAAAGCACACGCCTGTTTTGAGTACTGTTTTCTTGCTTAGTATTAACTGTCACTATAAATAGTTACTTTTGGGAAAATACACTCTTACACAGCACTGGATAGCAGCAGAGTTTAAGGGGAGTATAAATGCTGACTGACTAAGATATTCTTAGCAGCAGCTGGCAGATAGTTTGATCTTTGTTCATTAGTAGTGGTATTAAATATGTCTAAATAGAGCCTTTCCTAATTAGCTTTAGTGACAAAAGGGAGTCTTCTAAACCACATCATCCAAATTTGCTGCAGGGAGGGATTCCAAAGTAGACTCAAGGTACCATGTGAAATATTCTTCTGTAACGCAGCTTCTGCTATTGTAATTCAGGTCCCTCCTAAGCTTATTAATTCAGGAGGAGTCCTAATGATAATATAATCCTCTTATGTTTGTAGTGTTTTTATTTTGCAAGAAGTAGGGTAGAACTGCCACTGTGCTATGTAATGAGTCATTAAATTCATTTCTAAATAGTGAGAAAAAGAGGCCACACAGGCATAATTTAGGATTTTGCCTCAACAGCTTAATAGGATTTCTTGCCTGCTTAGATTTGGCCAAACAGTCTTTGAGAATCTTGATTTGTGAAAGATCAAGTAATTTTGCCTCTTATTATGAAGATTTTACTGATCTTATAATCCTAAAACAAACTGGTCTTAGAGAACACACTACAGCAAATACAAACATTTTAGTCATGGCTGACACATTGAGTGATTACCAATAACTCTTGTTCTGATAAACTGTCATTGATTTCTCCTGATCAAGCACTTGCTTTGTTTTGCCAGTGAGCTATCACATTCATACTTAATAAAGGACTTGCATTTCTTAAATTTCACCTAAGACAACATGAGTTACATATTTATGCTAAGACAAGGATGTATTTTAATGATTTTTTTAAGGTGGTTGGAAATTGTGCTCAACAAAATGGAGATGTATAGCCATACTGACCTATTTTCTTACCTTTATTTTCCTTCTTTTCATTTATCAAAATATTATTTCTCCTAGAAAAACAAAATAATGATGTTACTGTTGTCCTTACTTCTTTAATCTTAATGCATATATAAAAAGAATTATTGATGTTATTAAGAACTAATTATATTTTATCAGTTTTTAAGCATGCGCTGTTTTATAATAAATTTTAAAATGCAGAAATTAGAAATATTCTTGTATTTACAAGATATACCTTCTGAAAATCACTAGATTACATTTGTTTAATTTTTTAATAGTAAAGGAAGCAAAATAAAATTTGTCAGAATAGTGGATTTATACAATATATGAGCTCTGTCAAGATATTGAAAACAGTAAAGATAGCCAAGAATGTTGAGCACCATCTTAAAACTCGTCATCCTGAAATTACCATTATTCATTATTCATTTCATTATTCATTCATTATTCATTCATTATGCATTCAATATATTATTATATTTATCATGTTCCCAAGTTAATTTCTTTTGTGTATGTTACCATTCACTTTCAGATGTTTTTGAGACCTGCACTTCCTACATGAGCATGTAGTGCATATAGTATCTGACACTTCATTAAACACCTAAAGGCATTTTGAATCAAAATCTGTAATCACATAATCATTTTTAAATTAAGAAAACAACTTCTGAGTATTCCCAGTTCATTACTCACTAGATAGTTCCTGTATATATTCCACCTCTGCAGTAGGGACTGAGGTCATTTGGGTCAAGCATCCAAAAGGTAAATTTACAAAAATACATGCTTCAAGAGTTGTTAACAGTTTCAACCCTTCACTGCAAAAGTCCCACATGAAGACTGACCCATTTGATGCATCAGCTATTTTTAACCTGTATATCCAGGCTCCACAGTCACACTGAACTCAAATTTCTGCATCATTCTTATTTCAACCAGAAAGCCAGACTTTGGAGCAGCCGTCTTGCCAATGTTATCAACTGTTTGCCACATATTGTATGCTTTTGGGAAAAGGCCAATAACGGCTGAGCATCAGAGGTGGAATCATTTCTGATGGCCACCTTGGGATTTCTGGCAGCTTAAAAGGAAGGTGTTTCTCTAGTGAGTTAAGGAGAGTAAATATCAAAAGATCAGATGTGATATAATTAGCTTGAGATTATTTTAAAAAGTTAATTGAATAATAGGCAATTTTCATTGCACTCCTCGCAGCCATGAGTTGTAAAACTCAAGGAGTTCTGCCAGTGGTTTAAAAGGGTTACTAAAAATAATATCTTTTGGAGAAAAATCAGATAATCCTCCCATTTGTACCAGAGAATGATCATTTGCTTTGTCTTTCCTTGAAAATATGGGTCTGAATATGGAAGGACACAAAATTTTACCACGCTTACATCAGTTGGTACCTTTTGAACTGCCCTGTTTAAATCCTAAGCTTCTTGAGATTTGAACTACTTCTCAGTTTTTATTTTACTCAAGATCAGCTTAGGTCAGTGAGACACATCTGTTGTATAGCTGTTAGTAGCAGTTTATGATAACTACTCTCAGAGAGTGTCAGGGTAAAATAAAAACAATTATAAAACATTAGCAAAGTTTAGTCATAACATTGAGAAAACAAACTGCGTAGCTCAGTTTAAACAATTCCACTCTTAAATTCAAGATTTGGTTGGCAAGCAAACCTTACAATCTTCACAGTGTGAAATGAAACCTGAAGATCATAAATGCAACTAGAACACTCATCAGACAACATTTTGCATTTAATTGCTTGCTAGTTGAAACTAATTGCAATTCAAAACCCAGAGATTTACTTAAGAGGCTAAATTGGAAAATATGTTCAAACAGATACCATGGGGACTATTCCAACATAGCATAAATCTGGAAAATTGTAACTTGTCACTAAATGGATTCATTTGCTATGGTGGTACAGTACAAGCAGAGACAAGTAGCAAAGGGAGGACATGGCAAGTATGTGTTTCAGTGCTAATAACTTAGTAAGTGACTCTGAGGATCTGTACCTTTCGGGTGGTAGAGAGAGACCCTCATTCCTAAAACTCAAAGTGCCTTCCTGTAGAACTTTTACATACTCAGACAAACACCCTTCACATGTTGTGATCCCTATTTACTTAATTTCTAAAATAAAGAATAAAAACTCAATTAAAGGAACAATATAACTTGCTGTGGAGAACCTGACTGGACCTCTGCACTCCAGGACTATCAAGTCCCAGACTGACGTCCTATAAATGTTCTCTGAATGGTCAGGACACACAGCCTACAAACAGTGTTGAAATTAAACATGCTTCTTATGTGTTTCATGTAACCTCTTGAGAGCTGCTTAGACTTGGATATTGTTCCTGAAAGAATTTAAGTCTTAATTTTAAAATGTAACTAAGTTCAAAAGAGGGCATAAGGGGCATACTTCATACAGTGCAAAGATTCCTGAACCAAGAAGTAGGGCTTGTTGGTTCTGTTAAACTCAAGTGTACACTTAGACTATGCCTTGGTCTAGAACTAGGCTGGGTTCTGAAGCCTAACTCAGATTTTTCCCATACCATCCCTACAAGAAGCTTTAATTAGCAAATTCCTCTTGGACTCGGAGTACTCGTATGCTTCCTTTGAAACTAGGTCACTGTTCAGGATTTAGTAGAAAATCAAAAAGTGATCCACCATTGCAAAATATGCAGCCAAACTCTTCATCTCATGAGGAAGGCTTGAAACCTGTAAGATATTTGTATGAATAGAATCAGCGGTGGATTAACTACTGCTATAGGTAACCAGGCATTGTTCCATGCTGCCTAGCTGATATTATCATAGGAAATAAATCAATAGCCATGACCTACTAGTTTTCAAGTTATTCAGGCTTCAATTAGCATTAGTATTATTTTCTGCATATTCCACAGTTCATTAGCAAGACTCGACAGCCCTGACAGCTGGTGCTTTGGAGCACTGCTGTATAGTATTCTTCAGTGACCTTGATGAACCTTTTAAATCACTTTAGCTCTGTTTTGGAGAACAGATTGTCCATGCTGAATTTATAACCTGCACTGCTACTGAGGCAGCTTTCTTGGCCAGCTTCTGTCTCCCAATTTCTGAACATCTGCTATTCAGAAAATCTAAGTCATCACCTGAATACTGGATGAACTTACAGGTAGGCAAGTTTATAAGGACATAATTTGCTTCATTTCCCATATAATATAATGGGGTAATATGCATTTTTAAAATTCCTATTGTCGTATGCTTTACAAAACAAAATTACTGAAAGTGAGTTTTTCGTCATGTAAATATACCAGGACAGTCACCAATCCCTGAAACTGCTACAGAAGCACTTACTGTCATGCCCTAGAAAAAATGAACTTTGGTTCCTTTACAGTCTTAGATTTTTTTGTTTAATTTCACTGTTGTTGTTTTCTTGCCAGCTAGCAGCATCCCTCTCCATAATCCTGCATTCTCCTGTGAGTCAGAACCAATTTTGTCTGTCACTATAGATTTAGGATTTTTGGACAATTGCCCAGACACTCGGCAGAGTCGCTTTTCTCCTTTGTCTTTCCAGTCAGTATGCACTAAGTGCTCATAAATCACATTAACTAGAATTGAGGCAAAGCAACAAATTGAACAAATAAGTATAATGACTGGCAGGGAGAGCAGAGACCTGTTTATAATTGCTTGGTTTGCTGAGTACATGGATGTTAACATGGCTCACTCAAGGGCAATTATTTTGTAGCTTCTGACAGGTGTGATATGGCATTGTTGATTTTGGCAGATATTTCTAGTACAAATGCTCTAGTCAACCTTGAAAAATCTGATGTCAGCAGTCACTACCATGGTCCTGATGCTGCTCTTTCTCTTCTATGAGAAATGAAATTTCAATCCGTTAAATCAATATTTTAAAAAAATATCCAGTTTACCTTATTTCTTTGATTTTTTTTTTCCCCTATCACTCCCAGAATTATAGAATCATTAAAGTTGGAAAAGACCATCAAGTCCAGCTGCCAAAGTAGTATCACCACTATTCTCACCATTAAACCATGTCCTCAAATACTATATTCAGATGTTTTTTAAACACTTCCAGGGATGGTCACCCAACCACTTCCCTGGGCAGTTGCTTTACTTTACAACTTATTATATGAAAAAAAACTTTCTTAGCATGCAATCCATGCCTCTCCTTGTGCAATATACCACACCTTTTTAATATTTAGTGCAGATAATGGTGTGCTTCTCCCCTTTTTGTCCACAAACACTAACAGATACTTAAGAACTATCTTTATTCACAGTAACTTAGATCTTTGGGGTGAAACTTTCATTTCTCTTGAGCTAATGTCTTAATATTTCCCTATGAAGTTCCCACAGTATCTGGGAGCAGTGGTTACTCATGGTTATTGCACAGGGCCATTTCCATTCTCTAACTATCAGGCTCTGGGAATTTGTAATCAACTAAGTTTTGCTGACTTGTCATAACAATAGTGATTTAAACACGGAGAGTATATTAAAATTACCTGGTTGGATAAAAATAAGTATTTAGCTCACCTTAAAAATCAGGCACTTAATGTGTCTGGTTTTGTCACAAAACTATAAGCTTTCTAAAGTTTATAACTTGGCTTCTGTACATAGTCATTTCAGGAAAATTCAATTAATTAAACATTATTGGAAACGTTCTTAAATGGGGATATAATTTCAGCTGAAATAAACTCATTTTTCTTACCAATAAATATTTAAGGAGTATTCTTTTTTTCTTTGCCAAGCTCTGCTACTTATTGACCTTCAGGTGAGTGTAAAGTAGACTGCAGTTATCACTGCAGTCTTGTCCTAAAGTTTAAGCTCCCAGAATTTCAAAGAACACAAGTGATGTGGAATAACCAAATACATTTTGTGCTCTAATTATGAACACACACTGATTAAAACTCCTAGGCAAAATCAAGGTCTGATTTCTTTCCTAGTATTTAAAATGTACAATGATTAAGAACATTAATAAGGCTGCAGTAAAAAATAAAAAACATGAATAAGAACCCAGTAAAAAATAACTATCAAGATATACATTGGAAGCTTTAGCAAAGACAGTGAAACTATTCCCCCCCTGCAAGAACATGCACAAGAAACTTCTGCTGTCCAGAGAATGTTGCACAGTGACTTAAGTGAAATTCTTGCCTTACACAGCAGTCTTTCATAGCATGCTATAACTAGTAATCTACCCAGGATGAGAGCCAAAGAGGGATTAACCCATCACAGAAAGACATTCTATTTTCAGCAGCAGGCATAAATGCCTAGTGACTGAACACATTGAGCTTTGTGCAATATGCCACTGCAGTTTGCTGCTTGGTGAAAAGGGGAACTATAATTTATCTTAAGCTCATAATACTGTGTTGATGTATCACACCTGTTAAATTCATGTTAGCGCAGTAAACTGGTAAATTAGATACATCTTCCAAAACCCTTCTTTGGTGATTCTTGCAGTTTAGAGAACACAGCTACATCTTAACAGCAGAATCAGATTCTTCCTACTATCTGAAAGGGCCCCTACATCTAGAAGAGAGTTGGCCAGCTGACCAAGTTTTTTAGTCCTTTATTAAACTGACTGTTAAATCATTTATTGCAAGTGACCTTAGTCTCCAGAGAAATATGTTTTAGTCCTTGTACTAGAATTCATGAATCTGAGACAGGGATTGGGAAAAATATTTCTGTGTAAGGGACATGTGTGTACCCTTTTGAACTATTATCTGTGGCTTCACAGATCACAACACATGTCCATGTACTGTCAGACTGCAGTTATTTCCCTGGAATGTTCCACGCCTGGCTGTGATGAGGAGTCTGACATAACACTGCAGTGGCTCAACAAACCTACTCAACAAATGAGAGAAATGCTCAGAGTTGGGTGGGAAATATTACAACTCTAGTATTTTAGCTACATTATCACAGAAGAATTTCTGATCAGCATTTCTCAGATGACAGACAAAGGAATATAACTGATAGACCCAAAAGTCATCTTGAGAATAAAGTCATGTTACTTCGTGTAATGCACATTAACCCCTTTTAATTTATTCTGGTAATTTTTTCTTATTATTGATTTTGAAGAACAATGAAGTGTATTTTCTGGAATTGATGGGTCAGTGAAGATCTCTGTCTAATGCAGGTTTTATGAAAGCAGCTTAGAATTTAAATAAACCAAGAACTTGTCCTTTATCTTGCTTTGTTCATCATTAAAATTTTTGTTAAAATCATACATATTCATTTTCATATACCTTTAAGGTATACAATATACATTTCATAAATTAGATGTATTTTTGCATTTTGTGTAGTAGATGAATGATAAGCTATTTCCTATTCTGCTGTATTTTCATAAATGGTGTGATACTATCTTATTTAAGGCACATCAATTGATCTCTTTTCTGAACACCCAGTTATTTACCTCCATTTGTCCAATGTTCAAAACTTTTCACAAATATTATTCACATTAATTTTTATTATTGTGGAAGTTTGTATTTCTGTCAGATAAATAAATATAAGAATTCTGCATTAATTTGGATTCAAGTCTTTCTGCAAAGAAATTATAATTCTGTACATCTATACACAAAAGACAGGTTTGGCTTTTAATTGCAGCTTTAAATGCCCAGCCTTTCCAATTAAGTGTTCAGCAACACAACTTACATCTTCAGAAGTGAATGATTGCATGTTGAAAACCAATCTAAATTTTCACTACACAGAAACTGTGTGACAGACACAAGGGTAGAATTCAGTTCCCTAGAGTGACTGTCCATTTTTTTTTATTGTTTTTTTTTAAGCTTACCCATTCCCCTGCATGTCTCACAAATTCTCCGACAAATAGGACAGTTATCCCAGAGATAGCAAACTAATGCAGCCACAGTACAGATCTACCTGGTGCACTGAAGTAGGCATTGCTGAGGGGAAAATGGTGTGTGATCATGTCATTTTAGATCAGAACTCCATAGGTTACAAAACTAGAAGGGCCCATCTTGATCATCTAGTCTGACAACCTTTATAGGAACAGGCCATGGGAACGGCTCAGAATGAATTCTGCTTTCATAATGCATAAGTACAGAGGAACAAAATTAAAAATGTGTAAGCAACTTTCATTCTGACAGTCCACAATTTTGAATGCCTCTTTTTGCAGTGTAGATCTTTTTTGAGAGAGGAAAAAGGCTACAACTGTTTCATGTTTAATTCCTAGTTGCTTTTTTTTCCAAAGCAATCAGAAATTCCATCTGAATAATCTATAAATATCCTCCTGATTCAATTTCCTTCCCTCTGGGGTGCGTAAAGTACTGGCTTTGTAGTGTGACAGTGAAGTGACCGTGTTGTCTCACTGTCCTAGATGCCAAGGAAGGGAGGCTGTGGAAGCATTGCCACCAGAGATTAAGGTATGTCACCTGTGGGGCAGTGAAGGAGGTTGCAGGGTGGGATAGAGGGCTGTGTTTACAGCTGGGAAAGAGGGAGCTGGGATAGAAAGAGAAAGGGAGGTTTATTATGCTTTCTTCTTGTGATGGTTACCGTGTTCTCATGTCAAGGCATGTGTTCCTCAGAACAAAACCCTCTCCCATAACTATTTTGCCACTTTATTTACTTACAGACTAAGTCCTGTTTCTAAGGCAATTACCCATTTTAGTGGCAAACACCAAGGCCACTATATTAATTACCAGTGCAAGTCTCAGCCTCACCTAAGGAGGTGTCTGATAGAATGTTTCCCTGTTGATTGTAAATAAAGACCACTAAAACTTGGCAATCTCTCCCCATGTATTAAATATCAAGACTGTGTGACAGTGTCTGGTCAGAATAGGGTGGATTGAGCACTAGGCAAAGAACAGAAGGAATCCCTACTGCTCTCTGCATTAGCTGGACAAGTAGGTCTGCTGGGGTTCCTTCAACCAAAGGCAGCACTTTGGGAGCAGAAGAAGCAGCAGAGTCTCTACTGCCTTCCCACACCACATCTGCCCTCTGTGCCCAAGGTGCCAGGCTGTCACACAACGTGTGTACTGAGCCCCAGGCTTGCTCAGGCAGACAGCTCTCATCCTGCATGACTAAGGGCACTAGTTTTACCTCTAGGTGCCTGATTTCTTATAAAGTTGTACAAAGAAAGTATCATAACACTCATTAAAGCTTGCGACTGTGGGCCAAATCCCGCTTTCAGGCATACTTGAGTAAATCTGGAACTGAATAGTTAGACATTTTTTAGATCCGAGAGAGTACATAATCCATTTTCCTCATCCAAATGTCTCATCTTTTAATCAAATCAGCGAAAAAGTTTGATCCCAACTACGCAGATTTGATTTCCAAAATCAAATGGGAATAGCCAGCATAAAGCCTGCAGTATATTTTACCCACAGTCATCATGCAGTTAATGCTGTGAAAGTAACAGTGCTGTGTTTGGGGGATGGGTTAAAGCCCTGCCTGAATTTTTCTTATCTAAGAAGGGAAGAGATCTTTCTTATTGCTGCTATTAGTCTGACAGCAGTGCTGGAGGGACCAACTCAAATTTAAGAGCT
Organism: Poecile atricapillus; assembly: GCF_030490865.1. Classification (NCBI taxonomy): domain Eukaryota; kingdom Metazoa; phylum Chordata; class Aves; order Passeriformes; family Paridae; genus Poecile; species Poecile atricapillus. The sequence continues at coordinate 152,157,347 of NC_081249.1, read as the reverse complement.
AAATTTAATCTGAAATTATCAATACCCTGGAACTTGCTATGTCCCAAAAGATTAGGCCAAGTAGCAACATCATATATTCTGAGCTCATGTTGAAAACCACTGTGTAGTTACTAATTCTGTTACGGAGAACATATCTCCTCCTCCTCCTCCTCACCCATTTCCAGTGGATAAGCCCATGCTAATGAATTTGATGTTCTGTGTTCAGAGAATCAATGGTTAGCAACATACAGAAAAACCTTTGTAGCCAAGGAAAAATATATTTTGTGTATCTGTCATAAGAGAAAACATTTATTTTTTAATCCAAATGGATAACATCTTTACCATCAGTAAGTGAATTTTTAAAGCTTGTATTGGTTCTTGACATACAAATCTTTTAATGGCACATTGTGCATGAAGCTGTGTACTACAACCTTAGGGTGCCATCCATGCACACACAGATTCTTTCAAGACCAGAGTTTTAGGTGTTTTCCAATATCACCCTAGCACACATCTAAAAGTCACTGTGTCACTGGCGCTGGCAGCTTGTCTTAGCTCAATACGCAAAACTTAGCTTTGAGTTCTGAGCAATGTGACAAGCAGTTTAGACGAAGCTTTTTTTAGGGGTTAGATTATTTTTTTCTATATTATACAAGGTGTTTCTTGTAACCCTTGATTCTTCCTGTATAACACCTGTTATAGAATGACTGAATTATGTACAGAAGGGCTGTTTATTTCTGGTATTATCTGGAAGCTAAGCCACTTGTACAGAATCACCAGACCTTGGGAGAATCACACCTATGACTTATGACAGACTCAGTCTATTATTTCTTTTCTTACTCAGTAGAAATGTGGACCGGAAACTGTGGACTGAACAATGACCCAGATAAAGCAACACTAGCATCAGTATTATGTAAAGATAAGTTTTGGTGAAAAGGGATAATTTTAATTAAGAACTATGTACATTCTGTGTTTCTAAATCAGCGATAGACATATACTCTTACCATGCTGAAATCAAAGATTTGACTGAGTGTAAAAGAAATATGCAACTTCAACTGAGATAAAGGAAAATATATTCCACTGAATTCAACTCAGCTTCAGCACTCTCAGAATATTGGAAACATTTAAACAGTTTCAGAGTTGAAGTGTGTATGTATATGTATGTGTATGTGTATGTGTATGTGTATGTGTATGTGTATGTGTATGTGTATGTGTATGTGTATGTGTATATAAAAAAATGTAAAAATGAAGCTACACATGTCAAGTCTCTGCATATATGTCCAGCCCCCAAGTAGTCTAACTCTGCATTGAAGAAAACAGAGAAAAATATTCTGGATATACTCACAATGTAAACATCTAAAAGGCATAATTATTATTTTTTTAAAGCTATGTCCACATAAACACAACTCTCTAATGTTAATCTATAGTGAAAGAAGCATGAGAAAAAGGTTAAATGTGTGTACAGAAAGTTGAGACCCAAACTTGTTTTTAACTTCACTCTCTACTTAACATCCAGTTGCTGTACCAACTGTTGTGGCAACTGTTTGGCTTGGAGCCCTGTTTTGCTTCTCTTTGTTTTGATATGACTGACACGGCATTATGTTAAAAGTTCTTTCTCTTTGAATAGCAGGTTTGGAGATTGTGTAAAAGTGTTTAAAGATTCCCTTTAAAAAAAAAGAGAGAGGGAAAAACCTGAAGGTAAAAACCACCTGTTGTCTGTAGTACAAGCTGTATCTCTCCCCACCCCCTCCCAAAAAACCCTCATTTTCTTTGAAAAAGTTGCCTCAGTACAGACAGGTTTCTTTATATAAAGGGCATCCAGTTCTGAACATTGTCACTCATCAAATATGGGAGCTGTTTACATATTCTACAGAGCAATAAAAACCCATTGTCTGCTCTGTTTTGTTACCACCAGACTACCCAGTGATAAACATCTAGCAAGAGATAAGCTCTCCTTTCTGATTTAGAAATAAGCAAGCCCTTCCACTCCAAGATGTTACTTTGCTATCCCACTATCAGTCTGCGAACACACAACAGCCATTAATCAAAGAATCCCATTTACCAGCCTCTTGTTCCGTTGAAAGTCAATACCAGAACTGCCTCAGTAGGCAATGTCACAGCAAAATTTGCTCTGGTTCTGGTCAGCTGCTGATACCTAAAAACAACCCTGCATGGCTTTTTACTTTTGCAGGACATATAAGAGCAAAGAAACAATTACAGCAAGAGGACAACAATGTGACCTTCTTCTGCAGCATCTCAAAAAACATTAACAGCAGTGTAAATCCAAGCTGTCTTCCTGCTGAACAGTTGTGGAGGATACTCTGCCTTTCTGATTCATGGCTGAGTTTTCATTGGGGTACTACCCTGTACTTGGTATTGTATATTGGTAATAATCACCCACCTTCTTAATCTGTCCCAACACCCGTACTTTTGGAAATCTGTATTTCTGCATCATGCAATGCACAACTCTTCAGAGATACTGTGGTTTATCCCCCAAGGAAGCAAAGTTCACTAGCTAACACAGAGTACTTAGCTAGTATTCAGATGGCTGAATAGAGAGACACAGTATGCCATATAAATAACCTGATAAAATGATCAAATATCATTCTGCTACCAACAATGCCAAAAAGCACCCTACAAAACCAAACACAGCCAGGATCTCATCATAAATGTATTTCAGCCATTTAAGTGGGAAGCAAGCATGTGAATTTCTTTTTTAAAGCAAAAAGTGATTTTTTAGCCAGAAAAGTGATTTTAGTGATTTTTCAGAGTCAGGAAAAGAACTCTAGTCCTTAGGACTCTCAGGAATACCAGAGAAACATGCAAGCATAAACATAAAGCTTTAAGGAAGCTTTAACTAGCACATGAATCAGTATTTTGCACACAGGAGAGTTTTCCTTTGAGCATTTTAATACAGGGATTTAGTTCCCTAAATATAAACAGCCACTACTGAAAAACTGGGTTAATAACAATATGACTGGAAAAGTATTTGAAATCCAAGTACTTTTTCTTGCAGTCTGTCATGTGCCACTCAGTGCTCTGAGCCCAACATGAAACTAGAAGCCTGTTTCCCTGAAAAATGCAGAGAGCCTGCTACAACTTTCATCTGTGTCTGCCAGAAAACTCTGACTGAGAGATTTAATGGCTGCCGGTTCCGCATATGTTTCTGTCAACGTGATCCTCAGCTCCAACTGTGTCTTACGGAGAAATGCTTGAACACATGAGAGCTACAGCTGAGCTGCACAATGACAAAGGCAAAGCTGACACAGTGATCTGGTTTTAGAACAGAGATAATATCTTAATTCATTATCTAGAATATAAAACGTACTGCTTGAATAGGATGCTGTGATTCATAGCTGGATTGACATCATGTGTGCTTTTTACATAAGGCAGCAAATAGATTTGATAAGGCTCTCTTAATTATTATCTCTTAATTTATTCTAAGGGCTATATTGCATAACTTCACAAAATGAAATCTAGTCTAACTTGTTTTACTGTGTTGCTGGGTCACCTGCTCTACCTCTCAGCCAAAATTCCTTTATTTTTCTCTATATGGAAAATTCTCATACCATTAATAGTTAAGCAAACATTAAGGATTGCCTACACTATTCTGTAAGACTTTAAGAAAGATACAGATCACATTCCTTGTCTTCACCCATTTGTTTCAAAGGCGGAGGTTTACAAATGCAGAGCTCAGAAGAGGCTTGATAGTTTAAGAAACCATTCAAAAAAGAGCCATCAAATCTGAGTCAAACTACGGCAAACTTAGCAGTTTGGGCTGAGATTTTGTTTTTATTTCAAATCAAACCTGCTTCATAAATTCCCAATAAATAAATCCAGCTGTCATGCCATTCTAATCTCACTGCCTACTGATAATGAAAAGAGAAGCAACTTCTTGGGCAGAGCAGGTGTTAGAAAAAAAGGAGCCAGTCTGAGCGCCGGGGCCAGTACGTGGTTGTGTCCCTGCTGGGTTAAGTTACGAAGAAATCCAAATCATTCAGTATGTGGGTGAAAGGAGGGAGAGGCTCATGCCTTTCTTTCTCCTTAGGCTCCTCATGAGACTAAAACTGCCCCTCCTCTTTGAATATGGTTATAACAAATGCATCTTAGAGCAGCAACTAAGGGATATTCATGATGACAGCAGCTGCAAAGTTGTTAAAAATATACAAAATTTCATTGTGTGGGTGGAAAGATTGCCCCTGCCGAACAGAATCAGAAATCCTAGCACCCTGATGTTTTTGGCTACAGCTTGCTGTATTTTTACGCATAGGCTAGAAACCCCAATCCAAGTTGTGCTTGTTGTCCTAAAACTTTTTAAATACAATGTTTAAAAATAAAAGTCTGAGGCCACATTTTTTTTTCCCCCTCTTAAACAAGGCTCTCATGTTCAGAAATGGGACAAGAGAAATGATTTTTCCACCTGCTATCAATACACCAGGCCAAGCTGCCTGGGGTAGCTAAAAAAAAGCATTCCACAACTCCACATGGATTTCAGTGGATTGCTTAGCAGAGCCAAGATTTGCAGCTTTCAGCTGCTCTTGTGGGTTTGTGAGGCAAAGTGCACAGAAAATGTCATGCCAACCATTCCTTCAGAGCAGATGGGGAGAGGCATATTTACTAATCATCACAAAACCTGTTATATATGTTAAAGTCTTTTCTATAAAAACAATTTTCCTTCCAGTCATTTATTGAACAGCTTCTAAACTGAACCTCTGCTCAGCAGTATGTGACTACAAAATCAGGGTTTTACTTTCTCTCCAGGATCCAGTTGGACAATGAATGACAATGACCACAACATGCTCCCAACTCTTACTCTGACTTCTAGCAGTCTTTCTGACAGCTAAAATTTCCTAATACTTTATGGTTCTGTATTTCTGAAAGTAAAGCTAATTACAACTGATGCAGAACCTGATGTCTAAAAGTGGAAATTGTTTTGTTTAGCCTAGCTTATTTTTCCATGGTGACATATGCTACCTATAGAAATGCACTCAAACCAAACCAAGAGATGTGTCACGTGTAATTATCATTACTCAAAGCTGTACTTTGCTTTCTAGCTGTATATCCATATCTGTAACCTAACCTTGAAAAAGATGAGTCCCTTGTCCTCACCAAAAGCCTCTGAAAGCACCTCAAGAAATCTTAAAATAAGCATCTTAAGACTCTATTCGTATTTTCTACCATTGAAGGCAATGTGTGTACATGACAGTCATTTTCCCTTCCCTAGCCAAAGGTAATGACTGTTAGGTTTCTTGTGCATGTAGTGAAGAAACAGCAAATAGCTATGCATCCTCTCAAAATCACTGCTGCACTCTGCAATTTTCTCCTCCATCATAAAGCTAATACACAAATGACTTAAAATATCAAACACACAAAGACAGCCCAGTTCTGTGGTGTCACAGCTGCCAGGCTGTTGGCTGCAGGAGGCAGTGCTGCAGAATGAACAAGCACTGTGGAACCTGTCCTCGTGGGCTCTCCTTGCACATTATTCAGTCAAGGCTGGGGGTTTTACCTCGCAAACCCCCAGTATCCCTGTTGCATTTTAATCTTCCACTGAAATCACTGAAAGGGTTTGAGACAGCAACAGACTCCATTCCCTGTGGTTCAACCTGAGGTTCCACTCCTGGCAAAGGCTCCTTGCTGCTACATTATTATAATTTTTAATAATTACTAATAACAATGTTAGTACCACATTGAAGGTATTCCATTTTATATTCTGCAGTATATGTTCCACTGATCCTTTTTGCATTTCTCTACTTCCTCTGTTTGTCTCTAGTTTGAGGAAATTTTCTACTGAATGAATTTATAACCATTACATCTTTGTCTTTTATAAGCTGGATTGTATGCCTTCTATTTCAGTTACTTGTATTTTCATTAATTTCTTGCATTATCTGCAGTGTGTTCACTTTGAACAGCAAAACTTCTTGGTGTTTCTGAAAGGTTCATTTTAAAGCAGCAAATAAAAATAGCTTAAGACACCATCTTGTGTCCTCAAGAAACAGTATCATTTGTTTACAGTTAAGAATCATGACAGCAGCTGCTTGCAGGATCACACTGATTATTATGCCATGGTATCATAAGAATGTTTCCTCTACTTGTATTACAGATATATTAGAGCTATCAGTCAGAATGCAAATGTCTGCATGAAAACTCTGATGAATGAAATAGGCACTTAAGCCTTGACACCTAAAATAGTGAGAGAAACTGTAATAGAAGCCCTCAGAGAAATAATACATTTCTTTTGAAAAAAGAAAGACCATAAAAAGCCAGAAGACAATTTGCCCCAAGAGCAGCAGAACTGCAAAAGCATGGTTTCCTGTAGATTTGTAACCTTTATCCCAATCTCTCTCCTGCTGCTTACCTTATTATGATGATTATAGCTCCTTCTGTCTTCCTTTGAACCCTCCACTGGGGAAGAGACAGCATGAGCTGTGGCCTGTAACCAACTGCATCTGTGCTGATTGGCCATGGAGTTATTCTTAAATAGACAGTGAGAGCTCTTTTCTTCCCTCTGTTAATGTTCTCAAAACTTCTAGGATAGTAATTGTCTCTGGGATTTTCCTATCCTTTTTGAAATCATTCTGTAAGCTAAAAAACTCTTAAGCAAGGAATAGGCTCAGGAGATAGACATTCTGCTTGCATAAGGTCTTTAGGAAGCCAGTCTAAGAAATGTTACTTTTCTCTTGGCAAGACATCAGTCAAACTGGAAGGGTCAGGAGTTAAACTTTACAAAAATAATTTCCAGTAGTCACCTAGCATTTAGCTAGTCTATTTTGAACAGTACAGAAATAAATACTCCTAATTTATCTTATTCATATAAGCAGAGACAGAAAGTAACAGAACTTCAACAGGAATCTTACAGAAATGTCAATCTATTGTTTGAGTTTGATATCACAGGGTAAAATGAAATTAAACAACATAGCTAGTGTCACTAGTAGAGCTGAAGGCTCCCTACCTTCCACCAAAGAAGTGAGAGTGATTCAGCTTCTTTTGATTTTCCAACAAGAGCAAGGGCTTGCACAAGCTGGATGGACTGGTGGTAGAGCCAAGCATAATCCATAAGGATTAGTTTAAAGGATGTGGCACATGTTGCTCATCTGAAACAGCTTGATATTCATCACTCCTGCAGCCAGCATGAACCTCACTTCTGTTGTCAAATCAGTGTCATGCTCTAAAGTAAGAGACATCTATTTTAAGTCAGTCATGGCCCAGAAGAGGGCAAGGTTGTGCACTGACTTCTGGAAAGTAGCTTACACTGTGTAAAGTTGAGGTAGAAATCTTGTATGAGCTACACTTCACTATCTTTCTTGCCTCAAAAGACAGCACAAATTTATTTAAATTCCAAAATTTGTTCAAAGGTAGTAGTCAGTGACCTGGTACATGTAAGAAACTTAACATATTCAGGCTCAAAAGTAATTCTAGGAGCAGATCACCATACAGAGTGAAGTGACTTATGGAAACAAGAGTTGAAGGAGATGGAATCCAAAGAGCTACTAATGAAAGACAAGCTGAAACTAGGAAAGTATAAGACTTTGAAGAATGAGGAGAAGACAGAAACTGGAGGAAGAAGCTGAAGTAGTATGGAAGCATGAAGAGTAGTCTAAAAGATTTCATGAAGATTACTTTAGTACCAAGGACCTGGAGATAGAAAGAAGTGCAAATCTTATCATGTAATTTATAGCACAGTAGACTGAGTCTTGGATAAAGAGATATCATAAATTGTGGGACATTAATATTGATCTTGGTTTGCATCACAAAATATAATATTGTTATTATGTTGTTATATATCAAATATCACATTGTTATACCTCTGTACATATGCATATATGTAAGGATAACTCTTAAAAGAGTAAATACTGATACTGCCCCGAGTAAAACTTTGTTAACCTAAATAGATGACCTTTGCAAGATGTACAGGCCATGAATACAAAAGCATTTGCCAATGTGTCATCTCAGCTTCCAGCACTCTGCACTTTAAAGATGTCCTGAACCAGAGGTTAGATTGAGATGATTGTATTCAAAGTCTCAAGCAACTCTGCTTTCAGAAATCTGTCAAATTAAGGGTTTTTTCACTTAGGGCATAAAAATGTGTCTTAGCAAAAACAATTCTAAAATTTCACTGAAAAATGTACAATTACCTAATGTAACCTAATTTTAAATATGTTGTTTTTGAGGTGAAGTCAATATTAATAAGCAATAAACTTAAAGAAAAAATATTTTTAAACTATTTTCCTCTTAATATGCTCTGTTAGTGTTTCCTTTACTGTTGCACCTACTATTCTAAGGTTCTTGCTGACTGAAATGGGGAACATTTCCATTTTCAGTAGCTATAACAACTTGTAGAAATATACTTCAAGAATACTTTTTTTCACAGAATCACAAATTGGGTCAAGTTGGAAGAGACTACAGTGGATCATCTGGTCCATCACCATCCTCCCTGCTCAAGCAGGGTCATCCTAGAGCACATGGCATGGGATTGTTTCCAGATGGTTCTTGAATATTTCCAGTGAGGGAAACCCCACAACTTCCCTGCGCAACTGCTTCCAGTTCTCAGTCAAACACACAGAGTAGTTTTTTTCTTACTATTCATGCAAAACTTTCTGCCCGTTTCCTCTTGTCCTGTTGCTTGGTACCACCAAGAAGAGCCTGGCACAATCCTCTTGGAACCTCCCTTCAGATACTCATTGATGAGGTCCCCTCTCAGCTGCCTTTTGTCTTGGCTGAACAGGCCCAGCTCCCTCAGCCTTCTGCATAAGAGAGACGGTCCAGTCCCCTCATCATCTCACAGATCTCCACTGGGCCTGCTCCAATAAGTCCCTGTCTCTCTTGTCCTGAGGAGCCCAGAAGTGGACACAGCACTCCAAGTGAGCCCCACTAGGGCTGAGCAGCCCCACTGGGCCTGCTCCAATAAGTCCCTGTCTCTCTTGTCCTGAGGAGCCCAGAAGTGGACACAGCACTCCAAGTGAGCCCCACTAGGGCTGAGCAGAGGGGAAGGATCATCTCTCTCAACCTGCTAGCCATGCTCTTCCTAAGGCAGCAAATCTAATCATTGGCCTTCATGGCCACCAGGACACAATGTTGGCTCAGGGACAGTTCAGTGTCCACCAGGAGACCCAGGTCCTTCTCCACAGAGCTGTTTTTCAGCCCCCAACCAGTACTGGTGCAGCATATCTGCAGGTCTCTGCATGTGCTTTTGTTGAATTTCAGACAGCTCTCTGTCCATCTCTCCAGCCTGCCCAGGTCCTTCTGCAGGACTGCACAGTGCTCCAGGGTACCAGCCACTCCTCCCAGCTTGGTGCCACCAGTGAACTTGCTGAGGAGGCATCTCCCCTCCATCCAAGTCATTGATGAATAAGGTAAAAAAGGACTGTGTCATGACAGTTTGCATTTTACTGTTTAAATAAAAAGGGTTTATTTTCGGTCTAAAGAAAATTGCAGCCAAATGTTTTGAAATGTTTTATATAAACATTCTGGAAAGATGTTTATTAAAAAGAATAAAATGTTTTCACTTATTTATAATATTGCATTTTACATCTAGAAATCAACCGCAAGAATTTAAAAATAAGAACAGCACAATAACATAGAAGTCAAATAGATGTTGGGAGCATAATCTCCTGAGTGCATTGAATTCTTGGCTATAATGAAGAGAAAGAAAACCAGCAACTTCTTAAGGGATGCCCAAGAGACAATCACAGCAATAAAAGTAGATGGTGGGCAGAATTTGAGAGTCATTTGCTTTGAAAAGGAAATTCAAGCATTGTGAATGGAAGGGGTCAATCAAGGATATGGCGACTGTAAAGCACTAAATCTAATCCAAAGACTTCACCCCAGTTACAGCAAATTCCAGTAAAATGCCCAGGTATGAAACAGTGAAGAATAAATAGAAAGCAATAACCAATGTTTTATGACTGAGCTCACTGGACTCCATAATAGAACCTCCTTTTACTTTTTGACAACACACTAAGGTATAAAAAGGATGAGTTTTCTCCTTCCTCAAATAAAAGCAGTGGTGGGACTGAGCTGCATTAATGACATCTTCATCTGACAAGCCCGGAAGTCTACACAAGAGCAACAAAAAAATTACTGAAGAATTTTTATTTTTAATTTTCAAAACCAGGCTAATATGAGAACAAAAATCCAAATAATGAGTTTTCTAGGTGTATTTAAGTATTTATACTGGTCATTTTTTGGAACCAACAGGTAGACTGTTGGAGTCTTGCAGCCTATACTACCAAGATGGTTATCTATACATTGTCATTCAGTGTCACAGAGGGCATACATGGAATGTATTTCTGCTAACATTTAGATGGCTCAGTCCCCAGCAAACCTTAGCTATGCCACTTTACATAAATGAGCATAAGCAGATATGACAATGAAACTCCTGCTTTACCGGCTGCTACGGAAAAATCTATTGTTAGGCAAAAGACTGTATCATAAGGCAGCATAAATCCATCTGTGTTGTTCTATTTATGTGGTACAAATGCAAAAGGAGCATGGCACATCATCAAGTTTCATGTCATTTACTGTGGGAAGAGCTGCACCCCATCCAAACTAAAAGAAACCTGAAAGCGTCACCATCAGCATATGAGAACTACAGACCCTTAGCACAGATGTTGTATAAAAATGAAAGCAGGCTTGAAGGGTGATGAAATGGTGAGCAAATGTACTTTTTTCACCTCCTGAAATGCTATTTTGTTTTCAAGAAAGATGTTAGTAAAAATTTTAACTTTTGTCACTTCTTATTTAATCAACATCAGCCTCACAGCTACTGAAAAAGGTCACAGTTATTCTAGGGCCACCATTTTTTTATAACTGGCCATTCATAATAAAAAGTCACTCAAACAGACTCTATTTCATACACCGACTAGATAACTTTCTCCTTCTGATAGAGATCATAGATGGTTCACATTCTTGGTACATGCCTGTATCTTCTCTAGGAAAAGTAAATAGGTTGTCAGAAACAAAATGGAGTATAGATAAATTATCATAGCCTATACAGTTTACTGCAAATCAAATTTAGAACTCTGGGGTTTTCCCCTCTCATTGTGTTAAATACTAAGAGCAGAGAATGCTTAGCTAATCTGTTCTACCGAACTAGTATGTCAAAACTGTCAGAAGTGATACAGGAACAAGGATTTTATCCTCCTGATTTAGATGTTCCAAACTCTGACCTTTTTATGCTCCCTTCTTGAAGTCACACACATACCCCTAGTTCCCTCTTCTCTCCTGCATTAAACTTCTGGCCTATCTCCAAAGCAGAGATTGTAAAGTAAGGAGGAATGATCTCCTTCAAGTGAACTCTTTTATGTGGGCTGAATGTAATGCACACAGTGGATAGCCTTTCTAGTGCAGGATAGTTCTGGGATATGAATCAACCCTTCCCCAGGCACAGGGAAGAACAAAGGATAGGAATGCAGCCAATGAGGAAATACTCTGTTTTTCTAACCCACATTTTCAATGGAGAAGTGTTGATTGTTTTTAAATTTCTTGACTCCCTGTCTGACAAATTCCAGGTTTTGCTTAAAAAAGTGAAAAGCAAAACTTGAAATAGATGGGAACACTTGAAATGCTCTAAAAGTGCTAATTACTCTGAATGATGGAACAATATTAAGAGAACAAGAAAAAAGTAAAGTAATAGTTCTATAAGAAGCCAAAAATTAAATTCCAGAATAAAGAGGAATGAAAATACTTTCATTCTTATTTGCAATGCTTTTCCTTCCATTTGCTGTAAATTTTCTTGTGAACGCTTAAAAAAGCAACAAGTAAATCATAGTACTTTCAAAGTGCACCAATACAATTGGTAATTGCATTGATACAGTAAATCAGAGTGTAACAGTATCTTTGTTTAATCAACACAGTACTTTTGAGCACTTCATATATGGCAAACTATTTGGAAACTGTAAGTTATATGGACAAGTTATTTCATTGATATCATGTAACACAGGAATTCCAGACTTTCTATGTCCCTTCTTGCAGAAAATGAAGGATTTAAACTCATCAGATTAAGAATTTTAGCAGATTATATCCTACCATTTTGCAAAAGCTGAGCTTCAAGGCTGTTATTAACTGCAGATCCAGATTTCAGCTCTCATTCTTCAGTTTCACATCATTTTGGCTGCAGCCACATACAATCAGTGTTTATATTCACATACCAACAAGTCATTCAAAACAGAATAGAAATAATTTTGCTTCTCACTTTTCAAGCTGTTCTGCAATGGGCAAGAAGTTTTGTTTTTAGCAGCAGCCAGGCTGTTCCATGAGTGCAGTATAGTTCCAGCCCACCACACAGCCTCATGAGGTTTTCTATGTTTTACCCCAGAAACTCACAAACTGAGCCATTGATGGAGCTTTGCAGCCAAAGGCAAGAAGCATATCTCTTTTCCTTGATGATTCCTGATGAATCTAATGTCTGTAAGCAGTAGTGAGGCCCCTATCCAACCTCAACCTCTTCATTTGTTAACAAGACATTCAATTCCTATGACACAGTTTGCTAGAGTTTTGTCATTGATACCTTACTGCAGATCAAAGAAAATCCCCACAGCACTTAGTCAAATGCTTTTACAAGTAAAGGTTTTTGCAGTTTTACCTGGTCCAGAGTGCATGTTGACAAGCACAAAGGAAGAGCAGTCTCTGTGTAATACTTTTGATGAACACTGTACACACACTGCTTGACAGATGATTTCATTTTCAGTGCTAGAAGCAAATTAAATCTTGTCCATGAGTTCTCACTAATAAGAGATCATCTCTTATTGTTAATGAGATGAGCATGCATTCCCTCACTGTCATGCTTTCCTCAGCACAATACAGGGCTATTAGGGGTCCTTGCATGGCATTCAATGTTCAGACATCAGATGTCTCTGGGCACTTTACCTAGAGAGAAAATATCACATTAAAAGATCAGAGTGCTAAGTACTGGGAACAATTTAAGTGCAAATGTCATATCCAATAGTTCTTAAACAATCATTTTGAGCTTTTAAAAATGCAGCAAGATACATATCCTACTATTCTGTTTTGGCTCTGACACTGCATAAGGAAGGTCATTTCAGGTGATCTATATATAGAGAAAGATCTTAGTCTCTTGAATACTATACTGAGAAAACCCTGCATAATTGACTGCTACAGGGAGTGGATCCAGCTCATTATTTGAATTACACATCCATCTGTTTCAGTCAGGATGGTTTACAAAGAGCTTGCAAGAGCTAGCTGAAATTATCAAATAGCACATAGGATAATCTTAAACTATAGAAGAAGTTTAATATGCACTTACTTTTGTGAATCAGCAATTTTAAAGGAGAGGAAAAAAAAAAAAAAGTTTATTCCATAATCCAGGGATTTTAAGGAGCTTATACCATACTCTTTTTGTCCCTGGACTATCCATTATCCTGAGCCAGGATTTTATGTATTCCTTGCCCCTTTGCTTTCTAATTAATTTACTGTATTCAGTTTAGCTTGTCAAGTCAATTTTTAAATATTAAAACAGTGTTTTTAAATCATAACCTACATAAAAATATATTAAAAAGATACATCTTTTGCTCATGTATTTCTCTAAAATATTATTGAAAAGAATAATGAAAACATTTCTTGCTATAGACTCGTGTTAAATTTTATCAGCATTCAATTTCTTTGTGTTTTGGGTACTAAGAGATTAGGCAGATTCTGACTGTGTGATTTTATGCAATCTGTTAATATGGCTCACATATAGACATATCTATTTACTGTCTTCTTTTCCTTGCTCTTTGAATTAGGTGCTCTAAGCTGAGGCCCCCACTGTGCCTGATGCTGAGGTGCAATCCATTGTGCCTTGCTTTTACAAAATTACAGCCCTATTTTCATAGTCTTGACTTGCTTGTGATCTCAATGAGGATCATCAGAGCAATTTGCTTTTTGCTTTATTTTTTATTGTGTACATATCATGTTTCAAACCTCTAATTCCCTTAAGCTCCAGATCCCTATAAATGGCTTGCTTTTATGATTTTTAGTCTAGATGCTAAATTCAGAATGTTGAAAGGTGTATTGCTTTGAAAACTTACATTTTCCACACAGTCTGGGAAAGTGCTTCTACTTCTACACAAATATACTGTCATAGAAAGAATAACTGAAATAAAAGGAAAGTTGGGTAAATATTTTCAGATAAGTTTTTAGATTTATAGGAGGAAAGCTGATAAAGCCAGAACAGTCCATATACTCTTCCTGTATCTTCAATTTAAACAGATCTTATTCTTAACCTTATAAGGTTATTTTTTATATGTGAGGCTATTAATTGCTTATTAATTAAGTTGTTCTTCCAGTTCTGCTTCTGCTGTAACCTTTTGCTTATGTTTGCTGTGGTGTTTAGTTTGAGCACAATGTGGTAGAATTCATCCTCCAATCCAAGTCATTAAAAAATGTGTCTTAAAACAGACCAAGAGGATACCTCTCCTCCTAAACCTGTACCTCTGCACTTGGCCTTGATATTTTTATTACAAAAAAGCAGAATTTTCACAGACCTTCTTCAGGCCACTCTTACTTGGGGATACTTTTGCATCTTTTAGATAATAGATGAGGTGGGAATTACCCAGTAAATATGCACTTGTGTCATCTATTATTAAAGTTCACAGACACACCAGTTTACTTCTCTCCAGAAGAATAGATTGAGATAACATGAATTTCTCTTTTTTTAACCACTGAAAATATGTCAACCTTAACCTACCAAATATGCCTGTCTTACCTTCATTCCTTGGCCTGCTAGGAGCATGTTAGCTCAATAATTAAGTATAACAACCTTGTTATTCACACAGAGATGAAGTGCAAGGACATACATTTACCGCTCCCATAGTATTTTTGTCCAGGTAACAATAAAACACAGATGTTATAAATACTGGTCAACAGTTTCAAAATTGCAATGAACAAGTTACAACAGTTAACATTTCCACCCCACATAGATATTTTCCCAATAGAAAGGTGCATATTTTTCAGATGGGGCTACCATTACCTCTTTGACTGCCCTCCTTCAATCACATGTTGTCATCAGACCAGGTCTCTGACACACCTGCAAGGTCACAAGTCTTCTCCACAGTTCAGCAGGGACAGGACAACTTGCAATGTCAGATGAGCTGACGTTCTTCAAATGGGTGCAGAAACAGAAGTGCGTTTGAGGGGTGCAAGGCATCAGCATTCCACTCTGCCCAGGCTCAGATTATTTCTTCTGAGGGTCAAGATAAAAGATGAACCCTGAAGAGGGGTCAGACTGCCTCTCTCTGTCTCCCACTTAGTTTTTGATGACTGTTGAGAGAGCAAAATAACTCAGTCTACAGACCTGCCCATGCCTTCATTGACCCATTTCTTTCTTTTGCCTGTTATTTATATAACTTGCTTGAATAGGCAATATCTTAAGTCTTTGAAATGGCCCACAGACAACCAACACTTGTCATTCAGCATGCCAGTGTTCTGGCCCCTAAGCTCACCTGCCCTCAAGAAGCTGCCAGGTTAGGCCAAGCACAAGCCTTTTCTCAGCAGAATGGAAGGTTTCCAGACTGACAGTGGACTGCAGCTGACAATGCCTACTCTTCCAGCTGTGGTGAAGGACAGAAAACGCTCACGTGAATCCCGCTTCTTTTATGTTTAACTGAAATGAGACCAAAATATAAATAACTGCACTCAGCAGAACCAGGCTTCAGATGCATCAGCATCAGCATTGAAATGTCATAACTGTTGCAGACTATTCTGCATAGAGGATTTGGGAAAATGCAAAAAGATTGGAGGTGTTCACACAGTGTTTATCTGATACTCATTTTTTCCTATCATTATAAAGGAAAACTGCTGCTTCACGTAGAGTCTGAATCAGAAAAACGTTTCTGAGTGCAGTGTTTCTTTCTATATTGATTAGGTTCTGTACTGAGCTAAACTGTTCTGATTCATTTATAAATAGCACACTATTTAGTGCTAATGTCAGATGGTCATTCTTAGAAATACAGATATTATACAATATCTGAGAGAGATGCTGCCACAAAAATTCTCAGGAAGTGTCATTCCCTGAGAATACAATGAAAAGGGAAGAACACTCTGATATATAGTTCTGTTTCTCTTCAAATATCATTTCAGACACTGGTGATAAAGAAAAAAAAAACAACTATTCTGAGAAATGCATACCTAAAGACAAGATGGTTTACAAGGTTTTAGTTTTCAGATTGAACATAGGGAAAAAAGTTTTTGCAAAGAAGCAATTCTTCTAAATGTAATATTACTGAAAAAATCCATTGAACAAAACTGAAAAATGAAACACTGTAGACTTTAGCTCCTACTAAGCTTAATAAAGCTGGACAAATAAATGTTCAAAATCGTAGGCTGCAGCATGAAAGAGCATTTAACCATACCCTTTTAGGAAAATATTCAGACTCAGTCTGTCATTTAAGTATTTGATCAGTTTAAGGTATGGCATACTTTGATGATTTTCCTTCAAAATTTTGACGTTTTATTTTCATTATCTCAGTCATTTTTCATTGGAACACCTGAGACACTTTAATAACAGAGTACAAGACATCTGAACGGTGCTTGGAATACGTCTAATACCAGTTGCATGAAAAGGTTCCACTGGCTCCTCCAGGCTGTTCAGCGTGGCTGCAGAACTACTACTGCCTTTTGTCCCTGAAGCCTAGGATTAAGGCCCTTCACCTCTCCATTTGAAATGGGGAGTGAAATTCAATCCACATGGAAGTCAGCCTGCTCATTCCTCTCACACTTCTGGCTATTTAGGCTGCCAATCCAATAACACAGCTCAAATATAATGCAAGTGTATTTTTTCTAAATTCTTTATTCAAAAGAAAATATTTTACCAATTTAACAGAAAAAAAAAAAGGAGCATACATATTTCAGACTGCTTTATACGTATGCAAAATGTCAGCTCATAAGGTCACACAGTTGCATATTATTCTATATGCCATAGAATTTTTATATATCAGGACCTTTAAAGCAGACACTCAATACTCCATGGAATTAATCAGTTTGGAAATAAAAGATTCACAACACTCTGAAATGAAAGTGAAGAGACACTTGAAGTTCAAGGGGAAGGCTACCCTTGTTAAAAGCCCTGAGTAGCCCAAAAACTAAGTTTAAAGCCACTACAGTATTTCATACTCCTGCACTGTGCCCTGTGAACACAACCTCTCAGTAGTTCAAATGGGACTGTATGCATCCATATAGTTTCACAAGAAATCTCTATTAAGTTACTGACTTCTGAACTTATTCACATCTTGTGTTTGACTGGAACAACGTCTTGTGTATCAGCCCTACTGAAAAAGAAAAGATACCCTGGGTTGTTGGAGTTCTCTGACAGCTCCCTTAGGAAATAATATAAAAGTATTTATTATTTATATACAAGCCAGCATGTCAACACGTTTTTAGATAACTCTCTGTACATTTTTCTGTTTAGCAATGGAAACTACAGAATAAATTATATATGACAATTGTGGCTATTCTAAGATACTTGGTATTGCACAACTGACAATCTGCAAATTAGATGTAAAATGCTGCATTGAATTGATATTTCTTGGTATGCTGTTTATGTTCCTAACTATTTTGTGCCACTATCTGTATAAAATTCAGATTAAATCTACTCAACATAACCTTCTGTAGTCTGATAATATCTGTCCACTTTGTGCACTTTCAGATGTCCTGAGGTGGTATGCCAGATGTTGGGAAGGTTGTATTTTAATTCAAAACCCGTAGGTATAGAGCAAATATATTTTGCTATGCATACCATCTGGTACCCGTTTTTTACCAGAGAACAGAGTGTGTTTAATGATTAAGTCAAATCCTGTAGTAGTTAAATCAGATTAATTCATACAGATATATTGATTTTTCTCCCTCTCAAAGTAATCTGGTTACTTTGTGATAGCAAATGAAGTGACTGGACCAAATTCTTCTCTTAGATACACACACATAACCAACAGGAAGTTAGTAGGTTTGCACAAATGTAAATGCTCACAGGATGATCAGATATGAACAATAACTATATTTAATAAAAGTATCTTACATACATGTCAAAGCAGTGTCTTCTTTCTATTTTGATCCTCAGTATTTATTTAGTAAATCAAAATTAACTTAATATTAGTTTTAAAGATATGCATTGGTGTTCCTCAACTTATTTTTTCCTGCAATATGGGTCTAATAACATTTCTTTTCTGATGCTGGTCAAAATTTAAATAATGAAACTTTTATCTAGTTCTCTGGCAGTTTCAATAAACAAATATATTTTTAAAGAACAAAAAATTTTTAGAACAGTTCCTTCATAACCTGTTCTGTCCATTCTTCACTTCCCTGCTCTCTGCCCTCTTTTATTGCAATTAATGATAGAAAAAAACAGGTAATTATATATGTAGGTTGTTTTTTTTGTTAAAAGAGTTATAAAGCACATTCACTGATTTTTTTTTTAGTACGGAGATTTGATACAGAGAGATGTTTACCTCTCAGCTCAAGAAGTAATATTGCCACAGGATTCTTTTCCTCATCTGGCCTGAGATGCTCATGTCATAGAGGTGTTAATCACTATGAATTAGTTTGCAGCTTTCATCACATTTTATTGAAGTAGCAGTAGATTCAATGCATTCTGTGGTTACTTTATAAGCAAGTCCACCTCATTAGAAAGACCTGTCAAGTTCTCATACCATTCATATTCCTTTCCCAAGCAGACAATTAGTTGCTAAAAAAAAAGAAATTTCTCAGTTTGAAGGACCTGACCTGAGCAGCAGTATTAAACGGCATATAGTGGTTGGGCAACCACAACAGAGGTAAGAATGGCACAGTGAACAAATCAGGGTGATTACACAGACTAAATACAATCGTTATGGTTACCAAATATTACTGGAAGATGTTCTACTAGGACAACAGTCTGTTGTGAATTTGCACATTTGTTTCACACAGACAAGCCAGAAATATTTGCTTCATGGGAAGGGAGTGCAAATGTAACAGCACTGATCATACACCTGTCTTTGTGTGCAATAGCCACTAAATTACCGAAAAAAGTAACAAACGGTGGTGAGTATTTTACATTGTCTTTGCTAAGTCTCAAGCAGTAATAGCAAAGCTGGTCATTGAAATTAACTTTGCACGAAGGCACTGTTCAATACTCTTAGTTAAGTGGAAGAATAAATTAGAACAGATTAGGTACAAAGTTTTAATTTTCAAAGGCTCATTGCTGAATTAAGCAAACTGGTCAAAGGAATTTAATATGCTGAAGACATTTTTTTGTCAGTGAAAAAAAAGCTAAAATTTATTTCAAGCAGATTTGGAAAAAGTACCTAGAATTTGCATCCCAAAAAAATAGAAAAAACTTTTAAGGAAATATTCTCTATTCAATTAAGTGGTTACCTTGAAAAATGAAAACTGATTTTCACACTTATTTAATAACAAATTTTATTGCAGTTTTCTCAGTAAATCAGTACAAATTTATACATGCTTTTTTTGGTTTTCTTTTTTTTTTTTTTTTTGGTGAAAATAAAGATAGCAAGTTTAAAATTAAAATCCTTTCCTCACTAAAATGAAAACATTTTTTGGTGGTTAGAAAAAGCGGGCCTGCAAAGCTGATAAATGATAATCCATACAAATAATTTTGCAGAAGCTAGAAGGCTGCAATTAGATGCATATCTCACTTTCCCCCTTGATATCAAGTTCTCATCAGGTGTCACCACACTACATATGGAGAATATTTTTGGAATTCCCAGTTCTTTCACCTTCAAGATTTTTGCATAATGAGATTCACTTCTAGTCATCTGGTTTTGCTCAGAAAAGCTGATGAATTACCCTTTACTTTCTTATAGGCATCCTTGTGTTGGATTCAAATTATTAAAGCAAATTAATGAACAGAAATTCTAAATGTTTCTTCTTGTCCAGAGTTTTAGATAGTGGTCAGACCCCCTTGACATAAAACTGGCCTACATCTGACTGAGTTCTTTGTCCTAAATCATAGTACCTTCAACAGCACCAAATGCTGGCTCCATGAGCAAGTGCCACGGCAAGTATGAAAACTTTCATCATGCATGAAAATGTTGCATGATCTTCTAGGAAATTATAATCTCCTACACAATCCAAA
Source organism: Poecile atricapillus (assembly GCF_030490865.1). Classification (NCBI taxonomy): domain Eukaryota; kingdom Metazoa; phylum Chordata; class Aves; order Passeriformes; family Paridae; genus Poecile; species Poecile atricapillus. The sequence goes on along the minus strand of NC_081249.1, from coordinate 152,137,309 downwards.
GTTTCTACTAGTCTTTTAGGTCCTGATAGCAGGACTCCCAGGTGCTGTCAGATTTTTAACTGCTTGCAACCCCTGACCTGATGTAAGCAGACAATGCTCCACTGTGGCTAATCCTGCACTAGAAGTGCTGCCTGTCTCTCTGTCTTGCCCTTTCACTGATCTACAGGCTTAATTCACTCCCAGATCTTGCTTTTTTTTTTTTCCAGGATATTTGTAGAGTCATAAACACCTCTATAGGCATAACAGAAGAAGCTGAAAGCAGAGAGAACTGCAATTTGGCTTCCCATCTTCTTTTTGTGCAGCACAGTAAGACAAAGGGTGGGAGAAAGATGTATAAATTCTATTTAACTACAGGTTCTTACCTTGAATAAACTCAGATTATTAAGATTATTGTTATTTTTGTGATGTGACATGAAATACACTTTTCATGAAACTGCTGTTGAGGCCTCTTGTTTTGTCATGGTTGCATAATAAAAGGAAAAAAAGGATTTCACTTCATGATTTTCTCTTTTATAACAGTGTAGTCATACCAAAATCTAAAGGTTCATGGAAAACCCACAGCTCACAAAGGACAGAGTCCCTAAATTCCTAATTTTATTATATTCCACAGTGGAATATAACAAAACCTGTGTTCATTTAAACTGTGCCCACTGAACCTTGGCAGGATTGCACTCAGCAGACATCAAGAGGGTGGTGTGACAGGATGGCCAGGTCAACACAGCATCTGAGCATATCCGTGCAGCTGCAGCATGGAAACACTCCCAGTGAGTGAGTGAGTGACAGCAAAGTGTAGAGGGACTAGATGGCTCACAGAGATGTATAGATTTCCTCAAAGTAGCCAGGTCTGGAGAGTAACTAAACAAGTATAACTGCTGGATTCAGCATGCGTGGTTGCACAAAATAACCCTTAAATAAAGGTGACTGGATTTTCTCTCACTGTGATAACAAGACATTCTGCTGTGCCATGGGGCTGAGCCACTCACTTTTCTTAACAAGTGTTTCTGTCATTAGCTTTTAAAGTCACCTGAATGAAGCCAAAAGAAGCCCATGGCTAAGCAGCTGTCAAAGAACAGTGCACATGGAAGGCCTAGGATGTCTGTGCAACAAACAGGACTTTTTATAAAGCTTCCTTTTGCAAGGATTGAAAGGATACCTTAAACACAGATGGAGTCAATACAAACTCAGATCTCTGCTATGCACACACACACATATATATATGTGTGTATATGTGTATATATATGTATTAAAGTATTTTGGTACACATGTGAGTTTAATGGGGAACTAGCAAGCTGACCAAAAATGTGAACAGAATAAAAAAATTTTGAAAAGCTATCTTACTCATTGTGAGCTGTCATACAGTTCTATAGTTCATCCTGTAAATGTAAATCTGTAACACTTGCACAACAGAATAACCTGAAATATTTTTTTATGACATTGCGTAGCTGTAAAAACAGTGCCAGATTTGGTTCTCTGTTGACATGGTGAAAATGTAATTTTCCACAGTCTAATCTAATCTCAGTGAGGTTATCCCTTCTGTACACAGGTGACAGGTGCCCAGACCACAATAGACAACCTATGCTGCAAATATTTCTGCATCTTTTTTTATCATTTAGCTGTTTATGTTCCTGTATTTTCCATTTCTGCTGCACTTAGTGCACTGCCTTTGCAAGAGGGCAGGCAGTGAGCTGCTGATTCCCAGTGATCTCAGACCTGCCAACTGAAATAGAACATTGCAAAATTGTTCAAGGAGACGATTGCTGGGATTCTAACAGAACATTTATGGGAGACGTTTTATATGTTCCGAAATACTTTCTCCTGTGCCTGTCAACAGCCATCAAGCTGAAAAATAGGGAGAGAGTAAAAAGTGCAAGGGCTGAGATACAGTCTATCATTTGAACTAACCAGATTAATAAAATGAATGAAACCAGAAAAAAAGGTAACAAAACAGGTCTACCTGTTCCTTCATGTTTTTAGGAAAGCGTAACTCAAATTGGTCAAAATATTCCAGATTTTAAGTTTTTGCTATCTACTTTAAATAGCACAGTTGTCAATGTGAATAAAATCATGGAAACTGCACTATAGATAAAAGGGTAAATTATTTTGCCTTTTAAACGAAAATTTTAAATGCAAATTACCCTAAATGCTCAGAAACCCTGCTGCCTTTACAGAAATCATGGCACTCTTCCTATTGGTTTGGCCATAGAGCTTAATGTCTCAATCCAAAAAAGAAACTTAGTGCATGCCTTTGAAGGAGAGAAGCTGTTTTGTTAGCTGAGATTGGGATCTAAGAGTGTTGTCAGTTACGGGATCTAAGCGTGCAGAAGAACCAGCCAAAATATTTTGAGTCACTGGCGCCAGGTCTCAGATGCTCTTCTGTGCAGGAGACTCCTCTGAACTAAATTCTTTAACAGGTATTAAGCCAACTTTCACTCATGTTATTGTGAAATTCTTCCACTTAGCTGAGGAAAGAACTGAAGAAAAGGAACTGACTATCCTTGCAAAATTAGCAGAAAAAAACCTTCCCTATTTGCACAGCTCAACTTCTTCTTTAAAAAGCTCACCATTATAGTTAATTCTCCTTCAGTGCCTTGAAAGCTGCTAGAGGATGTTGCACAGATACAGTTGCAACAAATTCAGTTTTTCTAGAATGCATTTCTGCTATAAGCTCTCAGACAATCATAGGAAAGATCCTAAAACCTGCATTTGTACCTGAAAAAAGATTTTTGTGATCATAGGTCAACTGCACACCCACAAAAGAAGATATAGAGATAACAGCAGGTGGGGAAACTCACAATTCACCCTTCCTGATTACTGCCACACTCAGCACAGGAGCCATCAGCCCATAAAATACTCATCTCTACAAGACCAGAGAAGTGCAGAAATACAAAAGCAAGGTAGAAATTAAAGTTCCAAAGGAAGAGTTACTCTGTCTAGGCTTCTCTCAGAACTGCCCTAGTAGAGCCTCACCACCAGAGTCTGGATATTAAGCCCATCATTGTGAGTTATGACTACAGCATCATTTGATGGCTTTACCCTGGCTGAGGCAGGGGAATATGCCTAAGGATATGGGACATGTCGTGGGATGCAAGAGAAGTTCATTTCAAGATTTATTCTGGGATGCTTAAGGGACATGCCAACGATGGGGAAAGGAAGCAATCTAGAAAATTTTAGAAGGAACAAGTGTGAGGATAAGAAGAGACAAAGAGGCCAGTCAGGCAGAGTTTTCTCCTTGGTACGCTTCTCTGGCCAGAGCTGCATCTGACCAGCTCAGCCTGTCCTATCTTTCAAAATTTTCTTCAGTGACGGACTCTCTACTGAGTGTGTCTGTACCAGGGTCTGGGTGCCAGCAGCTGCAGTCAGACCAGAGTCAGGAATTCCATGTGCCTGTGTGGAAGCGGCTGGAGAGACCCCAGTGAAACCCAGCAGCAGCTTCATGTGTATATGTGTGTGTGTGTCTGTGTGAGTGCAGGCTCTGCACCAGCAGCTGCAGTGAGGCTGCAGCCTCGGGGGCTCCTGTGTCCAGGTGACAGCAGCTGAGGAGACTGGGATCTAGTGACAAGTTGTACATTTGAATATGTATATATATGAATACATATATATATATATATATATACACACACACATATATTTTCACTGGGGTATCTCCATCCCACACAACAGATGGAAGTGGGATGAGCTCCATGTAAGTGCTCTGTGTCTGATCTGGTTAGCCAGGCACGTTTATGTGTGATGTTCCTGTGTGTGCACTCTGTGCATGTGTATCCTGAGAATATGTGTTCAGTCTCACTACTGTTTGGACCTGGGGCATGAAGCTTACCCACTTCAGGGCTTTCAGATTCAGCAAAGTATAAATTCACCACACAATATGTTAAACATTATTCAGTGACTATCTTAATTCTTTGCCCCAGTTCTTTAAACACTGTAAGTTAGTCTCTTCTGGTACTCATTTAATTATCGTCCTGATAAATTCTGTTTTAAAAAACAGTTCAAAGTATTTCTAGAGTGTACAGCCAACAATATTTTTCTTCTTTGGAAGACTTTTACATTTGAAAATATTTATCTATTTAAGTATTTTCATCTTCTGTGCTGAGCTGTCCTGGAGCTCTGAGTATGATGAGTATCAGAAGAAAGTTTTCTAAATTTTTTTTTTTTTTTTAAATAGCATAGAGACAATTACATATTATGCTTATCAGAAGGAAAAAAGTAAGTTCAGGAGTTTTACCTGTAGTGGGAATTTTTTTGTAAATATAGTGGAACTTTTTAGAAAATGTTAACCTTATTGTCTTTCACTCTCCTCTCTAATTTGCATGTGACATTATGTTCTTTTCCAGACAAGTCTAAGGATTTCTAATTGGCATTGACAGGAGTATCCTCACATTTCCTTAGGTAGAATTTAATTTGAAATATGTATTCATTCTGTAATGAGTCAGCATTTCTGGATGAATGTTCCAACATAAAGAATTTTGCTGTGTATACCCCTTAGCAACTGACAAATTACAGACTAAGTTTTATTTTAAAACACCTGTGTTTAATAAACTTTTTTTTTTTTTCACTATGGAGCTAATACATGAATTATCAAGGCTCGCCTTGGACTCTTGATAATTCAGCTGTCTTGCACAAGAGAAATGTGAGACATTGTTCTGAAGGATGGTGAAAGAATCCCTGGACAAGCGAGAATTAGCAACTGCCAGGGTCTTTCAGTTGCTGAGCCCATTACAGCCCCTGCAAAGGCACCAGCAGGCAGGAGAGACCAGCAAGCACAATCCCAGAGCTCACCACAGCTGCTGGGTCCAGGGAACGGTCACATATGCGAGGTGACAGCCGCCTCTGAGAAGTGAGGATGGGGTGAAGGCAAGGACAAGCACAGCTTTCCTTCCCACTTCTCCTTAGCAGCAGAAAACTGGCAAAGCCAGCTCTTCCTGTTCTCTCTCCCTCCCTCCCCCGTGGCTTTGCTTATGCTGCTGAACAGGCTGGAGCCAGTTTTGTGTTCTTTAGTTCCTCTGAGGATATGAGCCACTGTCCTAGGATAAAATTTGAGAAAGCGTGGTTGCCTGAGTGAGAGTTTTCCTCTTGGTAGATATTGTGTGAAGCAACACTGGCCAAAGCAAATTATAGAGAGATTAGCTGTTTTAATAGTTAAGCAAGTCATACAGTACTTTCAAGACAGACAGACAACCAGTGACAACCCAGGTGTTAATTACAATTAAATATTTTCATACAGGATTGCAGCAGCCTTGCAGAAGCTCTCACAGCCACTCTGCATCATTCATAGTCTAGCTGGAGACATTTCTAAGAAAAACTCCTGCTTGAATAGGACTGGTAGTCTCAACACAGTTCCATTTATACAGTTTTGTTTCAGAAGCTCTCACATTTGCTAAGGAGACAGCATGGTCAAGGACCTCCTGACCACAATATTGGCAGGATTCCTTTCTTTCTCCTTTTTTCAAAGCAGAAGGTCATTGTAACAAATATTCATAGACTTTTCAGTACTGAAAGGAATCAAATATCTAATGCTGCAGAGTTCTTTGGCACACTGTATCGCTACAAACCCTAATACTGCAAAGTGTAAGGTGCTATTCCAAAGGTGCCACAGTTTCAATGTATCAAATTTGACACCTTTTCAATAAAATAGGCTAAATTTAGATAACCATATGCTCATGCTGACAGGCTAGCTTCTCCCTGATATGTGTTTTCATGAAAGAGTACAAGAGGGCTTAAAATTTAATTTAATTTAATTAGTCTAAAATTAATTCAAAATATTGTATTCATTTACAGTAGAAAGGTCAAGCTGTTGAGCAAACAGCAGGAATGAATATTTTTTACTTAATGCACAAAGATTCAGCTGTAAAAATTCCATTAATGCTAATAGAAGTCATGCTGCCAAATTCAAAAATCATGCTATAAATATTTTATCTGTCTATGCTCTTACTGCAGTCTAATAAAACTTGTACAATTAAAGCCTCTTCTCTCTTGGCTGCCTGCTAAGCAAAGTTGAAGAGCACACACATATGAACAAAGAAGTACCACTCTGCACTGGGGCACCCTCACCTTGAGTGCTGTGTGCAGCTTTGGACAACACAATATACACAAGACATGAAGTTGTTAGAGAATGTACAAGGAAAGGCCAGAAGGATAGGGAAGGCTCTGGAGGGGCAGCTGTATAAGGAATAGCTGAGGTCACTTGTCCTCTTCAGCCTGAATAAAAGGAGACTCAGGGGAGACATTGCAGTCACTTGTGGGTGGCAGAGGAGGGGCAGGCACTGATTTCTGCTCTAGGGTGGCAGGGGCAGGACTGAGGGTATGTCATGAAACTGAGGGGAGGTTTAGGTTGGATATTAGGGAAAGATTCTTCACCCAAAGGGTGTTTGGGCACTGAACAGGCTCCCCAGGGCAGTGGTCACAGCACCAACCTGACAGTGCTCAAGAAGTGTTTGGAAAATTCTCCCAGGCACAGGGTGTGACTGCTTGATCCTTACAGGTCCTTTCCAACTCAGCATATTCTGTGATCCTATGAAGTATTTTATCAATAAAGATGTATTTATAATTTGTGCTTCAACGACTTAAGATGGGTGAATGTCAGTTACATTTCAGTCTTTACATCATTTTAAGGGATTTTTAAACAACTATTTGAGAAACTAAAAATGTAATGATTTTTAAGAAAGTCTTCTTATTAGTAACTGATACTGTTTTTTTCTTAGTATGACTCCAAACAATGTACAATGATAATGCATTCATTTATGTGTGATTAGGTCATAAACACTGATTTAATTCTTTATATGTTATTTATATGATCAACATCACTCTAAAGTTCACTTCTTTTTCAATGTATCTCATTGAGCTAATGATTGTGATTCTCTTGATTGTTCATGCTCTGCAGTCCTATTGGTTTAAACTAAGCTGAAATTTGAGCTATAGATCACATAGCTGAAGGAAGATAAAATTTTCAGTCTCCACTAATATAAAAATTACATGAATAAATGCAGGAGATACAATTTCTAAAAATGGAACAATAATTAAAGTGATCAATTAAAGCCTTATGTTTTACCATTTTTTAACAAAATCCCTGTAATAATATTAATAAATAAATTTAATTAAATAATATAAATTTAATATAAATATAAATAAATTAAAATAGGAAAATAAATTAAACATAATTGGATGCCTTGTACATATATTTTTTTAAATTCTATATTTTCTGACACTGAGAATTACATTACTTCAACATATGTGCAGAATCTGAGTTAATAATAATAAAAATTAAAAAAGAAAACCAGAAAAATTACAGTCCCCTGCAGCTGTATGAGACACAATCCAAACAATAACCAGAATATTAAATTGAAGAGTACATCAAAAAAATTTGTACCACACAGAATTAAAAAAAAAAAAAAAAAAGAAATAAAAAACCAAACCTAAAGTTGTGAATTTAATGTAGACATGTTAATTTTTCTTCAAAATCTGCTTCTACCTTTTTTATAAACAGAGGAACTTCAATAGTTTCATGAGAGGGGAATATGAAGAATTTCTCTTTGGGAAACTGGTAAAAACATATAGGAGATGCAATAAATTATTTCCTTGGTCCTTCAAATTATGTGTCTGCATGCATGTGAGAAAGTTGTGATAAAGACTTGAATGTGTTATCTCTCTATATATGTAAACTAAATATTGCTCAATTGCACTTGCTGGTGGGCATTTAACAATGTCAGATGTGGACTCCTCTCAGAGTTGTACGTATGTACATCTGTAGAATTTCACATGTTCTTACACAAAGAACATTACTAGAACAGGTTTTGTCTTTCTTTTTTTAAAGGAGAAAATAAAGAAATTCCTATGGCCCTTGTCTTTCCTCAGAACCCCTGAATCCCTTGCACCTGAATATCACATGCAATGCAAATGTGGAGACCCCTTTACTTGACTTGTTTTGGCCTTGCAGTAACTCCATTCATAACGTGCTCATCATAAGTCACCCTTTAATGTGCAGCTTTAATTCTGGTTGCTCCATTACATTCTGCTTGATACCCATGTCAAGCACCACCTGTTTTCTGATGGGAAAATTACCTGATGGCAAAATGGTTTTCATTACAGAGCAGCGGTGCACTTCCAAAAAAAAAAAAAACCCTAAAGTTAGGGGAGAAATGGGGACATCAGTGTTGATGATGGCTTTGGACATTGTAATGCACTATTTAGGTTATTCAAAGTAATATCAGAAAAATAGTTAAATAAAATAATATCTATAAACATTTTACTTCCATAAAAGACAAGGTAAGGAATCTTGCATATTTGCTCATGAATATACTCTGAATATGCTTTAATCCCTAAACTGTTAATACGTAGGGAAAAGTAAGTCCATATCACACCTACTTTTCTCAAATGCCCATAAATCCTACATTTTTTTGCCCCAATTTGGCTGTTATACATTTCCTTAAAGTTATCTCTTCACAATATGTACTTCTAATATGTTAAAAAAATCTCTGCTCAGTGTAAATTAAAAAGAAAAAAAATAGTTAGACAGATAAAGCTTGTCACTGAAAAGGAAACCATCTTTTCCAAATGTAATGTTGCTTTGCTGGTTCAAATAATTTTCTACTTTAGCATTTGTCAAAAAAAAAAACCCAAATTGTTAGCAGATTTAAAATATAAGATTAATTATTATCTTTCAAAAAATAGCTGATTTCAAACAATAATCTTTTAACCTTTCTCTGAAAGAAAATTATGAAAACATCAACCATGATTTCATTGGAAACTTCACAAAGTATTTCAAAAATGAAAGTTACACTTAATTATATGACATGAAATATATTTACAGGTAGATCATATGCTATTTTCAGTGAAAGAAACAGAAGTCAAGATTTGCTTAATCACTTTAGGGTGCATTAATTATTATCCAGGTCCTGGTAACCCTTCTATGTCCTTTTTTGCCACATTACATGTCCAAAAAATAGGTGGATTAATAGCAAATTACCTTGCTTTCACGTTCTTCTGAATACAAGAGCAATTCTCACTTTGAGGGGATATCAGAAAGTCATTTTATATGGTCTCCATAACCTAGAGGTTGGATTCATGCTGTATTCCAGGCACCACCAAGAAAAAGCTGATAGATTTTAATGCTGAGAAGACAAGCCTCTTTAAAGCTATCATGTCAAGAGAGACCTGCTCAGCTAAACTCTCTAAAGCAATTGGTATAGCCCACAGCCGCAGAAGTCACAGGAAAAGGGTGATTGATGGGGGATTTTGTTTGGTAAATATACAGTCAGGTCACTGCATCTAGTTCAGTTTCTAACTGCCTCTGGGTGTGTGATTTCTGTATCCATCTCTGAAATTCAATCTGTAACACACTAATTCAATTGAGGAAAAATCTTTTAACAATCTTGCAAATATTTATCTTCATATATAAGTCTATATGAATGGTTTATTTTTAATGCAGTGCCAGTGAATGCTCCATATCTTCACTTATCTAATGGGCTGCTGACTCTTGATTGACTTCTTTAGTACATTTAAAAAGACATAATATGAAGCACTTCCTAGCACAATTTTTCTTTGCAGTGATACTATTAGAATTTTATTGAAAGGATGGTGATGTTTAGGAGCTGGTACTAGTAGCTGATACTAACTTACTGTGTTTCCTGAAAGCTTACAATAAAATAGAATTTCTGGGAATAATATTTCAAAATGACCAGGGATGAGTGTGCAATACAGAAATGCTGTAATCTCTCCTGTTAATCTCATGAAATAAAAGTGTTTCACCCAGCTGGGAACTGACTTGTTCTCACAGAAAATGAAGACTTGTCATTAAATTCATGCAGAACCAGACCAGACTCTAAGTACTGAAAACATATGCTTGTGTTCTCCTCATATGACCCAATTTTTAATTCCCATTTCTATACTTGCACACCAAACAAAAGCTTCTAACCTGTTTTGCTGAAAAAGTGAGGTGTAACGGTTATATTCAGGCAAAACAGAGCCAAAAGGATGCAGGTACAATGTCCACCCAATCCAAGCTCTTGCCCTGAAAATTGTATTCTTTTACAAATGAAGGAAAAAAATTTTTCTTCACATTTAACATTTCGTTTATATCTTTTCCTATGGTTCTCTACATAGCAGCAGCTTTGTCCTACCCTATTAGGTATAATGCAAGAAGAGCACTGCACCTACTCTGAAGATTCTGAGTGTTTCTGACTCCTTTAGTGTAAAACAAAGTAAAATCCATCTGACCACTTCTGTGATTCATTAATCCTTATATTTCTTCAAAGTCAGAGGTCTCTAAAACTAAACTCTTTATGGGATGAGTTAATTCAGCTTCCTCATGTAAAAATGCTACACGTAAAAATGCAGCTAGTTTTCATTATGAAAAATCTTCTTTTAAAAAAAAAATTAATACACTTATTGTGTTTTGTATGTATCTGGTGAAATGGTTCATAACCCTTATGTAAATAGCTTTTGAAATTCACACAGGTGTGGAAAGCACAAGATCGAGTATATATAAAAATGAAATAATGTAATTATGTTATGTAAATTTTAGAATTCCATTAAACTAACAGTTTATTAGATTCTATTGCAATTTTCCATAGGAGCTTAATGAACATAGCATTTATGTTTGCACTTATCATGACATTTAATGTTGTCCACCAGTGCAAAACAATGTAAACAATGAACAAAACAAACATCAACTCAATTTTCATTTTTAATGTCTGATCCTTACAGAGGTGTCAATGGTGAGACTAGTTAATTTCACTGAGGCAGGAACAAGACCTAAGTAGCCAGTAATGTGTCCTTCAGCTTCATGTTCATTCAGTTCTGCTCAGTCAACACACTTTTCCATTGCTGTGACAATTTTAAAGCATTTATTCTGTAAATGAATAGTCAGCTTTCATGCAAACAGTCCATTAGCATTAATCATATGATTCTCACATACATTGACAAAAAAAGTGTTTGCTATATTTCTCTTGTCCATGACAAATGGGTAGTTGGTAAGAAATGAAAAATAACAATTTAAAAGGAAGATTAGAATAACTGATCTCTTGAGACATTTCATCTCTCATCTGAAATATGAAAAGCCATATTCCAAGTACGGTGGATGATGTTTCTGTTGATCAAAATTTAAGTCTTTGCCTACTTTATCACTGATCCAGTTACATAAATCAGCATTTACATTTCCTGATATTCTTCTCTTCGGACAAATCTGAAGAATCCCAACTTACTGGAGTACAAATGTGCAACTACATAAAAAAAATTAAATTAACTGAGTCATTTGCATTGACTAATATAAACAGATACTTTCTAAATATGACCTTAGAATTTTAAGGTATTAAAATCCTATCGCTTTCAAGACATGCACCTTCACTAGAGTTTGACTGAAAACTGCTATGCAGCCACTGGAAAAAACTTGCATTAGGGCTTCTGCCTAACAGGAAATTATGCTGAACATGAACCAAAGCCCAATGAAGTACGAGTTTTGTTTTTTCAACTTTAATTTGCATTGGGTCAAGTGCTTTGCGCACAATCTCTCATTTCTTCAACATTAGAGGAGTGCTTATAACTGTCAAAGAATATTTTTCCTTTCAATATCTGCTCAAAATGAGATTTTGAAAACCATCCCAGGACTCTGCAAAATGAAAATCAGACTTGGATTTTTGTGTCAAATAATAATCTTCAGAAGCTTGTTATTTTGCAGATGGAGATTTTAGCTGCCATGTTGTCCTTCTAAAAATAACATGCAGTTATTTCCAGTGAGCATGCAGTCAACTAGCAATGTCAGTGTGCGTTTTTATCACCAAGAATTTGAGAAATCCATCTTTAGAGGTTTCTATAATCGAATCAGGAAAACTCTTAAATTTATACATAAGGAAAAATATTTTTAAAATCTTTAAAAACATGACACATCTCAAAGTCCTTTAATGTTTCACAGAGGAAGAAAAAAGACAACAGATGAAGGTGATAATGGATAGACTATCTAAGAATTAATCAACATTTTTTAAAGTGACAATGCTTGCAAACGACAAGAATGGAATGTTAAGGTATTTGTTGTAAGCCAAGAGGAAAAGATTTATATGCATCATCTCCAAGCCAATACATGATAAAATCCATTTTCAGGCTTGGCATAAAATACAATCACAAGGCCATTTGTGACTCTGAGCCCATGTCTCCTTCTTATATTATAAAGTACCCCAAATTTTCCAGCACCATTTTGGCCCTTTTCTTTAAAGGGCAGATACTATTTAGTTAGAAATGCACTTGTATGTTTTTTAGTCCTGATCCAACTCCTACTGTTGCCAGAGAAATATTTTCTGTTGAATTCAGAAGGAACTTTAAAAAAATGTTTTAAAAATCAGTAAGTAAAACTTAGCATAGAATAGTAAAACTATTCTGTATTAAGATAATTGCTGTTAACAGAGATTCATTTGAGACTGCCCCAGTGGCTTACTAGTAAGTTGATGGGACATGAACACTGTATTTCTTAAACCAGCTGTAAGGCAGAAAAGCTGAGGTTACCATTTGGCTTCCCTGATGAAAAGCTGCAATTGTTTCCTTTATGGCTAAATGTATTCTGGCTATTCCTGGAGTGACCTTGGCAGCCAACTCTGTTGCCCTTAGTGTCAGCAGAAAGAAGGCTGTTGGTGTCAGTGGGCTTTGGATCAGGCTTTAAAGACAGAGAAAGCTTGCTTAAGGAGGAAAACAGACATAAAAAACAGTCCTGATTTCCCAGGATTTGTTGCTTAGAGCTTAGAATACCAACAAGACATTTTAAACCCTGAAGAATAATTGTTGCAGGTCAATTATTTTAACCCTGTAAAGTTTTTTACTATTGTATACAAGAATAAAGAAAAACAAATCTCTCTGGCTTACAAATTAAAAAAAAAAAAAAAAAAAGGCAAGTACTTTATTTATCAATAGATACTTTAGCTGCTTTTTACACCATTGCAAGGACTAAACAAATACCATAAAATAAACAAAAGAGAGTATAAAATCATTTCACTCCAGCTGGTATCCCAAAACAACCTTTTGACTAAGTACAGAGTAAGCTGTTTCAAGTATGGCACTTATATAAATAAGAGCAGAGAAAAGATGATATATTCACAGTTAAATGCAATGAACTCTCTTCCTTTGGTATGTGTGTCATCATAAGTGATCATAGGTAAATGCATAACTCAGCTGGCATGAAACAACTCCATCTTATTCATGCACATATTAGGGAATCAGTCAAAATGTACTGGTATATATTCTGCAGATCACAACTAATGCAAGATGATTAAGGTCTCTGGTGTGTGTGTGTGTGTGCGTGTGTGTGTGTGTGCGTGTGTGTGTGTGTGTGTGTGTGTGTGTGGACAGGCAAAGAAAAAATGGCAAAATCATATTCAGCATTTATTTTTAGCGTGACTAACTGATGCACAAACTAGAAAATAGCTAGTAATACACACCAGGAATAAAGTCTGTGATTTTGACAAACAAAATAAGACATCTGTGAGATAGGTGAACGCAGATATCCTGACTGAGCTGTGGTTAGGTTCCTTACAGTGTGCTTACCCTCCTTTTAAAACATGCTTATGCCTGCACATTGCAACAGTGTCCCCCACCCCACCCCGCCCCATATAGAGTATCCTTGCAGAGTTTTTGATATGAACATTCTACACATTTACAACAATTAGTCAGACAGTTCAAACTGTAAACATCCTAATGACGATCAAAAAGCTGCTTCACTGACAGATAAAACCCAATCATTAGAAAGAAAAGTAGGAATAATAGTAGCTGTGCTGTAAGGCTAGGTCAAGCATGGTTTTATAGCTGTTTTCTCAGTCTTTTACATAGCACTGCATTTTGCAGCTAGTTCAGTAAGTGCAGATCCAATACCTTAATGGCTTTCTTGGTGGTTTGATAAAATGCTTGCCTAAGCAATGTACCTTTCTCTAATGGTATCTGGGTCTGTTCCACCTGGCACAGTGTTTCAGTTCTGTCACAGCCTCACACATAAGCTGAGTCACTTGACTGAGTCCTGCCGAAGTTAGGCATGCTCATTCTTGGCAGGTCCTTATTTCTGATTTCATATATGGATTTCCTTTTTGCCTGTACTCCTCTCACTGCCATTTTGATCTTTCTCCAGCCCAAGTGGTTCAGTTCTGCCAAATTAAGCACCACACAAATCCCACTGACAGCAAACATGAATACCAAGAATACAGTCTTCTCAGTGGGTCTAGAGACATAGCACTCTACTTCTTTAATGCAAGGGTATCTGTCACATTCGTACATGGAAGGGACATTGAATCCGTACAGAAAATACTGTCCCACTAGGAATCCGATCTCTAGGGCATTTCGAAAGACCACTTGGATGATATAAAATCGAGAAATGCCTTCTTGCCTCCTCATCTTTGATTTTGTAGTTCTGATAGCAGGATTGGGGATTTCCTTCACTTCTAAGCAGTCTGGTTCTGCCTCTTTGGTGGAGTTCTCAGTGTTTTGCAGCACCCCATTGACAATCGTGTTCTTGATTTTCTTACTGTCCTCACGCTTCATTGAATCCTGGTCCCTTTCCAAGGTAAGGAAGACAGTGGAGTACCTCCGTTCCCTTTGTTTAGCAGACTGGTGAACGGAGTACGTTATGAAGCACAGGCTGGGAGTGCACACCATGATGATCTGGAACACCCAGTACCTTATGTGCGAAATGGGGAAAGCCTGGTCATAACAAGCCTGGTTGCAGCCTGGCTGCAGCGTGTTACAGACAAACATCGTTTGCTCGTCATCGTACACCGTCTCCCCTACAATGGCCACAATGAGAATTCTGAAGATCACCACCACGGTCAGCAGGATCCTGCAACAGAGAAGCCGGTCAGTGCGCGCCGCCGCCGCGCGGCCGGGAGCTGTCCAGTGCTGAGCGGGCCCCAGCGCCGCGGCACCGCGGGCCGGCCCCGGCACGGGCACGGGCACCGGCACCGGCACCGGCACCGGCACAGGCACAGGCACCAGCACGGGCAGCAGCACGGGCACCAGCACGGGCACCAGCACGGGCACCGGCCCCGGCACCTGGAAGCAGCCCCGGCCGGGCGCGGGGGGCGGGCAGGCTGCGCGGCATGGCCTCGGTGCGGCCGTGTGCCACAGACCGCGGGCCGGCCCCCACCCGGCCCCTGGGCGGCAAGGCGATGGCGGGGCGCTGGGGTCCCCGAGAGCACGGCCGGGAAAGGCGGGGGGATGAGCCGGCAGCGGCACCCCGATGGCAGTGGGGTCTCCCCGACGACCGTCCGGTGCCGCGTGGGTCCTCGGGGACAAGGACGGCGGCGTGCGCCGTGTCCCCGTGCCCCGTGCCGCATTCCAGCCTTCCCAGCACACACACACACTCACACACACACACAGACGGGCTCCAGCACACCCCGAAAGAGCCCGGCCGAAGGGCTCCGCGCAGCCGGGACCCGCCGTACTCCGCCGACCTCCCGGCAGGCCCGCTGGGACAGGAGGGGATCCCCCCCGGGCTCCCCGTAGCTCTCCCGCGACCCTTACCTCCCTATCATAGTAGAATGCTGCTGCACGGCAGCTTCCAGTAGCCTCTCTAGAATAGTCCATTCCCCCATCGCTGTTCATCCGGAGACAAAGACTTTGGCAAGCGTAGGGGATCTCTTCACTTCTGCCTTTTTTCACCCCTCCTATTTTTTTTTTTTTTTTTTTTTTCAGGGGGAGGGAAAACAAACCGAAGAGCAGCCCGTCTGTACCGCCCGCAGTCCGGTGGCGGGAGGGCGGCTGGAGGCGCAGCCCTGCCCAGGGTTCCCGGCTCGGTTCGGCTCGGCTCCGCGGGGCTCGGCGCCGCTCGGCAGCCGCCACGGCCCGGCCCGCTCGGCTCGTGGCGCGGCGCGGCGGGCGGACCGGCGGCGTGGAGGGAGGAAGGTTGGCTTTAATGTCTTGCTGCCTCTAATCTGCCTTTAAGTAGTCTCCGCTTGCGTCACTGACAGGTTGGTGGAGAGCAGCCAAAAGCAGCGCTCGGATTTTCTCATTTTTATTATTCCGGTGAATACAAACAAATAAATGCAATAAAAAGAAATGAAATAAATAATCGGAGGAGGAGGGGGGAGGGCGGAGGACGAGCTGCCCCGGCAGGCACAATGCTCATTGTGCAGCCCAGTCCCTGCTTGCCGGAGCGCCCCGGCCGGGCGCCCGCTGCCCCTCCGCCCCCGGCCGCCGGCACACGCCGCTCCGCCCGGAGCGCAGCCCGCCCGCGCCCGCCGCCGCTCCGGCTGCCCGTCCCAAACCCCGCTCTAGGGAGGGAGGGTGACACCGCCGCCCCTCCAGCCACCGGCCCCCGGCAGGGGGTCCCCAGGGCTTGCTGGAGCTTTGCCTCGCTCACTCCTAGAGATCAAAACGGCGGTGTCAAACAGCGGTGACCTTACTTGTTAGAACTGCTAAGCCCTGGAAGATATTTGACTTAAAATTGCATCTTTATTCTCCCCTGATTACAGTTACAACAATCACTGCGGAGAAATAAAACTCTTATATAGCCATTTCAGAGAATGCTGAGAATAAGATTGTATTTATGCTAGAAAAGACACCAAATCTTCATACAAAGCATCTCTAAACAGTACAAGAAAAAAGCATCTTGAATAAATCCCTGCATTATAATCAGTCCGCTTATTCTCATTAACAACTGTGTTTAAAATAGTTTTTTTCATTTTACAGATACCCTTATAGACTGTACCTCGCACATCACCAGACATCTCCACACAAAACATTGGCACCAAATGGAACTGACTTCTCCAGTGAAGCAGCGTAAAATATGTTCCCATACTCTGTATATTTACAAAATCATCAAGTAAACCTTCACACCTGCTCAACTAACCTCACTCAAGAACAACATAAGAAAAATTCTTATTAGTCTTATCATAATATTCCTACCACTGAACTCAGTAAAATCAAATTATTTCTAAATCAGAACTGCACAAGCCATAATAAACAGTGTAGTCCTTTTTTTTTTTCTTTGTAGCTCATGAACCAATTCCATGTTATATTAAAGATGCCAAGTGTTTTCTGAGTAAATGGGACCATGATTCATCTGTGGAAGAGAGCATCTGTATGCTTTAGACACCCCAAGGTTTGTTGTCTTTTCATTTGGACTATGCAGATGGTCTCTGCTTCACGTGATACTGGGTCAGTTGACTGATTGAATTAGGAAAGTATCAAACAAGAGAGGATCAGTGAACACAGAAATTCTGCACAGAAATTGAGAGTTTTTTATTCTTTCCCAGTCGAGAGAATTTGGCTTTTTGTATATAGTTTCTAAAAAATGTTGCTGCAACAACACCAAAGCTAAAAAGAAGAAGTTGGAGTTTGTTTTAAGAGGACTGTGGTATCTTCCAGCTACCCTGACAACTGAGTGTCTCATATAGGCCAAAATTGTCTGTTGCAGATGGATCTGAAAAAGAGAGAAATCAAAGCAGTAAGAGAAGCAGTAACGCATGTGTAGAAGTAGACAGGGCAAGGAATATGCTAAGAAGCTAATGATGATAATCCTATTTAGAACACCAAACAGAAGGAAAATCATGATTGAAGTTACTGAAGAGAGAGAAGATTTTGGTTCATAAACAAATAACAGAATTTCTACAAAAGAAAGCTGCTCCCTGGTTCTGGCATAGAAAATCCATTTATCTGAACTTTTAGGACTCTTAAATGAAAAGGAATTACGTTCTGATCATATAAAACACATGGTCTATTAATTAACATCTGTTAATCAGTGATTGATCAGTGATTAATCAGTGTTAGTCAGTGTTTGCTGCATTCCTGACAGTCCAGTCATGAAGACAAGGAGGTGAAATACCATAAATGAATGCTGCAAACATATAAACATTGTTATTAAATTGCTTTTGATTTCATTGTGGTTTAAAGTTAAATTCTTTCAGACGTTTTTTTACAGGAGTTGCATCTCATTCTAGAATACCTGACATCTCCTTTTTTATCAGTAACCTCATATGCCAGCCTGCAACCACATTCACGTGCAAGATACTTGGCCTTCCTCTTGAGAAAGTTTACAGAACTTCAGACCTTGGTGAGTTTGGAAAAAAGGAATTCAGTGAGTCTCTTTAACAGGGCCAACATTAATTTTAAGTGGCTAACAAATTCAAAGGAAGTTGCGACATCTCAAATTTACATGTACAATTTCTGAGCTATGAATTTCTTTCCTTTTTCTGAGGCCTCACTTGTTGTCAAAATAGCAGCAATAAGAATCAACATGATGTTCTCTGAATGTTTTACACAACAGTGAAAAGTGTATGATGAATGCAATTAACTGCATGCCCATTGACCTTTACATGAGTAACTGCAACCTGTGGACTTATCTGACAAATTGTCTAAATCAAAAAGTGCTCAGACTATGTATAGTCATGACTGTAAGTTGTAGACATAAGAAGATTTTCAGCTTCTAAAGGTTCATCTTAGTTTTTACACCATTCCCCTGAATGCTTCAGCCAATGGTAAAGACAGGATTTGCAGAGCAAATCTGCAAATTTGCAAATTTGCAGAGCAGCAGGCTGCTAAAGATGCTGTGGATGTATCTTATACAGGGCACATATTCAGATTAAAAACCCATGCCTACATTTCACATTTCATTCAAAAACATTCAGGATTATAAAAACTTTGTATTTCCTGGCTGACAAAGAAATGTTTCCTAATGAAGCAGCAGTAACAGTTTGCAACTGTTCTTGTTTGTTCAATATTTTTATCGGTTGCATAGAAAGGAAACATAATCAGCTTGCTATTCCACACATAGGCTTTTGGGGGGTAGGGTGTATTTTTGTTCCTCTTGCTTTGCATTCAAAGGGAATTCAAAGAATTTCCTGTTCTGTCCAAATTCAGTATAAACTCTGTCATTCCTAACAGGATCTCAAACAAGCTTTGCAAAAAGAAAATTCGGTCTGCCCGTGTTCAAAGATACCAGTGCCGTGATATTAATTTCTGATGAAATAATATAGACTGCTGATCTTGGATTAGGTCTGAAGAATGAGACTGCATGTGTCCTCAGTTTGAAGCCAAACTGAGGTTAATCTGTCTGTAAGAAGCTGTAGGCCAGATTCTCTCTAAGAAATCCAGCCCTTTTGCCCTGATCTGGTTTTGTAAAGGGTCTGGAGAGCAATCAAATCTTGCAGGATGCACATTCCTCAAGGATGGAGCAGAACAGACTGAGAGCAGAACTGACACATTTAGCTTGTCTGTCAGACCCCCTGCAACCTGGACGTGGGTGACACGACAGGGTCAGGATGAGGTAGCCACATGGCCAGTGCTGTCATACAGTGTGCTAAACAGGGTTATTCCCCTGCCTCACTGCTTTCTCTGCTCAGGTTTACTGATGTAAAAACACAATGCAGATCTTACATGAGCCTTCCACACTTACTGTCTCCTTTTAAGATTAAACATTCACTCCAAATATCTTCCAAATATTTTATCTTAAAATAAATCAAATCAATTATTAGTTCTATGCCAACAGTCATCCTCAATGCAATTTTTTGCAGCTGTTTGCAGTGGATCCATCATCATAGAAAATGAATATATGTCATATTTATATTCTAAAATTGCATGGCAAATGACCCTATTTCATTGTTGTAGTGGAAACCACTATTTCCACCATTTGTAGCAAACTGGAAGCAAAGAAAAAGCTTTAAATTAAGTAAATATAGACTATTAATAAAGAAAATAGTGGGGCTTTCTTCCAATAGTTTTTGTGAAAAAATTATATTGCTCTATAGCTGTATAGTATATAATGTCACTGTGTTTTCTAACTAGTGTCACAAGGGAGATTTTTTTTTGCATTACTTTCATAAAGCATTCTTCAGAAGACTGGTATGATGAATGTTTCATTTCTGATAGTATTTGGTGCAGTCCATGAAATCTAAGTCATTAGCTACTAAACTGAAAATGCCTTTTTAAGACCTCTCATAGCCATCTGCTATGCTCTGTTTTCATTTGGTGCCATGTGTGTATTAATGAAATGATTGCATCAGATTAAATCTTTTATTCATAAAATCATCTAGGTCATCTGCTTCTACCTACACTTTCTCATTGCAATTACAATGAGCATTTGTATGTTCCCTCCCCACTGCATAAGTACAATTCCATCTGCAGTTAGCTGCTGTATGTAGACCTTAATAAGAAATCCCTCTTTGTGTCTTTTCCTCAAATGAAGTTCCCTCAAAAGATAACTCTAGCATATCACAGCAGAGAAAGTGTATTTTCCTACAGTTTCAAAAGTCATGACTTCCCAAAAGTTAAAAGATTTGGATGTGCTAACGACTTCAGTCCTCCACAAGAGAAAGTAATGTTGCAAGAATGCTCATTTTTCTGCCAAGACATGAGTAGCACACTCTTCCCATCCAGTCAATAATGTTTGTGTCAAAGCTGTCAGTCGCAGGGTGGGGTCTTGTGCTCCTTGTTGTGAACATGGAATAGAGCCTGCATCTATGTGCTTCATGCTTGACAGTAGCAGTGTCAAGTGCACAGAATTCAGGGTTTCCTGTAATGCATGGACAAAGTACTCAGTTAACTAATAATCAGATTAAGACTCTATTATGCATCAGAGGTCCATATCTACAAATGAAGAATGCAATAAACGGAAAGCTATTCAGGAAAACAATGAATGTAATCAGTGAAGAAGGAATAAATCTATGAATAGTCATGAACTTTGAAAGTGAGGGTTCATAAGTCATGTTGAAGTTACAACATCAATAGTTAAATATTCTTGCAAAGGGGTGGGGGGGCTACCCTAAGAAATATTCACAATGGGGGCAGGTACTAAGTAAATATTCCACAATCTGCTGAACTAAGGGAATTTAAAATATTGAAATATAACTGCTGTGACTAGAAAGTAAATTTTAAGTATTATATTTCCCTAGTTACAGAATATTTTTATTTTCTGGCAGAAAAAAATTCACCCAAGTTTTATGGGGATCTTGTAAGCTGTCTGCAGGGACCTTTCTGTGCACAAATTAACAGCTCAAATCAATTTCCTAGGAAATAATTTGGACCTATATACTGAATTACAACTGCATTTACTTCTGGCATATTTACAGCTCCTAATGCAGAAGCATTTGCATTTCTTGCAAACTCAGATTTATTTGCAGAAAAGATGCAGCAAGGGGAAGGAAAATATCATTAAAACAAATACTTATGACTTGACAGGCTCTGCAAAGAAATACAAAAGAAGTAAGATATTCTAGTGACCAGATCATCTGCTGCCAGTCTGTTGAGTTTCCTTTCTGACTCTTACCAGAAAGGAAAAGCAAAAAGCACTCACATAGTGCTAAAGCATCCAAACATCCATTAGTGCCATTTCATGGATTATGATGTCTTAAGTACAAATTTGTGAGCCCACATTATGCGGGTTTCCATTTCAGTTTTCTTTAAGTTTAGGTATACACTTATGAAAGAGCCTTTCAAAAATATCTTAGACAGACAAGAGTATGAAGGATTCCTATATAAACCAATTTAATACAATTTTTTAGGATGCAAAAAATATCTACATACTAATATAATAATTTATTCAATATGGGAGTGAAAATTTTTCACCATTGAACAAATGATTTTATTCCTAGAGTCTCTTCTTTCAAAGATACATATTACAAAATCAATATAGCCCAATATAACTGATTAGGGGCTTTGTAGTAAAATACCAGCCAATTGCACCACCAGATACCAGAGCCAATGCAGAATATTGTTAGACTCAGTTTGGCAAACCTTACTTTTCTCTTTTCCATCAAAAACTGTTAACAGATTTTCATCAGAAGAAACATAATTAAATTTAACTGTAATAATACCTTTTAAAAATTCATATTATATCATAATATCTCCATCCCGTGGTAGTAAATTTTCATTGTACTAATTGCAATTCCCACTGGCTTTAGATGAGCCAGAATATAAAAACCTTGAAGATATTTATACCAGAACTTTTTAAAATTTCCTATGACAGAATATGAATTAAGAGAAAGTTATTGACTATTTCAGAACATTCAGAACAACAGAAAAATAAGACCCAGTAGTAAGAAGAGTCCTCTATACTGTAACTCCTGGAAGCATTTTGATGCTTTTCTTATTCCATACACAAAAATAAAATAAAGTATGAGAAACCATGCTTCAGTATTTCAGCATGAATGCATTACATCAAGCACTTTTTCTAGACCTACTGCTTATCTCTGCCCTGTCTACACTTGTCTTCAACCAAATGCTGAATCTCTGTACTCCCAGCTGCTTTCAGCTCGATGATGTGATTTACTGGAGTTCTCCTTTGTTTTGATTGTTATAGCACCATATGTCTTCAGTATTCCTGGTGCCCCTCACTCTTGTCCTCTCCCTCCCCATCTCACCAGTCACAGAAGGGAATTCACATTACATTAAAGCTTCCCTTCAGAAGCCAGGCTGAAACAATCCCTTGAAATAACTAGGGCAGTCAAGTGATTGACTTGAAAGTAAACTATGTCAGTGAAAAAGCAGGAGCTCAGTAACAAATGCAGAGGGTTTTTAATCCTTCTGTCATTCAAAGATTCTACAGTTGCAACAAAAATTTGTGAAATATATTTGATATTAATTCTATTCCAGTTATATGAGATATAAACACATGTTTATGGGTGCACAGAGGTATGTATTTATGCATGTGTGTCCTAGCTGGGGAGTCCTGTGTGGCGAGACAGAAACTATTGAGGGGCAAGGTGCATCAGGTCAGGTTGCAGAGCTGAAAGCCATTGAGCTGGATTTGGGCATCAGTGAACAAGAGAAATGGCCAGTGCTCCACCTCTACACTGGAGCAAGGATGGTAGCAAATGTTCTGTGGGGGTGGCTGGACCGATGGAAAGAGACAATTGGCAGTGCAGAGGGAAACATTCTGGGCTAATGAATTGTGGCAAGACCTTGCCGCTCAGGTAGCGAAGTTGGCTATAAAAGTACATCATGAGATGTGCCCAAGAGCTGGGCTATGGAAGAACACCACAATGGATTGGGCTGCCAAGATTAAAGTGTCTCA
Source organism: Poecile atricapillus (assembly GCF_030490865.1). Lineage (NCBI taxonomy): Eukaryota > Metazoa > Chordata > Aves > Passeriformes > Paridae > Poecile > Poecile atricapillus. The sequence continues at coordinate 152,114,343 of NC_081249.1, read as the reverse complement.
GGTGGATCTGGACTGACAACATAAGGGTGAATTACTTCGGGCTTGGTGGGCCCATGACACCACAGATCATTAGGGAAGAGATGCAACATCCAGATAGGCTCATGACTTAACCATGGACTGTATAATCCAGATTATCTAAAACTGTGAAACACGTGAATCAATCAGTGAAATCAATCATGTGAAACGTGCAATCAATCAGGCCAAGTGGGTAAAGCCCTGTGGTGCAGGAGATAATGGTAAAAATATAAGTATGGGAGACCTGGCAGATTGATTACATCATCCTTCCCCAAACCAGCCAAGATAAGTGCTATGTCCTGACCACGGTTGAAACAGCCGCAGGATGGTTGGAGACCTACCCTGTGCCTCATGCTACTGCCAAAAACACCATTCTGGGCCTTGAAAAACAAGTCCTGTGTAGACATGGCACTCCGGAAAGAACTGAGCTGGACAATGGAGCTCATTTTCAAAATAACCTCATAGACACCTGGACCAGAGAGTACGGTACTGATTGGGTGTGTCACAATCTCTATCATGCAGCATCTCTGGGAAAACTGAATGGCACAATGGAGTGTTAAAAAGCCACACTGAAAGTAGTGTGGCTTCAAACATTGAAATTTACATTTTAGTGAAAATTAGTTTAAACCTGATTAGTTAACACCTGATTAGTTAACACCTGATTAGTTAACACCTGATTAGTTAACACTACAGGCTCCACCTCTTGAGCTGGCCCTGCTCAGCCAGAACCTGCTTACCACAGAAGGGGATAGAGACCCCACAGAGCCTGTGGGGAAAGTGTTAGGGAAAGAGTGGATTAAGCAAAGGCAAACCATCCATGGGAATTCTCTAGGAATCCTCTTTTATGAGGTTACTGAAGTGAGTTAAATTGGTTCTGTGGGGAAAATATATTTAAATTCCATGAAATTTTAGACTTTGTCCCAGGTAAGATCCTAGGTAAGAGCTGCTGAATTTTGTCTTTCAGAAACTTTTACATATAGACCAATAATATATAGTCATGGATTTGAGAAAAGAATATGAAATATTTCGTGGAGTTCATTAAATATTTTTTTTAATTATTTTCAAATTAATGTAAGTTTATAAATATTCAGTAGTATCAGTATTTTAGTCTAGAATCTTTAATCCAGTGTATAGAGCTACATACTTTTACTGGAAATTACCAATTTATAGACCCAGAATGCTTTCCCAGACCCATCCCAATCATGCATATCTGAAATTTTGCAGGTGATGATTTAAACTGACATTTTTGTGAATTCCACAACTGTTTCTAACAAACAGCATCTGCTCAGTGCTGTGCAACATGCTTTGTTTTCATAACACCATTTGTTAATCTTTCCTAAAGAAAAAGATTTCCAGGATGAGTATTTAATTAAATGTTTGTAATGTTTCCATTTCAAAATGGAGCAAAATCAAATTCAGAATATCAATTCATTTTATCCCATAGGAAATTGAATGCTTATCTATAGGTTTTGCAAAAATGTTCATGTTCTCGAATATTCAACTCATAAATATATTTTTCAGAATCTCTTAGAGATGGTGTACTTTCAACTATAATGCAGAAATCTGTGACACAAGAAGACAGAAAGATCAATTCAATCATTCATAAAACATTGTAGAACAGCTGAAAATGTGTGTAATTTATTTCTGTGTTTTTAAGAAAAAGACAAATCAGCATTATGTGTAATGTTGCTAAAGATTGGAAGTTACAGTTTATTTTTCTAGATGACAGTGAAACCCACATAATTTCTTGCATAGGTTAGAGTTGTTCAAGGGCTGCACTGATTTATGTACATCCTATGCAAATCTGTCCTTTGAATCAGGTATTTACTTTCATTTTAGATTTAGAAATTCTAGTCTGCAGTGTTTGCAACCTCTTCCACACTTTCCTGTAAGAATGTGAGGATTATTTTCCACTGAATAAACTCATCCAAACTATCACTGATTTATAGAGGGGGAAAAAAATTGTCACAATACCTTGTTCCATGATTTCATTAATCTAAAGCTGTGTCTGTTCTACAAGTGTAAAACAGCATGGAGAGATGTATCTTCCATTACTCCATCCACATCTTTACAACATTCCCAGGAGCTGGGGCCTGATGTGGGCAGGCTGGCTCACCCTACCAGCAGCACCAAGCATCTCTTGGAGTCATCCCTGGCTACGTTTCCTACTTGTGCTTGCCCAGGTCCCCTCCTTGCTGAGGATCAAGGGAAGATGAAGGGCTACATTGCACACCCTACATTACACACCTCTTGTGGAGCTCAACACCTAAACCAGAGCCTGAACCACACAGTCTTTGTATTGCCAATACTACATTAGGTTTTACCTATGTTTTCTGGGTTTTTTTCAGATTTTCAAACATCTCTTACACCTGTATGTGTCTGTATGTCTGTACCTGCCAGAAGAAAATAAAAGAAATAAAAGAATGATATTTTCTTCAATAACACTTTACATAATATCTTCATTTCATATACAAATTCCTTTATTTCACACACAAAATGACAGAGCCACTCAGACTGTATTCAAGCCCGTAAGGAAGTCATACCTCCTAGCGTGGGACAGTAACTCTCCCTTTCCCCATCCTGATTTACTGCACAGAGGCAGGATGAAACACATCCTTCTTGGCGGACACTTCTAAGAATGAATCTGTGAAGCACTTGTTGCATCCCAGAGGCTTCCCTTTGCCTAAAAAGAAAAGAGGGTTTACAGTGAATCAAAAATCCAGAAGGACTAGGACTCCCGATCTTTTGATGTAATTAAGATTTTCAATGCTTAAAATAGATGAAAATTACACACAAATTTCAGATGGGAATTTCAAGACGTCATGGTAAGACATAGTTCCCCAGTGTTTTCTCAAAACAGACCTTCTTTTGATTTTAAAAAATATAAATCAATTTATTTCCAGCCCTGGTTTCACTGTATAAATATTTCTATCCTACAGTTTAGTGGACAAAAATCATGCAAGGTGATTCAAGTATTTTCTGATAAACAGTTAAAGGCTTCATCTGTTTAAAATATATTTCAATCAGTAATATTTCAAAAAAACCATAGATAAATTATTGATCTGATTTGTTTCGTTGCTGATTTTTGATACATTTCATCATTTTAGCTATTTCCTTGGTGAGAAGGATCAGCCGTGGGACAGAAAGAGTATTACAAAGGGAAAAGGGTCAGAGGAATGCTAGTGCAATGGGGAAGAGAAAAAAAAATGACAACCTACCCCACAGGGCTTTAATAAATATTTGTGAAGCATATTTAGTTTAATTACCCCAACTAGTTATCAAAGTCCAAAGTCATGCTACCTGAAACGTCAGTGCAAACTGTACCTTGGGCTTGATGGCACAATGCACACCAAAAATAAATGTGTGAAATCCAAATGTGACTGCCACAAAAACAAACAAAGCATGAGAGAAAACATGAGCTCAAAGATAGATCAATTAATCCAAAGAACACCAACTAGACAGGTGGATGAGTCATACACACAGCGTAGGCACAGCTTCTGCTGAATGGAAAATGCAACTTAACACCACACCGCAGGTTTCTCTCTGAAGGACAGTGAGGCCAACAAGAGAAACTAAATTGGTGTCAAGCCTGATTGGGTACCTGCACCATGATTGTAAAAACATTCTCACATGGGGGGGAGTGGGGTCTGAGTTTCCCCTTCTGAAAGTCATTCTTGATCAGCCCTTCTCAATAATGTGATTTGCTTCAGTTTTTATGATTGGGGTGGGGGCAGGAGGAAGTATAATGTAAAGACATTGATTTTGACATCATAAATAAAATACAATGCTTTCTTTTCACTAGGAGGGTTGGTCAGAGAAATATATCAAGTGTATAAATCAAAATAAATAAATAAAATATATTTAATTGTTTGTTTCCCAGCAGCAGGGAAAAAGTCTTTCCAGAACTAGGAAGTGCCAACATACTTGCTTCACAGGGCATGATGATTGTCCTGCAGAGACCTATCACAGCTGCCTCTGAAACAAATCAAGCATGTTGTTACAATGGCTGTAATTAACTTGTTGAAATATTTTTATTTTTCATTAAGCAAATGTGTAGATAAGAAAACCAAATCACAATACACACAGAAAAGGCAAAGCTGAAGAAGTGCACAACCCAAATTCTAAGTGGTCTTCTGTGACTGGGTATTGCCTTCTTACTTAAGAGAGCGCAAAAGTGTTTCTTATGTATGATATTTATAATGAAGATCATTTTCTCAGAAGACAGAGAGTATATTCAGAGGTATGCATCAGGCTACACTAGAATCTAGATTGACAGAAATATCCACACAAAGTGCCTTTTCACAAAGACAAAGGGTATATCCACTTTATTGTTTTTAGCCATTATATTCAGTGGTTGATTAGAAGCATGCACTGGAGATTTACAGCATGGAAGGAAAAAAAATTTTTTGGAAAACAGCCATACCCTCACCTACTTTAGGCAGCCCTACTAGTATCATCAAAACAAGCTTCAAAACAAGAGCAGTGTTTCGACTTATCTGACCTGAGATTTTGGGCCCTTTTTCTTTCCCTTTCTTCTCTTTTTTTCTTTTATTTAATGAACGTAAGAACATTGTGCAGCCCTTTTGTTCCACATTTAAGTTATATTTGAAGTTTTAGTCCTCCAAAGAAATACTCACTGAAGCAAAAATACTTTAGACTCTTGAAGAGATTTTTCAAGACATCAACTTGCCTATGATTTGTGTAAATTTTAAATCATTATAAAAATGGTTGAAGCTGGACACAGTACCCCCCATTCCCTAGCGCACTTCCCTCCACTGCTTTCACCAAGCAAATTGTGGTTTTGGAAAGACCAGGTAATTTGGAAGAGAATAGCAAATGAATGTGAAGGGTTCATGTCATGAACTAACAGCAGGAGTGACTTGTGACACACAGGTCTTGTTGATACTCAGGAATTTCACTATATACTCTTCAGTGCCATCTGCTGTAACCAGATGCATTCAAAAACTTAAGAGATAATCAAATAGCCAGTCTCAATATCTGCATGGCAGGGAAATTATCTAACTCTAGGCTTAGGTCTGTCCTACAAGGCTAGAATCCCATTAAGGAATCAAGCACACACATCATTGCCAAAGATTAAGAACTTGGTCACAACTATGGACACATTCTTTCAACTTTCCCTCAATTTCTTAAGCTGTAGCAAAATACCCATTCCACAATTTACACCCACGAGAATTGTTCTTCGGGCAACACAGCACCTCCTGCAGCCAAGCAGGGGCAGAACTGCACCTGCTGGTGTGACTTGAGAGCAGCTGTCTGTTTCATGTTCACCCTTGTGAACTTGGGAAAGAGAAGTCAAGAAACAATATCTTCCAAGGTACAAGTTTGGTTTGGGTGTCTAGACTCCATAAACCTAAAGTTGTAAGACAATGGCAAAGCCTTTATCTCCTCTATCACCAGCCGCTGAAGCTGCTTCATTAGATGAGGAAAATATAGCTCCATTAAACATTGTATTATCTTAATGTCTTTTCTGCAGTTATTGCAAAGAAACAAATGATGACTTTTGTGTGTTTCTTAGAACAAGTGTACAGTGTGATTGATGATATCAATTCTGTCCTTCAGGATTTAGACAGAGCTCTAAAGCTCAGAGTCCTAGAGAACAAACACCTTTCTGCAGAAGTAATTTTTCCAACAGGAATTCTACAATTGTTCATCACAAGTTACATAATGCATTTTCCAATGGAAAATTTCGTAAGATCCATGTACATTTTGTCTGTGTGAATGACATGCCATAGTGTCATAGAATCATAGAGGTTGGAGATGATCCCCAAGAACATCAAATCCAACCTTTGCCCAAATATCACCGCTAAACTATAACACGAAGTGTTACTCCATGATCTGTTTTTTGTTAATTTTAGGACACTTAAACATTGATAAGGACTCCATTGCCCTGGAGGCTACAGACAGACACACTGAAAAATTTCCTATACATAAACCCTTTTAGTCTAAATAGTCAAGGTAAAGTAAATACACAACAACCATTTTTTTTCCAGAGAAATTCCAGCCAGTAGCACCTGCAGTGCATTTCCAGAATGGAGAGTGCTGTAGGTTTAGCAAAGAACCACCAGCAGTTTGTTGGGTTTTGTATAGCAGTATTTATCTGTTCTGTGGTATTTGTGGCATTCTCTATACTTAGATTGGCAAATGCCACAAATTCCATGATAAATTTAAACACTGTGAGTGATAAATGTCAAGCTTTTAATAGCACCCACTGTCCCTCTGTCACCACATGACCCTATTAGGAGATTGCACAATCACTACCTCTGTGTAATTTCTTACACAAGAAATAGCCTTACAGCATTTTCAATGGCAAGATATTAGCTTTGTATAAGCAATGGAACTCCTTGCATATCTCTTGCAAAAAGAAGAGCCTGCAGGATACTTACTGTTCCTGATGATTTTACGTGCTTTTTATTTACAAAAATAAGGTGAGAGTGTAGTTTCCTATTTCTGTTAGGTGCCAGTACAATGGACAGATTTCACAATCTTAGTCTAAATGAAATGGCAGAAAAAGTTTGATGACAACAAGTTTCATCAGAAGGAAAAGTCTACAAAACTGTTGCTGCAGCGCAGAATGTGACACCAGACATCACAGAAGTTTTCTCTGGGCATTTTATACACTTTCAGCAGTATATGATATATTGAGGTTACATCTGAAAATCTCATCTCTGTGGCACTTTTTGACTGCAGATTGTAAGAAGGAAAGAGTATTTCACAGTGTCACTAAAAACACTTAAGTTCTGATCTCAGAATTACACAGTTCTGAGGTTTTCCTCCGAGCACAAAAATAAATTAGGAATTAACTTCTGTCTTAGGAAAAAGCTGCAAAACATTCACACTTTTGTCTTACTAAAATACCTCTGTGATGTTCCTGACCAGAAATATTTTCCTTTCCAACTTTAACTATGCTAATACTCCAGAGAGGAGTACTCATTTGCTGTGTGGTACAGACGTGGTCTCTGAAACTTGTTACCAAGTCAGGGATGCTCTTCCATTGCAAAGTTAAAGAGAAGGCTTAGGGCAAATATTTGTATTCATAAATATGCACAAATATGCATAAATATATTTCTGAGTGTATGTATGTATATATATAGATATAGATATAGATAGATATATGTTAGTACAGAAAAAAATTTGGAGAATCCAGAAACAAATGTGTGAAAGAAAATATCACCATCAATAGCATAATAACTCATTTTCCTGTGTACAGTGAAGATATCAATTCCATGCAAGTCTCTTTCAAATTCCATTCAATTTAACTGCCAAAGTGTATGGGAAAAAGATCAGAAGCTGCTGCATTACTGCAGTTTGTCTGGTTGCCATACAGAGATGAGCTGCACAAGAGAGCTCAAATTCAATTAAAAATAAATCTAAAATTATTTCCACACTAGCAAGACTAGTAAGGCCTAAGAGCATTTTGTAAATCATTGCATCACATATTAAAACTTCTATTTTTACAATACCTTCTTTTGTAAGTTAAAGGTGTATCTGGGCATTTTGTGGTAACTGACAATGGATTGGGACATTTAACATTAAATAGCTACTACATATTCATCCCTGAAAACACATTTTGCTTTTTAAGTATGGATCAAAAAATCATTAAGCACTTCTAAGAATAAAACCTTCTTAATTTTATTTATTTTATTTTTCCCATTTCCGCACATACAAACAGGATGCCTGCTATGAGTCCAGTGCTTTAACAATGAGGGGAACAATATGGTAATGAACATGAATTCACTGCCAATGCTGAATTAGTAACTCAAATGGTTAATGACATTAATTTCAATAATCAGTTACTCAAATTGTCCAACTATAACATTAGATCATGAAGTCAGAAGTTTAGCGCAAGAAAGATGTCTGCTGATTAACCTGTAGTAGAAGACTGGGAAGGAGATGATTCCTTATAATCTTTTACCCAAAGTAAATTTACAGATACAGAATGTCCTTGATTTATCTGGTGGAAAACAACATTTTCTTGTAGGTGGTGTTTCTTGACAAGGAAGAATCAGCCAGTTTAGGTGCTAAATTCAAGACATAATTCATGCTAAAGAAGTGTTGGTTTTTTTTCCTTATGACTTGTTCAGTGGTTTGTCTTTAAAATCTGCTGAGATTTCTATTTCTGCAAGAACTCTTCTCCCTTCTGACTTATCAGAAATCAGGGCATTGTAAACATACATATACATACATACACATACATAAACATAAATATACATACATACACAGACCCAAAGTAGATGATTTTCTTGTTTAAGATTAATGATTCTTATTCTCTTTAGGTTTGGGGCTTGTTTGGGGTGTTTTTAATATAAAATAGTGACTGTTTTTGAAGATAGAAGTCTGTGCCTTGAAAATAATTTATATAATCAAAATAGAAAATAAATAAGATTTAATGTGAAATTTAGCACCAGAACCCATCTATTACATAAACATGAGGATATGGCTTGTATCCCCTAAATATAAATAAATAAATAAATAAATAAATAAATAAATAAATAAATAAATAAATAAATAAAAATAAGAATTCCTTGACAGCCGATACTGTAAAATCACTGTGCTTCTGGATGCTGTGGGAGATGTCCCCACAACTCCCGGCCCAGCACTGTGTGCCTCCCAGCCCCTTTCCTTCCCAGAGGGCAATCAGCTACACCTCCCATGTGCCTGCTGGCTCAGCTGAGGCAGCCTCAGCCAGCTACAGAGAGCTGTGGGAGGGGGATACCTGTGTGACAGGAGGGGCTGTGCTGCTGCATTCCCACTCTCTCTATTACAGCTGGACTTGGAGGGCCCCTCTGACATTCAGGAGCTCCTTGATTTCCCTCCCTTTGAGCAGCACCTTTTTGCAAAAGCATGTCCAGGAGCCACAGTGTAACTCCTAAGGCATTTGGGACCCTTTGGAAAGAAAGCTCATGTAGTCCTCATTATCATTGACAATAATAATGTCAATGATAATGTTAATCACTCTTTCTGGTGATCTAAACCTGATTAAGGACTCAGAACTAATCTTTAAGCTCTTTCTTACTGCCTTGCTACCTTCATCTCATTTGGTACCTTCCCAGACTTATTATATCATTTACATGTTATACAAATCTATGTCAATAAAGCTTTAAGCTGTGCCTCATCCACTTTTTTCTCTGTATGAATATATATCTCCTGCTTAAAAAATGTTTCTAAAATGCAATTCATCTTCTCTACCCTGAGAAGAGCATACTACCCTGTATTTGGTAGAAAACATATATATTTTATTTTGTGAATTCCATCTTTACGATGAAACATGAAATTCCTGCCAGATATATTAATTTGTGCTAATGCCTACTATATTAATTTCATCCAATATTATTCACACAGGACAGCTTAATCATAAATTAAACCCATCCTTTAAATGTATAACAGCATGACAACGTTCTTCCAATAATTAACATTTCTGATTGCTTACTTTTTGTGTTTCAGTAATTGTAGCCATCCTCAGGATAAAAACCAAAGATAATTGATAGTATATTAACTTCCTGAATTGCTTCTTTCTGAACTGTAATGAGTAAGATTTACTAATCACTCAATCTTATAATATTTTATTTTCTTTCTTGTGTTTTAATAATGACAAAGACTTCTGTCACAGGTTGCTTCAGGGTAGGACAGACAATCTCTGCCCAGGTCTCATATACAGTTATCCAACCAGCAGGGTTTTATCTATTTTTTTTTTTTTTCTATTTTAGTGTTAGTATTGTAGATTAATCTAACTGTCACATTTATTTAAAGTCACTTAATGATTTCTAAGTATAAACCCCTCTCATTCTATATTAAAAAAATTATCACTCTACAGAATTCAATTACTCAAGCCAAAAATTTTCCTATTAGTGCTTTCCCTCAGGCTGACTTTCTTAAAGCTTTAGCTAAAACAGCCTTTTAAGAGAAGATTAGTACAAAGTAGACAACTCTATCAAATTTATGACTCTGTTACCAATTTTTAAGGAAACCTTAAGCACAAACAAATGAGTTCTGAAACATCTCCTTATTTCCTGTAAAAAAAACCCAAAATAAACCATCTTTTTAAGCAGAATTGCAATGTTTTCAGATCCTTAGCACATACTTAATGTAGATATTAAAAGCATCGTGTTTTGATCATAGTTCTCAATACCCCTCAAAGGCCAACATGCTTGTCAGTCTGCAAGGAAAGTTTTCTGTAAGGGGTCTGAGGGTCAGCCAGCAGTGGTAATACCTCCGTGCCCTTCAGTCAAAAGCAAAAGTACTGGGCAGTGTTGTTCTGGCTGCCAGAACAGGCAATAAGATTTTGTCTCAGCTCTTACTGGTCTATGTCAGTATTTCTTATTACTATTTAGCCCTTCTTACTGAATAAAACTTCTTTTTCTAGCTTAAAAATCACGTCAGGCTGACTTCCACAGAATTCCTTCCACTCCATTTTATATACAGAGCAGAAAGGAGCTGCAAAGTCAAACAACCAGACACCCTTCAGTGTGGCAGACAGATCTTTTGCCACGTGTTCACACTGCCTTTCAAAATGTGTGTGTTGAATCTATAATTTGGCTAAACATTAATTCTCATTCTTCCATTGAAAGGGCATCTCATCAAAAGCAGTGAAGGTTAGCTGGATTCCTTTAGTCTTCAAATTAATGTCAATGTCTTCGTTAGCTGAGATGTTTCAGAGGTGAAGATTGTTGACCACAACAGGGTTTGGGTACAGATATTTTTTAATCTACCTTTTTCAAGGAAACACCCAAAACAGTTTTACCTATCATATATACAGGTGCTCTGCAGTCAGTTTCTGCATCCCATTCCACTATCTTCATTTTGCATGCAAAATGTGTAAGACTTTAAGCCTTGTAAAATGCAAACAGAAGTCAAAAGGTAACAGTGGCCTCTCTTATCAGTATTTTGAATCCTAGATTATGTGACTTAATATTCAAATTCCTCTCAATCAAATTAGATCTAGTTTTGCTTCCAGAAATAGTTATTATCATTCCCATGTAAATAAATTACTAGTTTTCACTGCATTGAGTGAGAACACATAATTTTCAATGGCCAAATATGGGACTATTGCACTAAAAATTAATGCATCTGGAAAAATGCTGTAAGAACAGGAAAGGGGGAAGTCATTGATACTTTTTTAGTCCTGTCCTACCTATATGCAAGCACACGACTATTTTGTGCAATCCTTGCTTCTCATATCCATTTCCACAAACTGTGAATTACAAACCCCAAAATGTCTGTGGAAGGAATGTTTCCATCAGTCCTGTAATCAGTGGCTTCCTTCAATTCCCTGCTCATGCCCACACGCTGAATCCCTGATCAGAGCTGTGAATGCGGTGCCAACTGTTGCCTGCCATTCCTGACCTATCAGCCAAGGCAGGCATCCACCAGGGCTGACTTTGCATGCCCTTTGCATACTTGCTTAACGTTTTAAGCTCTAATTAGTTGCAATTTATGTCCAGTATCACCCCATTAATTCACACTAATACCTGAGATAACCTTTGTGCCCAGCCAAATCTTTCAAATTAGCAAGCAAGTCAAGCAAAAAAAGTGCAATGGTTCTAAACAACAATATGCAAAAGTCATTGGCAAACATCTGTGTTGTTCAGACATCTGGAAGAGTTCCCATGTTTTCAAGACATACAAAATTTCTCCATGGTGTGAACTTCAGAATAATTATCTTCTTTGGGAACCTTCTTGAGAATGGTGGAGGCTGTTGACTTTGCCTTAAAAGATTCACAGGTTAACAAATCTGTATTTTAACATGGAAAGGCCTATTTGCAGCAACATTTCAGTAATAGTGTGTGTAGTATTACAATGAGTATTTCACATTTATGTTTAACTTTTCATACCGTTAAAATTTCATTTTTATGTTTGCCTAAAATATTTAAACAAATGTCCAAATTGTAAAATGTTTTACATATCATATTTCTGTTTAAAATTTTTAATATTTGACAATTCCATCCAATTTCTCTGCCCAACCCCAAAAATATCTAGAAACATTTTAATATTTCAATTGCAAGGGGATGGTAGGAAATTACAGTGGTGCCCCAGTAAAATGCCTTCTAATGATAAAAGTAAATTGGGGACAAACATTAAATATATCTTCATATTTTTGAAAGAGTAGAATTAATTCTGTATAATAACAGATCACATCTAATGACTATTTTAATGTCTTTCAGGAAAATAAGAGCAAAGAGGAACATAAAGTTTCCCAACAAATGTGTAAACTATTTTTTTTAAATTAGCACTGGATTAAAAAAAAATAGTATAAAGTCTTACCTTCTTAAGCAGCTCTGGTAAACTCAGCTAATGAACTATATACAGAGCTTGATATGTGCTGATTTCCTAAATCAAACTTGGGCGTATTCCAGTCTGTACATAGTTCAAACTATGACACTGACTGGTTCCATTACTTTTATGAAAATATCCCAGATCATTCTGTACTTCCCTTTTTAGTTACTACTTCTTAAAAAAAAAAAAAAAATAAAAAATAAAAAAAATCAGAGAGCCCAGTTACAAGAAGTCTTGGTGAGGAACACAAATGCCCATGGAAAGTGTGCACTTTATGATTGTGGTATCTGGGTCAAATAGCAAGAAAGTATAGCAAAGTTTAAGGATTAAAAATTGCCTAAGACATATGAATGATGATGTGAAAATAATTGTGATTGTAACAATTGTAGGTTTAAACAGCAAAAGTTTGATTCTTGTGCATTAGTATAATAAAGACTTCACTTCTTTATCTCTGGCTTTGAAGAGACAGGGGAAGATGAGTAAGATGTCAGTTTCAATTAATGGTTTGTCATAAATATTTATAGCCCACGGAAAACAATTGCATGACTCTTTAGGATTGAGCTAATTATTTATAAATCACAGTCTAAATGTATTAACATAATTCTTTCACAGAAGCTTTGGCTTTTAATAAATGAATACTAAAATGTCTGTGCTACAATAAATGTGATAGAGAATCTTTCTAAACTGAGTGAGTATGAGAGGTTTCTTTTCACTTGTTCCACTTACTGGGTCTACCCTAAGGCCTTTTCTTTATAAGCCTTGAAAGATATTGCTTCTTTTTTTCCAAGTTTCAAAATTAAATCCCAGGGGTTTAGTCTCATTTTTCTGACCAAAAAATACTTAAAATAAAACAAAAGACAATAATTTGTAGGTTGCAAGTCCCAGATCTCGTTTATTTATAAAGCAATAAATATTAGAAGCACAAATAAATTGCACGGGTGTGTAAACAAACTGTACAATGACTGAAGAGTTCGGGAAGGTTTGCCAGAAGACTCCAAGAAGCATATTGTCGTCATCCTGAGTGGGAAGTAAATTGAGGGGGAAAGTGCTTAGAAGCACTTGCGGTGTACAATGGATGGACCAGCTTCATCATACTCCTGTTTACTGATCCACATTTGCTGGAAGGTGGACAGAGATGCCAGGATGGAGCCGCCGATCCAGACAGAGTACTTGCGTTCAGGAGGGGCAATGATCTAGGATAAAGCAAAGGAACAAAATCCTCATTTCTGAGCAATGAATCCACATACTACCCCCCACTAGATATTTCCTTAAGCAAGTAAAGAACTTCTCTATAATGGTATTGATCTTCAGCAGCTCTTACAATACATGTAATGTGTTAAAAATATCTGTAATTATATTTTCTTCTTTTCTAACACTTGCTTCTAACCAACATAATTATTCTGATGAAATAGAATTTCTGCTCATCGGCTCATCAGCTGTTGATCTCATTTTTGAGTTGTTCCTATATCCCAGTTTAGTTGAAGTGGACATTGTCTCCATCTTCATCCACATTTCATAACACAAATTCCCTACCTTGATCTTCATAGTGCTAGGAGCAAGAGCAGTGATTTCTTTCTGCATGCGATCAGCGATGCCAGGGTACATTGTTGTACCACCCGAGAGGACGTTGTTAGCATAGAGATCCTTACGGATATCAATATCACACTTCATGATACTGTTATAGGTAGTTTCATGGATACCAGCAGATTCCATACCTTGAGAAAAAGAAAGACAGTAGGCCAGAGAATTATACAAGAGGTCTCCATGAAACAAAACTGTGGCATTTCTCATCATCATTAATATGAACTTCTGTGGCCTTTTTCCAGCAAAAATGCTTCCTGATTATAAAGTGTTACAGAAAAATATTAAAAAATAGAATCACAAAACTAATTTAGGAAGTGAACATTATTTGTTAGAAAAGGTAAGAATCATAATGCATGTGCAAAGGCAAGAGACTCAAAATATACAGTAAGATAACAAGTAAACACAAGAGATAAACTCATTTAGTATATGGCAATGGAAGAAGGGTATCAAGAACAGAAAAAGTGAGTATGGGTTTATGTCAGGCTCACTAAAAGCATTAGTTGAATATGGTAAAGACAGCAAATGAAGACAATAGAAATAGTTGAACTGAAGAGCTAAAGAAATAGAGTAGAGCTAAAGAAGACAATAGTAATTTCTTCAGTTACTGTACTATTCAGAATCATCAAAGCAAGACATAACTGTGACACAGAATAAGATATTGGTGCTTGATGATAAGAAAAAAGAAACAAGAAGCAAGAGTTTGTAGGTTGCATTCCAATTTGTTAATTTTAACAGGTGTTTCCTGAAAGGGCTGACATTGGATCCATGGTAAGATGTCAGCTGATGAACAACTGCACGCACAGCTTGGGACTTAAGAGTATAAACATTTGCTGTATCCGTCAGCTGCGTGCACAACCAGCAAGGCTTACCATCTCGACCATGGCAATGCTAATTACAGCGTATATAAATATACACACACCTTCACTCCATGTCCTTCCCCTCTCTGACACTTTACTTCTTCATGGAAATAGATACTGTTTAGAGTGTGAGCCTTACAAATACAGCACTGAAGGCTATTCTTGCCATCAGTGAAACAGAATCATAAAATGTCTTGAGTTGGAAGGCACCCACAAAGATCATGGAGTCCAACTCCTTAATGATGATATTGTAACTGTATGTTTTTTCATTAAAAAATTGTGACCATAAAACTTGATCTAAAACTTGCAACAAGAGCCTGGAACTCAGCTAATTAGCAGATGAGCTCACATCAAGCCCATCTTACAGGAACCAAATGATATAAATTATTATTCATTCATGTCTGATTTTGTGCCAAATTTAGGTAAGCAGGAAGAGGAGTGGGGCACCTCCCAAATCTTCTGATTCATTCATACCTCCTACAGAAAGGAGAATTTCCTGTGAACACTTACCAATAAAGGATGGCTGGAATAAGGTTTCAGGGCAGCGGAAACGTTCATTACCAATTGTGATCACTTGACCATCAGGCAATTCATAGCTCTTTTCCAGAGAGGAGGAAGAGGCAGCAGTGGCCATTTCATTCTCAAAGTCCAGTGCAACGTAGCACAATTTCTCTTTGATGTCACGAACAATCTCACGTTCGGCTGTAGGTACAGGAAAATCATATCAAGCTTTGGATAAGCACAATACTAAAGATGATCAGCCAAGAGAGATGTGAGGATTTTCACAGCAGAGAAAAGCTGAAGGAAGGACTGACCTGTTGTGACAAAGGAGTAGCCGCGCTCCGTGAGGATCTTCATGAGGTAGTCAGTCAGATCCCTGCCAGCCAGATCCAGACGCATGATAGCGTGAGGCAAAGCATACCCTTCATAAATAGGTACATTGTGGGTGACACCATCTCCTGAATCCAGAACAATACCTGGGAGAGAAATGTCAGAGAGCAGCTGCAATCACCTAGCAAATGCTTAGAGCCCTTACACACAGGAAGTAGCAAGAAACACAACAAAGTAAAGGATTTTTCAGGCAGGATAAAGTAGCATAGTTCTTTTTTGGTCACAAAGATCTTTCCAATTCTTTCTGCCTTTGTTTGCCTGGACATGCCCATGGGGTGTGAATTTTCCCACAGAATAGCTGTTCCATACATAATTTAAATTAATCCATAAGACCAGTCTTCCACCACTAGTACCCTGAGCAGTAAGAATATTTGCAATAGTGACTGTCTTGATCTGATAATGGGCATCTTTTGGTCCAGTTTAAACCCTTAAACTGGTGTAACACTTCTGTAACTGCAGTATCCCTATGGGAATGTCTCCTTATTTGCACCACAACAAGCAATGGCATGTTCCATGTTCCATGGTGCCTCTCCAAAAGCCATGTAAATTGTCTGTGGAAAGAACAATATGGACTTACTTTGTACTGGCTTTTATGCTACTGTTATCATTAATTGCTATAAACTAAAAATACCTATTTTTCTGTAAATTGAATGAGTTATGGTGTGTTTTCCTATTTGAAATGGAAAGGAAGGAGAGTTCCTGAAAGGAAATAGAATCTACATGGTGTTTACTTGTTTATTTTACCTGTTGTACGACCAGAAGCATACAGGGACAGGACAGCCTGGATTGCCACATACATAGCAGGTACGTTGAAGGTCTCAAACATTATCTGGGTCATCTTTTCACGATTAGCTTTAGGGTTCAAGGGGGCTTCTGTGAGCAAAGTAGGGTGTTCCTCAGGTGCCACACGGAGTTCATTGTAGAAAGTGTGGTGCCAGATCTTTTCCATATCATCCCAGTTGGTGATGATGCCATGTTCAATTGGATATTTCAAAGTAAGGATACCTCTTTTGCTCTGAGCTTCATCACCCACATAGGAATCTTTTTGACCCATACCAACCATAACACCCTAAAAGAGAAGAAAACACAGAAAAACATTATTTGAGGAAGACAACATCACAGAGCCCAAACAACTACATCACAGAGAACTGGCCTGAAGCTGAGTCAGGGGAGGTTTAGGCTGGATATTAGAAAAAGGGTCTTCACCCGGAGGGTGACTGGTCACTGGAACAGGATCCCCAGGGAAGTGGTCACAGCACCAACCCAAGAAGAATTTGGACATCTGTCTCAGGCACATGGTGAGACTCTCAAGGACTCTCAAGGACTCCCAAGGACTTCCTGCAAGGCCAGGAACTGGACTTTGATGATCCTTGTTGGTCCCTTCCAAGCCAGGATATTCTATGATTCTACAATTCTATCTTATTTTCAAGAAAGGTACAGTCACACCCCTGAAAGGCTGTTTGGGAAAATAAATTTAACATTATTAAAATATTAAGTCAATAGAATCTGAGGTGTTCTCATAACATCTTTTTTCCTTCGATGAGGTGAATGGATTTTTCCCTATTTATAATACATCTCTTATTTTCAATTGTTTCTTTCTGGTCCAAAAATTTGACTGACAATAAGCTGCACAGTATCACGAGCAGGAAAAGAAGCTTGGAAACGGGAAGATACAGAGGGAAATTAGCATTCTAGTGATCGAAGATACTTCATATAATTACGCAGCCTCAGCAGTAATTTATCCAGGATAAAAAAAAATACAAATTGCAAACGTTTTCATAAAAATAATAAAAATAATTTAAAAAAATATGAACTTTTAAACAAGGAAATTGTAGGATAAAAAGGAGATATGGGAAAGCCAAACACGGAAGTTAAGGAAACACTGGCCAGACCTGGGAATGAATCACCAGTACTATCGCAAGAGGTGAGCAGAAGAGAGAGCAGGGTATTTGGGGCAGGGCAAATACTGAGGGAAGGGGAAAGTGGAAGCGATGCCTAGAGAGAGGGAGATGCTCCCTCCTGCCTCGGTCCTGCCTCTGAATTTACCTGGTGCCTCGGGCGACCGACGATGGACGGGAAGACGGCCCTGGGGGCATCATCTCCGGCAAAGCCCGCCTTGACCAGCCCCGAGCCATTGTCGCACACCAGTGCGGTGGTTTCCTCGTCGTCACACATGTTCGGAAGGAAGCGCGACCCTGGAAAAGAGCGCGGTGGCACGTTCAGAGCCCCGCGGGCAGCCCCTCGGCGCCCTCCCGCCCGCCATCCCGGAGAGCACCGCCGGATCGGGAGCGGGAAATTTGAGTGGTCCCGGGAGGATGCTCGACGGCTCGTGGGCAGGGCTCTAAACGGGATCCGTCAGACGCTTTCTTCTCCGCGCTTTAAAAGCCGTCCCAGCTTGGAAGACGCTCAATTAGGGCGTCATTAGCGGATCCCTCTGGCCGGCCGCGGATCGAAAAGGGAGGGAAAGCTCTTTGAAGGGCAGAGATCTGTCGTGCCCAGAGCGCTCCGCGGGCGGCGAGGCCGGTGCTGCGCGGGGCCGGGCGGTGTCCCCGGCAGAAGCAGCGTTCAGCCGGGAGCTGCAGGGCCCGAGCTCCGGCTGCACCTGCACGACCGGCGTCCGCCGCCCGGCGGTGCCTCCCGTCCACCCCTCCCACGTCTTCCACCCCGTCCCGTCCCGTCCCGTCCCGTTCCGTCCCACCCGACGCCTCCCCGCCCGCCCCTCGGGGCCGCGGGTGCCGCCGCGCTACTCACCGGAGCGGCACCGGCGGGGCAGCGGGCGAGACCCTGGCTGCCGGCTCGGCGGAGACGCCCCATTTATATCCCCCCGAGGGGCAGCGTCGTCCGGGGCCGCGGCGGGCCGGGGCAGCCACCTTCTCCTTATTTGGTCGGCCCCGCGGCACGGAGCGGCCGCGCAGCCATGAATGGAGCCGGGCCGGCCCCGGCGCGCCCGGCCCATGTAAGGCAGGCGCGGGGCAGCACGGCCCCGGCCGCCGCATGGCCAAATAGGGAGCCCAGCGCAGCCCCCGGGGGTCAGCGCCGCCGGGCAGGGCCGGGAAGGGGCCGGGGAAGGGCCGGGAAGGGGCCGCCGAGCCCGCAGGCCGGCTCGGCCCCCGGGGTCTGCAGCCGCCGGTGCCCCGCCAGGTGCGGCGCCTCCGACTCGTGATGCTCGGGCTTGGCGGAGGGTGCGAGGGAAGCCGCACGGGTGTTTCCTCTCCCGCTTTCTCATTTTTCCACCAAAAAAAAAAAAGGCCAGTCGAGCTTCTGTTTAATCTACGAGTGGTGGGTTACTTCGGTGCCAACAACTGAGGCTCCTCTCCTGCGTGGTGGTGGCATCTGCTCTCTGTGTTGCCTCAGGAAGGAGCAGTGCACAATCAACTTCTTTTAAATTTTGATGAGCACGTGCTGCAACAATCACCCTTTTCTCTGCTTTTGGCTGACATCTATAGCACAAAAAGGGATGTGCTCATTTATGTTAATATGCATATACATAAACTCCTCATTTTTGCTCTTTCAATGTAGACCAGATCAGTAAGAGATAGTGATATGTCTGGGGCAGAGGACAAGATATGGGAATAGCTTGGACAAAACCCAGCTATGGTATTAATGTAATGTGACAGTTGTTTTCCTGCTCAGTTGTTGAAACATCCACATTGATAATTTGTTCCAGCGGTGGAACCTAGAAAATCCATGTGTCTTCAGGAATTTTTTTTTTGTTTGTTAAAAATAGACTGGAGAGGCATCCCTTGAGTGGGTTTGGCCTGGTATGTGAAAGCAGAGATTGTCAACTCATGTCGCAGAGAAACTCATTATAATGTGGAGTACAGTGTCCTCCAGGAGCTCTGCTTGTAAAGTGCCCTATGTCTGCCTGTGAAACAATGCCAGGATGCAGCAGGGAGGACTGAGGTTTGGGACAGAAGGGAATGGTGAGGTTCAGTCAAGAGAGGAACACTCAAATGGATCAACTGCTTAAACACAGGTCCAGTTTATGAGATGCCATACAAAGGCTGGCAGACATCACATGGGTATATAAATCTTAAATTATGTAGGAGGAAAGAGCTTGTGAATTCTATACAACCTGCAGTCTGGGGGCTTTGAGAAGTCCTAGGGAAAGAGCAATCTTCGCATGGTGGTTTAGCTCTGACAACAGCTGGAAATGGTTATTTGTTTCTAAACGATATCCAAAGGGGGCGTCAGAGACCCTCGGACTTGAATTTCTTCTGAAATCAGACTGTGGAATCAGTTTCCTTGTTTCTAGCACAATTAATGAGGTGGTTAGCTCCACCCCAACCCCAGTTTGTCTTGGGTTTGTGCCCAATTATGAGCACAACTCTGAAAGAGATGGTAGCAGCAAACTTCTTGGATATTAATAGCTCCTGCTTTTCTTTAAATGCTGCAAGGAAAGAGAAGCTCTTCCAGGTGAGACACCATTTGTGTACAGAGCTGTATATGTATATTTAATATATCAGTGTATATATAAATATATATACACATATATATTTTATATGCATGCATTTATCTGTGTGCATAGACATATATATTTATGTATTGATATATTTATGTATTGTTTTTTTCTTTTCCTTAGCTATCTAAGAAAGGCTGTGTAGGACTGTGAAATGCCGTGACCTCAAAAGGTCAAAGCAGCAAAACACTGTGCTTCAATGTCTCTGCTCTGGACAAACTTCAGCTCTTTGTTTGCTTTGTCTTGATGGAAAATCAACCAAAATCAATACTTGTGAGATAAGGACCCCAAGTGAGTATATATTTCTCTAAATCAATCAGGCACATGAAACAGACACTTGGAAATACTTTGGTGATAGTGATGCCTATTTATACAAGAATTCATATATATGCAAGGATTTCTAAGCATATACACCCTGGCACAGAACACCCTTTCAAAGAAAAAAATACCATATGCTGCTTTCAGTTTTAAAAAGTCATTGGTTAGTTACCATACATAGTTTAAATATGGTTGGTTTTTTTTTCCCCTAGCACATCTTTTCTACAGAAACCATATAATGGGAGGGATGGACTTTGCCAGCACTAGAGATTAGTTTACAGTGTTATCTCAGCTGTTGCTCGGTTCAGAGGTGTTGCAGTATTTACATAGAAGTCCACTGCTGATAGCTGCATTGAATTCCTCCCCAATCAGACCTGCTCTGACACATCCTACATTCCCTCTGGCCAGAAAGAGACAGACCCTCCTGGAACTGAGAGACAGCCAGCTCTCACTGAAAAATCTGTGAAACAATTTGTATTTTCTTGTTTACTTTCTAACTAAATTTCTGCTTTCTCTACTATCTCCTCAAGTTTTACATTTCTATTGCAGCAGGACTTACAGTTAGGATCCTGAGGCACTTGAGAACTCATCAGTCCACACACCAACACTCACCCATATATTGCAAGGTCAAATGAAAAGGGCACCACACATCGTACGTAATTCCAAAATATCATTTCCTTCCTTGTTGCTACTTGAAAATTGCCCAGCTAAAGTTATTCCTTTGGCCAAAATAATTCAGCTTTCTGCAGTAAAGTGCTATCACAGCCTTAAGTAAACCAGAGAAGCAAAAAACCTACTGAGGTATGTTATGCAATGTCGTCTACGGAAAACACTCTAGCTCTGACTGACCAGGGCCCCCCACATGCTGTGTACATTTCCCATGACTTATATGTTGGGAGTGACCCCAGAGATAAGGGAAACACAGGGTGCTAGAGAGCAGACAGATCTGCAGTGGACGTGATCTGCATGTCCCTAGAACAGCCTGAACACACAGGAGCATGAAGACTCAGAGTGTATGATTATTAATAGGAGAGCAAAATTAAATATATGTATGTCTGTATCTATAGAGAGAGGTGTATATCTATTTATATATATATCTATATATCTATATCTATCTATATCTATGTATATATATATATATAGGAGACATATGCATGTAGGCAAAACTAGATGCGTTGTTCAACACAACAAGACACTGTTGTGGCCACAGCCAAAATCAGAGCATGGGTCCTTACCCATGGTAAAAATGTGAACAAAAAAATCACACTGTGATCTTATGATGCCTTGAAATCCTGACAACTGCTATTCAGCTTTTGGCTAAAGAAAAATACATAAGCTTAAAAATATCACCATGATTCTTTAAAAGCTTTAAAGCATAGAACACTTATTACAACAGACTTCAGATTATTTACAGTATTTAGCAACGTGTCCAGAAATTGCAAATGTGTAGGATTAGGTTCTCTCTGTATTTTTTTAGTTCAGCCTTTCAGTTTAAGATTTTTTTTTTCTGTAAATGTCCCAATAAGATCAATACATTTTTCTTAATATACCAAACAATTTCATATACAGTATATCCTGACTGAGCAGATTTTAGAGCAACTTCTCATTTAAAATCTGTTATTTCTAAATCCAATAGATGTTGACATATAAAATCTGTCCTAGCACAGAGCCAAATGTTACCTCTCTTAAGCCCCAGGCCAGTGTAGTCTTTGAAAGAAACTTTACATTTCCAAGAATAAGAAGAAAATGCCATTCTGACAGGTTTTCTTTTGTCTCACAACAGCTGTCTGGAGCTATATGGTCTTTAGAAATATAAGCAGCATTGCAGCAGAATCTTGTTGATGGGCAGAAGCCCTGATGAGATGGGAATGCCAAACATGCAATATATGATGAAAATCACAGTCATGAAGGAGTCACTGTCACGAAGGAGCCATGTGTTGTTATCAATGTCTGTGCAGTTCTGAATCTCTCTGTGTGTGCAGACATACAAAGAGATGCCAGAGAAGACAGTTCCGCAGTCACCACAAATCTGAAATTGTTCCTTATGAAACTATTGAAGCCTTGAACCTTCCAAGTGAGAAATCTTTCTCCTAGAAGAGAGACTCCCAGTTTAATAATTACATTGTCTGGGAAACATTTCCAGAGAATTCATTGGGTGTTCCCCTTTCTTAGTTATGTCTCATCCACCTAGTATTAGCCCATGTTTCATGCTTTATATATTCCTTGTCTCCTCAACATTTAAACCCTTCACATAATTGCAGGCTCTTATCATCTCTACGTGTCTTTCACTCACTCATGTGCTGCTGCACTTCTATAATTAACCTAAAACATCTTAAGTGTGCTCTGAAAATCATGAGGTGGGCACTGTGAGTTAGAGATGCAGCTAAAACATCTTGTTATGAAGCTGAGAGGTTTAGGCACGGGCAGCATAAGTGGAGGTGAGTGGCAGTCAAAGGAATTTGTTCTTCTAAGTCTCTCACTCTCCAGAAGTATTATTTGCCACATATCAGTCCCAAAAAAAGGATGAGATTCTTTCATCCATTCTGCCCCCTTTGCAGTGGAAAGCGAGTGTGCCAGACTGGGCAAGTAAATCTGTGCTCTATCCATGTATTGCTTTGCAAATTTAGCACTTTGAAAACTGCTACCAGACCAGTGCCCTGCACAGATGCAAATCCACTGCCAGTGGTGTTTCCAAAACACTGCTGTATCCTCCCAATGCAGACACATTCACCCTTCTGCAAGGTCTGAGCCACAATCACCTCTGGTAGCTCATGTTCAAGCTGAGCAGTATGGTTGACACACCTGAAAGATGGGCTCCATCCAGGGGACCTGGATAAGTTCAAGAAGTGGGTCCACGGGATTCTCATGGATTTTAACAAGCCCAAGTGCTGGCGCTGCACCTGGGTCAGGGCAGCCCCCGGTACCAGCACAGGCTGGGGATGGACAGATCAGAGCAGCCCTGCCCAGCAGGACTTGGGGGTGCTGCTGGGTGAGAGGCTGGGCATGACCCAGCCATGGGCACTGCCAGCCCAGAGAGCCAAACGTGTCCTGGGCTGCATCCAGAGCAGTGAGGGCAGCAGGGCAGGGAGGGGATTCTGCCCCTCTGCTCTGCTCTGCTGAGACCCCACCTGCAGTGCTGCATCAGCTCTGGGGTGCAGCACAGCAAGGACATGGACCTGCTGGAGAGAGTCCAGAGGAGGGCCCTGAAGATGATCAGAGGGATGGAGAAACTCTCCTGTGAGGAAAGGCTGAGAGAATTGGGAGTGTTCAGCCTGGAAAAAAGAAGGCTTTGGGGTGACCTAACTGTGGTCTTCCAGTACCTGAAAATAGCCTACAAGAAAAATGGAGAGGGACTTTCTACAAGGGCCTGGAGTGACAGGACAGGGAAGAATGGCTTCAAACTGAAAAATAATAGGTTTAGATTAGACATTAAGAAGAAATTCTTTTAATTTTAAACTAAAGGACCCTGAATCTACCAGCTGCTGCAAAGTAAGGTGCAAGATTCCAGATTGTTTCTCAGCTGCCTTTTAGTTTTCCAGAATCAGAGACAGATGTCTCATGATTACAACAAAAGCATCAATTAAACAGTCTGTTTTAATTGCATTCTCACTAAGAATTAACCTTTAATAGAGGAAACCATCAAATACTTGCTCTTCTGTTAATCTTTCTACATGCATTTGCTTGTATTGTGTGCGAAAGCAGGAGGACCAACATTTCTTGATCTGCATAGACTGAGGAGAGAAAGAAGTGATGCTTTACAGATGAGAAGCTAAGCTTCAGCAGGATGAAGTCACACTGGAAATTAGCAGTTTATGTAAGAATTGAATCCTGCTTCTGAAGTCCAGTTCTGCCATTAAATAAGAAGCACTCCATTGCTCTCAGATATGAGTACGTAAGATTTCCTGAATCTGTGGCATGCAGAGAGTTGCTTTGCCACAATTCATAGATACATCTTTCTGAAGAAATGTTGTGTTACAAGACCCACTGATTCTGCTGATGCTGTTAGGAACACAAAGATATTTGATGAGTCTCATAAAACTGTGATGGTTCCCACATACAATTTTGCAAAGCTGTGAGATGATTTAAATAAAACCAGCTCAGTTATTAAGAGAGGGTGTAGCTGCACTGTGTTACATGGAGTTGAAGTAACCAGATTCAGGTGTAGAACCAGATGATGCAGAGATTGGCTTGGAACTTTCTGGGAAAATTATTTGTGTTGCTAAAAACCAAAGCTCCTTCAAAATACATTTACCCCAAAAGTTTGCTACTCCATTTTTCAAAGAATGCTCTCAAGTCAGCTCATTTCACTTTCTTACAGTTTAAAAAAAAATCCACGAAACTACAGATTTACTTTGCAGAA
This sequence comes from Poecile atricapillus, assembly GCF_030490865.1. Classification (NCBI taxonomy): domain Eukaryota; kingdom Metazoa; phylum Chordata; class Aves; order Passeriformes; family Paridae; genus Poecile; species Poecile atricapillus. The sequence goes on along the minus strand of NC_081249.1, from coordinate 152,089,568 downwards.
AAAACTATCTGAATTACAAAGAAAAAAAATTTATTTGATAGAAACTATTTTTTCCCAAGTTTTGTTTCTAAGTATTTTCTGTATTTTTGTCCCCCAGAAAAATTCAATAGAAAAATTATTTTCGTCTCACTGTTTTCAAAAGATGAAAAATTATCTCAAACATAACAGTTTATTAAGCAAAGCTAAAACTCTGATAACCAAAATGTAAGTTCTCTGGAATCTTGCTGACCATTTGATTTCCTTGAAAATTGAACAATTAGCAATTAAGCAACTACCTACAAGACTGAAGAAGCTTCATCAACGCTATGTTATAAAGAGAGTTTATGTGTAATAAAATAAAATCTTGTAAATTCATATATTGTGATTGCATATCATTGCAAATTTTATTCAACTCATGCCATTCAATTCTCCTCATGCAGGGTAAAAGAGAGAGATTGAAAGACAGAGTTCACAAATCTACGCTTAGAGGTGAAGGAATCATTATGTAATATGGGTTCCATTTCCTGAATTGGCAGTCAGCCACTGGATCACAAATTTTGCTTTCACAGGGAAAATATATTATGGCTGCATTTTTGGGGAGGTATGGATTAGGCTTTTTACCAGATTTTATCAATAGTTACTTCCTAGTGTGTTTTATAAGGAACATCCAAATATTTACAAAATCAATATCCTACAATGAGCTGTCTTCAGTAATGCAATCTTAATTCCAATCCTGAATTTCTATAATATATTCACTACAACTAACAAGAATCCATAGCAGACTGACATTTTGAATTTTATCAGTAAAATATATGTGTAACATTTTAACAGTACTGACAGACTTTTAAGATCTCAGAGAGCATTTATTACGCTACTTGTATTAAGTACCTACAGGCTAAAAAACACAAAACCACAACAAAAAATCAGAGTGAAATGAGAATTTCACATTTTAGGCCATTATAGAATGCTTGGTAATGGAAACAATTTCAGTGGACTAAAGGGGGATTACATTCAGGATTTAATAATTTTCTAAATCATGTTCTAGAATGATAGTGGGAAATATTTTCTACCAGTACTTACTTTGTCACTTATTTATTCAAAGTCCTAGCAACAGAAAAGAGAAAAAAACAAACAAAACAAACAAAAACTCGGGGTGTCCCTCATTTTTCTTGCTAAAAAGCCCCGTTTTATACAAGACTAAGCACTTACCAACATTTCATTAACATGATTGAAAATGGGGAATTTCTGAGTTAATTGTAGAACAGAATGCTGGATTTCCAATGTATTGGAATAATTTATTTGAGCTACTGCCATCCTTAATATAGAAAGTTATGTTACTGGCTCATCAAACTTGGTAATTATTTATGCTTGGTACAAAGATGTCCAAAATTCAAATTTCAATTAGCATTTTGTATGTACTAGTATGTACTACAGGTAGGAGTTGTAGACAGCAACAATAGAATTTTCCATTTAAAATACTGTTAAGGCATAGCTAAAATTTCAATTGATTATCATTCATCCAGTAAAGAATTGACAAACAGGAACTATTCTAAGCTTGGCAACAATGATCCATTTTTGAATCATTGCAAAACCCAGGAAAAACTTCTGGGAAAAAAAGGGTAAAAATTGAAAGGTTAAATGCATATTCAAGGAACAGGTAACCTACCTAAAATCTCAGTAATTCAAGATCAGAGAAAGCACCAGATGGAAATCAGTAATATCTCACTGGCAAAAGTTCATCATTTAAGTCAACTGGGGAAAATGTTGCTGAAAATACAGTTTTAATAGGTTGCCTTAAGCATAGTAGATGTTAAGGGAAGAACAGAAAGGTCAATTCAATGGTTCATAAAGCAATTATTTCCCCATAAAATATTTTCTAAAATAATACAAATAGTACAACCAAAGGCAGTCACCACAAGGAAAATCTAAATGTTTTCCTGCTTTGCAAAATGGTATCTAAACTAGCAGGCCACAAGGTTGCCCTCAGAGGAATGATGATGTTCCTCAGAGGAACTCCCATGATAAGCAGTTGTTTCCCAGTGCAAAACGTCTTCCCTTGGGTTGCATTGTCCTCATGACATAGCTTGACATGAAGAAAATTTCAAATATAGCATACTGCATTTCAAAATGAGATAAAATGGCCTTGAGACAAAGGATTAATCAAAAATTAGTAAAAAAGAGCAGTTACCTGCTGAGGGTTCCAAGCCATCTCACATATTGCAGGTGGAACCAACCCATCTGTGCCAATTCTCTAGATTCCTGCTGACTGAGAGGCAACTAAGAGTTAGGTATGCAGCACCTCCAGCCTACCTTACATATAGCACACCACACATACTTTTTTGAAAATAACAATTAAAATCTATGATGCCTTCAAAAAAGATACCATTTTAAAGGTTAAGGCCTTAAATACAGAATCTCTTCTGAAATGTAAATTTTGTTAAAGTTTTTGGAAACTGAAAAGAAATACTTTGTCTTCTGTAAGATTTGTCTGCACTGTTTTCCTTTTTCTGTCATTCATGGTCAAGCTGATTCCCAGTGAGGACCCTATGACAACTCAGATGAAAACTACCTAAATAATGGCTGCTGTAAGAATTAAACTATTGCACTCAGAATGCAGGATCTAGGTACTCAAGCCCAAGAAAAATGGGAACTAACTCCAGCAAATTCAGAAACCTGATATTTTTGAGAGAAAATCTTCAGAAGAAAGTTACAGGAGTTCATAAAAACCATACCAAAATTCTTAATAAACTCTCACTGAATTTATAGACTTTGGAATAAGCCCAAGAGGAGTTGTCTAGTTATATTGCTCTCCTATCAAATTAAGAAGGACACAACAACTATTTGTAGTTAAATAGAAGGCATAAATGCCCAAGGATAAAGAAAAATTTATTTGGTAGAAATATAGCTAGCATATTTACTCTGGCCATTAATTATGAATCTCTGTGTACCCTACAAAAATGTTAATCTAGGTTGTCACCTTGAAAGGATGCTGTGAGAGTTCAAACCACAGCAGAAACTGGACTATTCCTATTGAACTACGTGACTGACATATTATTTTGCTGAGTCAATTTTCATAACACCAGGAAGAAGATGCATTTTCGTACAAGCATAAAATAAATTCAAGATTAAATAAATAATAGAATGAATATTGAAAATATTGTGCCTAAATATATTCTGAAAATTCCAGTTGGCCTGGAAGCATATACACTAAGAAGCATATAAATTAAATGAGGTCTCAAAGCCTGAACATTAAGAGAAAAAGATAGAATATGCACTGTAATTGCAGTCCTGGGCTAGCTAACAACCTGCCTCTGTCCTAAAGTCAGTAGTTTTCTGGATCTTCAAAGGTCTTCTAGTTTGATATAACAGAGATGATCATGCTTCTTAGTGAATTTTAAACTCCCAAAATTCCTATGAGGCTTTTATGCACAAAGCAATGAGGTACAGGTTAGATGACTTACTGATAAACAGGAAATTGTTCATCAATCTGAAAAAGAAAAAATCTTCTTAGAAGTAGCACTCCAGTGTTTTAAGCATCAGTCCTAAAGTCCTCAAACTTCTTAATTATCCCCCATTCCTGCTGGTGTTTTCCTGGGGGAATCCAGTTTTATGGGTGACTTTAACACGATGACATAGATGTCAATGTGAAGAAATTCCTTTGCTCAGCCATTATTTTCCAAGCTGATCTGCTTGAAAGCCTTAGAAAGTACTGCTGGTTCCAGCAGTTATACCCACCTGAAGCCCAAGAGCAGTAAGATTCTGAGTTCGACTATTAATAAAAAGGAAATTAAATATTGGAAACCTTACCTTTAGGAAAATTATCTCTGCACTATTTAATTTTATTTTAAAAATATAAATTTATGTATTTTAAAAATTCTTTAATTTTCAAATGAAAATTAAAAATAAAATCTTGTGCACAGAAGCACACGGGGGTTGAAAATCACAGCTTAACATATATTCTTGGTTTACCTCCTGCTTCTGGAACTGCTGGAAGAATGTCGTTGGATATAAAAATGTCACTGCTACCAAAACAACCCATAGGATATCATGAGAGATTAATTACTTAGCAGAGAAAAAAATCATGTGAGATAAAGATGAACTCTAAAAGGAAACTAAGAGGAAAATGGAAGAAATTATCCTGATTCTACTTAAATTTGAGTAAGGGAAAAGAATGTTACAAAAAGTAAATGCTATGGGGTCCAAGTGGGATGCAAGGAACCAAGGGAGTGCACAACACAATCCACTGGGGTGCAGAAGAAAAATACTCTTTCTATTATTAATAGATAAGATTAAAAAAAAAAAAAAGTGTTTGTCTCATCTTTATCTCATTCATTTTCTAATTTGGGGTTTTTTTACATTTTATAGTGTACAGAATGTGTTATTATAGTAGAACTCATACGTAAATCATACATTAATAAATATACATAGATTGGAAGTGCCCATTCAAAATTTTTACTGACAGAGGTGTGCAATCAAAAAAGTTTGGATGCCACCAGCCTAGAACACTTAATGCTGGAGGCCCATTCCAACTAGGAAATAATAAACAATAGGATGCAGTCCAAAATCTGATCAAGGATGGCTGAACAAGAAAACTTAATAATGTAAGGTTTAACAGACTGTGATCCAAAAAACAACACAACAAAAAACCAAAACACAACAACACAAAACAATATGCAACAGCCCCTTAAGACATACTCAGCACAAGGAATTCTACAACTGTTATGTCATGCATAAAAACAGCTTTTTAAATATAAAAAGGGACTTTAGCAAAGTAAAGTGTGTAATGGAGAAGGTAGAAAATATCATGAAGGAAAATAAAATCAATTAATGAAACTTCAAATTTAAAAAAAAAAATCTTACTGGGAAAAAAAAAGTATGCAAATTATAATGAATTAAAGAAAACCCAACAAAACCAGGAAAAAATAGAGGAAAGAGTTAAAGAGAATAAAGATGGATAAGACATTAAGAGTGAAAGGGAAGGGAAATACGGAGGCTATTCTGACATTCACATCTGTCTTGACTGGTGGGCTCCAAAACTCATTGCAATCCAAAAGTTCTTGAGAAATCACCTACTAATTTTTAATTTGAGAGAGATGGGGAAGGAAGAGCAAATTAAAGAGGTGCTCACAGAGATCATTCAACATCCTAATTCACAGTGTACTTCTCCCAAATGCTCCTGGGACTCTGGGGACAGACACAGCCTTGACACGTTGGTACCCTGTGGGTCTGTAACTGGATGTGTGACAGAAATGACATGAAGAGCTAATGCTCCAGTACTCCCAGGAGGCACCTGCTGGGCTTGAGCAGTAACTTCAAGATGTTTGTACATTGGAGGCTCCATTTTACCAGCCAGCACAATCATTGGCAGTCACGCAGCAACGTTTATGACTGAGAAGGAAATCTAATTACAACATTGATTTTTAAAAAGTGGATTTCTATGCAGAACAGAAAGTAACTACATACAGATATTTCAAAATCAGCTTTCAACAGAAAATCTGTTTTTTCAGAAGTTTTTTTTCAATTCTGTTTGATTATTATGGAACTATAAAAGAGGGAGAAAAGAGAAAATATCTGAGTCATCCTGTCTGTGCTAAATAAGTTAAACAAAAAATATGCAGTCATTCCAGCACTTAGAAGCTGACCTACAGGGAGTCCATCACATGTACCACATACTAAATTTAGGGTTTGAGTTTGGGTGCATTTATTTCTCTTATTTTTAATATCAAGAACACATACTGTGCCCAATCTAAATCTCATATTTCCACCTGATATATTAACATGAATGTTAGATGAATGTTTAATGTGTAAGTTTTATCTGTCTGCTCTGCCCTAGCAGAATTCACAGCTCCCATGTTAATACACAGGGGAAGTTAAATGTTTCAGAGAACAGAATCAGCAAAAAAGCCTCCCAGTGAATCACCTCAGTCAGCATTGTGTTTTTTTCTGATCCTATCCTCTAAAATATTAAATTTCTCCTGTGTATCACCACCCAATTCAGCATAAGATGATGCTTGAAGGTTGAGGCTAAATGAGGACAAGGGTATTTCTGAAATACCATTCATCTTCAAAGCTTAGATGCTTTTTTTTTTGCCAGTTTGGATTCACAGCCTGAAACCACTTTCTAAAGTAATGGCAAAAATTTATCAGGTATGTCCAACTTTATTTTCCAATGGCTTTTTAATTGCAGTAGCTTGTTCATAAATAGCATATGTAATCCTTTTGTGTTCCTTCTGAGGTAGAAATACATATCACTACCACTCAGAACCAAGTTCAAGGCAGTTCTTGACAGAAGCTATTGCAAGAGTAATTATGGGTAGCTATATAAAGGACTGAGTCTCTCACTATACCCTAATGGTTAGGTACATCCTCAAAAACAGACAATGAGAGATATTTGGGGGTTGTTTCCCTATCTATTCTTCCCTATCAGTACTTAGCAAGTAACTGCATTACATCAATACTGTAAACCAGCCTTGGTGATGGTTCTGTAAAGCTGTAGGCTGGAGAAGATGGACTCTGGTTTCCTCAGGCATTTTCCCATACCCTTCTTCACCACAGAGTTTTCCAAGGGTCCTGCAGAACAAGATGATACATTAATCTCTACATATCCCAGAAAAGCTCTGGAATAGGTTTGAATAAATTAAAGTCTAAAGTATCACACTCAAAACATGTCCCTGTAGTACCCAGAGTGATACTAAAACCCCTGCTGAAGAAAATATATGCAGTAATTTAACTTCTACTTAATCAGTAACTGTAAGAGAAACATTCCTGATTTTAGGTTCCTGACTTTGCAAGCATGGTATACTTTCACTGAATTGTCTTGGCACAAAGGTTTCAGGGAGATTTAAAAAAGGAAGCTGAAATTCAGTAGCAACATCATATAGCACCATAATGCTTTTTCCCCAGCAAGGCTTGTGTCTTTACTTTCACCAATATTACTGTCACAGTAGTAACAGGTTTCCACACCCATGTTGGAGATAGGTATCATTCCTGGGTGCACTGTTTTCCCCTAAGTCTTTCAACAACATCTCATCAGCCCTATAATCTCATTCTTACTTACATTCAAGTCTATCTCCACAATATAACCTTGGCTGCCCAATCCTCCTGTTTTCAATCTTTTCTAAATAATTAAGTTTTGACACTGAGTTCCAAACCTGAAAAATGCATCTATATCTGTCTTTTCCAAGTAAGCTACTTTCTCTAAGTAGAAGGTATCATTACTCATTTTCAGTACAATAGCTTCCATTGTATATTTTAGGATTTTTAAGGTTTCCGTGACATGCTCAAGAGAAATTCAAATTTCTCAGTTAAAAACTGAGAAAAGGTTGTTCACAACTGAAAAGCAAGAATTAGCAGAGTAAACTATGAGACCCAGCAATCTACAGCTGAGAGCTTGTCTGATGCAAAGCTGTCTCGACTGCCTAGCACAGGAGCTTGCCATGGCATGCACTCTGAGCATGATGCCTCCCCTGACGCGCGCCCTTCAGCAACACTTCACTTGATTCACCAGGTCCTGTTAGAGCTGAGAGGAGAAAGGAATCCTTAGAGGCCACACAAGGCTACGCCTGTGGGCCAGCCAAGAAACACCAGCACAATGAGGCAAAATAATCTCCACACTACGCAGTTGCAGTCTGCCATCTGAAACCACTGACATGGAAAAGAGGGGTTGATTTTGACTGCAAGTGCATAGAGAGGTACATAGATAGACCTCTTTTGTTTGGATGTTTTCTTGGGTTTTTTTTTGAGGGAGTGAGTGAAAGATATTTTCAGCCAAGAACGATCTGTTTCCTCTATTTAACAAAAGCCTAATTTAAAAAATACCAAGTCACACATGACTTCTGGGGTTTCCTCCTGAGGAAGAAAGGAAAATACCAGATTCACTTTAATGAGTAGCATTCTAGACTAGCAGAATGACTTAGATGCAAATTTTTAACACAGCTCTGCAGAGATAGGTTTCAATGTCCCTTCAATGCATGAAAAAATATGTCTACATATGAAGAATAAAATTAATGTTTGGAAGAGAACATATTTGGAATATAATACATTAATAAAATCCCAAGAATTAGACTATGGATGGTCCATAAAGCGGCAGAATATCTCAGGTTCACAACATTGTTTATTTTCTGGTTTAATGAGGAATAGGTTGCACACAACTAGTAGCAGGTTAATTGAGTTTGCATATCTGCTGGTTCTTTTCATTATCACCTACTCCCTGTGATGAGCTTTGAGACTACGTGCTCTATTTAACAGATCCATCAAGCCTATTATCCACCAAGACTATTAACAACTATCTCCCCAATGACTTGAGATGTGTTGTGAGCTGTCAGAGTATTTTATTTCTGCCTTGCTCATTCGTCCAGCAGACTGGAAAATTGCAGATATATTTATAAGTATGATAACACCACACAATTGAAAACACAACCTGCCGTTTTCTGATGGTCTTGTAAGAGGTCCAACAACTAAATAAACTTAGAAAAAGGATGCAATGGAAAAATAAATCATCATATCTAAAATACTGAGACATTTCTCAATGTTTGATTTTTAATAATTCATAATTGTGATTTTGTGGTAAAAATACAAACTGCTCAAAAAATTCCATTAAAATTAGAATCCAAGAACTCTGTGCACTCTTGGTTATCAGATGACTGTTGTAACTATTTATATATACAAAATGATAAAGGGGTTAGACATCAAGGAGAGAGAAAGAAAAGCAAAAGTTGGGGTAGTAAATGCAGTATTACTCAGCCTAATGAGAGATAACTGGGTATGTTACAGTATTATTGAGTTAAACAGATTGCTCTAATTCAGGTGTTAATAAAATACATGAACAACACACAGGAGGTACCTCTTTAAAATCATAACAAAGTAAACAATGATGTGAAAAATAAGAGTATCTGGGTGTATAGTCAACATATACAGTTCTATTTCTTCAGACAAATTCTTCTTACAAAACATTTAAAGTACAACCAGAAAGAATGTTTTCTTGAACAGTATAGCTTTACCTAGAGAGTGTAGCTCATGGACAAATTTCATAGCGATCACACTAATCATATTAACACAATCACATGATCACACTAACATATTTATGCAGTTTTCATCATACATGTTAATGAAAATGGACCAAAGAAGCACTCAAAGATGGAAAGGTGTGGATTTACCAGGTGTGAATTTTTACTGCCTTATAGTATCATACTGTAAAGTACACAAATTTATCAATTATGAGTAAAAGCAGAAAAATATATGGAAAACAGCCTTCCTTACCTTGACAGCACAGATTTATGACTATTTAAATGATGATAATTTCTCCAGCGGGCACCCACCAAAGCAGGAAGCCCAGGTGAATACAATGTTCAACATGGGTCTGTCTCCTCTTGAGTCACCTGAACAGGACCAGCTGCACTCCTGAGCCTGACATTCCCCAACACTCACACCTGACAACTGGCAACCATGGCAGGAAACATCTTTGTGCTGGCTCATGGAATCCCAGCTGGTGGCTGGGCTATCTGGAGCTGCTGGGCAAGCACAGAAGTGTGTAGAAGTCACCAGCATCAGCCAGAGACTGCACATCCCAAGAGGCATTGATGGCTGCCCTGGTAAGACCCTTGTATGTCACCTATTCTGAAGAGCTGAAGATGCAGCTTCCACCCTGAGCCATGGTTTGGCAGATGCATTTTAGTGAATACAGTAAGTTTCTTCTGATCTCAGCTACAAAAAACATGAGGCAGGGAAACTAAAGATAAACACTAATGCACATGCATGCCATGTTTTGATTAGTGAAAACTTCTGGAGAAGAGACATGGCACACATCAAGATATTAAAAATTAGTCCCTCCACTCCTTCCATGACAGGAATAGAAAAATAAGTAGAAAAGTTTTGCAGTGATCTTACAGAAAACTCCACTGTGATCACTGTGAAAGAGTATATTCCTCATGTCATTCACATGGCATGAATCTGAGTCAGGCAAGTTCAGACTGGACATCAGGAAAAGGTTTTTCCCTCAGAGAGTGTTTGGGCACTGAACAGGCTCCCCAGGGCAGGGGTCATAGCACCAGCTTGGCAGAGCTCAAGAAGCATTTGGACAATGATCTCAGGCACAGGGTGTGACTCTTGGGGTGTCCTGTGCAGGGCCAGGAGCTGGAGTCTGTGATCCTTGTGGGACTCTTTCAACCCAAAACATTCTGCAATTCTGTGATTTTGGTACAGGCATACCAAAGAAACAGGAAAAACCAGAGAGGGACGGATCACGTCCCAGAATCCCTATGGGAAAGTTTCTGCTTATATTCATTATACAAGCACTTCCTCAAATCCTCCAATTTCCTTGCCTTTGCCATCATTTTGCTGGATGAAAAGGACATTCTATGACTTCCAGGGAATGTTCAGTGTGCATTTCTGTTAGCGCATTTGGTAATTTTTTAAAAGGCATTTAACAGACACTTGTATAGACAGCTTTTTTATAATTCAACTATGTTTATGCTTCAAAAACTTCTGTTAAAACCCACTTGGACTATATTAAATCACATCAGAGCGAAATGTTGTAAGATATTCTAAGTAACTTTCTTCTTGTGGAGATATCTCAAAGAAATTCTCTGTCACAAGTTGAGCATTTAGTTTAACAAAACATCTTATAGTCAATGTAAATATATGTCAATTTGAACTATGTCAACATTTTTTTTCACAGTGTATATGAAGAAGTGGGGGTTTTTTCATAAATTTATTTCATCACTGAAGCTGCTAAACAAATATTTTGGTTGAAAATTCAAGTATACGGATGTCATGATATTCAGAGTTATAATGCTGCTGGCAAGCCTGACAGCTTGCCAGCTGAAAATTTAAATTTTAAACACACAGTCAAGCAAAAGAACAAATTCAAATAAAGAAAATGCACAGGACATAGGAAAATAGTGGCACTATATCTTCAGTCTCATATTTGCTGAACAGGCCCTTAAAATTAATTTGGAGATGGTTTGAATTTTTTCTTCCAGTAGGAAACAAACAAATCCTTCACTCTGAACATGTACCCACAGAATAATATTGTAAATTAGTGCTTAATTTCTGATTGCCTTTCCAAAACAAATTAGTCAAATAGCTAATTAAATCTGTCTTCAGACTTCTCAGTTATGAATATATTTAAGATGTCCCAAATCTGACTTCAAGCTAGAACAAGATAAGAAAGTATAGTCTTTCTTATTCTATTGGGTGAGGGAATCCCACCAACAAAGCAGATTTTACAAGAGTATCTGAAATGGCGGAAGCCCAAAAAATTCAGTGAAAACATTATGAACATATTCAAGTATTTTCTCAGAGTTACCCAAAAGATTGTTATGAATAATTGTTCCTTGTCTTCAAGATTGCTGATTTGAAAAGATACTGATACCCATACAGCATAGAGGTAGATCTGAAAGGAAAAACCCCTACCCAATCCAAAACTTTTGTGAATACAACAGCATGTAAACATCCAAATCTAAAACCACAACCTGAAAACCTAAAGCCATGGGGTTGTGTGGCTTAGGAGAGACCTTTATGTACATGGCTGACATTGAGTCAGGCAGTGGCAGTTTGGTTCTTTACTGTTACAGTTACCCTTATAAACCTTATACAGATTTCTGAGCACATTCATTCTTTTCCACATTAATCTCTCAGAGGCTCACCTTGCAAGGTGAAGCTTATGTCTTTCCCTTCAACTGTGTGTTGAATGTGGCCACATCTCAAGTGCAAAAAGCTGCAAAACTCATTCAGCAAAGTTTCTGAGCTGAGAAGTTCCTACTAACAGCAAACTGAGGCAGAAGGCAGAGGGTAGGGGAAGATTCCCACTAAAGCTTTTCTGGTTGACTTGTGGAAGAGAGCTCGGCTCTGAAGGCATCAGTGTGAGAACAGTAACAAACACAGTTGCCTCTCTCACTTCTCAAAGGAGAAAAGTAGCCTAAGGTGGAGACAGGTGCCAATTGGGAAAATATTTTATCAAAGAAGATGTATTTATAGCTCATTTACCAGACCTTGCCAGAAGAAACACAGAGCTGTTGTTACATTCATAAATTAAAGCTAAACCACTGAGGTACGTATTTAGCTTACTGCTACACATTACTGGGCATCTCCTCACACTGTGCTCATGGCATATTGTGTACCTCTGATCTAATGGTCTCACCAGCTTATACCTATTGCCTTCCAGGTCCCGGTTTAACACAAAAGTTTGGGTAGCAATTTCTAGGACAAATCTGTATGTGGGTAAATTTATCATTTTTTTCTAACATTTAGGCAGATCAAGATAAATACTCTTGACCCAAAGCCTCATTAGCTTGGGTGAAACATGCTTTCCTCTAGTACTCTCCTTTCCTGGGAGAATTCAGAAATGTAAGAGAGGGATTGCTTTCTCCACACCTCCTCCTCCATGGTAGAGCATCAGCAATAACAATAACTTGCATTGGCCCTTTATTCCACTGTATTCATTCTGGAACACTATAAGGCATCAATTTTAAATGTAATAAAATAAATGCAAATAGAATAACTTTAAATTTGCAGGCCAAACCCTCTTATGTTGTTTAAATTGAAAGACTTTTTGTGTATTTACATAGAAAGAAAGCTTAGGAACATATTCACTTATAGTTCCTTATATTGAAATAGTATCAAAAACTAATAATTTACAAAATAGGCTTTACCTTATATTTATATAAAATCTCAGGCTTCATACTGACAAAACTACATTTGTGATTACAGTAAGAAATTCTCTTTAGAAACAGCTTGATATAAATTTACCACTCCATGAGATATGCACGTGTACTTCCACTGATATTTGCTTTTAAATCAACAAAAATAAAAATATTATACCTGCTGTGTTTGCTCAGTATTTGTTTCCAATGCACAGTGATGGTTTCAACTCAGAGTTACAGGAAGGTACTGAGCACCGAGATGAGTCAGGAGCAGCAGCTGTCCTTAGTGTCTCATCTCATTTCGCAGCTCAGACTGACAGAACGCCAGTGGGGGAACACTGCAGGAGCAGGGAGCAATCCAGGACAACTGTCCCATCACTGAAGTATCTGTGTATGCAGGAACAAGATTAGTTCATAGTACATTAGAGATCAAATGAGATAAAGAACTGAGCCTGTGAAAATTTCTGAGCGTTTCTTAGCGCTGAGTAAAACTAGCAGGTGCCTCAAACATGGACAGTCTGGACAAGGGAAAAACCAGAATGATACCACATCTCTTACCAGGACAGGAAGGCAGGGCATTTAGGACAATTTCAATAGCTTGAACTTTATGAAGATTATAGTGACACTTCTGCATATAGGTTGGCATTTTTCAAAACTGGAACTCAAGTGGTAGTGCAGGAATGGTTCAACATCCAAACTGGTCACAGTTTGTTTTCCTTTTGTGTGAAATTCCAAATTTTAAATTTCTTTCAGTGCTAATTACATCAACAAACAAAACAAAACAACAGAAATTTTAAGCAACCAAATATGTTAGGGTGTTTTTTTGATGTGGGTGGGGTTTTTTGTTTGATTGGTTTTGATGTTTTTAAATACTTCACTTCTTACTTTCTATTTCATCCTTTTGACTTCCTAAAAATGTATAATTCATGTAAGGGGAAAAGTACATTACTAAAGGCAAGTGCTTAAACAGTTCTTGTTTGTTTATAAATAAGTGTCCAACAAATTGCAATATTTTTGGGAAAAGCACTGCTTTGGGAAAATTGTCATGTCTAGTACCCCATTATTTTTGAAAACAATATCCCACAGAAATTTCCAAATAATGCAATTAATTTTATGTTTGAAAACACATAGTTCATCACGTAAAGTTTATGTAAAATACAGCTGTTGCAATAATCTATATACACAGTTATAATACAGAATTGAACTGAATGCCATAGGTTCTGGCCTTGCTCTCCATAAGATTTCTCACTACTACACATCAAGAGAGATAAGAGAACCCAGACCAATACACAGCAGGCAATCAGTAAAAGCAGCCTGCAAAATAAGAACTCAAAATTTTCTTGAAGGTGATATGTAGCATTCTCCACTAGAATCAGTATGAAACCACAAAACTCTTAATAGAGACTTAGTCTCAGTAAATATTTCAACTGATCAAAGAATAGTAATTTTCAGTATATCTTTCTCATCTGCAAAAACCATCATCTCTTCTTATCTTAAACTTGGTCATTATCAGGTTTAATTCAGAGCTGTACAGAGGCAATATATGGATTTGCACGAGTTCTCTTCAAATTTAGATCATGCATTACATTGCATAATTACAACACAGCAGTTTTTTACTTAACCCTGATCACATTTCCAGGGGTTGTCAGTGATAGACAGCAAGAAAACCTTTCCACAGTTGGACTTCTTTCATCCCAGTTAGTCCTGTTTCAATGTTCTTGAATGTGTCCTCAGCAGAGGAGGGTTATCAGTGAGTCGATTTCCCCTCTCTGATTCAGCTTACAAAACATGGTCTCATTTTAGAAAACAGGGTATTGCCCAATAGGACATGACTGCTGCTGCCAAAAATCACTCTGAAAAAATAGGGCAAGCCTAAACTGCTGTGGCTTCTGGTCAGAAACAGAATCTTTGTGCCTCTATACTGAGCTTCTCCCTACCCATTTCTGCTGCCCCTGAACTACTTCCTTTCTTCCTTTACAGTAGCTAAGATACGTTCTGTCCCTAACGACTGTCCCATCTAAAAATAAGTGCTCTTGACACACAAGAGATGTCAGACTAGCACAGCAGGATGCTGAAGCGTCTCTAGATGTGTAGCAGGGCTTCTCTTACAGGGGGTTGCAGCAATTTAGGAATTCACACTTGATAAATGCAATAAGGGCGGCTTCTTTTTATCTCTTGCAAATGGTGCCAGGACTGATGTATTCCTGATCCTTATTTGGCCATCCAGCTGGCTTCTTTTATGCTGTCCTCTGGAATCACGAATTTCTAATGTTTGATTAAGCAAACATGCACTGTTATTGTACATAGCTTTTTCACTGACAGCTATAGGTGAGCTATGTCATTGTCAGCAGCTGGCTCAACCTTTTGTTTGGGTCTACATTTTCTTAAAACATACTTATACAGAAACATACTCTGCTCTGACAGTGTTTGTAAAGCAGAAAGATAATGCCTGAACTCAGCAAAGTTTTTTACCTACATCTGAAACAACTTCTCTTCAGCTTCTTTTTGAATATTGTTTTCCAGATATAATGATACAGCAACACACTACTCTGCATAATTAATTAATTAATGCTATTATTTGATTCAATTATCCTTGCCCTTGCTCCTTTTTCAAGGTGACTGAAAAATCAGAATGGCAGATAAATAAAACACATTATCTTTCCTAATAGCAATATATTACATTATCCCTTATATTGGTTAGATTAAGCTAAAGCCCTGCCAGAGTAAGGCCCAGAGAGATGATCTGTCCTTGTTCTTACCGTAAGTGTGGGGAAAAAATCACTTTCTCATTACTGCAGTAGTGTTTAGTCTGAAATAGTACTGTTTAGAAACTGAGAGGGAGTACCTGCAATTATTTTTTCTCTCTCTCTTTTATTGTCTTCAATGTAGCAATTTTGTAGATGCCCATGTTTGCAAATTTTGGAACTCTGAGTACTGTACTTTTTCAGATACGTCCCAAAAACTTAGGAAAACACATGACTTAAGAGGATACTTAGCTGAAAGTCTTTCAAGAACATTCTTTTGCAATTTGCAATGGAAACAGCATTCTTTGAAAACATTATAGCATATGAACATCACACTGTTATTGGGCTTCTCCATCAGGTACCTAAGCAACCAATACTTCAAGAAAAAGGATTGTAAAAGAACTATGCTTGAGAAACCGCACAGCAAAGGAAACACTAAGGGCCATAAAAACAGCTTCCAAAACTCCCACAAAGACATTCATTTTCAATTGATTATCTCTCCTGAGAGCATAAGCATGTTTGGCAAAAGGAAACTATGCTGTCATATATCTTAGCAGCACTCACAGCTTCTTGACTGCTGCTGGCTGTGATTCACTTGCTGACCAGGACATTCACTTTTGTCCGCTTGCTACAAGATTTCAAGCGTTACCTACTTCTTGTTTCAGTAGAATTGTATGTCACCATGTTTATCTAGCATGTGATCACCACCTCTAGGACTTTTAAAAGAATTCAATGATTTCAGAAAGCTGGTCTCCCTTGTCCTGTCAGCAAAGCCATTCTGTTAAAAAATTACTTAATTTCTACTCCTCGTAAGGATACTTTCCTTCAGGATTCATAGCCTTTTATATCCCAAGAAATTACAAGATCCATTCCAAGAGGGAAGGGAAACTGCCAGTGCTTGCTTCCCCTCCAGAGGAAGTTACAGAGCACAGAGAGCAGTACTTGGTATCCACCACTAAAGAAAATATAATGTAGGTTAGCAAAAAGTAACAGCCTTATCTTCAGAAGTTTATAATATATTATTATATTTAATATTATAGATTATATATATTTTTTATCTTACATTTACTTGTCCCTTCTTTTCCCTTTGGCAAAACTGCTCCTGAATGTCCTAGTCCTGACATACCCACTACCTTTGTCAAGCTCTTTCACAGTCCATTTAGACTAAAGCAAAAGCAAACCTCACTCTGAGAGTTACCAGGGTATTTTCTTTGATAACACCAACACCTGCGCTTACTGCATTATTTCAGTCACAGATGGAAACTAGCATGCTTTTATATTGCATTATCTCAGCTATATATGGATGACAGAACCCAAAGTAAATTGCTCTTTACCTTTCTTTTTCTGGCTGTTACAGAAATGAACAGGACATTGCCCCACAGTATCATTTTTACATTAGCGCTACATCAGCATCCAAGGGTTGAGCTGTTTCTAAACTAGTCTCTAAGCAGGTCTGCAAAGTAGTAACTAAGTTGTTTTACAGACTCAGTGTAAGAGGAAAATGAGGCAATTCATGTTGGCTAAATAAATACGAAGAAAAACCACTAACAGTTTGTTTCACTCAAACGTCCTTAATGGATTTCTTATTCTACAGCTTTGGAACAATAAAATAAAGTAATTTTATATATTTTCCTCCAGTTCATATCTTTGGAGGATCTTGCCCTCAGAAAGATTTAAATTTTGGTCACTAGGTTTTCATGCACTGCTATAATAATTCTTTGTAATAATGTTTAAAAACAATTTTTAAAAAGCTATTTAAACAGTGATTTTGCTCATTCAAATATTCTTTTCAAAGTAATTAAATTTGTGTTGTTGTTTTTTAATTTCAATACATTTAGTTTAACAACTGGATATTGTTGTTCACTAGATGCTAAATCCTAAGCAAATATTGCCACTGGAAAACAAACCAGGTAGATGTAGATCAAAATTACAGTTTTAGACTCCTTCACTTCTCCCACCTTTCTTGAACAAAAATGTAAATCAATCATAAAAAACCTAATTTGGTGGAAAAGACAAAGTTCATCCTTTACCAAAAATTAAAGACAGAACTAAAAAGCTTTGGAAGTAAAAGGCCCCAAAGCTGACCTCACACTCCAAAGCAAAGCCTCAAGAACTTTCCAACCACTGATAGAACAAAGACACAATTTTCCCAAATTCCTGAAAATGTATTCTCCTCACACCTCCATGTCTCTGAAAAAAGTCAAGTTAGTTTAACATGTGGAAGATGGCATTAAGGATAATGAATGACCTGCTCTGCTCAAGAAAACCTTTTTTGGTTTTTACAGGAGGTGCTTGGTGCCTCAGAAAGCTGCACATTAAAGCTGTTCAAGATTTTACAGTTGTTTGCAGTTAACCGGCTCTTCCTGCACTTTAGCCAGAAACAACCTCCACTGCAACTCCACTCCTGACTTTAGGGCAGCCCCGAGGTCTGTCTAGGACAAGTCTATAATTGGCTGCTGCTCTCCAAAGACTGAGCCAAAGTGACCAGACACACCTGGAGCCTGCACACAGAACGCAGCATGGCACAGCCAGGTGTGGACCCTGGCTCTTGCAAACTGCACAACTCAAAAAGGTCTCCGAGCCCCTTTCAGCTTCGGCTGCTTGCTAAGAGTCATTCTGTCCTAATTTTCTACAGAATCTTTCTCAGTTAAATTATTCATTTTAGAAAAAAAAAAACAGAATCCTTTTCAAATTCCTTAAATACTAAAGCAAGTAAATGATTATCAGACTCAATATTTATAGAAAATTACCTGGAAAACAAAGATGACAACCCTCACTCAAGCTAGTTGCTTGTGGCCTGAGTATTTTTCAATTCTGCATGAACACAATTGTTACTGCTTGAAACTTAATAACCATATGTTCAACACAATTCCTTCTTCCAAGGCAGGCAATTCAGTAATAAACTGAATTCAGTCCACTCCCTTAAATCAAAACACACAAGGATAGAACACAAATTCTGCATTATTATTAGTTTCTTGTTTGAGAAAACTTAATTTCAGCAAAGGAAGAAGAACACTGTACCGAAGGTAAGTACTTAGATTTGCTACTTCTGAGCTCCCCTCTGAGAGAAGGGAGAGAATGAGTGGAGAGGGGCAGATGAGATCCCAGCACACACAGATGGTATGCAATTGATACACATACTGGTATGCAAAAGGTGCATTTCATGGAGCTTGGCATACATTTAACTTGATACTATTTTTTCCTGTATTATACTTTAAAAATATTAACAAAAATAAAAAATTTCAATGCTGTTAAAAAAGCTTGGGACTTAATTATTCTCTAATTATTCATTCTAGCAAGTCCATCTGGCAGCTTCACAACTGCAACACTTGAAATCCGAGAGTTTTCCCTTTGCCAGCAAAAGGTAGGGCTATTGCTGTGTTTGAAAATCTACTTGGAAATTCCTAAATCTCATTAAACCACTGACTAATCTGACACGATGACAAGTATTCATGAGTCAGAAAATCCTTTCTCTGATCACTTTATGAAATGTGCACACTCAGAAGTCACCCCGAAAAAAACCCACTCGACCCTTACGTCATTAATATTGATATTGTATGTTTTACATATCCTGCATTCAGGGAACTACTTTCACTTTTCTTCCTTATGTGGCTTTAGCCTGGGCAATTACTGTGCCTTCTTCAAGCAAATAAATTATTTCTAAATTATTGAAAATATTGTTATTTCAAAACACTAATTTAGAACCCAGTGCTGTTGAAAAACTGCATCCTTCCTGCTTCTGTAAAGAATAATAAATTAAAAACATCGGTAGTCAGGGATGAGAAATTGCTACAATTTCAATTCAAAGGCCTTTGAAATCCTAAGAATCCACTAAGGTCAAAAGCTTCTGAACACTTCAAAGCCCCGTGACAATTCACATTTCTCAGACATACAACCAAATATCTTAATGAACCTGAGCCTATGCCTAAAACATCATCTCAGAGTATACAAGCACAGCTCTGCATAAGGAATTCTCCATGGCAAAACACTAAGGAAACTATAAAGCATGTCTGACCAATACTGAATATACTTAGTGAGGTTTAATGGGTGACTGAATTAAGAGTCGAATATTCAAAACTGGTATAAAAAGCATCTTTACTGAACAACTTATAAAAAGGAAAATGCATATAATTTGAGGCCATTAAACAAATTACATTACCAATAGTGACAAGAACTATTTTGCCAAACACCTTGCTTGTCCACAAATTATTCAGTGAAAAATATGCCAAACAGGTATTACACAGGCAACCATTTAATGAAAGTCAATGTAAAAATAGCAATTATTTTTCTAATTGCTCTTTTCCCCGTCAATTTTCGAAAATGCATTAAGGACAAGGATTTCATCAATCACTTTTCAATGTCATTCTCAGGTTCACTGTCTCCACTATCACTGTCTCTTCCAGGGTGTTCTGGCATTTTCCGATGTTCGTCCATTTCATCCACATTCAATTCTCCTTCCTTCATCACTTCTTCCACCACTTCACTTCCTTCTGCTGCATCTTCCTGCATGCCCTGACCTTCACCTTCTACTTCAGTCTCTCCAGTTTGTGTCGGTTCTGGTTCTTCAATCATGGCAGGTGGGGGCAGTAAATACTGGATGATTGAAAAAGGAAGGAATTTAAGGTTGTACACTTTAGCTTGAACTGTTCATCTTATATTTAGGATTTTGCATTAGATAACAAGTTAACAATAAACACTTAAAATTTAGAAGCCATTTGTAAACACTTCATACCTATATATATGAATTAGAATAATGGTCACAATACAGTCATCTTAGATACATTTTTTTCTGGAAAAGAGGGTGTTAAAATCTCAGGACTTCCAATTCAAGGACAGAAAACACATTTTATTATCCCAAACACTCAGAAAATAGGGTTATGCTAAATCTCTACTTGGAACAATAGGCATATTTCTACCCTAATCTCATCTGTTACCATTTCAAACTCCTAGATAGGTTTACCTTGGTTTTTGATGCCTTCAACAGGTCTGACTTCAATAACTCATACCCATAATTTCCCCTTGCAACACCTTCTGAAATACCATGTGAATGTTATCTGTACTTAAACAAGTTTCATGCACAACTGTAAATGTAGAACAATTCAAGCTTCACTAACAGTTAAACAATACTTAAATATTTCCACACAACACTTCTGAAAAAGTAATTTAGTGTATTCAGTGCTCTGCTTACAACCAAAAAAGTAGTTTGCAAAACATTAAAGGCTGGAACGGTAGCCAAGTAACACAACTGGACAAAAAATACCAGGAATCCATTAAGCTGAAGAGTATGGATGAATGCTCATACTAAAAAAGCTCATACTTCTTGCAGCCTGATGTTATTTAATGATATAATGGATATTTCTTTAGAATATTTTGGATCAATTAATGACATGCAATCTTGAAAAACTTGACGATTGTTTAGCTTTGTTTTGCTCAAAAGACAACTTTGTATCACATGACAAATGAGGTGTTTAATTACAGTGAAGTTTTACCTTCAATTATGACACCAATATTACAAATTTGCATTGTCAAATCTACAAATCAATTATGATTACCAGCAGCGAAATAAAAAGCATTTTCTGTAGACTTTGAAGTTATCAGACTGGTCTCTATATCCATCTGTGCAGGGGGAAGTGCAGTTCCAAACCAAAGATCTTACAAAAATACATTCTTGACATACGAGACAAACTCAGATTTCTGTGACTTACTTCGATGCACATTGTTTACAACTACTTTAAAGACTAGTGTAAAAGAAAAGGAAAATAATAATGTTGTACTGAATAGAATAAAAGAAATTTAATGCCAGCTTTGCTTTGTTTCAGTAGTTCACTTCTTGGCTTCTCCTGCAAGGGAGAATGTGATTCATTGCTGCAGTAGGAAAACAGCACTTTTGTAACTAATTTTAGCTAGCAATGGATAAGATTAGGATGGCAAAAAGAGTAACAGGTATTAGCAGGAGAATTGGAGAAAACCATATTTGATTAAGGTGTCACACAGATGCTTTTTGGTAAAATTTAGATGCTAGCAACTGCTCTTCAGGACATGTGTACACTTCCATTTAGACAGGGCTATTCATTTACACCTAAATGTGGCCGATCTACCGCACAATCTACTAAGTTTTCATCACATAACATTTTGCATGGTTGAAATATCTCCAACAACATTAGGCAAACTGGCTTCAAAGCAAGTCTTGTCAGGTGTTTATAGGACCGGGTTTCTAAAAAAGTGTGAGCTTACTTCACTATTAGTAAAAAAAAAAAGGTACAGTGTAAGAAGCAATTCTAGTAGTGTCCTCCTTGTATATCCCCTTTTCTTTAAAGAACACAGGTAATTACAGCATTTCTCCAAAATAGTGAGAAAGTATCCTCTCTGTCCAGACAGCCTGGAAAGGGCTTTTTCTGGTTAACAAAACACTTCAAATTTGGCTGAAGCTTTCTCTCTGTAATAAAAATAAAATTCGGAAGCCACTGGGTAAGAACTGCAGAGAAGAATAAATTTTCTATCTGAAAATCTGAAATTCAGTTAAAGAAGAAGTTTGGGTTCTGATCTCTACTGATTACATTGTTCCATATTATATGGAACATGGAAGTGAAGGAAGAAAAGGAAGAGGATGTGACAGAGACATCCTTGCATTAAAGAACAGAACCTAGATCTCTTAGACTATCTGTTCAAGGACAGTCATGTTCACACTCTCTTCCCGCATTCAGCTAATACAGAGTAAGTGGTGTCCTTTTACATCAATTTTGTCCACTTTTGGAAATCTTTCAGAAGAGCAAAAACCAATAAGGGAACTTCAGAGTACCATGAAAGAATAAATTATAGGTAATACAGTATTATATAATATGATACAATATATGATAATATATGAAGAATAACATATAGGTAATACAGACATAACAGAGCCCAGACACTGAGTGAAAGCTGATGCAGTTGAGGGGTAGCATTTAAGACCATTCTCTTTTGGTTTAACTACTTCTTGGTTTTACAGATCCAAGTATGCTGAGTAAAGGCAGCTTCCTGCTCAGTATACTAAGCTACCTTAATGCTCCACTCACTCACATGAGACTACTTTCTGCTGGGTTTTGAATTCTGATCAGGGATTAATCACTGACAAAACTAGGTACAGAAGTGGAAGTAGGGCTGAAAATAATTGTTCCAGATCGAAAAGCACTACAGCTGCAATCCAACCTGGATAATAGGGTGATTTAAAAGGGTTAAAATGGTTTCAAGACATGATCTGGTCTTTCTCTTACAAAACATTATTACATCATGCAGTTATAGTCTTATAATCCCATTAGCTGAAATCCCACACTTACCTGAAACGTAACACACAAGTTTCCTTCAAATTAATACCGGACAAGCTAGCTCTTTAGTATTAATGAATAGTACTTTTTGGCCCAGACAGAGCCACCAATGCACTTGTCATCAATCACTGATAGGTTTGAGGCCTTAAACTGGGTCTTAAACTACTAGAAGATACAGCTTCTACTATGCCAACCTTTTACAAGACCTCGATATTCTCACTTCCAGTCAAAACACTTCATGAATTTTAAATATAACAGAATATTTATTTATTTGAGATTCAAATCTCAACAGCTTCTCATGACATTTACTGAAAATTGATTTCATTTTCAATGCAATCCAGAAGTTCTAAGATCCTTACCTGTTGATGGTGGCGTGTACTCTGTATCATGTGCATATACATATTGTACACAAAGTTAGCCATTTGAGGCATGTTCTTAATAACATGTATTTGGTGAGCTGGTCTTTCGCCATTCTAAGGAAGGGGGAAAAAGTTGATATTTAGCAAACAAAGCAAAACAACCACTATTTAAAGGTTATTTAACAATATGGGAAGTCAAAAGGCCTGAGAAATTAAATAATGCTTTTCAAAGAAAAAAAAAAAAAGGTGAATTCTTTGGAAAGTTAGGAAGCATAGGTCTTACATTTTGGGGAACTGGATTAATCATGACACTGCAACCTGAAGAAGAAACTTCAAAAGGAGAGGCTGGGTTCTGATTCTTACTCCATGAAGTACATTTTGGATTTGAGTAATTTAACATATTAAAGGCACAAATTATTTATGATCAGATTAGGATTTAGCCTCTTGCCTGTCTCAGCCCAGCTCCTTGCTCACACTCACTGACCATGCTCGTTGCATTCTTGTTGCATAGTTGATCTGAAAGTTTCAACTGAAAGGGCTCCCTCCCAAACTTGTTAACAGCATTTAAGACCAAGGAAAGATCTGTAACTGAATTTTGGGTGCATGCAGGTCTCCTTTCTCAATGCTTTAGAAAGCAGAGTGGGTATGCTCCTTTGTGTCTTCATTCAGCATCCTGCTCTGTGTGCCCTGTCCATAGATCCTCAACATGAACCTTTCCCTAAAGATCTAGCACAGTATTACAAATTAGGTTTTTGTACTTATGAACCTAGCTCAGCAGCAAAACTCTTGTGATATTGGAACCAATTTTAAGAGGAAAACAATTAACTCGTAATCCTGAATTACTTGGTTACATGTAACTCTACCTCTTCAAATGAGAAACGAGTAGCTTCATATAGTTTTGCTTGAGAAATAACATTATTTTGTTTCATAACATGACTAAAAACATGCAAAAACTGAAAAATTATTTTGATCACAAAAAAAAAATACTGAATCACAAAAGCAGAACTCAGGAAAAAGCAGGCACAACAGTTACTGATACCTAAGTTATACTGATAATTAACTTTTGTGGAAACATCAACTAAAACTAGCTGATGTCTATCATGATAAAAGATAACTCTAAGGAGTTAATTGTAGAAATGTAGAATCATTACAGTTGGATAAGACCTCCAATATCAACAAAATCCAATAATCAAGTGGCACTGTTGAGTTCACCACTAAACCATACCCTCAAGTGCCACATCCACACCTTTGCTAAAATACTTCCAGGGATGGTGATTCCATCATTTCTCTGGGCATCCTGGTCCAAGAAGCAGATACTCCAGTCTAGCAGAGAAAACAGCTTCACCTCTTACAGCCCTCTCAAAAAAAGTGAGCAAACACAAGCACCCATTATAGATACCAAAATCCAGTGCAGCTGTTCCTACCTGTCTTGCTGTTGGAAAACACTCTGTGGGAACAATATGGAGGTGAAGTGGTCGAGCTGTGAGTTGGCTGAAAGCTGGAGTTAGCTCAAAACAGTTCTGAAACAGTGATACCCTTGCAAAGATATAAAGTCCAAGTCTGGCTCTTGACATGGCAACGACTAATCGTCGGACATCCCTTCAGAAAACAAAATCAATCATGTTCTTTTTCACTGATGACACACTTGCAACAAAAAAAAATAGAAGTACATGGGAGCCTTAATTAAATATCAAATCATCTGCCAAAATACTGTCTTTTCTTTAATTTTTTTCCCCTACATATTGTTTCAATAACTAGCAAATTCTAGTACAGTTATATAGAACCATAAATATATTGGTTCACTGTACCAATACCACTATGAAAAACCACCCTCTACTATTTTTCTACACCTCTAAAAGTAAAGTTGAGTGTAAACATTGAGAAAAAAATCCCAATAGCACTTCTGTATCTGAATAAGTAAAGATGAATTTGATAACTCATCTACCTAAGATTAGACAAGTCTTTCTTCATCACATCCCAAACCAAAAGTGCAAATATTTAAAACTACACATAATAATGCAACATATGCAACGATCAAACGCTTCTGATGAAAAATAAAAATCTCTATTACAACAAAGGATCTATGAGAAAATTTAAGCCTGCATTTGCTCAACAAATACTACAGTCCTATCATTCTATTAGGGTGAAACCAAGGTCAGCCGATCTGCAGCAAAATAAACTAATTGTAGGGTAAGAGCCATTACAAAAGGATAAAGTGGCCGAGAAGAGGGTACCAGACACTTATAAAAGGAAGTCTGTCTGAACTTCATTACACACATAGCATTGAACTTCGTTTCTACTACATACTCATGCAATAGAATTTTTTGTATAATGTACTATAAACATTTCTGTATCTGATACAGAATACAAGTTCTGCTATGGCACTACAAGATGTTCTTACATACCTAAGGTGGCCTACAGCTTTGGTACGCACTAGTGAAAGGAGAATATAATCGTTCTGTTGGCCTTGAAATCTGTCCACAGTTGTTACCTAGAGAATTAAAAAAAAACAACCTCTATAGGTTAATCTTTGCCATTTCAATTAAAACATGACACCAAAATTTTAACTTACGAATGGGGATTGCAGTAAACAAGAAAAGAAAATTCTTTAACTGATTTAGTTGGCCTCCAGCAAAAAGTCAGATTTTTTTCTGGAGTATGTTGGGAGGAGCTTTTGTCTGACTGTGTACTGTTACTTTTATTTCTTTTTGTTTGAATTCAGACAGCTAGAAGCAGGGGTGCTAATACCAAAAGATTATGGAAAGCCATTAGTTTTGTAATACAGTTTTAACCTGCAGAATTAGCACCAGACATTTATAACTATATTCTTTATTTGTTTCTTCAGATTCGTGATCGTACCTTTTATCAAACAATTTCCACTCTGCATGGATCTTTCAAAAGATGTGATTTTGGGAAATGATGTTATTGAGGACAAACAAAAGATAAAAAAAGAATTATTCTGTCCCACAAAGTCAATAGTCTTTTCACCTTCACTGACTTTATTCTGTCAAATTATCAACTGGCAAAAACAAGGGCACTAATCCATGAAATTCCGCAGAATGTAGGTTCATAAATAAATGGTTGAACAGGAAATACTTCCACTGTATTTTAAGCAGTTTAAGTATTTTCACAATATTTTCAGCTGTTCAATTGTAGGTTAAATTAGCCTGATTTGCAAAATGACAATCTAAAAACACAGACATCAGAACTACTCCAATGACGAATATATTTTCAAAGTCACCTTGTTTGGCCGTCCAATCAGAGGATTGTTTCCACATCGCTGATTAATGACATCGCGGATCAGGTGTTTCTGTCCATTATATGTTGTCAGGATACTTATCCTGTCTGCAGGATAACCAAGCAGGCACATATACATGAAGACTGCCACAACATACTCTGCCTCACCCAGATTCTAAAGTTTAAAATAAGAGAAAAAGACAAAAAAAGGGTTACTTATCTTGTAAGGTTAGAAAGAATAACACCTGTGACATTGTCAGGTACTCAGACAAATATTTTAGTGCTGAGAGAAATTTCCATAGAGCTGACAATTATTTGCTCACTTCATACAAGCCATTTTGAAAGAATAAAAGAACCACAAGTAGATTTAATACCTTCATTCTCATTCCTTTTCAGAGAACTGCTAAAAATATCTACATCAAGATTATTGTTAGGCACTGACTGAAACTTTACAATATTTACTCAAAAGTTCCAGTCAGTCCAAAAAGCTGCAGTGACTCACTCCCCAGTAAACTGAAAGTAACAACTAGTTGCACTAGTGTAAATAAAGTCCTTCCAAGTATTAATTAGGGGACAGACATTTGGATTATCAAATCCAGTTATTTCCACTGCAAGCCATCCTATTCAATTACAAATTACCAGCTGTTATTTCACATATTGTAACTTTCTCTCTGTCATTACTTTATGAGTCTGGCCCAAAGTACCACTCTTCTGGCTACAGGAAGCTTTGTTCTATTTCCAAACTGAAGTTATTCATAGCCTATTTAAATCCATTTTCTGTCAACAAAAATTATCTTTCAGGTTAAAAAGTTGTTCTCAAATGCTGACATTTACTCTTGCTCTATTTATACAAGGAATTTTATCCCCACTTGGCATATGTTTGAATATGCTGGACATACCAGCCTCATTTATTTTTTCTTACTAAGTGGGCTCTGCATTACTTGGAAAATGCAGTTGCCAGGCATATCAAACACCTGTGGGTGTAAAGCTATTCTACAAATTTTAATCCCCTTTAACTCTGGAAAGAAAAGCTCAAATTCACAAAGAGAAATAAGACATTTCAGCAATCTGTTACCTCATGAAAAACCATGAATGCTACCAACATACTCTGCTAAACATCATTGAATTTTCAAGATCACCAAAAATAAAATAACGGTAGAAAGCATTAGAAGAGTGTGCACATTGAAGTACTGAAATAATGAGAAGTGTGGTCTGTGTCCTCACGTCACTGTTCTTAATCTTCTTTAGGCAAAGAGTGGTCTCCATTATCAGGCACTCCTTTCAGCTGTTTGTGTTCCACCAGACAACTTTTTACTACTTGCATGATAGTCTCAAAAACAAAATCAAAATAATCTCTCCAAACAATTCTGTCTTCAACCTAGCAATGGGATGAAGTGGCTTATGATTTACCATTTCTTTCTTCTCTAGCAGCACCCTCTAGCAGCTGCTAGAGAAGTCTTGAAAAGTCTTGAGAATCTTCTCAAGACTTTTGCTGCTGAAAAAGTCTTGAGAAGATCCCAAGAAAAAGCTACAAATATATTTTATACCTTTTTGAAAATACAGATTCACATAAATCTAAATGATCTTCAGAGGGAAAAATCAACATGAATTATTATCATCACAAAGTATATTGTTTGCTTTCCATAATATTAAGCAAAACATAAGGTACTAATTCCATGTTTGAATTAAACTCCCTAACTTGCACATCGCTCCAGCTCTAACTTTTCCAAAGGCCAAGTTTTATGTTTTAGGTACCACAGTTTGTTTCACCAGTTTTTAAAACAAGAAAAATAAAAGGACTGAAAATATAAGCATCTCATTACAAGTGTAAAATGTTTTCCTAATTTAAGAGAAATGAGACTGTTGTTGATAGCTTCAATTCAAAATTTAGTTGAGAGCTTGAAAACTTAGTTGAGGAACTCTGAGAGTAAGGTTTTTTGGCAATTTACTTCATCCTTAATGTCTCTATGCCTCTTATGTGTATTACTAGCAGTAGTTTTATTCTTTTATGAATGGGCATTTTAGGATTCCTACATATAGATCAAATCAACACAGTGAATCTTCAAACTGAGGTATGAGCTACCAAGGAAACTTCAACTCTTTGTGCTCAGGGGAAGTGCTACTGTTTATTTCACTATCATG
Organism: Poecile atricapillus; assembly: GCF_030490865.1. NCBI lineage: Eukaryota > Metazoa > Chordata > Aves > Passeriformes > Paridae > Poecile > Poecile atricapillus. Next base: position 152,061,165 of record NC_081249.1, on the reverse strand, counting down.
GCAGAACAGCTGAATTACAATGGACTTTAATTTGCCTTAGGTCAAAATGATGTTTTGTAATGAGTTACACCAAGTCTTATCCCTCCCATAAGAATGAGAAAACAGATATCAAAGTCATTCACTAAGTAAAAGCCCTAACATAATGTTTTCATTTTCAACATTCAAAACTCATTAAAAAGAGGAAAAAATAATAAACATGGCTCAATTATCTGAGACCATGAATTGAATGTCAGTTTACTGTTTTTGAGAGTCTGTCTTCACTGCAAATCCTACAAGCCCTATTGAGGTTAATAAATTACACATGTAGTATTTCCCTTACCTGATAGAAATAAGGATTGGGTTCAGACTCTCCTACACCATTGAAGTCTTCTACATTTATAAGCTGGAAGTCATACAAAAAGCCAGCATTGGCTGTTCTGAACTCTGGCAGAAGCTGCACATGAGGCAGGTTACCCAGGTTCTTGTAGCGCCAGTTGTAGAGGTTGCACAAACTGTTCAAAACCAGAGACACAAACCATAAAGAGTGAGTTACAGCAGGCTCTTGCACTCATTCAAAATAGCTCAGATGCATACAAGATTAATGCTTCTGTAGGTTTTCAGTGAAAAGAATAATTTTGCTAGGCAGCCTGTACATATATAAATGAACACACTCGAACAATCTATCCAGCAATATTATTTTTAGGTTGTAATTCTGTTTTGCTCTTTATCTTCAGATGCCATGTCAGTGTGGCACATTCAGCTTTAAGTCTGTTCCCTCTTGATCAAGGAACAAATTTTGCAAGAATTCTAGCAAAAATTTTCATGAGTAACAAAACTTATGGAATATTAATGCTTCTTTACCAACAGAAGGAATAAGGAAAAAAAGTTTCTGCATTAACTGTGGTAAAGCTTCTTACAGTAAAAAGAAATTGATTTCCTTATTTATTTTGTGCATTGCCTAGTATTAACAGAAGACATGAATGCAAACAAACAAAATCTACCTAATTCTGAATGATTCCTGATATTTATAGGGACTATTAATACTAACAAAATGCCTCGTTCACAAATGCAAAGCAATATCCAGACCAGACTAAGATAGCTCATGGGGAAGCTACCTGTGATCAAGTAAGACAAAGCATAGGAAGGTATGGACAAAAAAAAATCCTTGATCAAGAAATCACTTGCAAAGTGAAGGACTTCAGCTCTCTTATCACTAAGAAGTTCACCAAGATTTTGTGAAATAACCTTTATTTACCATGACATTCAGTAAGATGTTAATTTTAAAAATCATACTGAACTGTCATTCGTAAGTCTAGAAAATAATGTTCTAGATTCCCAACATTTCCTACATAAAAAAAATGAAGTCATCCTTCATATTGTTCACTACATTTTATGTCTAAAATAAAGATTTAAAACTAAACCTAGAGTAGCAGGATTTTATATGGAGCAATTTTCTCTTATTTGGTCTTATTTTTCCTTCTTAACTTGATACCACAAATATGCAATTTACACAATCAATAAATCTGGTATTTAAATTATCACAGAGAAATGACAAATACATAGATAGAAAACCTATTACACTACAGAGTCGCAGTATCTCCTTTAATATAAAAGAGGCTTTATGTTCTTGTGAGGACAACCTGCACGTATCCAATCTCTGGATGCATCTCTCCTGAAACACTACAGAAAAGCACCCTTTTACAGACTTTAAGGGAATTATTATATATTCAATGCTAAATTAATTAGATTTATTTAATATTATATATATATATATATTATATATTTAATTATAAATAATTTATTATTATTTAACTTTGAATATACTACATGTTAGTTTAGAAAATAAAGTTTTTGCAAAGTCTCATTTGTAAAAAACCCCTAAATACTTAAGATGATTAAATACCTTTGAATAAAATTTTCATTAAAGTACTCATGCAATAGCAGAGTATTACTATATAAAAATAACAATGAAGAAATTATTCTGACTGCATTTCAGGGAAGTAAAATCTGAAATTTTAGTCTAATTTAGTCTAAACTGAAATGAACAGAACAAATAACTAAATTCCAGTTCTGCAAACTCTTGTCTTAACAAGAAACAGTTTCCGTAACTATATGTGCCCTTCTCTCATTTTTAACCTGTTACTTTCTTACAAGCTATACAAGGATTTTCTGTCTTACCTTGCTCTTGCTCTTCCTTGTGCATCCAAATCAACAGTTGGCACTCCAACACGAACAAACCGTGTAAAAAGAGACTGTTCCATGTTGGAGTATTTTTGAAAAGCCATGTTCTTAATGACTGGTGGCAACTGGTGATGGTCACCAATCATAATCCACCGCTTCAAACGACTGAATCCATCCTGGGGGTTCTAGAATTGAACAATTACACTATTGTAACTATTACAATATCATCAAGGCACTCAAAACTTTTGAGTCAGATTGTCTGCCTTTGTCTAAGCCCTTCAACATTTGTTTTTAAGCTACACTGAACTGCAGTCTTTTTACAGACTACTAGCTTCCATCGAATCAGAGTGGAATTCAAAATAAAATCTCTTCTCTTATAAAACAAGTACCTTTATCTAAATTCTATTTTATCTAAAACTAGTAGAGAAATATCAGAATAAATATTATATTATATTGCTTTAAAAGCCAAAAACCCAATTACTATACAATAGGACAGAACTGTCCTTTGAATTTTATTTTTTGGATTATGAGGTAGTGAATATGTAGCATCTAAAGACAGTTTTTAGTGTTCACATGTCTAAGGCAAAATTGAACCTGCCTTTCAAGTGTCTCTAGTTCATGTGCTTCATCTGTTTATTTCTGTAATTGTCAAATAGCATCTTCCATGGCCAGGATGTGCCCTTAACTAATTCCTATCTTGGCTCTTGGACTGAATGCACTTCCCAGTTAGCATCCTGGAGACTTCCAGCTGTCAAATCCTCATTACACACTCCTGTGATAATTCTCTTTCCCCATGGGAATACTGTTTGAGACAGAATGCAAAGTTCCTTTTCCTGACACTTGAAGTGGAAGAGATCTGAAGCTGTTTCTGATCAGACAGCAAGGAAAGAAAACTGAACTCTGGACTGTCCAATTCTTCAAGCCTGAAAATGCCTTAGTAAGAAAGTAAGAGGATGGAAATAATTTTTATTGGAAAGAGTAAAAAAACACACAAAAAAATTTTTTTTTACCTGCTCCTGAAAGTTTATGCTTTGGAGATGACCAAGCATTCCATACAGTTGTTCTGTATCTATCAGCCATTTTAATCTTGGACAAAGAGCCCCCCAAAAATTCTGCTTTTAAAAATTTCCCACTGAATTGGAAGTGAAGAAATCAAGTACTGCTACTCTGGAAGGCTAGATCCTTAGGTTTTGTTAAAATAAAAACCCCACTCAATTTTCAAGGACTATTTGGATGCCTCACATAAATAAGCTCATGGAATATCCCCCAGAATATACCTCTATGGTGAAATGGTCTACTCTAATTACACAAACTCTTCAGTTTCTGAATTTTTCACCCATTTTCCCTCACCTGCCAGATGCATCGGGTTATTCAATGCTCATTTAAAAGTTTGAAAAAAACTAAGTTGCTTACTTCATTGAATAAAATAATTTCATAATTAATGTGAAAGCTCTTACTAGCAAATCAGTTCTGGATTTCTTTCTGCCCATGACATTTTTCATTTTAATATTCAATATTGTTTAAGACCACAGAGACTTATTTATCTTTTTTTTTTTTTTTGAAAGATCTTTTATGTTTCTAACCTGCAACAGGAGAGGTATAAAGGTTTCTATCTCCAGAATCTGAGCAGACTCTTCCATTAAGATGTTGTCATACTGAGAAAAAAAAAAAAAAAGAGGTGTCCATAAATACAGTAACACAAATGAACATATTTATTCAGCCTACCAAAAGAAAGCATCTATTACTCCTTCAGATTTTGCTGTGTGGGACAGTTACAGCAGGATTTTGCCTCATAGGCAATATATCAGTACTACCAAAAATGTGAAGTCCTACTACACCAATGGCAGATCTCTCTGTACCAGACAGGGCTTATACCTAGAAGAAATCCATGACTGGATTACATTACATGCTTCCTATATGCCACAACCACAAGAAAAAAATCTTTGTGCAGTGGAGCAAACTAATTTGGGATCTCTGCACTGGGGCTGAAGAGAAGCCATTTTGTGATCCAATACAGTACATGATCAGTGAAAAAATAATACTGAAAGAATTACTGGTGGCTGGCTTTTGTCTGAAAAAAAACCTGCCCTAAATTAATAGTTATAGTTACCACTGCAGAGTGAAAAAAGCATTGCATCATAGTTTTTTTTCCTCAAATTGTTAATTTTTTAGGTAAACAACGCTGTAAAGGCCATGTTTTTCTACCCAGTTCTGCCTCTATTTTATTAATCCTATCACTGCTGTTTATAATGTATTATGGCAAAACTAACTTTTTAAAAAATGCACGATTAAGCATTTTTCCATATACAATAACTTAAGAGATTTAATCTTTTACTTACAGAAGTTACATTTTTCTTCAGTAAAATTAAAAAAATTGAAACATTAAGTTAAAAAAATGCAACCCTAAATAATCCATTTGCCTACATTTGGGACAGATAAAATGATCCATATGGGGTGGAGAATAGGGGAGAACCAACACCAAAATCAAGCAGTACAGTAGCACTAGTATAATCATTACTTTGAAACCTAATTCAACCAGGTCACGTCGTTTCAGAGCAGCATGAGTACAAGTCATGGCAATGATTTTTGCTTCTTTCACCAACAGGTATTTGGATCTATCCAGGCCACTGCGGAGAAGTTCAAATGCTCTGAATTCCTATGGAGGACAAAAGAAAAGTCTTGAAAGTCAGAATATGAAAAAATATCACTTATAAAATGAATCCACTCAAACTATGTGGCCACCATCTTAATATAATTAAACAAGAAAGTTCTGAGGGTATGTACTGTTAACAATCCCATCTGGACAATTTGTTGTGGTTTCCAGGTTCAGCCCATTTTGAAAAACAATCTTGTAAAAACCTGTCAAAATATTCTTCCAACCTGCATGTACGTATAAATTTGCAGACAAATACTGAAATAATTCTGAGGAACCCTCTGAGAATCCCCCCAAATTTTCTTTTACTATACCTTCTTGTTTCATACTTACTGCATCATGATAATACATCAAATTCAGTAGTAGGAAGACCACTACAATTAATATAATCAAATGATACACAAATCACCTTTAACCTAACTTTTAATAGCCTCTTAAGCAATTCTGGCAAAACCAGAATATAATCTGTTAGGTTATCTGACTAAAGGCAATTCACTGTAAATACAAAGACCCTCTGAGAATCAGAGATAGGTATACCAAACCTTGTAACCTCATCCGTAAAAATGGACGCAGAATGGTTGCTTCCCATGATCCAACTAAAAGAGACTAGACCTTTGCTCCTATTGTGTAACATACCTATATTACTCAAAGGTGGAAATTCTCACCTTGCAAGGTAATGAAGCTGCCTAGATGTGTATATTTCTTCTAGGATATAGGGAAAATGAGAATTTTGGAACTGCATAAATTTTTCTACAGGATTAGCCAGATTTACATTCATTTTCTTGCCTTTAACATGTCTTACCTCAAGCTGTGTGAATATTTTCTTAATATGTCTAAAACACCCTTCAGCAATTTCCATATCCTCTTCATATGATTTGCCTTTGAAAACTGGTTGAGGAGCATTTGCAAAATACTGGTGAAAAGGAAAGAAACTGGAGACATCTGCAACATCTGGCGATTTTCCACCTTTAACTTTCACTTTACTGATATATTCCTCCCAACGAGACATTACCTACGACAAAGCAAAGTGGGTTTATATCATAAGGTTTTTGGTAATGTATAGGCTTGCAGCATAGCATTAAAAAAATTATCACAAAAGTAAGGTATGTCTTAGGTAGCATTTGACCTTGTGTCAGGACGACATTTTTGAGGCTGTAGTGGGTTGAGCTTGGCTGGCTGCCAGACTTCCACCCAGTTTCTCTCACTCTCCCTCTTCAACAGGATAGTGGGAGAAAGTAAGATGAAAAAGCTTATGGGTTGAGATAAAGACAGGGAGATTGCTCAGCAAATAGCATCACAGGCAAAACAGGAAAGATTAATTTCATTTATTGCAAATTAAAAACAGAGTAAGATGGTGAGCAACAAAGACAAAACCAAAACCACCTTTCTTCTCCACTCCCTCTTCCTTCCCAGGCTTAATTTCACAGTCAATTTTTTTTACCTCCTCCCCATCCTGAGCAGTACAGAAATAATGGTGCTGTCATTTAAGTCCATAATACCACATCTCTGCCACGCCTTCCTACTCACACTTCTTCCCTGCTCCAGCATGAGACTTCCACAGGTGGCCTCTTCCTTCAGGATATATCCACCTGCTCAGCATGGGGTACTCCAGGGGCTGCAGTGTTGGTATCTGCTCTGCCACAGCCTCTTCATTGGCTGCAGGTGGAAAACCTGCTTTACCATGGCTGTCTCCACAAGCTATGGGGAAGCTGATGCCTGCAGCATCTCCTGTCCCTTCATTTTCTCCTGACTTGGGTGCACAGGATTGTTACTCACACTCCCCTCTCTGCCCTCAGCTGCTGTTGGCTTTTGACCTCTTCTCAAAGAGGCACCACCTGTGTCGCTGTGGATTCAGCTTTGGTCAGCAGTGGGTCTTGCTGGAGCTGGCTGTGTCCAGCACAGGGCAGCCCCTAGCCTGTTCTCAGAACTCATTCCTACAGCCACCTGCTACCAAAACCTAGCCACATAAATCCAATACAGAAGTAAACTTTATTATCTCCACTTAGACTGCTTTGATTTAAATATCAAGTGGGATTCATTTAGGAGGATACTGAAGCAGATGACCTCTAGCAGTGTTCTTTGCACTCTTCAACACCTAATGTCCATTTAATGTTAAGGGCCACACTAAAGCTAGCCCAGAGTAACTTCTGTAAAAACATACACAGTACGTGCATTCAGTCCTAAGTACCACTTTGTAAGTCTCCTTATGCAACACTAATTGCAAACATAGACTACATCACTGAAAGAAGAAGTGGAGAAGAATGGAATTTCTTCATGGAGAAGAAATGAGGGACATGCAACATACCATTTTGTACTCTGTACATTTGATTTGATATTAAATGCTATAAAAGCCTCCTATCAGGACCATCAAGTAGCTGTTGTAATGCTTGTCCAAAATATAAAGCAGCCCACAGATTTTCCTATCTGAAGGAGAAGCTTCAGGTTAGAATCTTTGCCAGCATTCATGAAGGGCAGCAATGACTTGGTGAGTCAGCAGGCAGGATTTAAAACAATAGCAACACAAGCAAGTCATGCTGCAATTTTAACTTTAGCTGATACTATATTGTGAATCACCAAGGAAAATGCTTTTTGCTTTTACTCTTAACACTGAAAAATTCATTGCAAGTTTTACAAAGTGTTTCGTAATGTATTTAGGTCATAGTCTCTGCAAAAGTATTTCAGTCCTTACTTGGTATAAAAAAAAGTGGCCAGCTGTTTCACAAGTGTAAGAAACATCTCCTGGGACTCCAAGACTCTCTTGTAATCGCCCAACTTCTCGCAGAAGTTCAAGTCTTCGAGCCAGCACATAATTAACTCTTCCATATCTACAAAATGGATTACATAAAATATAATTTTTATTAAACTCAGAATAGTATCTAAGTATCGAAATGAGAGATCACAAAAATCCCCAGCACCCTGCCAAAAACCCCCACAACTACAACCCTGTTCCAAAACCTAAGAATTTGCTCCATGCTGAGCATTTCTATCAGTTTAGCCTTAACAATTCACAAAGCCAAGCTTATGAGGAACAGAGTTCTCACAGCAGTGCAGCCCAACTTCAGATATATTCCTCAACCTTTACTCCTCCCTCTTGAACTGCCAGAACCCATAGTGTTTGCAGAAATATCCCATAGGTCTGGAGTTATCTGGAGAAAGTGTGAAAATAGACAATGTAATGTCTTAAAGAAAACTCCTTTTAATGATGAACACTACAGTTCAAGGAATCTATTAAACTATGGATATTACCAAATAAATATCTGCTATGGCATCATTTCAGTAAGTTTTTGGCTATCAGATTTCTGGAATAATTTGACCATGTCAAAGCATCCAATTTAAAAGAAAAAAAATCACAAGGTATTTGTGTTGCTAAATACTGAACTATGTATATGTGGGTAGCTTCTAGTGACTATATATAATTTTTACTACAGCTTTTGAAGTCAAAGTATTGCTATGATAATCCAGTACTGGGCAGTTCAGATATTTCCAGTGCACGACCATTATACCCTGCTTACATTTATGAATGTGTGTAATCCTACTGACGTCAATTGGCCTAATGCATGACAAACATACAAATATTTAAAAGAACAGGTTCTTAAGTCTTCATACTGATACAGAGTTGATAGATTTCCTCATGTTATGTATACTTCAAAATGTGCTATCAATGAAATTAGCAACTTTGAGATTAAGCAGTACCTGAAGAATTCAAAGCAGAAAGTATAATTTCATGTTTATTAATGCAAAAATCACTACGACAGTAGAAGTGATACTATGCTTCTACAAAAAAAAAAATTAAGAAGAATCTGCCTTATTATTCTAATTTCTCTCACAGATTAATTGTACGAAAGGTATAAGGGTCCAAAAAATATAATTATCTATTATTCAAGCAGTTGAGTTTGTGAACAAGCAACTGACTGATTCTTCCTGTAGATGCTCAAGGGAGCACAGCTTCTGTACAGAATAAGAACCAAAATTACTAAACCTTGTACTGAAAAATAGTGCACTCTGTGTTACTGGGATTCAATAATATGAGAAGGGTAAAACTTGTGCAACACAGCTCCTTTGTACTGGAGGTAGAGTGAATTCAACAGAGACATCTTACTGCCATGTTTATACAAGTGAGTTTATCATTAGCATCTCCTTTCTCACCTGCTAAAATCTTTCTCTGTCTCTAATTCCTCTTCTCCGTGACCCAGACGCAGAAGGTGACGCTCATCAATGTCTAGAGCCATGATTTTTTCGAACAGCTGGTTCAAAGCCTAAAGATTGACAAGAACAGGAGAAAAGGTAGTTTTTAGAAAGTTCAGAGGCTCTTGCAGGGGAAAACTGAGGAATTACTTGTAAGTAAAGTAGGAGATTATGCCTATTTTAGTATAAATGGAAGCCAAAACAAACAAAAGTTAATTTTGTTTTAACAAAACAAAGTTAATACTGAAACTCCTAATCTTGACAACAGGGAAATTAGCCCAACATCCTTTTATTTGCCTATTTTATATAACAATTACATTTGATTTTAAAATTTTAGAATTTAATTCTATCACATAGTTAACTTGGTTGATAAAGATACCAATTTACAAAACTGTCTCACAAATACCAATTTTTGTATGATGACATTAAACAATTTAACTTCCACTGTACATTACAGAACTATAATCTGGTACTGACTGTCAGGTACTGTCAGTATTCCATTCTGGATAACTGAATTTTGCTTAACTTGAATGTTCTAGGTGTGCTACATCTTCTGCCTTAAACTCTTCAATTATCTAGTGGCTTACTATCAATTAATTTGTGTATTTCAAAGGAGCAAGCTTGTAAGCACTGGACCATCAAGTTTTGAATATAAGAATAAACATAAGCAAGCTCCACTTGCAGCTGCAAGTCATGTAAACATCTTAAAGTGCAGCATCAAGGCATGGGTAATGTACCCTGCTGAGATACAGTTAATTTCCCAGGGTACGATTTCAAGCTAATGTCCTCATGAAAGTCTAGTCTGGTGAGAAGAGTCTTATATCTGCCTCAAAGTATTTCCTTCTTTTTCTCCTCAATGGACATGTTCACAACACTTTCCCCCAGCTCTAACCTGTCACTCTCCTGCAACCCTTTGCAGACTGGCCTGTATTATTCCAGGCTGTGACTCCTCACCAAAACGTTTCCCCCATCAACTGGTCTTTAATCTTACTTTGATGAAAAATTATGAAATGTTTTCCAATAGTATGTTCAGTTAAAGTAACTCATAATTGAGACAGGATAAGCTAATCAGGGAGACTAGGAAACAGCTGACCCTGGTTTCCAAAAAAAACATTCCAAATCAGATGCAGATTTTATAGAACCATAACATATGCTGAATTGGAAGGGACCCCTAAGGATCATAAAGTCCAACTCCTGGCCTTGCACAGGACACCCCAAATGTCACACCCTGAGCACACCTGAGCCTGAGAGCATTTTCCAAATGTTTCTTGAACTCTGTCAGGCTGGTGTGGGGAGCCTGTTCTATTGCCCAGCCACCCTCTGGATGAAGAATCTTTTTCTAACATCCAACCTAAACCTCCCCTGGCACAACTTCAGGCCATTCCCTCAGGTTCTGCCACTGAGCACCACAGATAAAGATCAACGCCGGCCCCTCCTCTTTCCCTCTTGAAGAAGTTGTAGACCACAATGAGGTCTCCCTCTCTGCTCGGTCTCCTCTACTCCCGGATGAACACACCAAGAGACCTCAGCTGCTCCTCATACAGCTGCCCCTCAAGGTCCCACAGCATCTTTGTTGCCCTCCTTTCAACAGTATCTTAGCTTTATGTTTCTTGTATATTGTTGTGCCCAAAACTGCACACAGCTCTCAAGGTGAGACTGCACCAGTGTAGAGTACAGTGGAAAAATTAAGAGTGAGACTCTTAAAAACATTATTATTATTGTTTCTTATTTTACATATGCTTGAGAAATAGCAGATAGACTCCATCTCTTATGAATGGGAAGCAAATATTCAGCTGAAGAAGCCTTCCCTTAGAAGCCTAAAGCACAGAGCAACCACTGTCTGAGAAAGCTAATTAGCAAGAATCTGGCATGCACTGTACAATGCATGTGCAACTACAAGAACTAAACAGAGATTTCTTTTCAAAATACTTTCTTATTTTTGATCTCCAACCAATTAAACACATTGAAAACTTCAGACAAATAGTTTAGAACCACACACTTGAAATTCAAAAAATTTAATTTTGCATTACAAAACCAGCAAAACTGCACACAAGCTGACTCACTGTTAGGAGACAAATTCCGTTCCCAAACTACTGATCTCAATACCTACTGTTCTTATACATTGTAATTACAGGAAAATTTCACACATGATTGACACTTTACCTGATTAGAGTGGGTAACTATTAAAGTTCGCTGTTCTGGGAAATTATGATAAAGATTGGATATTATCTGGACTGCTACATCAGTTTTTCCAGTACCAGGTGGACCCACTACCTAAAATCAAACACACACAAACAAAAAATAAAATCAATCAATACACAATTTATCAGAATACTTCACAATAAAAAAAACCAGAGTCAGCTGGGGAAGAAAAAAACCCACAACAGTCTCACAAGACACTGACGTTACACATTGCTTCCTGGCTTTGGTGAAATTTCAGACCAAATACAACATAATATAAATGACTCCTTCAGACTATTTTGGCATATTCCTGACTAAAAGGAATATGCTAATCCAGCACAGGAAGTACTAATGAAAATAGACATCCTCAGAGAAAAAAGGTAGTTTAGCCTCAGAACAGGCTAAATGGGAGGGAAATAGTGAAAAGAGAATCAAGACACACAATGGAAAAAGAGTAAGGTGAAACAGAAATAAAGAACAGGAAAAATAAGAAGAGAGTTCAATCCTATTTACTCTGAAATCTACAGTTGATGATACAAACATAGAATAACATTTAATGTTTTCATAGTCTCAATTCCACAAACACACCAAAACCGACACCTCAGACATTTTAAAGGTATCCAAGTATTATGAAGCATCTCAAATAATTTGTTCAGGATTAAGAAGCACAGAATACCAGTTTTCATGAGCATCTACACATAAAACTACACATTGCTATAAAATCATTCCTGCTTTATTTAAAGACTCTCCAACCACTGCAAAAGCAAATTCAGTTGCTGTGGAAAGCCTTCAGCCACCAAAACACAGGGTACAGAGATATATATTGCCATATGATTTTGTGAGGATTGAAGGATGTTGAACCTTCAATTGTTAATTTTTCATATCTTTAAACTATTAATAGAAATTATCTCAACAAGGCTACAGAAAGGGGCCTTACTAGTATTTCACTGAATGTACCTAAGGCCAGAATTAATAAGTAAGAGTACAGAATCCTTAGAAACATTCTTACCGTACTTAAAAACATTCTTACCATAGTTAGTCCAGGCTGCATTCCTGCACGGATGGCTTCAATCTGAGTATGGGTAAATTGAATAGTATTGCTGTAACAAAAAAAAACAAGACCAGATAATTGATAGATTTTGCCAACAGCTTTGATAGAAGCCATTGTTTTAACAAAGTTAATATATATATTATATAAACATATATAACATATATATTAGCATTATAACTGTTTATATCTTTCCCAAACTACACACTTGCAAACTTTTGTACAAATTAAATCAGCATTACAACTATCTTTTTTGTAGATACAACTGTCTCGTAATTTCTTGTGACAGTAAATCATGTTGTTCATGTGACAACAAACTCATTCCATCTAAAAGACTGTCTTTAGTTATTATTTGCAGAGAATGTTGTAAAATTATTTAGGTATTATTTTCCTAGTATTCAAATTACTGAGACAAAAAACACTAGAAGACACTGTTTTCAAGGGACTTTTTTAAAGGATGGGCGACAACAGAGTATTTTGATTTAAATATAAAACAAACCAGTCTCATTTCTGAAAATGAACTGCTATGCATGTGATATCATATCAAGAAAAGTTCCCACCCATTTTTTACCGTTTTGGTTGATTATATGGATATGGTCCCCTGTTTGGAATAACATGAGGCTCTACAATCAGTGTTTTAGCTTCTTCAGGGTTTTCTTCACTTCCATCCTCTTTTCTTTTCGTTCCTTTACCTCCCTTCATTGGGAAAGTTATCCTGTAACACATAATTTAAGGTTACAGTTCAACATGTTCACTACAACACAGACTTAAAACTACCATCAGATAGACAACTACTATCACAAGAAGGTGATAGAGATAGATTTTTTCTCACCATTAAGACAAACTTTCATACAACAGGGAAACAAGTTCTACAAATGTTTTAAGGAGAATAAAGAAAATAAATGACAAGTAAATTGATGAAGCTAATTAAATAAAAAGTATGTCAAACATACAAAAGCACTCTTTATAACTGGAAAAGCCAGGAGAAGTACTGACAACCAGGTGGAAAACCACTGAAAACAAGAAGTTCATAAATAAAGATGGAAGGGACAGGAGAAAAGTTATCATAGAACATAAGCTGTGTCAGTATTCTAAACTATTCCAAGATTAAGACTTTATCCTCCCATTTCAATTTTTTTACAGCCTTCTGTATATATTAGTAAGCTTCTCTAATTCAGAAACAAATTACAGGTGAAGGAATCCCAATGCCTATCCATATATCTCAAGACAAAAATGCAGATACCTCTAACAGTACCTCTAACAGTAATAATCTCTTACAGGACAAATGTAGCATTAGGAAGAGCAACAGCTCTTCATAAAGAGCAGTATCTCTCTTAGTATAGGAACTGAAACTGAACAGTAGGTCATTGAGGAAAACTCTGTGTGAGATCTTTGTCTAATACCTTCAGACTATTTTTATATCATTATACAGTGTTAGTGCCTTCTCCACACAAATTCTCCATGCAGTGTTTCCAAAAACAGCTTGGGAGATTACCTCCCTGCTTTTCAAGATTCAATTTAGCCATGATAAAAGCTGACTGGTTCAGGGGAAAGGCATTTTTCCCTCCACAGATTAATTCCTTCACAAGAAAAAGATGTAGTTTCTTCAGCTGAAGGAACTGTTCTCCTATATTATGCACTGTGAATGTCAGTTTTCAAAACTCAAGGAAGTGCATCAGGGGGACAGAACTGTCAAGTCTAAAAATGCTGGACAACAGCACCACTGAAACAAAAAGAGTAAATCTCATTTAGCTGCCAAGAAGCTAGGCATACTATTTCAGAAATCATTTATGAAAATAAGGAATATGGCATTTCAGACTTAATCCTTTGTGTTGATTGAATGGTGTTTCCAAAAGCTCAGATTTTAACTGATGTTGAAATTGCTGTTCTTAGCTTGTTGTAACGAGACATGTAAGGAAACTATATGATTAAAATTCTCTAGGCTGATCTTGAGGAGTCTAGACACCGTAACACAGAAGACAGTATTGTGTGTCTTGATTCTATCTCATACTTTTGTTTTTTCCATATATTCTGTAGACTGATCTACAAGCAGTGCTCTGATGCATTTTTGTACAGCGTAGAACAGAAGCTGGCCCTGGGTCTAACTGTTGTACAGTTAACTCTATCATGTAATTATCTAAACCTTAACATATCTCCTTCTTGTCTTAAAAGAAGGAGCATCTCACTTCAAGCCCTGAACATAATTCCACCTAAAAACACATTTCAGCAAGAACACCAGACCAGAAGTACTTGAAATATTGAGATCACCTGAAGGGGGGTACATGCAGATCTGGATTGTCAACAGTGACTTTAACATTGTACCCAGGAAAGCTAGCTTTTAAGTGATCAATGGACAGGAAAGTGTCATTAAAATCCAGAGTTGCAATCTGATTTGGCATTTTTGAATAGTGTGCACTACTTGGGTCTCCATAGCCAAGAATGATGTCATGCAGCCAGTCAGGAACCACACAATCTGTGTTCATCAAATTCCTAATAGTCTCCAAAAGAGCCTGTAAACAAGAAAAAACAGAAAAAAAACCAGAAAAAAAAAAAAGGAGTGAAGAGACTGACATTGTAACAAGTAAAAATCACACTGAAGATCAACCAAATCTGTTTTGAAATGATAGAATGTAACTCTTTAACTGATGGTGTTTGGTTGGATTGAGTCACTATATACACAGTGTACATATGCAATGAAACACCTGTATCAAAGCACAGAATTCTCAAACTAAGAGCTAGTAAAGGTGACCATAATCATCAGTGATGTTTTCATTCCAGAACACTCACAGCAGGGGGGAAACACATAGAAGACCCTCATGCAGTTTAAGGTTTCCTCTTACATGCCTATAAATTTCATCCCTGCAGTCAGCTTTATCTTCCCTTCAAGCATTTGCTGTTCACCCACAAATTAATTTATCTAATAATCTGTGGTTATGTAAGTTTTGTCTCCTTTCTCCTCTTGTGAAAACACCAATGCTCCAGACCCCAGACTTGCACAGAGGGAGTGCTTTTTAACTATGAGGTAGCTGAAATTTAGCCTTCCTGTTAAAGGGCTACTTTAGTGGCAAATTTTGAAGAAACATCTCACTTGAAACTTGGCATTGGACACCATGTATCTGCTCCTCAGCAGCAGCAGGACCACAGGATACCAGACCTGCACTGATTTCCAGATCCTCTGACTTGCCATGCCACCAAACACGGACACAAATGAATGGCAAACAGCACATCAGCCATCCATACCAGAATATAAATCAGAACCTCCAAATGCCAATCTTGGAAAAAGAATAGTCTGTCAAATCAAAGTACAGAATTTAGTCTACATTTACATATCCATCTCCAAAGGGTAGGATTTTCTTCTCGTGCTTGTGTTGTGTCATTCAAGGAGTCAAGTGATGTGACCACCATCCCCACTTAGTCAACCTCTATTAAGGTCCTGATTCTTCTCCACTACTCAGCATGGGTGATACCACATCTGGAGTGCTGTGTCCAGTGCTGGGCTTCTCAGGACAAGAGACAAAGACATACTGGAATGAATCCAGAGCCACTAAGATGATTAAGGGATTGGAGAATCTGTTGTATGAGAAGCTGAGAGCTTGTTGAGCCTCAAGAATACAAAAGTCAAGGAGCATTGGAGAATTTGATTGATTTGTATAAAAACATAACAGAGGAAGCAAGGTCAATGGAATAAGAGTCCACTCAGTAGTGCCCTGTAAAAGAACAAGGGGCAATGGGCACAAATTGAGATATGGGAAATTCCACCTAAATACACCAAAGCATTTTTACTGTAGTGATAATGCAACACCAGAACAGGTTGTCCAGACTGGTTGTATTGTCTCCATCACTGGACATATCCAATGCCAAATGCATAGCCACAAGATCTTGAGCAACTTGCTCTAGCTGACTCTGCTTTAAACAGGACTTGGACTAGATCATCTCCAAAAGTCCCTCAACTATTCTCTGAATCTCTTCCTTCCAATCACAATCATGCTGTGGATTCTATGAACCTACCTGTAAAGCTACCAAATCGAAGGCATCTTAGCACTTCTGAAGCATGAAGTTCCTGCTACTTAATTACTTCAAAGATATATGGATGGAAAAGTCCAATATTAACTAAGAATTTATATATTTTTATTGCAAATATAGAACGTCTGGCTCAAACATATGTGAAGCACAGCATAATATGTTTGTGCTAAGGAAAGCACAAAGAAATCAGACAGTGTCACATTTTCAGGTAGTATTTCTAAACCTAGTGATCAGTTTCTAAGAGGAAGCAAGAAATATGTTCCTAACAGCTAATGTACTGCTTCTACATCACAAAAACTTTGCTTCAGCTTTTCAAAAAGTAATTTCTATGCATGTAAAAATAGTAAGATTCATTCTTGTAAGTTCTTGTAAGAACTAACACTGCTGACCAACTGTACGTAGTGACACAGTGCTGACATCTCCAGCAAACACATTGTATTTGCACTTTCTCTGCTGTCTCATCCGCTTAATTTACAAGGACTGCACAAGACTTCTCTTGTCTTCTCTCCTACAAACTCAGCTTTATAAACTTCAAGCTGCCTTCTATCTGCTGCATATACTGTCTACACTAATCACAGCATCATCTTGTTTTCTTTTCTCCAACTGAAGTTAGAAGGGTTTGCAAATGACATGGAATGCATGCACCTAAACTGGCAGCAATGTGATAAATGTGGAAATACCTTAGATTGTCTTGAAAAATGAATGTATGAGAGTTTAGCAAATGCCAGCACAGAATGGCTTGCATTGGGATTTGCCTGTAAATTAGCTGCAAGAAGACAGTACAAATGTGAAAGCTACACTTAAGCATACTCTACAGAACTTTCTCTCTCACTACACAAAAGTGCACATACATATGAATTAAAAAACATGTCTACATGCTTGTACACCAGGAGGCTTTGGCAGAAGGCATTTGTATTTATGATGTGAAAGGAGCCTGCCACAGACACACAGCATAAATAATCAGTTCTGGTGGTTTTTTCGAATGCATTTATAAAGGACTTGCTATGAAAGTACTTTCAATATACCAACCCACAGGCGGATGGCACCACAGTGGTCTATGCAGGGTGCAAGCTACCACTCCGCATCAGAGGTATCTTTCTAGACACAGAAAGAAAAAAAAGTCCAAGTCTTCTGGCCTACCTCGTTGTCCACCTACACAGAACTTGCTACAGAATCCTTTAAAATGAAAATCTCTTCAATTATGCAGTGCACAATTTGAAGGCACCAAAAGAAATGTAGTTTTTCATTTATGTTGCATTTTCATAATGGAAAACTTACGGAACATTAATGATTCAGGGGTCTAAAAAGCAAAGAAACTGAGTAAGAAATATTTTTAGGTGTACAAAATTATGCACCCTCACAGGGAAAAAGGCCTACAGCACCTTGTGCTACAGTATGAATTTGCCCAGCCGGGTCAAGGGAAGGGGCCCCTTCCTTTCTGTTCAGCACTGTTGATGCTGAATCATAGTGGTTTTGGCTGAAAGGAACCTTCAAAGCTCATCTAATCCACACCCCCCACAATGAGCAGGGCCATCTTCAACCACACCGGGTTTCTCAGAGCCTTGTCAAACCTGAGCTCAAAAATTTCCAGGGATGGGGCATCTACCACCTCTCTGGGAAACCTGTTCCAGTGTTTCACCACTCTCATAATAAAAAATTTCTTATATCTGGTCTGTATCTACCATCTTTTAGTTTATCACCACTATTATCACTGTATCATCAGTATTAGAAAGCATGTCCTTATCTTTCTTATAAGCCCCCTTACTGAAAGGGTGTAGTCAGATTTCCCTGAAACCTTCTCTTCTCCAGACTAAGCAACTCCAACTCTCTCAGGCTTTCACCTTAGGAAAGGTACTCCATCCCTCTATCATCTTCCTGTCATCCCTCTGGACTTGCTCCAAAAGGTCCTTCTTGTGTAGGGGAGCCCAGACTGGATGCAGCACTCCAGGTAAGGTCTTAGCAGAGCAGAGGGGAAGAAGCATCTCCCGTGACCTGCTGGCCACCCTGCTTTTGATGCAGATCAGGATGCAGCTGGATTTCTGGACTGTGAGCGCACACTGTTGGCTCCTATCAAGCTTATCATCCACCAGTATCTCCAAGTGTTTCTCAGCAGAGCTGCTCTGGATCTGACACACTCCAATGCTCAATAAGAAATTGATCCAGTGACCCTCCCAAAAGCAAACAGGCTCCTCTGATTTTCAAATTTTGGTTGGTTATTCCCTTTCTTATAGTTCACTGCTACTTTAGGTAACAAAAACATTCCACATATTCCATTAATCCAAAAGTCCAAATCTGTAGGCTTCCTGTTGGAAGACTGAAATAATAAACTAATGTTTTATTATATACTCAAGCAAAGTAGCAGTGTTCTGATTTTCTGTGTAAGAGTTACCTGCAGGGGAAAGTTATTACCAGCTGACATACTCTAGCTTCCTGCAGGGAAACCTTGCCACCTAAAAAGCCTAACTATATTCAGCTAAAATAAAAAAGTCTCAGTACTGACAGCATATTCTGACACACTCTTACCTGAAAGCTAAGGAGCAAGTACCTTACCTTGAAATTGTTTTCTTTTGGTTTTCTCCTCATTATTATATTGAATGTCTCATAGACATCTTCTGCTCCATTTTGGATTGTATTGGTCATGTCCTGCTGATACTGGTTTGGGTCCAGAAATACTCTGTATGTTCTGCAATCACCTTTAAGTCTTGGTTTTGGTTCAGGTCCTGCCCATAATGATACAGCAAGGTTAGAACTGGACTCAGTGCTAGAAGCAAATTATCATTCAAATAAGTGATCCATAATTGTTCTTTAAATGGAATTTGGACAAATTCATAATGAAACTAATTTCTGCATAGCAATATAAACATTTCCATTGCACGATTCTAATAGTTTTTGAATAGAATCTATTTTACTCCTTAACCCAACATACTGGATTTATTTAATTAATGTATCTACATCAGATTTTACCAGAGGAAACTAGTTGACCTTTCTCAGGCTGCTTATGGAATTGGTTTGTTTTTTCCCAAGTACGTAACTAATTCAATGAGCATTCCTTTAAAGAGGGGAAAATTATCAATTAGGCTGTTAAAAATAAAAAATGGAGAGAGAAATAAAAGATGGCTCTTTTGAACAAGTTTTGGTATATCATACCTTCTTCAATAACACGTCCTTTCTCGTCCAACATGCCCTGAATTTCACAGCCTCTAACATACACCAGGCCAGTCTGCTCAACGAAAGGCTGTCGCCTGTCAAACTTGGTG
The DNA here is from genome assembly GCF_030490865.1 of Poecile atricapillus. Taxonomy (NCBI): domain Eukaryota; kingdom Metazoa; phylum Chordata; class Aves; order Passeriformes; family Paridae; genus Poecile; species Poecile atricapillus. Next base: position 152,041,658 of record NC_081249.1, on the reverse strand, counting down.
CCGTAAGGTTGCATGGGACGCACCGTAATCAAGAAGCAGACATCATGCTTACGCAGACCTGATCCCCAAAAGGAACAGTCAGTGATTGAATGCCATTTTCTTTATGAATTCCTCAACATATATACAAAATAATGCACTAAAATTTATTTTAAATAAAATCCCACATATATATAGAGTGTATACGTATGTGTAGAGTATATTTGTTTTGTTTCAAAATATGCCTTGAACTTAGAGAATACAAAACCATAGGCCACTGTGATACAATAGATGTAAAAAGTAGAAGTTGAATACTTTTGTTCATAAAAACAAACATTATTTCAAGATTAGTCTTCTCCCAATAATCTTACTCCAGTTACATAACCTTTTTCAATCATCTCTAAAGAAGTGTGGCATTAATCTCTTACTCTCATTGCTTGCCTCTTGATAAACCTTTTTTTACAAGTGCAGTGCCTAGAACTGGGCACAAAATCCTAAACCAAGTTACTTTAGTTATCCACTTAACAGAGTGAAAGGTCACTTAACCAAGTTACTTGCTTACTGCTACATTCCAGTTTATAAATTCCAGTATAACTTGAGGTTTTTTCTTTTTCCCTCAGCACCAACACAGTATTGGGGAATCACATTCAGTTGTGAGTAATGATGACCTCCAATATTTCCATTCTGCAGAGGTACTGCCTGGGAAGTTATTCCTCCAACATGCACCTGTACAGTGACTTGTTCTTGCTTAATAATCATCCCTGTTGAACTACATCCTACTTTTAAAATGCCATTTCTCCAATTCATTAACATAATTCTCAACATTAAACCTTCTCTTCAGTGTAACTCCAGAGTCTCAGAGCTCTAAGACACCTTCCAAGTTCAGAAAACATGCTGTATTTTTCATGAGACAAATAATTCCTCATTAAGCACCAGATATTACTCAACAGAGGCAGTTTCATCCCATTACGTCAGGCAATGATTCATGAATTCTTCATCTCAGTTTTGATTTAGTTATAACATGATTTTTTATAAATCATGGAGACTATTTTAGCATTTAAAAAGCTAGGTGCACCACTATATAGATACTTTCAGTATAGTGAATTCTCAGCCATCCTCCTAGATTTTCTACTTTAACAAAAATCTACAGTCCCAAACTGGTATCTGGTCATTTATCATACAGTCCAGCTTTAGCATTTGTGCTACGTGACTTTTAATCGCTCTACGCAGTTCCAGCACATTTATCAGGTTTCTCTAACAAAAGAGAAAGGAGTGACGTTTACTGATAATACAAGTGCATGCTTCTATGTCACTTGCCAACACAGTCAATTAAAGTCCAAATCTCCAAACAAAGGAAGTGTTGCCTGTGGATATTTATAAGAAACAGTATTTGGTACAGTCAGCACTTTCATTCAATGTAACATTCAAACATACTGAAAACTACTGAAATGCACTGGCTTAAATTAAATAAAAATCTGTCCTCACCACTTGTGTATGACACATCACATTTCCCACACTTTTCAATATGACATTTTTAGCATACACATTATTTTAAATGCTAATTTAACTTTCCACAGTCCCTGTAAAGGACAGCAGTTAACAGCTGGCCATGAATGCCATCAGTTTGAAGTAATAAACATTCTGTTCCCAATGAATGTCTAAGTACTTTAATTATTTCAAACTTCACTTTATGAAAATATAAACTTCTTAAACTTGGAATTTGAGTAACTGGCTTCTAAACAGTGTAGTAGGATTGACAAATCTGTATCATGGATTAAAACCTTCTCTTCCTACATATAACATTACATCAAAATATATTTTGAGGAGCACCTATTTTGAGCACTTTATTTCAAAGCATGTTAAGTACCTTCCCACTCATCTTTGATGTTATCTCGGACATTCAAATTAATTGTAACATCTGCTCTTACTCGCATGGGCCAGTTTTCACCAATGTTGGGCTTGGCCACCTCCACCACTGTGAAAGAGACAATGGGTTGTGCCATCCTAGCCCATCCACCAAAGACCACACCTCCATATTCTGATAACCTAAGAAATAAACCCCAAAGTTGTTAGTCATTTGCTGGTAATAGATTCAATTATTTTTTAAACTATGAAAAAATTTTCACACAGAAAGTTTTAAGACAGAAGTAGAAGTCTTAACTTTATGTGCTACTGAATTAGATTAATGTAATCCTGCATTTTAGAATCAAAGCATAACATGAACTAACTTCTATTTCAAAAAACAAAGGCAACTTATGCTAGCATTTATAAAAAAAACCCTCACAGAGACAGAAGATAAAGGAAAGGTAACAAAAAAACCCTGAGTATAAAAGATATCACACCAAATAAACCTTTTAAATGAAAGGAAGATTAAAATGTGGCAGACAGCAAATTCAAGAATACTCAGTAACATCTCCCACAAATAGAGGAGTTTGTGACGTTTGCATATTTTGTAACATCAGTCAAGGCTTAATACTCATGGAAAATTAACTCATCCATCTTAACACAACAAAGGCTGTTAGCATCCATCATATTGCCTTTAACACACCTACAGGGACATATATCCACAAGCCCTTAAAATACCAACCCTTGTGATGCCAACACCTTTTGGAAGGAGTAAGTATAAACCACAGTATAATCATTTCAAACATATTCGTTACTATGTATTTAGTACATACACAGTATCAGTTTTTGATTTTTAAATACACTTTGATTAGAAGTGAACCAACTGGTTTGCACCAGTTAATAAATATTACCATGGTTTCATCCTACTGACACTATCTTCGATGTCCTGTCTGATCTCATAGGTAGACTCCAGGCGGAAAAGATTGAAGTTCCTCAGCAGGTAGTCATGGAGAGTTAGGAACTGCAGATTCAACTTGGGGAGTGCAAGACAACCTAAAGGTTTAAGGGTAAAAGGAAAGAGGTATTTGAGGGATAAACAAAAAAAAAAAAAGACAAATTAATATACTGTTTCTATGAATTCATACATACATACACACTTTACTGCACAACTGCCATAGCTGTTATCCTTGGAGATTCTAAAAACTACCCATTTTATCAATACACACCTCTAAAAAGCATGTCTTTTTCAGGTTCTCTCTAAAAGAACCTGTGCAAGATTGAAGGAATTTTCATCCTTCTACTAGCAGTAATACAGTGAACTACTTAAATATTAAATCCATCAATGCATTCAAACTATAACAAAATTAAGTTTAGTAAAATCAAATGCACAGGAAAGTAATGGTCTTTGGAAGTGCAACAATTAAGTTAGCATTTAATAATGATGAAAAAGGCTCATAAACTAATAAAAAACATGCAGCATCCACCAATTCCCCTATTCCCATGATTTATGTTTATTAGATGCCATGAAACACGTTAATGTAGAAAAAAGCTTTAAGCCAAGAAATCAAATTTTAACACATATCTCTGAAGTTTCTGTTACTGCTTTGTTTTTTAAAATTTTCCATAATTAAAATTCCTGTAAGTTATTCATCTTACATTACTGGACTATCATTCCACTTTGATACCTATGTCTAAGACCTGTGAAAGCACCTTGCTTTTGAAACTTGCAATATCATTGTTGAAACCTTTCTCTGGTATAGATACTACATATTGACTTTCACATGCACTGAGATACAACAGCAGTGAAGAAAGGCAGCAGAACACAGTAATTTCTACTGTGGAAATCCTGCTGGATATAAAATACTTTAACACATTTCCCAACAGCAAGTAACAAATCCTGTCCTGTACAGCTAGTTATATTCACAAAGGGCAGGGTGTGAACCACAATATTCACCAGAGTGATATTCTTCTTCCCTCATTTTCTAAAAGGAAATAGAAACAATACTCCTAACAACCTTGGGTTAAATTACTCTTACATAAATTTTGGACGAAACTTATATAGTTACTTTTAAGAACACAAAAAAAAAAACCTTAAGACAAACAAGACAAAAGCAACACTTTCTTGTTTGAAACCAGAACAGGAGAATACATGGAGATGAAAAAGAGAAAGTGTATACTAAACTATGAGAAGCAAAATAGAAAAAAATACTTGTAACAGTCTGACAGCAAAAGAAATATTTCACAACATCACCATCAATACCATAACTCCAAAAGCATTCACCACAGGAGGAAATGTTTCCACTAGGAACCAGTGTTACTTGACAAAATTACATTTCATCATTAACAAAATTTCTTTAATGCATTATTAAAAAGTCAAAATTATAAGCTGCTTTCTTCTCCTGCCCCCCTTCCATTCCCCTCCCCACTGTAACCCATACTGCCATTAATATAATTGGCTAATCAAACATAACCACATAGCACACACAAGTCAACTTCCCAATATAGGATGAATGACAGCAGAGCTGCCCTGACCTGCATTTAAAAACCTGAATGCTTCAGAGCATTAGAACTATGTGCTGTTCACTGAAACAAATGAGAAAATTAAAAGAAAATACTTGGTTTATTTAATTTCATAGAAATTACAGCAATCTCTCTGGTCCAGGGTTTTTTCCCATTGTTTTGGTTTGGGGTTTTTTTGGGGGGAAAGAAGGGCAGACTCTTTTTCATTGTCTTTTTTTTTTTGAAGATTAAACCACATCAGCAGAAGAATCTGAATCAGCTTTTAAGAAACTGCATCATACTAAATACTTTTTTTCCTCTTTTGGGGCAGATCTCTAGGTGACACTTGTATCATATCTTGTTGAGAAAAAAGTCCTTTGTTGCCTATAGCCCTCCCTTATCTAAAGGGAGTCATGTCTTTCTTTTCATTAATGCTTGTTTCACGGAGTATTTATCCAAAAAGACTTATTTATGCTAAGCAGATGAACTTACAGCTCATACCTATGCAAAAAAAACCCATTTAAATCAAACCTACATAGCAAAGAGAATGGAGTACTGGCTGCTAACACCTGAAACAAACTTTATACTAGTTTTTGAAGACATACGTTGTTATTGGAAATTGCTACATTCCAAATTTAATTTTTCACATTTCTAATAAAATTTCTCACGATCTACATTGCAGCAACAGGTTTTAAAAGTAGCTGAACAAAAATACATGTGCTGTTTATTGCAAATCTTAAAATTACATGATTCCTGTCTACAATACCAGCAGTTTGCTTCCTTGATCATGAGTACATTAGGTTCCTGTACTTCTACCTTGAAATAGAAGTAAGACAAGTAGTGGTAATTTCCTCTCATTACCACCTTTCCCCTCTTTTTAGAAAGGCTTTGTTGAACATACTTCAGCGCAAAGCACAGACAACAGCTTCTCTGTTGCTGTTTCCAACCTTTTTCACCTTCCCTGCACCTCAGTCAGCAGTATAGCACATCTGTTATCCAGAAGCAAATAAACATCTTTGTGTAAAAACAGATTTTTTGATTTTTCTTTAAATCCACTATATATTTGCTAACAATTTATCTAAAGAGTTCCTGACTCTTAAACCCCTACCCCAATATTACTCTAAGATACTGAAAGATGCCAAAGTACTGTGTGTAAGTTTCTTGGACAGAATAAACATAATACCTCAGAACTCCTTTTTCTATTGCAGCATTTACAGCTCTATTCAGCATTTACTGAACTACTAATCATACCTTCTCCAGAGTAATATTCAGTTGGTACAATATTTTCATCCCAAATAATCTTCTCTGTGGGATAGAGAGGCATCTGGTTGAGCTGTTGAATTTGAGATATTCGTCGCTCATGACGGGAAACCTAAAGAAAGAATGAATTTCAAACCTCTCTAAGTCAAAAATGAACAATAAAGATACTTTTGAAACATAGACAGTAATTCATAAGGTGGTCACCTGCATTTTTTCCATCAATATTTTTCAAATTAAATATTTTAATATAACTAAATGCACACAGTGACATCAGAAGATGAACAAGACCTACTCCAACTATTGGCATAGTACTAGAATCAAAAAATCATTTGGCTATTCAGCAGACCAAAAATCCCACAACAGAACTGAAAATACTCAGTCAAGACTCAGCAGAGAATCAACTTCAAATAAAACTTACCTTACTTTCCATTAAAAATATGGTCACTACCTAACTAACACTGCTCTTTCAATAACAGTTATAGTCTTTATTTCCTCTTTGGGACACAAAAAAGTCTATCCAATATTATAATATGTTATCTGAACAAGTATCTCTCCATGGCATGCATAGGCAGCATATCACTACCCTCTGATCCTTAGAAAACTACATTTACAACATGAACAATTTTTTAAGAAATCAAAAATCACAAAACAAACTCATGAAAGAGACTTTAAAAAACAGCTATGTTATTCCAATACTGCTATCAGATTAGAAGGCTACAGTAATATTGGTAGACCTTGAACATCCAAACAACCGTGATGTGCATCAAACAATATTTCAAATTAGTTTGAAGCCCAAATAGGTACTGAATATCTAGATCCACTTTATCAGATGGTGTTTTTTTTTTTGGATTGGATAAAAACTTTATCCAAAGAACTCAAAACCATTTCCAAGACTCTCCTTATTGACCTAAAACCCCACACATTAGTTTCTCATGGAAACTATATTTATGAACAGGCATTTGCAAATATTTAATTTCTATAGTTTTAAACCCCATCTTAAGATGCCAATTACTGCTATAATACAGCTGTGGTTCACAGGTGGTTCACAAAACGTCCTCAATGACTACTTTACTACAGTGTAGTTGCTGGACGTAGCTATGCTTCGAGTTTTGAATAGGAAAAAAATACATTAAGCATGTTTTTACCAGCAATTCCAGCAGAAACTCCTTCTCGTGGCTCGTGTCCTGGCCCTCGGCCAGCGGCGGCAGCAGACACAGGTACGACGCCACCTGGTGGAGAACGTTGGAGCTGCACAATGAGAGGAAAAAAAAGCCTCTGTCACACTGAAAACAGAGAGAAAACAGCTGCTTTTTCCTTAAAGAAAACTCCAACTGTCTGATCCGACCACAGAGAAACAACTACGGGCCAGGCTTTTAAGTGAAGTTTGTATATAAGGTGTAAGCTGAACCTCTCACCTACAGTAAACACGGCAAGGGGCGGATATTTTTTATTGTTTCAAGACCTGACAAGGAACTAAATAAAGCACACACTGCCTTTGTCAAAATACATACTACTATTCTTTTATCCACAGCATTTACAATATAGTACAGTTAATGCAGTGGCATGCTTTCATGATTTCTGTTATGGTTCTTCTAGAGAACAGAGTTCAAAAAAATAAACTAAAGTTAGAGGCGAACTACTGGTTACGCACATATGAAGTTAGAAGGAAAAAAGGCTGTAAATTTGTTAAATTTAATCATACTAAGAAGCAAGAATTCCAATTTCAATTTGATAACTTACCTAAGAGGTCCAAACAACTTCACCAGAGCATCACGAGTATCTACTGCAGCTACATTTGACAGCGCGAAGTCATATAACTCTGGGAAATGTGCAAACGCTGCTCTCTATAAAAAGATCCATGCATGAAAACTGGATGTAAGCATATTAATAAAACTATTTAATAACAGTTTAAATACTTATAAAAAAACATAGCTGCTTCTGGTTCATAACATGAATCACTCTACCAGGACAGAAATACAAGCCAGATTAAATCTCCATTTTTCTCAACACCGTCTATTTGTTACTCCTCCACTTCTGACACAGTATCTTTCTTACACACCTTTCTACCAGCATTTGCTGTCATTACAATAAAACATAAGGGAGCAGATATGTAGCTTTGCAGGCAACTAAGAAAAGCAAGGAACAAGTTTAACTTAACCATGCCACCTTGAATTGTTCCATTAAAACTGATGGGAACAATTCTGAAGAGTGTGAGTGAATTTGTTCAAGGGACCACTGTAGGCACATGTACAGCCTGATCTTGAAGAAATGCTGCCACCTACTGCATCACCACAGGGTCCTACAGCATTCTGCTTTCCCTTCTCAACAGGCTTAATGGGAACAATCCATTTTGGTAACACGAGGTCCAAAATGCTGATGCTTTACTAGAGAGTATTATTTAATTGTAGCTACATCCACCATACTGAAGCATTACATGTCTTTAATATGGTACAGGCAGTCAAGCTACAGCTATTCCTGTGACTCAACAGGGAAAATAAAGGGTTTGATTGGTGAAATAACCTCATGCCTATTGCAGATGCAAATAAGACTAGAACAGCAAAACCAAATCATCTGTCTCTCATAAACACTTCATCTTCCCCTTACCTGTAGAGAAGTAATTCTGTCATAGTGAATTGTAGTCATCTCATTCTCTGTCAAAGCATTTCCAGTCTGATCATTGATTTCAAAGCCAGTGTAGAATTTGAGCATATCTAAAAGCTGAGACATCATCCATATAAATTAGCGCATTAACAGTAAGAGACACCCTACTACAAACAAAACCACAGTTTAAGAGGACAAATGCACAACCAAGAACTCCTCAAAGTTCTAGAAGAATTAGACTAAGGAGTGGCATCTAAATTTTACACTTCGCTGATGCACAAAATAGTTTTTGTTAGGTACCTCATCTGCAAGCCATCAGAATTCCAGTACAGTCCACAAGCAATACGGTTTCTTGACATACTAGGACTTGAAACTGAAGCTGATCACAGTAAGGTGATCAAGCCAGAGGCTGTCATTGAACCCAACTTACAGCTTGCTGCTACCAAAAGGGAGAGGCCTTGTGCCCTTCTGCCCTCTTTGATGCAGCTCTGGAATTCATCCTACCTTTCAATGGGATTATTTAACTGGGAGGAAGAAAATTATTCAGATGTGCTGCTGGCTTTATGTTCCAACAATACTGACCCTCAGAGAAAAAGAGTAACTGCCAGAGATGGGGGACAGCAAGCAGCAGGAAAAGCAGCTGAGATGCAGGAAAGAGGACAGATCTTCAGATCCTGCCATAAAAAAACAAGGTACTAGCTATGAGTGAGTAAACTGAAAGACAGGAGTGAAAAACAGCTGCACTGCAGAACAGTGAGAAAAAAATTAACGAGAAAGCAGTGATGACAACTTTGCTATGTGTGTGGTAAAGCCTGCCAAAAGCTGTACTGTTTTCTAGCTTGTGCTTTCAAGAACTTCTCAAAAACAGAAGTAGAAATGTTACTCTTCTCTTGTGAGACCCCACCTGGAGTACTGTGTCCAACTCTGGGGTCTCCAACACAAAAATACCCATGGACTTGTTGGGAAATGTCCAGACGAGTTTACTATAGGGCTGAAGCACCTCTTCTGTAACAACAGGCTGAGAGTTAAGTTCTTTACAGAACCTAAAGGGAGCTACAAGAAGGATGGAGAAGGACTTTTCACACGACATGTAGTGATACGACAAGAGGGAATGGCCTTAAACTGAAGGAGGGCAGATTGAGATTAGATATTAGGATAAAACTTTTTATTGTCAGGATGGTGAGGCACTAGAACTGGTTTCCCACAGAGGCTCTGGTTGCCCATCCCTGGAGGTGTTCATGACCAGGTTGGATGGGACTCTGAGTAACCTGATCCAGTGCAAGGTGTTTGTCCATGGCAGGGGGGTTGGAAGTGGATGATCTTTAAGGTCTGTCCCAGCCCAAGCCATCCAGAGATTTCATGAAATGTAAGAGCAGTCACACTCATAGGTACAGGTAAGGAAGAACTTCTGTGTGAAAGATATAAATAAACATGTACTTTGCACCCAAACAAAAGGCTACCTTTAATAAAAAATAAAACAACTGCAGCATTCAGAAAAAAAGGGAACAAAAAAGTTCTTTTCAGGAGCTTTGTATCTCACCTGACAGAAAAGATGACCCTCTTTCTCTCTTTTAGCAAGACTAGACAGGTAACAGTGAACAACAAGATGGGAGTCATCCAGCACTGTATTAAACCAGCGCCGTGTGGGAAGCAAAGCCTGTGGTAAATAACAACATGTTAATACAAGCAACTGTTTAAAAAGTAAGAAATCCTGGCTTCTCAGAATTTTCTATTTCAAGAAGGTATATTAAGTTAGATTGCTGCAGTTATTTGCATATCTAATACCCTCACAGAGGTATTAAAGCAGCATTTATGTATGCCAAGACATTGGATTTATGCAGGTAGGCTGCTATGAACAGTCAGTCCTTTATGTAACGGGGAGCACGGCACGAATCTGCCTTTAGTGAGAATTCATCCCACCAGTAAAAAAGTAAATTAAACAAAGCAATTATTTCACTAGTAAGTGTCTACATAATGATTGTGTGCTACAAACGATATATCAAACTGCTTTAGCATTGTTTTAAATGTCTGTTTTCAACACTAATTTAATGAATTTTTGTCTTCCTTAAAATTGCAAACTGTTTCTTCTAAATATGATAGGGTTATCTTCTCTTCATTGCAAAGTACTCAAGTACTTTTCAAATCTCCAATAACAACAAAATAAAGATCTTTTCTTCTCAATGTAAATAGATTAAGCTGCTATATGTAGCAACTGTTGAACAGCATACAGTAAAAGATCACAACAATTCAAGAGAAAAATTAGCTGTTGTCTACAGACTTAATCTAGAAAGCCAAAAAGCATCAGCATGGTGTTTAGAACCAAGATGAAAAAATAAAAGAATCTGTAGTAGAGAATGTTGATTGCTCTGCACAATAATTACAAAAACAAACTCATAAAACTGTAAGAACTCTCCATTGAATCATTACTTTCAAATTACCAAATCACCAATTTTGATGGCAGTGTATGCACTGCAATATGAAACAGTAATATTCTGAAATAGGCTTTAAAACAAGTAAAAAAAGCCCATTAACACAATACATGCTACAAAGGCAAAAAGACTTGGAGTTACAGCTAATTTCTCATTTGCTTGTTCTGGTCACTTAAACAGGCTTTAGAACCTGTCTGAATTCTAATCTTTCTGCAATATCTAGAGAGAACTAGTATTAAATGCACTGCTTCTAAGCATTTTAAGTCAGACAGACTTTACCTTCCAACATATTTTCTCTTACCAGAGAGTATTACATACATAAGACAGCAAGCTCTAATTTAAATTACTCAATCTACTGCAACTACAAGCACAGACTACTTCAGTGATTTAACAGTCAGCCTGCAGAAATTCACCACAAAGACATTTTAAAGTTCCCCATGATACTGTTTCAGAAAACTCGGTTACTTCACAATGCCTTCTGAATCTGAAGTTACTCTAAATAATTACTCACGGAAGAAATTGTAAATGAGAGCCTTTTACTTTTAATACTGGTACTGCATTGCTTAAAATTGTCTCATCTTCTCAGTATCTGCTGAAAAATTTCACAAAACCTTGCTCCTTGCCTTATTACTGTAACAAACGGCAGATCACCAGAGCTGGTACTTCTGAATAATGAACTCTAGACAAACAGGAACAGGCTGCATTTCAAACTACTGCTGCTTCCTGGGATTTAACCCAACAACACAAAACTTTAAGTGACTTGTTATACACTGGGAATTAAAGATTAAAGCATCACACATTTTCAGAAATTGCCAGTATTATTACCACTACTCTAATTAAATCCTTTTCACTGAGCACTTTAGGATCCTAGCTTTGTCTAAGAATTCAATTGGCTTATCAACATTGTTGGTCAGTTCCCAATATGGATTCGATGCTATAACCTCTTATTTACAGATAGAAAATCACTATTAAACAATCATATGCATAGCTGTGACATAATCACCTTATTCCAAATAGGCTGTAATAATTAATTTATGCACTTAAACCCCAGAAAAGTACACCTGGAAACTGGCTGAATCAATTAAAAAACTTACCTCAAGGTCTAGCATGAGTTCAATAAACCTCTCACAATAATGAACTTTGTCCATAGAAATAGGACCTAGATAAAAAAAAAATAAAAAGTTTAAATTGATCCACATCAGAATATATTTACACTTGAACAATTCCTTAAAAACTAAATAAATGCTACAACTATAAAAGTATTAATTTTAATCTTGTTAAAAGCTATTTAAAACATTATTCTCTTTTTAAAACAATCCTTTCTTATATTAAAAATTCTTCTGGTTAGCAATGAAAGAGTAACAGAACCAGAATTTCAGAAGTTATTTTATCAGCTTTGAAAAACCTTGGACCTAACATGCAAAAATGCTCACTTCCATGAGATATCACTCGCCCATTATGTTTGTTAAAAACTATTAATTCCAGGTACTCAAAAATACATTTTTAAAAGCTACAAACAAGATATGTGCAAAAGGCCTTGACGATAATCAAAGGTACTCAGTGGTGACTACAAAAGGGCCTTGTGAAGAACACACCAAGTCTCCTATAATAATTTTCTTACAGGTTCCAAAGAACTGTTAAAGTAAATTCTCCTGAGACAGGTCTAGCATAATTAGGAAAACAGAGGGGGTAAGTATCCTTTCTGAGGAAGCCACATTACAAAATTTACCTTTACAGCTCAGGTAAGCGCTGAAGTTTGCTAAGAGTTTAAGTTTTTTTTTTTTTCAAAAGCAAAACTCTGGGAACTGATTTCACCCAAATTGTGCTGTGCTTAGAGCATAATAACCCTTTTCTGTTAAAAGGCTAATGCCTTCCTCTACAAACACTTTTCCTTTCTAAATCAGGCAAGGAGATAATTTTGCTTGTCACAATGACTCAAAGAGCAGTCAAATATTACAGAATTTCACTTCACTTAGGTTTTTGTTCTTACTGTAAATCAACAGTATGAACAGACAGAGCCTTAAGATATCCATTTATGCCACCCATTTAACAAGGTACCTAAGTATGTATGAAATGCTTTAATGCCATAAGGCTCTAAGCACACAATAAAGAGTAACAGTTCCCAGAAATATTGTTTTTACTAAGTATATACTGAACAGAAGAAGGTTTAAAGTAGCTTTTCACCGTTTCATTTTTAAAGTATATACAGATTTGAATATTAATTTTGATCTGAAATCCATGGAGGCAGGCATAGATTTCACTACAAGCCTGAACAAGGTCCCCAACCTCAGGCTGATATCCGAAGGACTAGTTCCTTCAGCAACACAAAAAGATTTTCACACAGATTACCAAAGTAACATAAGAATCACAGTTACCTGAGACAGGTATTGACTTCAGAACAGAAATGAATTTCTGAATGAGCTGTGAAAGAAATCTTCTCTCTCGATATGCTCTAAAATGGGACATGTGACAAAAAAAATTAATACCGCTTAAATGCAGACTAGATGTATATTGCAACTTTCATTAATACAAAGTTAGCTGTTTCAAAATTCATATAATGGTCGTAGGTTGCTTTGAAACACAAAGCTGTTTAGATGATAACTTTTCTCTCTGCATTCAGGCAGACAGATTAGCAGCCTACATTTTTAGGCAACAACCCATGCTTCTTACTGCGTCAAAGAGACAAAAGTCTTCTCCTACACCTTACCACATTACAACACAAAGGCACTGGAACACTTAATTTTGGTGAGATGGACACAGATTTATTGAAATACTTGCATAAGCTATATGCCTAAGAGCTAAACATTTGCTAAAGGTCATAAAAAAAAGCGAGTAGCTACATGAATATTCTTTTATGCTTTCATCCTTCAGTTTTAAGATTTGATATCACAAATTCACTGACCAAATAAAATACAAAGTTCTAAAATAGTATTTTGCATAAATACTACTGTAAAACAGAACAGCTTCCAGGAGGCAACATATGATCAATCCTCATTGGCCATGGGTTTTCAGAAAACACCTATTTCATTGAAAAGACTTATTTTAGCTGAAACACAATTAATGCATTAAGAAAAAAATACTTCTGTACATACTGCATTCTTGACTCTTCATCCATTTTTGCATCATTTTTCTTAATTAGATTCCAGAATTTTTTTAGTTTTGGTGTCTTTTTCAACTCTTGTTCCAGTCGATTCTGAAAAGTTAAAATCATATTCAGCACCAAGGAATCTTGTTTTCATGAGATAAAAATACATTCCAGTCTTATTATTAAAAAATATATAACAAACTTAAATAAAGAGCTGTTTCTGGCTATTCTCAGCATCACTGTAAAACAAAAACATAATAATGCTAGAGAGTCCAGCTACAACTAGATGACAACTCCATTGCCTCCCTGTGATCTCATGGCCTTGTCTACAAATTGTAGCTTGAAGAAGCAATAAACAAAAAAGCTCCATTTTCTGAAAAATTACATATAAACATTATTATATGGAAATTTGCAACAAACAGGAAAGAATTTAGCAAAGCACACAAAACTGAAATTCCATAGCAACACTGTAAATATTAGAGTTCCTTAACAGAATTCCATGAGAATTTACTTCACACAACTTGGATAATGCCTAGGAAACTGCTCTGCCAGTTAACAGTGTTATGCTTACAGGTTGTAGAGCCATCCACATCGGCAAGGAAATGAGCTGCTGCACCTGACCTCTGATCAAATCCACCTCCTGTTAGAAAGTTACAGATGATAAAAATTTTAAAAACATTCTTATGTTTTCTAATATGATTTTCTGTCTTACAAAATACATCAATGTACATTAACATCTGACAAAATATATTTATATTGTTCTATTAGATTAGACCTAACCCTACCCAGTGGCACCTCTGTATTTTAGGTTCTTTTCATGGAGGCTGTCAGTTCTTAATACTTCACCAGGGGCCCCATCCATGCAAGCATTCTTAGCACAAAAGCTGCTGAGAACTGATAGTCCTTCTTCAGTCATTTCTTACTCTTGAACTCACTGTGTTTTCTCTACTTGTTTTTAAGCTACTGTCTCCTGAAGCCCTTAATTTATCAAGTTTCTCTCACTTCTTCTACACTCTTTCCATTGTCTGAAACAAATAATTTTCTCCATGTCAGTTCAAATGTAGCCTCTCCAACTATGCCTGTGATCTGGATCCACAAAATTTTCCCTCTTTCCGGAGCAACTGAAAAATTTCAATTAACATCTTAAGTATGTCTTCATGGACAAACGCTCCATTCTCAGCACTCTGAAACTTCAAACTACAGTGCTCTTCACTTAAAACACTACTGTGACTGTTCCTGCCTTTCACAAAAAAGGGCACCTTCGAGTAACAGTATGCTTTTACAGGCATATTTTCACCAGCTTCCCTATCATGTTGTATTAGAAATGTGCCCTACAAGAAGGATTCTGTAGTAACAATCAAACCATTTAAAATGAGGATGCATTGTCCCATGGCCACTACAGAAAAATACCATCTCAATGAACTATACACACAAAGTTCAAGATGGTTACTGGCTCCCAAAATCATTGCTAATCCCAAAATCAAATAATACATTTTCTATTTTGTTTTGTCTAAGAGAATTCTGTTGTTTGTACAGACCTTGATTTTGAATAATACACCGCATGTGCAATGCAAATAAGGAAAAAGTCCAGTAGCGAGAGAGGTTGGAGAGCACTGCTTCATGTAAATTGCTATTGCTAAATTGTAATTGTAAATTGCTCTTCCTGCTTACTCCTTAGGATCTATAACCCTGTTTTAACTATAAATTGAGAACACAAATTGCTCTAATGCTCTCTTAAAACTAACTCACAAGAACTGAAGATAAAAATCATATCTAAACCTGGTTTCAAAAGTGAAAAAAGCCTCACTGTTGTTCTCAATAGTCAATGGAAATAATTTTTGCGCTATTTCCTAGGCAAACTAAAAAGAGCACAGTAGTAACTAATCTGTTTTAAAAACAAAGCTTAAATGTAAATATTTTCAAATATAAATATATAATTTTTAAAGTACTATTTTTAAAAGAAAAAATTTGTACTAAATCCTGTCTTTTAATTGTCTAACTGCCAATCCTACAGTCTCAAGTCTTATCTATGACCTTGTGTCGGAGAAAAGCAAATGTGATGAGAGAGATAAAGTAAGAGTCAAAACAGAGGGTAAAAGCCCTCTGCTACCGTGTCTTCTTTAAATCGGAATTTTGCTTCATCTGCCTTATAGGAAGAAATTGCTCAAACTAAACTGCTGTTAACACAGAGCAACATAAACACACTGGAAATATTTACAGCTACTTTTAACATACCAAACTATTGAAGCAGTGATCAAGGAAAAGCAGCAGGACTGTCTGTTCATGCAGAGAGTACTCACTCTCATCTTCGACCAGCGATGCTTCCAGTATGCGTTTGAAAAAGAAAGGAAAGTGTTCTGGCCTTTTTTTGAATATCTAGGAATAGAAGAGGAAGGCAATTTTGAGTCAGGTCAATACAAATAATTTCAATCTTCATTCACATAACATAGCTGAAGTTCTCTAAATTCATTTAAATCTATAAGAGAAGGGATTATTTTTTCTCATTTTCATTTATTCTGACCAGGCAGCACAAGTAAAACAGACTAATGATATCCTCCTGACAAGGGATCCTCTCCATACACCTTCTGCATAACAGGTGATGCACAGGACAAACTAAACAAGAAGCACAGCTGAAGTCTTGTGGGAATGTTCACCTGGTGACTGCACAGAAATACTCTAAAATCTCCCCGGTGGAAGGAATGGTAGGTTTTGGCCAAAGCTATGGCAGCTCTAAGTGACATGCAAAAAGTGAGCAAATAAAAACCACCAGAAAATAATTATAGTCCTGGAAGTTCCATTCAGCTACCTGAGCAGAAAAAAAGATAAACTGAATAATCACCAAGATAAAATAGTTCCTTTACAAGGATAATCATGTATCAAATAAATGTAACTAAGCTGCTTGGAACACAGCAAGCACCTGTCATTTTACTTCTAGCACATATACCAGAAGAAAAGCATACATTACTAAAGCAAGTTACTAAACCTTTGTGCTTTGCCAGCACTCAATTAATGGCACACATTGAAGTCAGTGTGCTTCTGAAATGATGACTGCATAAAATGTACAGCTAGACTTCCGCTGTTGAGACAGCCTGTAAAACCTGGAATGTTTGGAAAAACATTAAATAATTTCTAAACCTATTATTACCAAAAAAATCAACCCCAAAACCCAAAACAAAAAACTTAAACAAAAAAACCCAACCAAATAATGTACACAAAAGAAGAGTAAGACTTTGAGTATAAAGCTAAAAAAGCTGGAAACCAAAATTCACAAGTTTTAAGCAAGACATTACTGGGTAACACACAAGACTTCCAGTGGTGCCTTCTTATATATACAGATACATAAATCCTTCTTTTTCTTTCAATATCAGAGCAAAAACTTCTCTTCAAATACCCAGCCTCTGTCAAGTGTCAAAAAAAAACAAATGCTGGTGATAATATTCAGCATCTCACAGCAGAACCAAGGGCTTTCACACCAGAAGCGATCAAGTAATTTTTCACCTGTCCTCTACTTTCTCCAAAAAAGGACACAAAGTTTAAAACACCATATTAGATATTCCAGCTGAGGCACCATTTCCTTTTAACACTACAAGCTCTTCTACCTTGTCACTGTAAGTGAGCACACTGTAAAAGCTGCAACTTGCAGATCAAAGTCAATTCTAGCTGCAATTGAAATAAGTTACCTCCCACGCAGGGACATTCTCTCTGAACTTCTCATTCACCATACAGCAGATTGACATTAAATATGCCTTACTGGACACCTCTGGAGAATAATTCATCCATAGGTAATTTTCAAGGTACTGACTGTGAAGAGATAAAGAGTATTTCATTAGTTGCAGCCACCCACATAATCTGTCACTCATTTAAAAAAAGCAGTTACCCACAAGGTGTTTTTTATCTCCTACCCCTGAAAGCCATCTTCATAGTTTGTGAGTAGTTCTTCAAGTTACCTCTCATCTAGGTCACTGAAGCAAAACTTGATAGACTCAGTAACTGATGACATGAACAATGTTCACAGAAAGGACAGGAACCTCTAACTCTGTGCTACTGCTGACATACAAATTCCAGAAGTCCATTGCCTGCTGTTCGTCAGTGTCAAACCCTTAACCATAATTTACATTTTCTCTTCTGCACTTTTTATAATTAAGATGCAAAAATTCGAGGGAAGTTTGTCCTTTTGTAGTTACTGGTACTAACTTACGGACTTGAGCTTTTTTGAAACAAAGAATGTACCTCAGACAAAAAACATCATGTATTTTTTCTTAAGATTTGAGATAAAAGAGCCAAACAGAACATAAAATATTGTGGTTTTAAGTACATATTACAACTATTATTTTACATCTTTTTAGACATACTCTAGAAGTTCTTCCAGGAAAGTCTAAAGCAGTTGTAAACTACTGTTTAAATAGAGTTCCATTCTTTTTTAAGAAAAGAAAATGTTAATGATGCTGCTGCAGCACAATTCATTTTTAACTTCATGGTAAGACACATAATCAAAAAACTTCTCTGATTTCAGTGAGTTCTGATTTAAGGCTTAATGATACATTCTAAATAACAGTTTTTCACTTATTTCATTCATACTCTCTTTCTTGGTGCTCCACTTCCACTAGAAATTGAGAACCATAAAACAAGATACTCTGACATGTTACTTACATTTATGGAATTCTTTGCTCTTTAAATGAAGCTCTCCACACTTAATTTTCCTCAGCACACAATTCAAGGCCTTACTTAGTATGAATGAGTACACTACCTTCAAACTGTCTTACTGCCCTGCACTTGCTTCTCACCTTTACAGGTTCTCCAAATTTCCCTCCCATTAGCTTACCTGAATTCAAGAAGCATTATCTTTCTAATCGCAAACCTGAAAAGGAAAAATTAATCAATTAACACAAGAAAGAAAGCCTCCCACACAAAGCTGCACAGAAAATGGCTACATTTTCCCTTATTTCATTGTATAAGGTAACTTTTAGAAACACTCAGTAATTATTGCTGTCCTGACATTTCCATACAAGAGCAACTACTTGGATGCAGAAGCAACTGCTGTTATACTGCAGAAGCTAAAGTTCATAGAGATTCATTAAGCAATGAAATTCACATTTTAAAGAAATTCATGTAGGTCTTTTAAATATGAAGTCACCACTTCCAATAGCCTTGATGATATGAACTGCTAGCAGCTGAGAGTGTCTCCTGGAAAACTACAATTATATATTTAATCTGCTCATAATGATATATTTTTCTTAGTGACTGGAAATGAAAGTTTGCTTTGACTCCATATGACAAATTCTTAGATTGCTTTCATACAGGAATAATACAGAGAATTCTCTGCAGAGCTCTATCTTCCCAAAAAGCTCTAGCTACAGTCTGCACAGAGAGCTGCAGGATGCAGTGTATCTTGGCTTTGTCTCCCCCATCTAACAGTACAATTCACTGAAACTAGACTTTTGCTTCATGAGTCCAGTAACAGCAGCCAGAACAGAGAAGGAAGCTAGAGGCAGTGCACTGTGCAACAGTTTTTTGTTTTTTTCTTCCTTTACATTCCTTAGTGACAAAAGAAGAGATCAGCCTTCTATACAACAAAACCAACATGAAAGCCAACAGACTACCAGGTAAAGGGTCTGAAAAATATTAATTCCAACCATCACATTTAAGGTTTATGGGCTTAGGAACTCTCTTGTTACCACAATCAGACTTTGAAATACCATAATGATTAAATTACTTAAATGTACTTGAGTAATTTTCATCTACTTTCAATATATAGATGAGTTTTAAAGTATCAAACATTAGAAACAATTCCAGCATGGATAATGTTGGAATGGTGGTAAATAAGAGAAAGCAACAGGCATACTTACTTTGACCTGACAATTTCTTTTGTATATACATCTTCAATGACCTATGGAAAAATATTTTTAGAGAATTTTATATACCCACTAATGTGGTTCAAAATGCATTAATACATTTTATTCTGAATTAGTTACTCTTTGCTTACTGCTATTATAATACTTTCAATATTTTTTCCAACAAGAATTAAAAGAATCTGCACTTTAAGTTGAAACAAGCACACTTTGACATCACATAACGTGGAGATTCAGTTCAGCTGTTTATGTACATCCTAACAATCTACAGTTCTAACAATCACAGACAAATTCTATCACAAATACTACAAAATAAACTGAGTCTAAACAGGGAGATTTAGGCAAACATCCACAAGGAAAAGAAACTTACCCTACAGTACACAAAATCAAACACACCATGCCAAATTTTGAAAATTCAAAATGCACATATCCACCAGAATGGCAATAAAGCTGTCTGATGGAGGCTCACCAAAGAAGCTTTTAGAAAGAACACCATTCTATTTAGAAAGAATATTATTAATTCCTATTTGATTTCTAAAAGTAAAATCCCCTCAAGCATCTTTCAGCCTCAAACCAGATGTTCAACAGTCTTTTGCCCTCATGAATTATTGACCAAAATAAACTGAAAAGCATACAAAATAACAAAAAACAAAATAAAAGGCATGCTACAGCACACGTTCCTAACAGTGCCTACATTTATAAAGTACAAATACATAACAAATTACAGTGTCTCAAGTAACAGCTGACCTTCCAAGCAGTCTCCTATAGTCTCATATAAAATAAGCAACACTAAATATTGGCACATGACAGAATGGTTGATCCACATTCTTTTACACCCCCAACAAAATTCCAGTAGAAGTAATTACCTTTACATCAAAAGACAATGTTTTCTTCACGTGTGGAGCCCAGTATTTATTTGCTAACTGCACAAGGAAAAAAAAAAGGTTAAATACATACATTTTCATGTCAATGATACATCTCTACAACATTGCCCATCCTCAAAGTTCATTTCACTAGTATCTTGCTTAATTTCAGATTATGTTAACTACGAGTAACAAAATTGTTTTCTAACAGCAATACTTATCAACCATTTAGGGCTTTTATGCCTAAACCTCTTTCAACAGAAATGCAAATCTTTGGAGAAATTTCAGATGCATAGACTGCTATCTAACAAACATTTTCTATTCTTAAGTTATGTCTAACAAATCCATCAAAAATTAACCATGATTTTTCAGGAACTGCAAATCCCAAATGACAAGTGATTACGCTTATTTGAGGAACCTGACAAGTAACTAGGGGCTATATATGAAAGTCTAGCACTTTAAGGCTCTTTGCTGCAGCCATCACTTCACCGATATTCCTGAGCGATGATGCCAAGAGCTTCCTGTGCAACTTTATTCGAGATTTCCAGGAAAAAAAGAAAAAAAAAGAAAAAAAGAAAAAAACACCAAAAACAAACAAACTAAAGAACTACTTATAGAAAATCACTTTAAACTTTCACCAACAAGGAACTCTGGGCAGTTTTTCACATGTTAAAACATGCCTTATAGCCGAGCGCTATAGTGTATTGCACTGATGCGTTTGGTAGCGCTGCTTTGTAAATCCCGCCGCTCAGGAAACGCGGGGGGAAACACCCTCTCGTACGTGACAGAGCCGTACATCTCTCGTCAATTACGACCAAAAAAGACCCTTTCCCCATCACCCACGGCCTACAAAGGCTATATAAACACCGAGGCGCCGCCGCCGCCAGAACGTCCCTTCCAGCCCCGGCTGCGGCCCTACCTGTGTCACGTACTCCGCGTTGATCTGCGACACCGTGGGCGCCACGATCTTCTTCGGCGGCGCCGAGGACGCCGCCGTGGCCGTGGCCGCCGCCATGGAGCCGCCCGGCACAGGCCGTATCCCCCGGCACTGCCAACCCAGCCCAGGCCGAGGGAGGGATCTCCGGGCCGGGAGCAGCGGAGGCGGGAACGCTTCCGGGGCTGCGAGGGCTGGAGCGGCTGAGGGGAGGGCGGACGGCGGCCGCGCCATCTGCTGCTCCCGCCGTGCCGCTGCAGCTCCCTCCCTGCACTACAGCTCCATCCTGCACTACAGCTCCCTCCTGCACTACAGCTCCATCCTGCACTACAGCTCCCTCCTGCACTACAGCTCCCTCCTGCACTACAGCTCCCTCCTGCACTACAGCTCCCTGCTGCACTACAGCTCCCTCCCTGCACTACAGCTCCATTCTGCACTACAGCTCCCTCCCTGCACTACAGCTCCCTGCTGCACTACAGCTCCCTCCCTGCACTACAGCTCCCTGCTGCACTACAGCTCCATCCTGCACTACAGCTCCCTGCTGCACTACAGCTCCATCCTGCACTACAGCTCCCTCCCTGCACTACAGCTCCATCCTGCACTACAGCTCCCTGCTGCACTACAGCTCCATCCTGCACTACAGCTCCCTCCCTGCACTACAGCTCCATCCTGCACTACAGCTCCCTGCTGCACTACAGCTCCATCCTGCACTACAGCTCCATCCTGCACTACAGCTCCCTCCTGCACTACAGCTCCCTCCCTGCACTACAGCTCCATCCTGCACTACAGCTCCCTCCCTGCACTACAGCTCCATCCTGCACTACAGCTCCCTCCCTGCACTACAGCTCCCTCCCTGCACTACAGCTCCCTCCCTGCACTACAGCTCCATCCTGCACTACAGCTCCCTCCCTGCACTACAGCTCCCTGCTGCACTACAGCTCCATCCCTGCACTACAGCTCCCTGCTGCACTACAGCTCTATCCTGCACTACAGCTCCCTGCTGCACTACAGCTCCCTCCCTGCACTACAGCTCCCTGCTGCACTACAGCTCCATCCTGCACTACAGCTCCCTCCCTGCACTGCAGCTCCCTCCCTGCACTACAGCTCCATCCTGCACTACAGCTCCCTCCCTGCACTACAGCTCCATCCTGCACTACAGCTCCATCCTGCACTACAGCTCCATCCTGCACTACAGCTCCCTCCCTGCACTACAGCTCCATCCTGCACTACAGCTCCATCCTGCACTACAGCTCCATCCTGCACTACAGCTCCCTCCCTGCACTACAGCTCCCTCCCTGCAGCCGGCCGGAGTTCCGGAGTCGCTGTTGAAAGGCTGAGGGAAAAGGTGAAGGGGGCTGTCAGCGCACTCAGCCTTCCAGCGCTCAGTGAATCCGCTTAGGGAGTCTCCTTTTGTTTTATGTGTCACTTAGAGCGCAGTTTTCTGTCCATCTAACTTGGAAAAAAACACACTCTTTTTAACGTCAAACAATTGCCACCGACATCTGAGCATGGCTGGGCGCTCCGTCCCATCCACAGGCCCGTAATGAGGGCCATTTTCTTAAGAGCTGCACAGGACGGTCCTTATGGGGTCCCTTCTAACTCAGAATACTCCGTGAATCTCTTGATATGTGTGGAAGAGAGGCAAAGGTACAAGGGGGAAATTGTATGCTCAAGGAAGTCAACAGTTCGGTAATGCTTTAGAACGCTTTGCAATTAACTTATTCTATTTGGTAAACAGATTAATTAAGGAGGAAATTAACAGGCTCCCCAGGGAAGTTACGGTGCTTTGTTTTTAGGCTCATTATCCATCACCTGCCACTTGAATACTTTAAACTTCCAGGCAGGTCCTATTGAAGTCTGTTTGAATATGACCTCCTTTGTTTTCATATCAAGGTGATCTCCATTTCATTTCTTCAAGCAGAGGTTAAACTAAATATTCTTTTTGAAGTTGAATTAGAATGTACAATGGGAATGGGAAAAGTAATGACAGTACCTTGGATAGGATCAGACAATAGCTGCATTCAAATAAATATGCCTACTGCATGCCTTTACTTTAGAAGATCCATAAAGATGAAAACCTGTAAAATTTAAAAGGTACAAAAGTACCAGTATCAAATTTTGTAAATAACAAGGACTGAAACTGAAGCTACAAAACAGTGATTAGAAAGGACAAAGGAATGTAAGTTCATTACTTATAGGGTGAAAATAGGAAAGTTTCTGAACTGGCTTTCAGATGGAAGCCAAAAGTTTGATTTGTGTTAAGGTGGGACAATTAGGAGAGGCAAATGCATTTTGGACTTTGTAAATTTTGTAAAAAAATTTGTGAATTTTCTAGAACAGCCTTGCAAGGCTAACCTAAATCTTCTGGTTATGATGGATCATCAGGCCTGTGTCAAAACCCGCAAATTTCCTTATGTTATCAAAGCTTTGAAACCTCAAGAAGGAATCCACATTTACCTAACTTTTGGCATTTGGGTATCCCAGTGGGTAGATCAGTTGTCTTCAATCTCAGTACAGTCAATGTTGCAACAGAGGTCCTTCCAAAGGGCAAACCAGAACTAAGTGCTCTCATTCTCTGAAGGAGGTTCTGATGTCAGAAACTAATATTAGATGCCTAATGTTAGGCAGTATAATTACATTCCTCGGTGAAAATGTCAAAGTGGCAAAGATCCCCTCCCTATAAATAATATATTGAATTTTTCTCTATACAGGGTATTGTTTATTTTGAGAGTGCTGGGACAGTAGGGCTACAGATGAGTAACAAAAGCATAAATTAGCACTTTGGAAAAATACATTGCTTTCATCCCCAAGAACAGGGGAACCTTTAAAGAAATGTGGTGAGACCAAGAATAATGACACAGTGTTGTACCTTTGTCCCCATCTGCAAACTCACCCCAGCTCACAACTGTCTATTAAGACTGGTCTCTTGAATTCCTATGCTCAGTTTCCCCCAGAGTGGAGGCACATCTGACACTTTCCACTCCAAATTCCTTTGTAATTGAGGAGAAATAAAACCCTGTACCCCATCATCCCAGCAGCCTTCTGTGAAGTTCTCCATCTCTCTATACTCATTGGCCTAACATGTCAAGAAAATCAAATATTCCTTTCAAAAACCTGTTAATTCATTCATGAACACATGCATTATTTAAAAGCCACATATTTGAGTAGATGCAGTTTTCAAGAGTATGATTCATTTCTATGCTGCATACAGTCCTGGTCAATTTATATTCCATGCTCCTTTCTTGTGTAATTAACTCCTCTTGTTTTGGATGCTTCCCCTTCTATACTTTTGTAACCAGGAAAAATATGCTTTTCTCCTTTTCTTTGTAAACCATGTAAGCCAAGCTGGACATTGCTTTTATTTCTATTATACTCTCCTGAGCACAGTTCCACCAGAAAAAGAAGTACCTAGTGATAATCAGCAGCAGTTGAGTCTATGTTCTCTATTTTCTACCTTTTAGATTACTTTAGATTCTACCTAGAGTCACAGAAAATATTAATTCCTAGCAATGAAAACTCCAGACAATTCATAGATAAAGATTTCAAGCATTAGTTGATTTTGTTTGTTACTCTTTTAGGGTCATCAGTGAGACATGACCAGTGAATTCAGCAGATTCAGCAGGGTCATACTTGTAATTTAAACATTGTCTCACTTTTGACTGTCTGTCTAGCACACAGAGATTTCGACTTCAGCTCCTTAGACATAAATAAACTCCGCACTAAGATGCAGAGTCTCTATGGATATCCTCTTGCACTTTTGTATACTCTGGTGGGAAAGTTGTGTTCCAAAGCAGGTTAGAAATACCAGTACTGTACTCAGCATGCAAAATGGCATTATCTTATCCAATCTAATCATGAAACTTTTTCAAAATTATGGGCAGGCATCTTGTCTGGTGGACAACTGACTTGTTCTCCTTCAAGGAAGCATTCTGCTGGGATAGGTGAATCCCCATGTGCCCCAGCCTGGTCACTGCAGCACAGCAGCAGACTATTCCTGGCTCTTTAATTTGGAATGATGGGGTGGCTACTATGGGGAATAAAACAGAGAGGTACAGTGGAACTGAAAAAGGAGCCTGATATCTTAGGTCTGATGGAACAGAAACTGTGGGACACAGATAAGTGCACAGATAAGTGCACAGGTAAGTGCTCCCTGGGCAGTAAGTGACCAAGAAACACGTGAAACTTTGTGATAAGATAATGTTACTGGGTGAAGTGATGTCATGGAGAATGTGTAGCCAATGAGAAATTGTTACCAAAAATAGAACCCTCTATAAGTGCCATACAAGTAAAACCCTATATATGCACCTCGTATATGCAATAAAATGGGCTTCTGATCTTGACTTGGATGTTCCAGTCTCTCAATCGCCGATAGGCTACTATCACAACCCTACTGTCACCAGACCAGGTGGCATGGGGAGCAGAACAAATGTCCCCCTGACATAAGATGGAATTGAAGATTTCAAAATTTCTTTCCAGGGTGAAGACCCTGTTCCCTCATAGCTGAGGGCATGCTAACACCGCTCTCATAAAACAGAAAAGCGGCTCACTGATGGACAGCATTGTTGTACCTCCCCATGCTCTCCCATCCAGGGGCTCCTTTGCTCCTTGTCCACCTGTACAGTTTCAAGCTGGGCATAAAGTTTCAGAACATGACCAAGGCTGTTGAGTCTTTGGTCTCAATTGCTTCTTCATAGAGATACTGGGGCCTGATAGATGGAGACACTTCTTCCTTCCCAAATCATTGACTGTGGCTTTACTTCCCCTTTCAACAGTAGTTTTTTCTCCTTTATGCATATACTGAATACCCTTAGTGTTTCTTGGCCCATGTGTTCCATAACTCAGAGGCCAAGGGAAATTTACATTCCCTTTTTGAAAGTGAGCCGTTCTGACAGCCATGTTTTGTGTGCAGAAAGTCAAAACCAGCTAAGTTCTGATGGCTGAATGGTGCTTTCTCTGTGTACAACTTACAAATATTGAGGTGGTCCAGGTGGTTTTTAATAGAACTATGCTTCTCAGGAAGGGGGGTCGAAATATCTGGGATGCAACTCACTGCTGTATGGGAATGTGTTGCCTGGCCTAATATCATCACTGCATTCCATTCCATGTGTACACTTAGCTTTGGGGAGGTACCTAACTGCACACTGCACACCTTAATTTAAAGCAGATGAATCTCAGCCTGAGTGACACTAAGCCATATGTTGGCTAGGCTTTCTGTGAAGTGAGTCTGTAAATCTTGGGAGAACACATCACTTTAAAATCAGCTTTTATCTTAGTTTATTGACTTTTGCACATACACATGAGATTTTTCAAGAGGCATCCCTCTGAAAAGCTCTGAAGCCGAAATCTCCACATATGAGAATTTCAAGTGTCATCATGCCTCATGTATATATACCAACTTGCACGTACAGCTTTTCTTCTAACCAAAGGCAGAAAGTGACTATGAATATGCAATATTTTGAAATATTTCTTGCTAAGTTATATGTATGAATATATATCTATAAAATAAGTTTTTGAAAGGAATGAGGGGATGAATGGCATATAAATAGAATAATATGTACATTAAGCAAAGAAGATCTGAAATCTCTGTGTCTCTTATCTGTTGAAATTATAGAAGAAATATATTGATTTAAACCTCCTTTCAGGTAAATAAAATTTTGAAAATCTTCTCAAAAAAGATTAGAGGAATCCTTTACAATATAGAAAGTTTAGGCACAATGACGGGGGGTTATTGCTTTGGTTATAGCTCACCCCTCATAGCAATTAATATTCATATAAACTAAATGTTCAGTCTGTTCATTACAGCTTTAATTCAATCATGTCACGTTGGTTTTCCTATTTTATTTATGTGCATTCTTCTAGTCCAAGACTTTTATCACTGTGTTCATCTCATTAAATATGTGTACTTCCACTCAGCAAATATGGGTACTTTCAAAAATGATGCCTCAGTTTAGTAACAGATGCTTCTTAAAATATTTAGAATTTTAAAGTGTAAAGAAGCCATCAGTAGCATTCTGATTTGTGTATAAATATTTATTTAGCACACATTCTGGCCAATGTACTGCCCTTGATTTTTGTGCAAAACTTACAGCAACTTCAATGGATATTCTGAGCTCATGACTAGAAGAAAATATGGTT
Source organism: Poecile atricapillus (assembly GCF_030490865.1). Taxonomy (NCBI): domain Eukaryota; kingdom Metazoa; phylum Chordata; class Aves; order Passeriformes; family Paridae; genus Poecile; species Poecile atricapillus. The sequence continues at coordinate 152,014,182 of NC_081249.1, read as the reverse complement.
AATTCAGCAACCCAGCTGCTTTTATATCCCAGAATAGCAAGCATGCCTCTAGTGAAGGAGATGGTGAAAGAGGAGACTTTGTGTCATTCTTAGTTTTCTGTTGCTGGGCTCACATTTGGGTAACAGCTCAAGTTAGAGCAGAATCTAAACTATTGTAATTCTCTTTGGAGACTTCTAGCTAGGTTCCTGCCAGCTGAGGGAGAACAGTGGTAAGAAGTTGTGATCAGTGGTCAGAAAAGCTCTAGCAAAATTTGCTAAAAATCCTGTGAGAAGCCTTTATGTGATAAAGTTTCTATGTAGAAAAAAAAAATGAATATTAAATAAATCTGTTTGATGGAGAAATTTCATCATTGAAATGAGATTTTAAGGTAAATAATTTCCTGTCTTCTAATGCTGGCATGATAAGTGCTAAAGAAATTTGGGTCTATTTGCAGCATCATTGTAAAAGTAAGTTTTTGAGCATGTCTCTTTTCTCACAATAAAGGAAAAAAAATACACATTGCAGACAAAACTGTTACATATCTAATATGTAGTGTAAAACTCAATCAAGACAGCAATTCTAGGATGCTAAGAGCTAGCTCCAGTTTCCTAAAGCTTTCATCCTTGCTTTTCTCTACATTTTCTAGGTTTTTGGTAGACATTTCCATTAGCATTAGGATTTTAAAGGAGTATAAAATGGCAATAAAACAGAATACCTACTGAAAACAGCAAATTCACACCTGTGTAATACCAAAAAAATGTTTTGACTCTTAGTAATTCCTTTTATTGAAAAACCCCTTCTACTGTAATATAAACAATTATATTACTCAAAATATCATTTTAGCTTATTAGCAAATAGATATTTTTTCTCTGCTAATTGCATTAGCATCAGACAAATTATTCAACACCTGAGGGGATTCCTCTGGAGCTATTCTCACAACCCAAGTACCTGCTATTTTTAAGACCCGGGGTATAAGATACAAGATATAGTACTCCACAGCAAACAAGGTTGCCAAGATACTGATCCAAGGTTGCTCTCAGTGTCATGAAAAAATCCTAACCTATTTTGATCTTAAAAATTATACTCAAACTGGCTGCTACACTTTCGGTGTCTAGATAGCTCAGCAGATTTCTGCTTCATTCAGTAGGACTGTATTGTCACTAACAGGAATCTCTCTGCTCTGCTGTGTTTTCAGGGTCATCTTAGAAACAAAATAAACTAGAAATTGAGGGAATCACCTGTTTTTCTGTAGCTCAGTAAGCTACTTACGCAAACACATACTAGGGATTAAAATTATTACTCAAAAAAATTGCACGGATAAAATAATGGCACTTAGCATCCAGATAGTGTTTACCTTCATGTCAATAGGATTTGAGTGCAGTACATTAGGAGTAAAAAGGGAAGATACCATGCACAGCTGGCTTCTTCAGTGTAGGAGTAGTCTTTTACTTTTTTAAATAGCAGTGGCCACACAATTCTGTTTCCCCTCTTTCACTATGTCAGCAAGGCACGTTCCAGTGCCACAGGCAAAGCTGGACAGTCACCATATCCATGTGCTCCTACTACCTTACACACCCAGATGACTTAGTGGAGAATGACAGGCCACATTCTACGTCACCACCAGTCAGCTCCTCACATCTTCCTGCACTCACATCCTCAGGCACTATTTTGCACGCCATGGCAGCACACGTGCAACAGCCAGCTCTGTGACTCTTGGACGAGAACTCACAGGTGGGGTTTCACCGATCCATACAGATTGGCTCCAGGGACACTGGAAGGATTCCAGCAAAGAAGAAAAATTTCAGCCACATATCCAAATCATGTCAGGTGTATAACAGTCAAACCACACAGAAGGATATCCTGAGAGCAGTCAGGAACTGGAATGGCAGAGAACAGGAGTAAAACAGCATTCAGAGACCCATGATAACTCAGCATTGACATAATAACACTTTCATGTTAGAATAGTTTCATAACAAGGAGATACCAGTTCATTTGTGAGTGATTTTGTTGTCATAACACTGATTTCTCCTTCACTTGCTTGGACTTTGAAGATTCACTTTTTTTTAACAGATGCTAAAAAAAAGCTATTTAAAAGATGCTTGACAGAAGTAGTCATTATATGAAGAAATACAATGTATCTGTTTAACCTGGAGAAAGAACATTATAGGAGAGCATAGAAAAGTCACTTCTGTAATTTCAGTTTTCCTTATGATAACTGCCTCTCAGATACATCTCATCCACAGCCATCAGACCATAAAACCAGGCTATTAAGTTAAAGCTTACACTTTAAAAATCCACAAAACCTTGTGCTAGGAATATGAACCATTACCAGTTCAGTTATTTAGGAGGTCTGGGCATTTTCAACATCATTACAAGGGGCCATTACTATGGACTGAATCCATAGTCTTTATTGATTTAAGAGTCATGCAGCTGTACCTAGGTGTTACTCAAATGAGCTACTATTCAGAGATTATGACTTTTGGAGTTTTACATTTATACTAGGAGGCAGCTAGGAAAACTAAACATTAGATCCAGCATCTTGGTTTGAAGCCTAAGGTGTCATTAATTTCAATTAAGTTTCTTTTGTGTCTATCTCCTATTTGCCTCACTGATGTTCTTGCTGGCTCCAAGTGTATGAGAGCAGACCACAGCCAAGTGAGAAACACAGCACACAGTGAAAAGCAGTTTCAGTGATTAAACAGTTTTTCGATGGTTTATTATTGCTTTTTTCCTCTTTTGATTTTTTCTGCAGACACACACACACACACACATATATATATGTGTTTTGACTTTCTGCAAACCTTGTGTGGGGTTACAGCTGCCACCCACCCACCCACACCTCAGGCCAGAGAATTGTTCCTTGGCCTTGACAAACAGCACTGAGGCTGAGCTCCTCTTGAGCTTATCAGAAACACAGTCTCTTCCTGGGAACTTATTCTCTAACAAGCTCCTGTTCTTTAACAAATAGCCTTGGGAACTAATTCTTCTTGCCTGCATAACAACTCAAGTGGAACAATTTTTTTTACCAAACTTTCAAAGAAAGTTACTGAGCCGAATTTCATCCAGGATGGAAAGTTACTGTGACTAAAGGCAGCTCTCTAGCAACCCTATACACAGCAGTCCTGGAGCTCTCCTGAACCACAGGGGGCTTCAACCAGCACTTGCTCTCTGAGTGGGATGGCTCTCAGCTGGGGAACTCTCAAGCTTCCTACACTCTGAGGACTCTGAACACTGCTGCTAGAGCCTGGGCTGATACCCCACAGGCTCAGCCCTTTGCCCATTGGGAAGATGCAGTGGCATCTGACATGAAAACTTCACTGAACTTGAGGGAAGTTTTCACATGTATATAGCCTGAACATACTCCTTAGTTCTCTGCGTGTGTGAGTTAATATGCTGAAGCAAACATAGCATGAATGTTGCTCTCTTGGACACTGAAGTGTTAAATTTGTGAGTTAGGACAGTGAATTGCTGTAGTAGTGCTATATAAATTCTACAGAATCTTTTGGAAATTACTTAATTTAAGTGCTTTTATGTGCTGTTACTTTAGGCCTAAACTGTTGGTCAAATCTGGGGCTAAGTGTGGCAAGGGGCTCCCCTCTGAATCTTGTGACTCAATTGGAGGGTCCCCTTATTACTTTTATCCTTACCCTTTCCCATCCTAAGCCCATCCCATCACCAGCCTCCACACACACATTTTAGGCTGATTTTAATTATAGATTGATTTATTTTAGATTCTGGTCTGAGTTTTGTCTCTGTGCTTTAACCATGTAATAAGTAGTACAGTGAATTTTGCCAGCAAACTTTGTTGCACTTTCACTTTTACATTAAACCTGTTTTTGATGTTACCTTTGCCGGTGATTCCTTGAGCCACCTAAAACACTCACTTGTGACACACTGCAATGATAGTGCAGAATTAACATTTTAAAGATATTCATAGCCACATCTAGACAGAAAATGGATGATGTGATCAGTTAGTACTGCAGTTGCATAATTTGTCTTCCCAAAAAATCCCTGTTACTGTTTTTTTTCCTGCTTGTTTTAAAATATTTGACCCTTCTATTCCACACAGAACAACCTGTGTTAAACCCATGCTGTTGGAGAAGTCCTCCTCAGCAGGGGCTCATTGTTAACACAGGAGGACCCCTGTTTTCCTCTGTAGAATATGCTTTGGTTCTGCACAGTCTCAAAAAATCCACTACTTCAGTACTATCAGATCATTAGTATTAGCCATCAGTTCATTCTAACAAAACCACAGGCACTGTTTCTGCCACCAAAGATACTTAAAAGATTGATGGCTTGAACTTGCCTTGAAGTGTTATGGAAAATGACTGACATACTAATGAACAAGAAGTGTTACTGTGAACACAGAAAACTGTTCTAGCTCAAATTCTCAAAGACACTTGTAAGAATTTTACTGTTAACTGCAAAAGGCAGGATTTCAACCTCAGGTTTTTTCTCTCCTGACTCTTAGAAACCATTAACCCCCTTCTAGCTAGTTTGTGGAATAATCCCCATAAAATCATGATTTTATACTGACACAAAACTTTTTATGAAGGGATGGAGAGCCAGACAGACATTGTGGCTCTGAAATCCAAGCCCAAAGATTTCATTACGTTCCAAATTCATCAGAGTAACACTTCCCACAAATGTCTAGTCATCCCTCAAAAATATCTCTTTGTATTACTTTCCCTTCATTTTACCAAAATTGTTATTTTCAAAACATGAAAGTTTTGTGTTCTCTAAACATTACTCTCATAGCATTTTTATTTTTTTTAAAAAATTTTAAATAAACTCCTTAAGAAAGATGTTATCTTTAAACATATTTATATTTTATAACAAAAAATATCTGAAACCGCACCTATTGTTCTAACATAGAAAGTTATTTTGATATGCAGTCTTTTCTGCATAATGAATGTTAGGTAGTTTCAAAACTCTGGTTTGCACATAAAGCACGCTCTGAAAGTACAATATAAATAAAATAGTTTATTACAAGTATTTTAAAAGAGCTCTACAATATGCTTTCAAAACATTTTATACAGCATTTTGTCTTTCAATATGAAACAATTTACATAGGGAGAAAAAAATCTCAATATATAACTATAATCATCATTAATATACCGAATTTGTTTGTCATACAAAAAGCAAAGTAACTACAAACTGTTCTCGAGTATTTTTCCTGGTTTTATTGTTGCTGAAAATGGAATAACATGTACGAAAACAAAACTCCTTTTACCCTTCATATTCACCAAGAACCACAAAGTTCATGCTATTTCAAAATAAAAAAAAACAAGAACAAAAACCCATTTTACTTAAATAAATATTTAAATACTAAAAACAATGTCATGTATCTTACAGATATCTTACAGATAATTTAGGAACAGGAATAAGAACTTCAGGATTCAACTATTCAAAAGTTGCATAACAAAGAAAGTATCCTAAAAGGTAGTTTTTTCAGAGAACAAAAAGAAACAAACTTCATTCTCGTTCACTATCTACGAAGCTCCACTGCACTTGCACTTCTTGCCAGCCCCACATGCACAATGGACAAAACCATGTACTTACCAGAAAGTGTAACTACAGATTCTATTAATACAAAATCAGAATTACTTAATTTCAGCTAAAAGTAATTTTCAGTCTCTTATAATGTAATGAGAACATAACTTCCTGACAAAACTGCTCATCTGAGTTATTATCACATCTTAGAGAACATTTCTTTTACTGCTTCCCTATGTATGCTAGAAAGAAAGGAGACTGAACAGAGAGGAAGCCCATTTGTAACCTTAATGATAATTTCTTGTCTTCTTTTCTTATAGAAAAATAGTTCAGTAAAGTATAAATTGGCCAAAAATACTATGTAAGGCAAGGGGTTTACAAGGAAGTGGAGTTAATGAAGTGGTGAAATGGATAAATTGATTATAAATTCTAATATATTGTCTAATATATTGTCTCCTTGTATTTTATATAAAAAGGGAAATTATCTAATTCCTTACGTAACTCTCCAAGTACATTAAGTCTAAATAAAAAAGCAGTTGTTTTTTTCTATCCTATAGAAAATAGAATATTCTGTAACACATCAACATTCTTCTCATTGAACTTTCCCCCCTTTTTCTACTCTCTTCTATCTAAAAATAACCTTTTTTTTTTTTTAAGTATTGGATAAATACAGCAAGAAACCTTTGCTTGGAACATATGGGGAGCCAGAAGAAACTAAAGGACCCTTTTTTTTCATATTCTCAAAATTAACTTTTTCTCTTTATTTTTCTGATAGTTTAGAAGTGTTAGGCTTTCCCATATAGTACTTTATGTTCAGTGATAATTATCTTATCCATGAAACACTGCAAATTCCTGCAACACTATTGATACAAAATGAATGTGTATTTATAAATTAATTTAGCCGAAGAGAATGCAAAGAGTGTGTGTGTAGGTTTGTTGCATTTTTAAAAAACATCTCAACATATCTCACAAATTATATCAAGTAGACAGTTCTGAAGACAGTAAATTAACTTCACCAGGTCATCTCTGTAACAGAGAATATAATCCCCTTCAGTTAATTGTTTGGCCTAATATAAATCTTTTATAATTATGCAACCAAAAATTTAAAAATTATTTCATCGAACGTTATCCCGTTTTGATAAAACTAATACATTCTCTGCTTGTTCCTCAGTGGAACTAAGCTTTAAGCTCTCTTTAAAGTGAATAAGGTGGTGTCTTTTCAAATGTGGGGCCTGTCTGAATTTTTTTCCACAAACTAAACATTCAAATGGCTTCTGTCCAGCATGCATTAGGTGATGTCTTTCAAGCTTAGAAGGAGATTTAAAAGTTTTAAAGCAGATACTGCATTGATATAATTTGTTAACAGCTTCAATTTTTCCAGTACCTTCAGAAAAATCATGCCAATAGCTGTAACAGCTTTGCTCTGTTTCCAACAATTTACTGCACAAATACGGCTGTGGGTTTCTACTGCTGGTGTCAACAACAAAATCCCCTGACTCGTTTTCAACTTTGATTTCAGCTGCTTGGTTTGACTGAATCAGCTCAAATTCTTGAAAGCCAGATGGTTGTGAAGGTGTTTGAGAATAACCTGAATAACCCACAGGCTGAGAAGACTTATATTCAGTGTGATCTCCCCTATGATTGAAAAGTTTGTTCAGGTTTTCAAATTCTACCTGGCAAATGGGGCTTTTACAGGCTCTCTTTTCAGTATGGGTGAGCTGATGTCTTTTTAAGTGAGCTGACTGTCTAAATGTCTTCCCACAAACATTACAGCCAAAGGGCTTTTGTCCCGTGTGTATAAGATAATGTCTTTGAAGTTTGGATGAAGATGGAAAAATTTTTTCACATCTGTCACATTTACACACTTTGTGTCTGTTATGTATATTTTTAGCCGAAGATGAAAAAGCACAGTGAAGTACTTCTGGATTATCAAAAAAACTATCATTTGATGAACCATAAAAAGCATCATCTTTATTATCCAGTGAATTATCGATATTTAACATGCTTTCACTAGGAAGCACACCTTTTAAATTACTGCCCAAGTCGGGAGCTTGTGGGTACTCTTGCCGAGGTAATGGCACAGCAAACATTCTTTTCATCCGATTACAAGCTGACCTGTGCACGTCACGCCTGCTCTGGCAGTCCTTGGAAGGTTTAGTGGACACATGCTGATCACAACACTGATCTCTAGCTGCAACCAGGTCAGGACTTCCAACGTGACCTGATTTAATTTTTTTTCTGTCAATCAAAGAAAAATCTGTTGCCTTTCCTCCAGTATGTTTCACTTTCATCAGGGTCTTATTTTTCCTGTTGACTGTGTGTCTGCCTGCTGTTGTACCATTATTTGAACTTCTGCTGTCTTTTGAATAGCAACATTTGTGTAAGTTTAGAACATGCTCTGTTTCAAAACACTGCTCACATGATGGGCACTGAAAGGGTACAATATAAATTGAGTGCACATCATGTGGGTCATTCTCCTGTGTATCAGCATTCTCAAAACTATCCCATTTTCCTTCCAACACATTGTGAGGTCTGGGATATTTAAGAGTCTTTGCTTTGCATACAATATTGGGGAAAGTCTTATTTCTGGCATGGAGCTGTTTATGCTTCATGAGTTTGCTCTGTATTTTAAATCCCTTCTGACAAAAACAGCACTGAAAAGGCCTTTCTTCTGTGTGTGTGAGCTGATGAATTTTCAAGTGTGTTGACTGTCTGAAAGATTTGCCACATGAAGAACACTTAAAAGGTTTCTGGCCAGTGTGAATAAGGAAGTGTCTTTCTAGCTTGGATCTTGATGGAAACGTCTTGTTACATGATTCACAAGTGTGAGTTTTCTTCCTCCTTCTGGCACCATGTAGATGATCTGACTTGAGACACTGATGCAGCATCCACCTCTCTTCAGTTGTAAAGGGTTTCCAGCACACAGAACAGTGAAATATGCCACAAGTGACTCTGTCTTGCTCAGGATTCACACAGCTTTGTGCTTGCTTTGTATCATTCTCATAATTTTCGTTATGAAGCTGCTGATGCTTTAAGAAAGTGATTACATTTTTGAAGTTTCTATAACAAACAATGCACTTAAAAGGCAGATTATGGGTTAACTGATGCCTCTCCAGGTGGACTAGTTGCCTAAATGTTTTATTGCATACATGACACTCAAATGGCTTTTGACCAGTGTGTATGAGATAATGCCTAGCTAATTTTGATGGAGTTTCAAACTGTTTATAGCACATATCACAAATATATGGCTTTTTCTTGGGTATCTTGACAGCTGTTACACAATGCTGAACTTTTAACATTTTTAAAAGGTAATTATACCTCGCCTACTCTTTATTTCTTCAGATAAGTATTTCAAGTGAAATCATCAAGTGCACACTAAGATGCAAAGCTGTAGAAGCAGCAAATTTTCTTAGGAGAGAGATTCTTAAATCCCACTGGTCCCTAAAATAAGAAAGAGAGTATTATTTAGCCTATATTAACACATAATTGCTAAGTTTGTCTCTTGTTTCCTATATAAAATACTTTCCTTGTAACAGAGTAATCACTAGTTATGTTACATGATACAGAAAAAACAGGTTACTTTTTAGAAGAAAAACAAGTTTAAGTCATCTGTGCTATAAATAATTGCATCTATTCTTCCAAATAATACACAGTTCAGCTATATAATATTAATTAAAAAAATTCAATAACTTATTGTAATAAATGCCTTCTCTACAGCAGTAATTCTAATTCCCAAATATAATATTTATGAAGATCAGAGAAAGAAGAACTTTCTCTGATCTTCATAAGTGCAAGATTTCTTGCACTTCAGAAATACATTCAATTAATGCAGTGTTAGTGAAAAGAAAAACACTTAGCTTCAGTATATTGTTAAATTTACTATTCATGTTTCTGCATCTTATCAACTTATCCAGCAGTAAAATAAATTTTGATTTCTCTCAAAATGGCAAATGCTGGAGCCAGTCAGCAAGAGCAACACACTAGCTACAAACTATAACCATTACATAGACAACTCCCAGAACATGGAGAAAACACAGGCCATGTTTGTTATCTCACCATAAAGCTAAAATATCAGGGTTGTGATACCTAACCATGCATATATTGTAAAGTCATCATGAATACCAAGGTCGTTCTCATAATTCATCACAATTATTATTGTAGTCTAAACCAAAAAAATTAAATAGTTCTAATTTTCTTGGAATTTTACACATGGAACACTGTTGGGCAAGCTACTGTGTCTCAGCTCAATGACTTACAAAAAATAATTCACAAGCTCCTGAGTGCATGGGAAGTTATTAAAATATTCATAGGAACAGCTATAAAGTACCTCAAACAAACATTTAGCTCAAACCTTCCACTGTGAGGCCAACCCATGTGTAGACAGATTAAGTATTCCAGCCCACAAGCATACTACAAACAACAGACTAAAAATACCTCTATGATATTACCAATACAGAAGAAAAGGGATGAAGGGAACAAACTTTAAAGCAAGAGCGTAACAGTCAGCACTTGTGAGTTGTATTATCAAACTATGACAAATTGTAGTTAGTAGAAATGTCCTGTGTATCTCAAAGTTATTACAAGCTGCATATTCATTCAACATACCAGTAGAATAAAAAAATTAATGTTTTCAGTGTCTCCAAAACCCCTGCCACTTCACAAAGAGATAACGTCCTTATTTTAAAAAAAAATCATAAGTATCCAAAGGGTCTATTCAAAGTAATTGCAAAGAATAAAAGCCTACTGTATTTGAAAGCAAGTTACAATGAGATTCAAGAAACATGCACAAAGACTGAAAATATCTGGTGAATCAAGATTTTTCTTAAGCATAATAGAAAGAAAACCTGGTCATAAGGTAGAATTGTTCCCCCCTAACAGATATGTTCCTATGTAACTGTGGGTCTTAATAAGGAACATTTGGATGTCTGCCTCAGATATGATTGTCACTACACTGAGGAGTTTCTTAATCTCACTGAAACAGTTCAGGGTAGATAAAGCAGTTGAGAAAGTCAACTTTTCCTTTCCAATTCTCTTTTCCTGTAGAATTTTAACAGCTACTCAGTTTCAGTCTTCTTCTGAAGATGCAAGAAAACACAACACTTTTAGGAGACCCCCTATTCCTCCCAGTTGTCACATCATGTGAAAGATGGGAGTTTAGAGAGAGTAAGTGTGTGACACCACATCCTTTCTAGTTTGTGCTACCACGAAGCTAAAGACAGGCAGGCTGAGGAAAGGAGAGAAGACTCTGCTATGCTGAGTTTCTGTGCAGCTCAAGGCAGCCTCTATTAGCAGGGAAAGAAAACCTCCTGAGGAAGAACTGTAAAGAGTGATGAATTTCAGTTAACATACTGTCATACAGACCTAATTTACACATCAGGAAAATGCTCAAACACTACAGTGACATGCAAAGAAAAAAGTCCGAAGTAAGAGACAGCTGTGGCATATTACACAAGGGATTTTGTATTTAGCTTATGAATTTTTTAAGATTCTATCTGGTGAATGAGGAAAATGCTCTGTAGTACAAGGTGTCAAAAGCAGAGCAGAGCTTCTTGCTGTGATCTTCTTGCCCTGTGAAAGACTGAAGGCTCAGATAAGCTAAACTAAGGGGATGCAAGGGAAGGAGAAAGGAGCCAAGATGGGCATTACTGTGCGGCCCAAATATATTTTCAAATCCTATTTACTAAGGACAGGCATCTCCATGTCTATTTCAGAGTGCTCTGTGCCTTCAATATCTAAAGAATAAACATGCTGCTGCTGAAGATCAAAGAGCAAAAGACAAACTTGGAAGAATATTGCTTCCTGCTAGCCTTGAAAGTACAGAGGCTTGTCCTAACTCACTATGTGATAAGGATTTAGTTTATGGCAAAGGTCCATTAATGTTACACTGTCACTACTTTTCATCTTGGCTGCAAGGTCATGCAGAAAAATAGAATCAAGGAGTTACGCAGGCCACTGAAAGCTCAGAGAGGACGTTCCTAAGTAGTATTGTTTAATGATTAGCTGTTTCCCTAATATTACACGTGGCAACAAGCTGCAACAAATTGAAAACACGATGGAAGAAAATTCTGAATTCTAATCCAGGCTTTATTAATCAGAAAAGTTCACATTGTTGTGGTTTTTTGGTTTTGCTTTTGTTTTTCGTTTATTTAAAGAAAAAGCTCCAACAAATTAGCAAACAAGCAATCAGGAAGAGGGTACTTAAATAAGAAGAAAAGCAAGCTCTTCAGTTTAGGACAGAATAATCTCCTGGTGCAGAAAAGACCCAGAGTCTAAGTTGGAACAGAAGGTGTATATGTTAAAGGCTACCATCCATACCAGGATGAGTGAACAGATGTAAAACTTTGAGAGGACATAAATCTTTCTCCTTACTTACTTACTACTGTTTAGAATTCAGCTGGAGTAGTCTATCCAGTTTTGAATACTGCCCTTCAAATTGAGTCAAACATTGAACTGATCAGAATGAATGAATTCAGAGAAGAGGATCAAGAATGACCTGAGCTTAAATGCAAAATATACAAGAAAAGATTAAAGTAAGTGGGAACATTTAGGTTAAAAAAGAGGAGACATAAAAAAATAACACACATACCTCCTGCAAGACAAAGCAGAAGAATCACTTTTAAGGATGACAGAAGTTAGCTTTTTCCCAAACCATTTATTGTTGTGAATGAAAATGGCTTCAAATTACAATAGAAAGGATTTAAGTATATTATCATCCTTACAGCTGCAAGCTGTTTCTTAATGAAAGAAATACAAATAAGTTATGTGGGAAGATTGCTCTGCCTGCATTGGAGGTCTGCAAAGAAGGTTGTACTTCTCAAATTCCCACACCCATACAGCTGACCCTATACAAAATAATACATTCTTGCTTGTTTTTTGGTGACTCATTATTGTAATTCAAAACACTTAATTTAGGAATCGAAAATTCAATGTATTTCAAAATTTGCCAGGCAGGATTCCTCTGCATTACTATTAGTATAACTTCAAATCCTTGAGGCATGTTAATGCTTATAATTTCCTAGAAACAATTATATAAGAAAACAAAGTATAATAGTAGATGTGTGAAGAAACGTTAAGGAACCTCCAATAACACTAATGACACAACAAGAAAGTGAAAATCTAGCTGCTGATTTATGAAACACAGCATGCCAGAGAGAGAGAGGAACCTGAGCACCAAGACAAACACATTGCCCACTGGATTTGCTCATCAGCTCTCCCGAGAGAAAAGTTTAGATTGCTACAATGGGAGAACAACTCACATCAGAAATGGAACCTTCACTCCCCAGTTACACAGAAATCAACATCAGGCATTATGGCTCCTCAAAGCTAACACACTTCATTCTCTCCTATTTTCATTGTAACTTCCCGATACACTTCGTGAAGCCAAACAAAGTAAAAGATGCATAATAGTGAAGCAGGCCCGGTTTAACAAATGTACGTTCTGCTTCAGGGGCCTGAGACCTCTGGCTGACACCAACACCCCCCCAAGAGGACGCACGTAAATACAGTTAGGAACCTAAAAGCAGGTGGCCCTCAGGGACAGCAGCCCGCACCACACACACACAGACACCCGTACAGACACACATTGACACATATACACCCACACAGACACCACCGCCCCGGGGCGGCTGTCCCTCAGCGCACAGCGGGTCCCTGCAGGGCCGCCCGGCCCCGCCGCGCCCCCTCCCTGCGTGCGGTCCCGCGGCCCGGCCCCACGGAGCCCCGGGGTCGGCACCGCTCGGCCCAGGGAAAGGGCAGCGGGCGGGGGCGAAGAAGAGAGCGACCTGCAGAAGCAGCCACCGCACCTCCACCTTCCTCATGTCTCCCGGGATTGCTGCCGCCGGAACCCTTCTCCCCGGATGGCACCGGGACAGCGGGAAACCCGGGCCGGTGCTTTCCGTTCCCCCGCGCAATCCGGCCCCGCCCGCCGCCGCCGGGCCGCAGCCAGGGCCGGGCCGGGCCGAGGGGCGGGGAAGGCTTCATTTATGGCCAGGCAGAAAATGCCCCCGGCCCTGCTGATGAATTCTTAGTTGGTGTGGCACGTTGTTCCGTACTAATAAGACGAATTTTCTACTTCAGCAGGCTAAAAGCAAATAACCAACTCCCGGTGGTTGCAGGGTTGCAAGCAAAGCACGATGGCAGAGTTATACTCTTGTTATGTGTTAAACGCACCGTAAAGCCAAACCTACCAGGCTAAAAGGCCAGGAAATGGTACCGGGGAGGGAAGGGGGAAAAGAGACGCTAGCCCGGGAATTTTAAAAACACCTTCAATAACGCGTGCACACGAATGTGACAGGTTTGCCTCCTCTGCCGGAGAGAGGGAACAAACAAGGGCAGGAGCTCGTGGAGCTGAAGGATGCGTGCCCAGCAGTAGCCAGATCTCCCTTGGGGGCCACAGCTTGGCCGGGGTTACCTCAGAGGAATGGCCGGCAAAGTGCTGAAGACACACAGAAAAAGACAGAAACCATTTACAGTTGTGTCCTGCATCCAGTTCAGGGGTCCCCAGCACAGGACCTGCGGGAGCAAGTCAGAAGAGGCCACGAAAAGGGGCTGGAGCACCTCTCCTATGAAGACACACTGAGAGAGTTGGGGATGTTCAGCCTGGAAGAGAGAAGGCTCTGGGGAGACCTTACAGCTGCCCTGCTGTGCTTAAAGGAGGCTTGCCAGACTTTCCAAGGCTTATAGTGACAGGACAAGGAGCAAACATTTTAAACTGAAAGAGAGTAGATTTAGATTGGACATAAGAAATACACGTTGCACAAATGAGAGTGGTAGTGCTGGTGCAGAAGGTGTGGATGCCCCATCCCTGACAGTGTTCAAGGCCAGGCTGAATGGGCTTTAAGCAACCTGGTCCAGTGAAAGATGTCTCTATCTACAGCAAGGGGTAGACGAGATAATCTGGGTTTGGTCCCTGCCAAACCAAATCACACTATTCTGTGATTCTGCCTCATAAAAGTATATGCAAATAGCACAGCAAAGTGTAAGAGATTCATCATAAATGTCTTAATAAAACACAAGGACATGGATGAGGCTGGTTACCTTGTCCCCATTGGGACAAAGAATTTCTAGTCACTAGACTTTTGACTTAGCCACCTGCATTTAGAGCTCAATATGGACTCTATTAGTAAAATTTTAAACTCTTTATTGAAAACACATAAAGACAGATTGCAGATTTTTTTCTATTTTTTAAAAGGTATCTGCCATATCAGGAATTACAGAGGACCAGTAGATGTCTTCTATGCTTTCCTTTTCCCTTTTAAAAAAAGAGGACAACTCACCAAACACAACCTTTTAAAACATCAGATAATTGATTTGACCATTTTTGTGAGTGAAGTTGCACCACTGAAGGCAAAATAAGTCATTCCCTGAGATAAAGTTTGTAAGAGGTTTATTTTTTTTCATACAGATGCATTTTCCTAAGAGCTTTGCTTATTTTCCTTTCTCATGCAGAAATTAAACAAATAATTATTTGCATGTACAACATTAATTTCTTAGAGAAACATGACTGCCAGCTCATTCATCTTTTTCCAGCTGTCCTTTTACAGACACTCCATCGCTGTATATTGGATGAGGCTAGGTTCTGACTCTTAGGAGGAGGAACAGAACCAAAATACATCAAAAATGCAAATGAATAAAGTTTTAAAAAGGCTGCAGTAACTTAAATTGTCTTTCTGCTCTGGCTGTTAAATCCTCTCTCCCAGTCCTACTGGGAGTTTCAGTAGAAAACATCTGTGCTGAGGAAACTCCAAACAACTGCTGTATATATAAAAAAGTAATCGTTTACTCATGAATGTTGCATGCATCAATGAAAGAGAATTTGGTAGCATTTAGTAGCCTAAGGATAATTTTGAAGGCCCTGGTGTCTGTGAAGAACTGTTCTTGGGATACCTAGAAATGTCCTTTTCTGATACCTAGAAACAAATGTCTATAGAACAATCACTGCTTCTTAGCTTAGCAATGTTAGAAATCAAATAATTCTCAACACCAGTGGTATAAATTACATCTGACCTAGTTTACAACACACAATTTATTTCCATTTAAGCTGAAATGCTCAAGGAAACAGCTTAGCTAGTGTTGATTGTTGCTTCACTAGCCAACATATTAACTAGTCACATATTAACCTCCCTGAAAGGGAGCCAAGTCTTGTGGTTAAAATGGGGATTGGGACAGCCTAGAGCTGAAAGCTTGGGAACACTATATGACCAAGGGAAGTCACTTAGGCTTCTAGCTGTCCCCCTAGCTATAAAAAGTGCATAAAAATTGCCACATGCATCTCATAAAGCTATTCAGAAATACTATTCATCATTTAATAATTGCAGATCACCTCAATAGGTATCTTTTTCTTTTTAAAGCATCTATTTAATTTTAAAGCATATCCAGACTTAGCAGCCTGCTCATGAAACCTCTGGTGTGGTCTGAAGCAAGTACACAAGCAGCTGAGTTCTGTATGTGCTTGGTAACAAACTAGTATAGCAGATTCACAGCTGGTGTAGATTGTTGTAGCTCTCTTGATTTTAACGAAGCTGTTGCAATGAATACCAGCTGAGAATCTTCTTGTGTAGTTCTGGAAGTTACCACAAAGCACAATCCAAAAACACTAGATTCAACCCTAGCTCAGTTATAACAAAGCAGGTGAATTAATTCAATATGTTTTCGTAGAAAACACTGCAAACACACGGAGTCAATTGTATGTTTTTATGACGCCAGAGAAAAAATGGGCGGGGTTTGTAGGAAATCATGTTGCAACACTGTAGCAACAATGCAAGAGCTTCTAAGAGTGGAAAGTGGATTCATTTTAAATCTAAACTGATTTCAGCTATTCACTCATGCCTTCTTCCCACATCTTGGTTGTGGATATGTCTTTTTGTAACTGATCACACCTATTTTCACAATCCTGCCCCACTTCAGCAAGTCATTGGGATCTACCCACTGCCCTTTGCCTCATCTTGTGGGCTTCAAAGCTGTAGGTAGATATGTGCTGCGATCTTGATGACCTGTTAATCGAGGTACTGTGGATACACACCGTTCTTGTAACTATTCTCCAGCTGGTTTTTCTTTCTGATGTTTCCACACACAGATGTTATTCATTCTCCCTGCACACTAATATTAACATTTTGTAGCAGTTTTCTACATGCTAAGAATATGCCAAATATTCAGGGTGTGCATGCTTTGGTATACATATTATCCTTGTTTTACTTATCTAGATAAGGTTACATTTAACAGATAATAAACCAGGAACATAGTGCAACAGTCTGCATGATTGTAATCTAACCTGGTGCTTGAGAGGTTATACAGAATTAGCTCTAGTGATAGCTATAGTGTTACATACAAGATCCTTTTTAATTTTTTTTTTCGAAGAAGATGAAATGTAAAAAATAAACAATGAAAAAATTCCTAAACTTCCCCTTAAATTAAAAAAAAAAAAAAAAAAAGTGCAAAAGCACAGTTTCACTGGCTAGTGCTGAATTTCAAGGTCCTGAAAGGCTGAATTGTTCCTTCATTTATGTAAGAAAATTTTACACAAGAACATAAGCTGTGTAATCCTTTTATGTTATTATTCTAAATGCATATTGCTCCACTTCTTGTAGAAGAAGATAGTATACACTATCTGGAGTATATATTAGCATCTCAGTCTCAATTTTAGCAGAAAATGAGTGATTAGTCTTTTTGTGGGTATATGTTGTAATCTATTGATATGGAAAGCCAGACCTCATTCAAATGAATTTCTGTTGCCATTAATTTTTAGGAAGTATAAGATTTTGCCTTAAAATATTATGAAGATTCCTCTGCAAGCTGACAGTTGGCAATTCAATTACATGAGTTGCAGGGACAGTCTGTGAGTTAACTGCAACACATTATCATTAATCTGCTCTTGTATGCTTTTGAAAGGTGTTCCCTACTTTAAACGCAAGCTGTATATGCAATGTGTTACAGCGATTCCCCTGGTGTTATTTTTATTGTGTTATAGGCTAAATAGACACATAACACAGTATATAACTTGCTAATGTGTCAATTAATGCCACCTCAGGGCTGCAGGAAATTGCAAAGGCTTTTAAAACTGTGAATATGCATTTCATGTTAGTCTTAGTTTTCTTCATTTTTCTCTTGTCCTATTTTCTGCTTTTTTTTTGCTTTTTTTTTTCTTTCCCTAAATAGCCCATCTTAAAGCCCTCTGGTGCATAACAATGAATTGCCTTGAGGGAAGATAGTTGTTTAATGAATCTCAAAAATATGTATTCTACATGCGCAAGTATCATATTTTATTTGATTAAGCACTGTGTGTCAAGAGCTCTGTAAATTCTCTCTGTATGCTTTTTATGAAATTTTTTATGAACTTTTAATGAAATTTTTGAGAAAATAAACTTTATTCAGCCAGACTTACAAAACATAGGGAAAAGAAAGAGAAATTTGAGAGAATATGATGACATTTCAAAGACAGCACATTTAATTCTATGAGATGTAAGAATGATTATATTTCAGTACCTTTAAGAATCACTTTCATTAACTTTTTGGCTTTGTCTAGCAATATATTTTGCTTTGTTTAGCAGAATATTTCAAAATAATTTTCTTATCTGGTGTAATGTACTTGAAACTTATAGACAAACCAGTGGATGTGAATGTTCATTTGTTGAGTGAAAAACCCACAAGCTGCTGGCTCACAGCTCTTAATCTCAGCAATCCCTTAAGAATCCCTGCTTTGAAATTAGTTGCCGGCTCTATCAATTTTATCTGTTTAAATGGACAAACCTAATTACTACAGAAGAGCAATTGATTTTTAAATTACCACTGATTGCACAGTGGGTATCTCAGTGGGAAGACAGGTACATTCAGGCTCTCAAATGGAATCAATGTATTAATTAATCTACAGATTGAAATACTCCATAGAAAGTTCCCCTTCTCTTCACCTTCTTCCTGTAGATTCATTTGTTTCAATTTAAAAGAAGTTTCTGATGATATAGAAGTGAAAAATTAAAATGTAATATAAAATTGCACATGCTGTGTCTAATATGTGAGTTTTGAGTTTCTGACTTTGCACATCCAGTGCCATTTGCTAGCTTAGGTGACCTCTGAGTGATAGATAAATATTCCTGACATCACTGAAACATTAAATTGTGCAATACAGTTCCAAGGTATATGTGTGCATGCAGGAGCTAAAACTGGCCTTTCATTAAATGGAAATAATTCCTTTCATGGAATTAGTAAAATTAGCATAAACAAAAACAGATATGGAGAAAATAAAACATGTTCTCAGTACTGTGCCCACTGCTGGGCTCCCCAGTAGAAGGTAGAGCTGGAAATACTGGAATGAGTCCAGCAAAAAGCCACTAAGATGATTAAGTAGCATCTGCTCTGTGAGGAGAAGCTCAAAGAGCTATGACTGTTTAGCCTCGGAAAGAGAAGTCTTAGCACGGATCTGATCAATGTGTTTAAATACGTTTTGAAGTGGGAGGCAGGGAGGGAAGAAGCTGGAGCTGGACTCCTCAGCGGTTGCCACTGCAGGGGCAGGAGGCGAGAAGCACAGGCTGAAGCTCAGGGAATTTCACCTAAAGATGAGGAAAAAAATCCCCAACTTTTTTGCTTTGAAAATGGTAAAACACTGGAAGAGGTTGTCCAGAGATGTTGTGAGGTCTCCATCATTGGAGATACTAGGGACAAAATTAAATGTAGTTGGAGCTGATGGAGGTTTGAAAGACAAAAGGATCTAACATTTAAACTGTCTTTTAGTTCCGTGGAACCACAGCTTTAGTTAAGGAGAAATAAATTAGCTAGGAACACAATAGTAAAAATTACTGCTGGACAGATCAGTTTCTGTGTCGCTCCCTGGGAGGAAAGTGTCAATAAGAATATTCAGAATCAGTTATCCCCAGATGTGGTAGACAATACTGAATGATTACTGAATCAAATAGAGCTGATTCTATTTTAGAACTGATTAGCATTTGATTTTTGGAGTGCTATGTGCGCTAAATAGCTGGTCATAAAAACAACCTTTTATGTGATCACATACAGATATTTTGATTAGCTGGTGGATTAATAGAAGCTAGTCTTCAGGTTTATTGACTTCAAAAGAAAGGGTTAATTTCATGAAATTAGAATTAATTAAACCAAATAGTGGTTAGCAAGAAAACCTAAACATCAGTAATGTGAAGTATAGTGATGAAATAAGATTTACTGAAAATCAAACATTATTAATCTTAAAAAAATAGATAACAAAAGGTTTGTCATCCACATAAATTTAAGAGAACATTAAGTGACATCTCTGTTCACTGAAGATAAAGGAGCAATGGAGGATAAACCATGCATTGTTCAAAATGCACTGAATATTCAAAATGCAATGAATATTTTGCCTCAGTTTTCAATATGGATCACTAGGTAGGTGAAAAGAGAGGGAAACTGAGAATCTTAAGTAGCAGCAAAACTTGTAAGTCTTGAAGTGATACAATTAGGAAACTGTATGTTTATTTTTCCCAGAAATATAACAACAGTAGAACATGAAACACTTGACCACCTGTGGCACCAGGAAATTGGATTTGATGAGCTATGAAATCCTTTCTATTCTTAAACTCCAGTGCCCCTGTATTGACTTGCTCAAAAACTCCTGTCAATACAATTAGTTTTATCTACACTGCAAATCAAATGGTCAAATTATGAAATTACTTGATAACTCAAGAAACATGTTGAAATTTAATAAATGTGCTTAATGTCAACTAAAGTCATATTGCAGGAATGGTAAAATTATTAGCTTGGAGAAAAATACCCTTTTGGTTCTAAGGCTAGATATTTACCTGCATAAGATCTGTAGGATTGGATATTAAGGTAAAAAATATTTTCCACCTCACAGTGCTTCACCCTTCTGACTTCAGCTTTAAATTACCTTAACATGAGCAACAAAAAGAAGAAAATAGAAAATTGGTAAATTCTACACACCTGCCAAGCCCTCCAGTTATTAAAATACATTATGGGTACTCATGTCAGCCTAGACATTTACTTGTGTGTCCTTGACTACTCCAGAACTGTCATGAGAGTGTAACAGTTTAAATGCCAGCCTACATCTGCCTACTTCCCCTTTGCATTGGAGAGACAGGAAATGCTGATTTTTCAGAGTCCCTTACTTTCACTGATTGTCTACCTTTTACCATATGTTGTGGACATTGTCAGCTATTTGTACTTTAAATACTCTTGAAGTCCCTTATATGAAAAAATTTATCTTGGATACGTGGTCAATCCTACGAGCCCCACATGATCTTCTTAAAACCTGGAAGTAGATGTGTTTCCATTTATGACAAACTGAGTTTCATCTGTTCACCATTCCTGCCTATCCTTGCCTTAGCAGGTATGTTGAGGCTTTTCTAGGAAAAAGTCCAAACTACTTTGTTTGCTTGACATCAGTCATCTGATATCACTGCACAGACTGATAGCATAAGCAAGCCACCTGGCGTAAGCATGAAGTTCCAGGACCTGTCCTCACCTAACACACATTCTTGAGTTAGCCAGAAGAGGACACTTTCTAGTTGTACTGAGTGTGCTACCCCGAGCTAACCCAGAAAGATTCCACAGTCAAACAGTATGGATAAATAATACATTTAGCTTCAAAACCTCACTCTGATACTTCATCTGCCAGCAGTGTGATCACTACTGTATAGTTATTTTGAAAGCCCTGATGCATTCTTTAGTTTCCAGCTTCTGCTTTAACCCTTAGTCAGAAAGCAAATAATGTTATGAACAACTTCCTGGGCTCTGTGGTCTGAGTTTGGTAATTTTCCATTCAAACTCTATTATCAGTAAGTCAAAAGCTGAAGGCGCTTCACTATGTAGGGTCTGTCTTTGATCCAGCAAAAGCATGCTACAATTTTGCCATCCTATAATGAGTTCTGAGTTTACATGGCATGTTATTTTTCTACACAATTTCCACACATCTTTTGTATAATAGGAACTTAATAACTTCAAAAAGAAGACTTCATAACCTGTAGAAATTCCACTAATGAATAAACAACCCCAGCACCTGAAAGTCACCTGGTAGAGACCAGTACAATAGATAGAAAGATTAGAAACCAAAACACCATTCCAAAGAGAAGGTTTCTTTTCTTTTACTGAATGCTGACAACTGAAGTGAAAGGAAAAATGTATCCCATTACTTGCCTTAGCACTTTTTGGGAACCCAATGACCACGAACCAACAGAACCTCTTATGTTTTACCCAGGTCTATGAGTTAGAGAAAATATGCTCGCTCAGTAGTCACAAACATCTTAATTTCAAGATGAATGATTGATTAACTAATAATGCTGTAATTTTCTGCTAATCAGAAACAGTAAACGCTGGCCAATTCATAATGGCATTACTGCTTCACAGTGCTTCACCATCCTATGTTTTAGTCTGAGTGGACCATAGGATTCCTCTCAGTACTACTCAATATTTGCTGAGCCAATTGTTTTAATGTCACAGCACAACTTCAGATATTTGTTCAGGAGTGTATCTATATTAATCACCATAAGGAGTAACAGATCTTCAGGCTACCTGCCAATGAAAATGACACTGTTTAGGAGAAAGAAAAACAAAAGAAAATGATAGAATGAAACAAGAGAAGTTAAAGGGAAGTTATAGAAACTACTTAGTTTCACTCCTGGTCTGAAATGATATCCCTTTCTGACAGGGGTCCAAGAATGCATGACATCATAAATCCAGCAATACATGCAGTAACAGCAGAGCACTGTGATGTATGACCATGGCGTTCAGCACTGTTTTTTAAACACTGTAGTGCAGGGTAATCACAGAAATGCAAAGGAAAGATGTTTAGGTCCATATATCCATGGATATATGGATGATGATATCATACAACATGATGATATCTGGTGTTGCAAATCATTTAACCCTCAGAAAAAAACCTGGAAAATTTCAGAGGTATATGTAACCCTGGAAGAGCATGAAATTAAAAGTTTAGGATACTTTTTTGATGCACTCAAGAAATGTAAAGGACACATTTCTAAACGCTCTCACAGAATGAAATGCTCTCTCCAGCCTGGGTATTGCAACTTCTCATTATGTTCACTTCTAGTACTGAGAGGGGAAAGATGTACAAGAAAATTTATACTGCAACACAACTTGCTCAGTTGCTTCAGCATCAGCAGCATTTATAAAAAAAATACAGCACTGACAACTGTAATGTATTTTATTCTTAAAACTTACAAAATACATATAACAAACAGCATAAATTGATCTTGATTTATTTTGCTTGCATGCTGTCTTCATCTATTTTCCTGTTGAATAGCCAGCTTGTGACAATACACTTAATGGAGATAAAATAGTTTTTAATTTGATTATACTCTTTGCACTTGAAGTGCTAAGGTTGTATTAGCACTTCCATTATGAGCTCCTGTTTTGGCAGGGTTTAGGTTGCCACCATAAAAATGTGTTTCTTACTCTGGCTACCTAAGATTGCTGTCTAAGGAATAACTAGATTATGCATAATTAAAAAGATAGTTTTATGTGCACTTCCATACATTGGAACATAGTTAATATATATGTTTAGTATCATGATCAAAGGCTGACTAGTGCTTATTTCTTTACAACCACATATCTTTTTTTTTCCCTCTGCATCTCCTCCTATTCCTAGCTGATAGAACTTTTCAGGTATCTTTAAGAGGATTCCAGTTATTTACTGGAAAGCAAAAAGAAACAAAAAGAAACTTCGTATGTTCCTAAATATTACCAGATATGTAACCATAAATTCCTTTCAAAAAGGGAGAGGTTAAGTGCTGTGTTAGTTTGCATGCTGAGGATTATGAAACTACAGTGATACCATCAGGAAATGTTTTCATATAAATTCAACTATATTTTTTGATATATTATAAAGTCACCAAAATTTGTGCAAAGGTTACATTAGTGGAACTGGTCAAGAACTGCCTGATGAAACCACCTTTTAATTAGAAAATACTTATTCATTAAAACTATTTCTTTTGACCCATCTATCAGTTTTAACACGACCTTTTTTGGTGAAGTTATCTCATGTCAAGCATGTGCTTTTCTCGACTGAAACTGGGAAGTGAGACTGCCCCTCTTCCTGACAAACAGATAGCTAAGACATTCATAGGGGAAGTGGAAAATCCCACGTCACTGCTCTGCTCTGCAACTGGCAAAACTGGAATTTAAACCCATGTGTCTGTATGTGATGTGTGCTTGAGGCATGAAGCTGCTGAATACTGCTGTTTTACTCGCTAGAAGAAAACAGCTCAGAGTTAACCTACTTTGCTGGTGAAGCTGCGATATCCTGAGATCTCCCCAGCTCTATGCACGCAGCAGCTGCTGTCAGTGTAAATTAAAGCACTGAAGTCCCATAAAATATTGTGCCATGTTTACACAGGTACAAGTGATCCCACATTTTATGAAGTAGCAGAAAGGCTGCCTCTGGAAGGGGTTGGACTTGCTTCACAGTGCACTGCATGCAGTCAGAGCTACAAACCAGAGGGGTGATTTAGTGTCATTGAGAGGATGTATTAATATTCTAAAAAATAACTAAAATTTAAATACCGGTGTATGTGAATGGTTCAAAGTACACATCCACAGTCTTGCAATGTCTGAATATATGCTCAGCACACACACTGCAATCAAAAATCATTTTGGCAGGGAATTCTTTGACAATACTGGCTTGAAACTCAAAGATATATTAAATCTCCTCCTAATCTCACAACAGAAAGTGCACAAGCCAAGATTTGTTTGTGGGCCATGCCTTGTGTTGTGCCCAAACTGTGGTTGTGTTTTTGACTGTGAAGTAGATGATGAATGTGCTTTTTGTCATAATAATGAATTTGCTGCCTTATGGTTAATGAAGAAAATTCAGGTATAAAGTGTCTGGAATTTCTGTTTGTAAGACGAACCCTTATCTGTAGAGAATAATCAGAGTGAGGATTGGGATTTCAGGATACTGTGGTTTCTAGGGCAGCTTCTTATGGGGAAAAAATGAGATGAAGAAGATCACAGCAGAAGACCTAATTACTCATTATCTTGTCTATTTTTTTTCCCCCTTTTCTCCTTGATTCTCGAGAAGGATTTATTTTTAGGGGGAGCCATCCAAAAACATTTCTTTTTCTATTTTTGGGGGTCGTATTTCCTATTTTCTCAATAGGATAAGTCAACCAGTCCACCTTCTCATGAAAAAAATAAAAATAAAAATGAAAATCTTTTATTTTAAATGTTTAAAATTTTAGTATTGAGGAAGATCAAACTGTCTATTTTGATTGTATTTTTGAACTTTAGGCAGATGATTTAGTAATGAAGAGGTTGAACCTCTCATGTACCTAAAACATGTTCTTAGGAATAGATTTCAGTTAGGTTAAAGCAGCACAAACACATAAAGCCTCTATACAACTCTACAAATTCCCTTCCAACATATGTCTAGCAAAGGATATTGATGAAAACAGTGACCTAAGAATTTTGAAAACCTCTGACATAAATACTTCAGTTAAAAACAGAGATATAGTGAGAAGTAGGGGGAACTTAGGAAACCACTTGGGGTTAATATTCCAATAGAGTACATGAAAGATTAGTCTGAAATTAAAGGCACTTTTCACATCTCTAGTATAACTGAAGCAATGAAAACAGTTGGTGAACATGTCACTCACTTTTTAGACATGTCTCAGCTGTCCATGTGCTTACCAAATCACCCTGTTAAATTTTTAGAGTTTTTAATATGAATATCAATCCTTCTTTTCATAAATGTAACCCATAAATGCCAGAAATCCCTTAGGAGTTTTCTCAGACTTTATTTAATGCCCTACAAGAAAGGATGTAAAAGAGACCTTTCTTTTGTAAAGTGATCCTATAATTCTGTTCAATATCCATCATTTTCAAGGCCAAGTAATCATATTTAATGGATCCTAAATTACTTTCTGTCAGGGAAGGATTCCCTCGATAATATTAACCAGTACAGAGGGCTGACACTTGGAGGGCTGAAACTAAGAGGTTTTTTATTGCAAGCAGCTTACAAGTACTTAGACAGGGGTGATGATCGCTAGCCCTGCAGTAGGCAAGGGTCAGTGTTTCCATTTTGACCTGTGCTTTCAATGGATTTTAACTTAGCTATAAATACTCAAATTGGTTTCTGCCAAAAAAGCAATGCCTAAGGTGACCTGCAAAGGATTTTTATCCATTGCTGTTTGACTTCTATTTTTTTCTCTCATTTTTTTGAGTGTGTGTGTTATGATTTCTTATGGCATTTGAAGATATTGTCTGAGAGCAGCAAGAGCAGGATGCTCTCTACTCTCTAAAGAAAAGGGAGCCGGGAGCCAAGGGTGACCAAAAGCAGGTGCAGGGCTGTGATTGCACTAACAAATGTCCAGTCCCATAAAACTCAAACCAGAGGACAGCAAGTCTGGTGATAGCATTGAGGGTCAATCAGCCATCTAGGGGTTGCCAGACAAATCTGTGGTGGTGAGACAGGTGCAAGTCCAAGCTGTGAAAGCAAGTCAGGGAGTCAGGATCAAGTCTGGATCACTGGGGTACATGGCCAGGCGTGGGCAAGGACCCTTGGCAGGGGCCAAGTGAAAGAGCAGGGAATTGAAAGCAGCTTCTGAGCAAGGAGGGTTCAACCAGCCCCCTTACCATTTTTTCTCATGCAACTCTTTTCTCAGCAAACTAAACCACGATTATGCAGCTGCACTGTCTGTGGAGACTTGAGAACAGACAGAGAAATCCCTTGGAGCAGGGGCGTGAGGCTGCACTCAGAATATTGGTAAATCTTGTCAAGTTTTTTCCTAGCTCAGATTTTGTTACTTTTTTCAAAGACTTTGCTTTTTCTGCTGAAACATTTAGAGTCCAGATAAGCAGCATCATGTCTAGTCTTTCATCCTGAGTAAAAGTTTTTGTAGAGAAGAGCTGCTTGTGCTCTGAAGAGGTGGCTGGAAATGCATCCACTCTATGAAATGCCTGAATTCTACCTAGAGTGCTTTCACTAATTCATAATTATGAAGCTATGGAATTGAAATTTCAAAAATGACACTTTTTCCAAGTATTTTATAGGCATTTAAGTTCAGAAAATATCTAATAAAAGCAAATTTATTGAATAAATTCATAGTCAAACATTATCAAAACACTTTCCAATCTCAACTTTTTCAGTAGAGACTGGTACTGAAGATTTCAAGCTATGAAAGGTTGGGGTTATATGGTTTGGACTGGGTTTGATAATAAGCACATGATTTTCTGTGCTGTCAAACGGAAAATAATATATTTGTTACCTTTATTATACAGTAAGATCCAGCACTAATGAGGAGGGAGTCTGCTCTATGTTACTGAAATTAAGAACCAGTAATGGGATACACTGAAAACTTAGCATTGCCAATCTAGTTTTTAATAAGATAGATACTAAGGATCTGAGTGACATTTCTCAGTCTGTTTGCTAAAAATTTATTTTTCATTACAAATTAGTCATTTAAAGGATGGCCTTG
The DNA here is from genome assembly GCF_030490865.1 of Poecile atricapillus. Classification (NCBI taxonomy): domain Eukaryota; kingdom Metazoa; phylum Chordata; class Aves; order Passeriformes; family Paridae; genus Poecile; species Poecile atricapillus. Next base: position 151,987,278 of record NC_081249.1, on the reverse strand, counting down.
CTTCCATATGTAATTGATTACAAGGGTGGGGTAACCCCTGGGGTTTCCCTGGTGGGAAATATCGTTCATCTATGACATAAAAATTGTTTCATGGTTTACCACAGAGAAAAATATGTCTTTCAGGCATATGACTTTCAGACTTCCTCTGTGCTTCAGTTTGTTTCTGAAGAATGGAGACATCAAATATTTCTTGATCAAAAAAATGCTTTAAAATAAAATTTGTTATTACTTGTGCAGTGCTGGAACACTGTGGTACTTGGAGTCACATCATAGCTAGGAACAAACATTCCTGCAATCTGGAGAAAATACAATAGCTTCTGTCAATTCTCCCAAAGTTGCATTCTGCAGACACAGCTACAGGTGGTGGCACCAGATCTCAAGTCAAGGAATTTCCAATACTTCTGCATTCAAGGCTTTTTCTGTATCATCTCTATAACAAATGAAATAGACAATAAAGATCCTTTCCATCTGCCAAATAGTAGTCACGTTTTATCGTAAGTTTCATGTTCCATTTTTCTTTTATAATTTCTATTAATTTGTACTCAATCAAGCTTCCACCCTTGTCTCTGATAACTGTTTTACACAGATCCTACAGAATTTATTAGAACTGTACAGACATTCCTAGGAATCTAACCACTTTATGATAATCACGGACTTTGAAAGGAAAAAGCATTTTCCATCATCACAAACTACTGTATTTAGGTGAAGAAAATATTGTACCCCAAAGGTAACATTATTTCACAGAAATATTTTTTTCTTTTTTTGGGAGTGACAGGTTTGCCAACATTCATTTATGGTGGAAAGTTTGAATCAGTGTTATGAGCATGTCGTGGTTTTAAAGCAGTAACTAAAAAATTACTTATTTCCTGCTGTGAGATATGGATTAGAGCAAGAGCAAAACAGGCTTAAAACTTAAAAAGGAATAAAGAAAGTTTATTAACAAACTACAAGAATAAGAACACCAGAATAAACTTTCAGAAAACCCTTTTTATCCCCTACTACCCACCATTCCTTTGTTCACATGACAACATAGAGACAAAAACTTTGGAACTTTGGTGTTTAAAACAGTCTCAATTCCTGCTAGAATCTTTTCATCAGTCTTTGTAGAGAAACAGAAGTTTTCTTCTGCTAATCTATGGAGTTTCTCACAAGAAAGCTATTTCTGTTATAGCTCTCTATTTTCCTGCTGCCAGCTACCCAGAAATCTTGTCATCAGTTCACTCCTCCCATTTCATATCACTCTGAGGTGTGTATGGGCCATGAGTCTAGGGATGTTATTTTTAAGGATGAGTTATTCAAAGGCAAAAGTTCTCTTCATCTGTCTCTGTGAGCTTCCTTGGAAACAGTTTTCTCATTGGCTCTCAAGGCCTCAAATCTTCAACTATTACTCTATTTCACTCTGTTCCAGCACTTCACTGTATCACAATTACTCCACCTTTTGCTCAAAATCCACACTTTGAACACTCCATTCCTCCCTATATACTCTGTCATGAATTAAAACAGTTATTTCAGGACGCTATTGTCCATCTCCATAGCTTTAACAGAAAAATATTTCAGCTTATAAAGCATCTCCTTATTCTCTACCTTTTCTGAAGCTTAATTCTTTTCTTTACTGTCTCTGATAGTTTATAAAGTCTCTTTACATGTTGATTACTCTCTCTTTCTCTCTCTGGATAAAAGGATTAATCTGCAAGTCTCATCTGGGTAATGAAAGAGTTAAAATCTTGCCCAGGCTTTGTAGATGGTTCTGTGATCTCTGCCGGAGCAGCAGCTGGAGCTGTCTGCGATAGAAAATTCTTCATGGCTGCTCTGCAGAGTGTGGTCGCTGTCTCAGCCCGCCGCAGGTCAAGAGCTTTTTTTTCCTTTCTTTACTCAGCAGTCTCTGGTGAATTCAGTCACAGCAAAAACTGCAGCTGAGCCAGGGACCGGCCTGGCCCGGCCAGAGCCCGGGGTGAAGCCCCGCAGGCCCCATCTCCCGGCCGGGAGCCGCTGGGCCCAGCCCAGCCCCTGCCCGGGCTGCATGGCCTGGGCAGGGAACGGGAGGCCAGCTGGAGCTCTGTTACCTTTCACAGCCAGGAAAACAAAGAGGACAAATGTGCTCTGACTTTACATCTTAAGGGGGTGTTCACAAGTTGACTTCACTTTGTAATGGTTAAAACTGCTGTCAATTCTTAGAAATGACCGAAAATTGGTCAGGAGGAAAGACTCCCATCAGTCACCAGCAGCTTCACTTCCTTAGCTCCCAAAGCTATCTTAAAGGTAAAGCCACCCGAGGACAGAGCATTATGCAAAATATCTGAACGCAGGCATAACAAAGAAAATAACCTTTTACAATGTCATATGAAGCACAGTGAAGAGAATTTCGCAAACTTTTTTTTTCAAGTATTTGGGTAGAAACAAACACTTCTGTTTACTGGATTGCATGAAAGACTGAAAGGAAGTAAAATCTTAAAAAAGATTTTTATTAGGAGATAGGAGTAGGAAAGGATAGTAGGACCAGTTGTGAAAGCAGTTGGAGGCGTTATGAATTTGATGGTCATAGGAGAGTAAAAAAGTGGAAGAAAATGAAGCTGAGAAATGCCAACATATTCAATAAGCAACCTAGGTTTCCTCAGAGTCAGGACAAACAAGGTAATGGGAAATCACTGACACAAATGAAGCATCTCAAAAATTTTCTGTGAAGTAAATATTCTTAATATGTATTCATTATTTGAACATTTACATGAGGTCTTCCGGAGGTGATGATTTAGTGTAGAGGCTTTGAGTGGGGAAGACATTAAAATCAATTTTTTTTCCAATTTAGACTGGCCAGGGACTAACACTCTGTACTGAGTGCAAAAGGCAGGAAATGTATATCTGACTTTGATACCTTAGGCCAATACCCTAACCAGCAGAAAATGAGGTTCTTTATGGGAACTCAGCACCATTATGGTTTTCAAAATTCTTTTACTCATTCAAAATGTAAAGAAGAACAAATGTAAAAACTGCTATAGCAAGAGGAATTACTGCTATCTTTTTAGCTGTACCTTCTTTACCCCGGCTTTTACCACTTCTGGCATTTTAAAGTACAATCCATTTCATACACATCTTCCAGGAGAAAATCAATATGAAACTCTAATCTGAGCTATAAGTAGTTGCTACACTAAGAAAAAAGTTTGATACACTGAACTGCTCAACCAAATAAATAATTTAGATAACTGAGTCAATGGTGCTGAAAAGTAAGTCTTCATTAATGGACATCACTGAGAGAGCAAAGAAAGCAAAATGAATCATCAGTCTATTGCCTTTAATAATATGATTAAAGAAAGAAGGTATTGAATTATTAAGAACAAGTGGGGATGGAAAAGAAAAAAAGCAAAACGCATAAAGGTACCAGTTTTCAGAATGATGATGAACTGGATACTCTTGCTCTTCTGAAGGGGTTTGTTTTAATTTTATGACTCTGAGAGCTGACAATTAGGTAATCTAGGTAGAGCGTCCTTGATTCTATACCTAGCAAAATTGCAAGCATCTCCTTCCCCTCAGTTTCATATAAATCAATGATTTATGTAATTTACATATAAAAGTGGATTAGCAACTGAATCTTCATAGGCCCCTGGAGTAGTATTACAATCAAGTCTTATTCCTTTAGAGGTTAATAGCAAAACTCAGAGACCCTAATGAAGACAGAAACAACCTCCAGGATTCTGAAGCTGGGAGAGGAGTGTAACTTACATAGTTTTTGTTTTTGCAGAGAAATAAAGATGAATTCAAACATTTAATTCCATGAGAGAGGAATATTTTAGAATTATAATAGTATGCTTTGAATCCACCTTCCAGATAATTCCACAAAGCCAATTCCCTTAGATTCCCTCAGGCATTGCTTCAAGAAAAGGCTAGCTTTACTGCCCCTTTTTATTTGACTTTTCAGCTGGATATTGTTCTTCATATACAAGCTTATGTGTACCCTTAAATGGGATGTACAGTTCAAAGATTTCTTGTATGCTGGACTGGTTTTGCTCTCACAAATGATCCGAGTCTGTTCTCTGGATATAGAATCCCTAAGTAATTATACATTTGGATTTAGTTTTAGATTTGCAACTCTTCAAAAGAATATTGTAAAAAGCTGAGGTAAGTCCTTGTCCATGACATCTGTGCATAAAGATTTGCTCAGATTCACTTGGTTATCTAAGTAGGTGCTTTTTACATGCCATTAAAGCATGATGAAAGGGTATGCTGGGGATTCTGTATTTTAATTTGATTTGATCAGTTGTTAACTTTTATTCCTTCTGAATTGGACATTCTAACAGCAAGGGTAACCTCATTTGGTGTACTACAGAGACCTCTGTTATCATTATTACTAAATTCCATTTTATAAAAGACATAGATTTATTTTATTTATTTTATTTATTTTATTTAATTTAATTCTATTTTTTATTTTATTTCTATACTCATAAATTTACCTTGTGAAATTTACATTTACATGCTAGCCTTTTCTGTCTAACCACGTAGATATAATGCTATTAACTCTGCCCTCTTCCAACTGCCCCATGTTTTCTTTCTTTCATCCCTTTCATTGCACTACATTGTGTTTAAATTGCATTGTTAGCTATCCTAGGAAGAACAGAGAGAACTCTGTATGTGTATAGTGCTACAAAAATAATTAATAACTGCACTCTGATCCCACTCATAAAAACCTTCTGCATATCCCTGCCCTATACTGAAAGCACGTGTTACAAATTGTCTGAAGGAACTGCAGATGCCGACTGCAAAAGGAAGTAAAGAATATGGTCACCAGCAGACACCTTCAGTGTATGACCAGCACAGCAACTCTTATCACCTCATACCTTCATACCTTGGAGAGGAATTGTTTGATCCTTTGAGCAGGTTGCCAGGACAACCTGTCTGTGTTTTGATCCTTGTTTAAAAGGCTGAGGAATGAGAAGGACACACCTCAGTAACTGAATTGCCTTCACAAATTTCACCCAACCAGCAGGGTATGAACAAGCTCCAGCTCTACATCCCTGATGAAGCTCATATATATAGATATTGGAATATGCTTAATGCACAGTGCATTACTGCACTGCAGACAGAAGTTTGTGTACTGTAGCAGTGACTGTGGTATTGAAATCTCTGTATGGCGCAGTATTTCAGTAAAAATATCATGCATTCCAGAAGGAGCAGCAATGGAGTTGGATGGGTATCTTGCTTGTTATCTCTTCCCATGCAAGACACAATGGCCACCAGCTGAAGTTGACTGACAGAGCAGTGAGAACAAACAATAGGGTGTGGTTTGCTTGTTTTCAGAAGTGGCTTATGAAGAAAGGACAGAAGATGAAAACCACTATTTCAGTAGTTAAAAATTTAGAGATCCTGTCAAGTGTTAGCATCCAACTGAATCACTTCATGCCATCTCAATAAGCATTCTCCAACAGATTCTTTTTTCCTAAAGTATGACAAGTACAAAAAACTCCAAGGTATAAGTCAGTGGCAAATGCCCATAGATCCTCACAGATCAAGGGCTCTTTTGTTATCTGTTTGCCAGAGATGGTAGAAAACTGCTAAGTAAATTCTCCTCCCTCAGTGTGGCATTTCTGATTTATTTCCATATTGGCAAACTTCCTTCATTGTCTGACTCAGAGAAAAAGCTATCCCCAGTGTTTATGTTGGAGCTGAGAGCTTTGCTTAACCCACTGCACGATAAATTTTAGTGTGTCAAGACCTTGGATTCCTTTATATTAGAGTCACTTTTAATACAGTCCATTGGACTTGGTTGCAACCCCTAAAATGTCTTTGGGGATCCATTTCTAATTTTCCTATCTTGAATTTTTCCCGTGTCTCCTGAATACAATATTTTATGTGGTTGCCCCAGTGCAACTGGTTGGTTACCATGAATCCCAGTGCATTACTGACTGTATGAAATCAGCATGTTGGCCAGTAAGGCCTAGGTTTCAAAGCACAGACCAAATAAATCTTCTTATACCTGAATTTTCACTTTGTGAATCTTCAGAAAAATTATATTAAGTAATTATCTCTGTTTACCTCAAAAACATAGAAATGATTCAGTGACAATAGTAGTTGTCAGCCTAATACATTTTAGCACCTGTTAAACAGAACAGTATCTTGACAGTGGAATGATTAGATTTACCAGCAAACCTGAAAGCAGACTAATTAAGACTGCATAAACCCCCAATAACATATCCTATTCAGAAACATCCAAAGGAGTTAAATCTACAGGTGACAAGTGTTGGTTTCACCCAACTCAGGTGAGGAAGAATGAAAAGTGGAGAAACAGAGAGCTTTGATAAGCAGGATCATCAGGTAATCAATTATTTCTGTCATCTCTGCCTTTCTACTTCAAAAGAACTTTTGGCAAAGAGACTTTACAAGCAATGTGTAGTTGGACATAACAGAATATTCTAATTAAGTATATTACAAGGATAGATGACTGAATTTTTGTGCTTTAGGAACATTTTAATGTGTCTAATAAAAACATGACAGTGGTAACATCACAGAAATTCTCTGTTTTTTCTTTGGCAGATCCCTCGGTTATATAATAATAATAATAATTTTCTAGAAATGTGGCTTTTAACTTAAAGACATCAAGACTTTGGTTTGTGTGTGTAACAGTCACTGAATCAATACTTTAGGAGAAGTTAGGCCCTTCTAGTGATTCTGAAAATAGACCATGACTTGAACTTGCCCTAGTATTTCATTCTGAACTCCAGAGAATGACAACTGGACACAGGTTATTCAGGTCGTAGAGGCTGATGTTGACCAGCATCCCAAATTGAAGGTATTAAAGGACCAAAAAATTGTCAATTTTTTCAGGATATTATCTGAAAAAATCATCTTGGCTTCTGTAGTTAGGTGATTTTTTTTTTCTGTAGTCAGGTGATATTTTATAATTTATTATATTTTAGATATTTTAGAATTATTTTAGAAACTGCCTTAAGGGTAGCTCTGTGTCTGGTAATAAAAGCCTTGCAGTGCTAAATCTCTGACCTTTTTTGGAAAACTTCAGTTCAGCCTGTGGGCTCAAAGACCAAAAGTTATTTGAATCTATGGATAAACAGCAGACCCAGTTTTTGGAATTAATATCTTTTATGGGTAATCTCATTTATCCACACCAGGCACTACATTATATGAAAGGTAATTCAGAAGGGAATATGTTACATTTTCTGTAACATCTGCAACCTCAGAACCAGCTTATCCAAAACTAAAACTATGTGGTTGTCAGCTTTATCATTTCACCCAAAGGAAAGCTGACAGCTTTCAGATAATCTACTTTCTAAGTCCTTCTGTAGAGAGCACTTCCCTTGAAGCTTGGTGCTTCTTCTTTTGGCAATTTCAGGTGAATCAAAACTTGGACACAGAGAATCTCCATCAGCTCTTCTCACCAAATATTTAATGAAGTTCTAACAGCCTGGGTTTTCCATAGTTGATGCTCAATGATAGAGTTTCTTCTATAATGGTTGATCTAAAAAAAAACCCAAAACCCCCACTTTTGCATAACCTTACTGGGATTACTTGATCTAGTGGGCTCTCTAGTAATGCTTTTTACTTTCAGTCTGTCTATAGTGAGAAAAATGAGGCTCCCTGTCATATGATTCAGCTTTCTACATTTTAATCAGATGCCCATCAAATGCAGACAAGGCATAACAAATATTCATGACAATAAGGCAAAAATTTCAGACTTTGAATTACTTCAGCAGTTCCAAATGCTCTCTGGAAAACAGGGATGCAACTGGAATCTCAACTGAGGCCTGATCCATCACATCTGTATTACTGACTGTTCCAGAAAATAGCTTGAAAGTTTGCAAGTGTGCAGGTGTGCCTCTGTGTATATAGAGGATGTTGTAAAAATTGTCTTTTTCCTTTAAGAAAAAGCTGCTGTATACCAAGCTGCATGCAAACCTAGGCAAAAAAAAGGTGGAAAACAGATATTAGATGTTATTGAACAAAGAATTATTAGGCTGTTAGTCTTGCAATGCAGAATGTAACTTCCAGACTATATTTTCCTAAATCAAGATTTTCAACATCAGTAGTATTTTGTGATGTGAAGAAGGTGTTACAAAAGAAGACAAAAGCTATCCACTGTGAGAACAGTGCCTGTGCCACCTGTGGCCCTTCCTTGTCTTTCTCACCACAGACTAGATATTAATGCTGTGCTTTAAATATATGAGACTGCTTAAATCACATCAAGCCCTCCTCGGGAGAATGTTAAACAAACACAGTAACAGTTAACCAAACATTTATCAGCACACACACTGGCAGAAACAGTCTCAGAGAGATTGAATAAATCACAAAGCTGTTTCCATCTCCTGATTAATATTTTTTTTAATAAGACAACTAATATGGACAGATGACTGTCTTAAGTGATCAGTAGTAAAAAATTTATAAATGCCAGATTAATAACAGGAATTACATGTTCCAGTAAAACTCCACAATGTGATCAATTTGGCACTCATTATTTATAAATATTTTATAATATTTATATTTAGTCACTGTGCATGACAATAGTAGTTAAGCTGTGTCTGTTGCAGGCAAAGCTGGAAGAGTTTGGAGCTATTCCATCCTCCAATATTATAGTAATTTTTATCTTTTGAATCTGTCCCAAATAGAATGAAATTGTCCAGTCATGCTGAGCAACAATATTTTCTCAAATGTGTATCAACTCTTTTGGAGACCTGTTAATTAATATTCTACATATTAAAGTGCTTTTCCAGGGGGAGGAAGTTGGAAAGGGCTGAAAGGGAAGGAAAAGAATCTTGTTCAAATACTTCACAATTCACTCAAAATCTAGTTATGTGCTGAGTCCCTACAATTTTGTAGATCTTACTCTGCCTTTGATCAAGTCACACATGGTCATTCCAAGCTGTCAGGCAGCCTTCATTTCCCCTAAGACCCCACACAGATCATGTCTGATGGGGCTGCTGCAATACAGAAATCAGGTTTTGGGTTAAGGGGGCTGCTTAGACAGTCCCATTTATAAGTCTCCATTGCTGCTTCTGGAAATAAAGGCTATACAATTTCTAACAAAATACTTTTACAGTTTGATGTAAGAAAAACAACACATAACCAACCAAAAGTATATTCTGAACATCCTTTAAATCTTTCTAGCAAGGCAGTCCAAACCCTTTTAATAATTTATGCATTGTTCAAAACTCAAATGAAGCCAAAAATCATGGCAATCCACAAGGGGGTCCTTGAACTGTGTGAGGCTTTCAGGAAGTGGTAGCTATTTTGTGGTGCCTTCTATTTTTCAACCCTACCTAGAGTTCAGAGCAGCATGGAAACACTTCTACCTTCCTGAAATCAGGCAGGTGTAGATCAAACACTGTACATATATCAGAGCTTTACAGGGGAATTGCTGGTAGGTCACTGATATGCAAAGCTAACCTTTAATTGTCTTCAATAGTTTAAGGATCATTTAAATTGCAATTCTACAGGGAAAGGAGGATGGAAATGTGAAATGAGGAGTCTATGGGCCTGATTCATGAAAAAGTTACAGACCATTTACATAGGAAAGGAATGCATGAAAATCCTTTACAGTGTGCCTATGTGATTTATTAAATTCCTTTTCCGTGTGTAATCGGTTAACTGCACTTGAAAGGTGTAGATTCCAGAGATGAGAGCAAAAGGCTGAAGAAAATGAGGTAAAGCAGTGTACCTTGCTCAGGATTTGTGCCCAGCAGACAGACAAAAAGGTAACTGTGGTGAGCATAGAAAACACTTTTGAAATTCAGCAGTCTTCCTTTAAAGTGCTCTTTGACAGTGAGCTTATGAGTACTCAGAGTTCTCTGTTGTGAAGGAAAAGGAAATGCTGCTGCACTGGAACTTGAAAAATGATGCTATGTTAGAGTTAGTTTGTTTGTTTTGATGGTAATGTTTTTATAGTTATCTCATTATATTAAAAACCTGGGAGTAGCACAATTGTAATGTTGAACTCCATAGTCAAAGGAAGATCCATCACAGCTAAACACTCAGTATGACTGAAAATATTTTCTCCTACTTACTGTTCTTTTTTTCAGCATCTTTGTCAGCCATGAAAGCACTTATGTCAGACAGTATCACCAAAAGGTAGAAATTTCTCCTCTTTTTATCCAAATCTATAACCAATGGCCTAGGGAGGGCAAATAATCACTTGCTTATTTTGCTCTGCTTCATTATACAAACTGGAACTGTTATCTGTTGCTCCGCAGCATTCTTGCTGTGTTTTACAGGTCAGGGTTCAGGATCAGAGATTAGCATTGATCAGAAAGGGATAGTTACCATTCACTGATGCTTTAAGTAGGAATTTCCTCACATTATGGACAAAATGGTTTAATATTACATTAGATTAAACTTTTTTATCACAAGGCAGGCTTTGCAAAGACAGGTCATTGAAGAACAGGGTAGATATCAGGCCCCACCAAAATGTATGTGAGACTAGAACTTCTTTTAATTACCCATGAGTGAAAACTCGAATGGCTAAGGAAAATGTAGACAGTTGGCTAAGAAAAGAAAGGTAAGAGAGAAAGGAAAAGGAAAGAAAGAATTGGAAATGCAAAGAATTTATTTGATAAATTGATAATGAAGAGAAGGGAGTGTGGAATATTTTGTAGTTTGACAAGAAAACAGGAAGCTTTTTTAGGAAAGCAGGAAGTCATTGGAGAAGGAAAGAGAGCAAGAATGCAAAAATATGCCAGCATCTTTTATAATCTCTTATAATCTCTTATGCCATTGCTGAACTCTAAAATTGCATAAGCCAGCAAGGCAAGATATTCATCCAATCCAGAGAACAGAAACCTGCAATGAGCTATATTACCATGAGCTGTGCTGGAGCCCAGATGAATAAGACAAACTGAATGGACTCTGGCCTGAAGGATATACAGGACGTGCAGGACAATGAAATCGGGGTGTGCCATGGCATATGTTAGAGAAATTGAACAAGTATGTATGAAAAACATGAAAGAGTGAACTGAGGTGTGTGGGTTGAGCTGGCATAGAGGTAGAATGAATTTCTGCACATATCAAACAAATGGTTTGGTTGTTTTTATGATTTAGAAGATGAAAAAGGAGCTTTTTTTACCATTGTTTTCCTTAGCAACAGCAACAAAGACAACTGGGACTGTCATTTGCTCAGCTCATTAAAATATTAAGAGAGAACACATCTTAGCAGAGCTCTGAGCCTGCAGAGCTGCCAAAATCAGGTTCCCAATACGCAGGGAGGGAGTGCTAAGAGTTTCTCTCCGTTTCTCTTTTACCCCTTATTGTCATAAGTCTTGAAGCAGAATGTTTCCTGCTGCTAGTTTTCACTAGGTACTTTTCTTGTGTCTCAAGTAAAGAGGCCTGGGGCACCACGTTCCAAGGCTCCTTCCACAAATAATACGGATTAATGTCCATCCCAGAAGACCTGTTCTAACAGGCTTCTTTTCCTTGAGTCCTCCTGAAGCCAAAACAATGCAAAAGTTCCCCTGCCTGCCATGACAGCCTGGTTTATATGAGAGGGATAATAGAACCAAAACTGAGATGATACCTGAAGGATCTGAAGATATTATAGCTCATTTGATTGTCAGAATACATTGCGTAAAGGAAGAATTTGAGTAATTTCAAGGCAGTTTGACTGACTTTCTGAAATTTTGTTAGTGTTGTTGCGATGGTTTGACCCTGGCCAACAGCCAAGCACCCACAGAGTGGCAAGCACCCACAGAAAAATGCTCACTCATTTTTCCCCTCCCTGCAGTGAGATGGTAGAGGCAACAGAAACAACAAAAGTGAGAAAACTCGTGGGTCAAAGCAAAAACAATTTAACAGGTGAAGAAAAATTATTTGATGTCAAGTGATGCAAAGGCAATCACTCAACACCTCCCACAAGAAGACTGATGCCAAAGCAGCGGCCACCTTCAAACAATCTCCCCTTCTTTGCCTGCTCCCTCAGCTCTTATTGCTGAGCATGGCACCATATGGTATGGACCATCCCTTTGGCCACTTGAGGTCAGCTGTCCCCTGTGTTCCCTCCCAGCCTCCTGCCCATGCTCTGCCTGCTTGCTGGGAGTTGGGAAAAAGAAAAAGCCTTGATGCTGTGCAAGCAGGATTTAGCAGTAACCAAAACATTGGTGTGCTATCAACACTGTTATAACCACAAAGTCAAAAAGGCAGCTATAGCTGACTAAACTAACAGCAATAACATAACTATCAGTATCTCTGAGACACAGTACAGTAGCTATGGTGAACCTATGTACTCATAAATTGTGAATACAACTGGTACCTCTAGAAAACAGAACAAAATGAAAGAGTGAAAATACTGATTTTAAAATGTGGCTCTTTTCATTTCACATTGAAGCACAGTCTTTCATACTAAACACTCATTACCCGACCCCACTTATAAGCTGACAATGAGTAATGGCTTTAACAAAGTAAAAAAGTATTTTCCTGCATTTCCATTTTTTCTTTTTCTACTCCCTTTTATCTTAGGTTACTTTGGCTATTTCTCTTCTTCCCACAACTTCAATTTTCTTGTTCTCCCTGGTACAGTCCCTTCTTTAAGCTACCCATAACCAGTAAACCAGTAGGTTTCACCACTGCCCTCCTCCAGCTTTGGAGCCAGTGCATTCCTCTCTGCCCTCCAAAGAGACAGAATTCTCCCTTGCTTTGAAGAGCCAGAATTTATCTAACCATCTGCTCAGCTCCTAGCTCCAGAATAATATGCTGGATAAATATCCAGCATCCTAAAAAAAACCAAAACAAGAAACCCCAAAAAACCCGAGGTATAGCCTCTTAGAAAATGCTTCTGATGTGTTGGACCCCTTCTTTTCTGTGCTGATGCAAACTATGCTGCTTATTGGCATTCACTGTGGCCTCACTTGATCAAAATGTATAAGCATACATCTAAACATCTCACTAATATCAGGAAAGCATATTTTGATAGCAACTTTAAGGTACTTCAGGGAACGAATCTTTTTAGTTAAATCAGTATTAAAAAAAGGTTAGCCCAATGTCAATGCAGTAACTCTCATGGAAAAGGAGGCTTTCATAAGGAAATAGGAGCAACACTGGCAGTTTGATATCAAATAGCTCAGAAACATGAACAGGTATGGAGATTTTTATTTTTTTTTTTTTTTTGACTGAGGAGATTGTACCTGAAATAGAAAAGACTGAGAGAACAAGCAGAGGAAGAAAATAATTTGGGTGTTTTTTTTTTTTTTGTTCCTTGTATAATTAGCCACTGATCCATTCCTGAAAGGGAGCCTAGATGTTTGAATACACTTAAAAAACATTAAAAAAAAAAAAAAGGAAATAGTTTTTCAATACCAACTATAGCTAGATGTTTTTGGGTTTTCCTATGAACTCAGTTCTTTTTGTGCTCAACAGTCATTGCCAATTGTTAGTCAAAAGCATGACAAGATCCTACCAGTGTGACCTGCATTATCTTACTCTGTACTCCTCAGAGCAATTGATAAACTTTATTGGAATGCTCTTCTTCTCAGCCAAGTTCATAATTTCACAGCTGTTGTGGAGCGTATGTCTTTGTCCTTAGAGCAAAGGATTAAAATAGCTCATTTCTCCTATTTAGTTTAGTTGCTGGAAGTTATTTTCTGTTGTCCTTCTCAAAGGCTTCTGGGATAGCTGCTTGACACCATCAACATGGAGAATCAGGAAGGTAGCTCTATAAATAAACTATTAGAAGTAGTTGGGCAAGCCCATCTGAGGCAAATAATTTCTCTCATGAACTGGGAAGTGGCAATATAAAGATGAACAGGGGTTTTGATGTTTAAAGTAGATGACAGGATCAGGTATTTCTTTGGATTCTAGTCCTAAGATAAGTCAACATGTGTCACTTTCAGAAAATTTTAGCTCACATATCCAATAACAGCATCACAGATTTCCCCTGAGCCCTGGTGTTCCTTAGCACATCTGCAGAGGAAGAAAAGAAAATTATTTAGGGGAAGAAAAGCCTAAAGACTGTTACAGCTACAGTAAGCTGTTCCTCACCTGCTTTTATCAGAGGGAAGTTCTGAGTTGACATGTGATGAGATGGACATGAAATATCTTCTGTTTTGCTTCTGGTCCTGTACCAGTGACTGCTGGTCCACTTCTCTAGGTGCAGAAGTTGGTACCCAATAACAGCAGTGATGCTAAACACTCAAGAAGGGATGGACAGATGAAAACTTACATCAGGAACCAGAAACTTGACTAGGTTGGTGATTGATGCCAACAGCTACTACTGATTCAAAACCTTTCTGCAGGTTTTACGTGCATTTTAAATGCATTTGGTTATGGTTGTCCTTTTTCCCAGTGAACTGTACTGCACAGTACAAGTGCTATATAAGAGAGGAGAGTGCTGTTTTTTCTCTGGGCTGGGTTTTGTGCCAGGTTGGACCTTGGTATTGTTTGGTATGAGGAGAGCATTCATGACTATCTATGACTTCTGAATTGCAGTGAACTGAGAGCAAGGAGTCCTTCAGTTGCTCTTGCTGGCTTGGTGTGTACCTACACAGTATCCTGGGAAATTGATACAGCTGACTTAAAGAATGTGATCTGTGTCTCACAATGTGCTTTATGAATAAATATATAATCTTGGTCTTTGGATTCTACTAGATGGCAAGTCAGCTCTGAGTTAGATAGTATTCTTTTATCTGCTTTCCACCTGTGCAGTGCAGCTGCACTGGTCCTGCAGCTGTGACCAACACAACTGATGATCTGAGAGAGCAGCTCCTGCCAGAGCTGTTAGGACAACCATGCTGGAAAAGTCAGAAAGGAGTGGTACAGCAGAGTTATACTTATATTGAGGTGGCTATTTAAGCTGGTTGTCTTGCTTTCAACCCTTCTGACCTCCAGAGATATACAATGGTCTATGACTGACAAACCACAGGAATGTCTGCCAACAGGATCCTGTTGACTACTCCTTCAAGGCTCTGCCTTCCTACTGTTTGTTTGTGTGCTGGGCTTTCAAATTTCAGCTGGAAATTCAGTTGGGAGCTAACACAGACAATGACACAGAGCAAATGCCAGCCACCATCTCTAGTGTCTGCACTTCTTGGAGATGTATTTCTCCCACAGGAAGGTAGGCTATGAAATACCTGTGATGTGGTCCTGCAGCGCCCTGCCTGTCTGTGCTGCCTTGAATATTCTATATATCAGGCCTGGAGACTCAACTGAAGCATATTTGGGAACCTCAGTGACCACTAGGACAGTCTATTGTTTGCACAGCTTCTAAGTCCTTCCTCTTGGGAAGGGTCCCCTTCCTAAGTGGAGTAGTTCTAGGAGCAGAGGTGAGTGTCCAGGTCCAGCCCAGGCCCTGTGTGCAGCGTCACCACGTGCCAGTACAAAAGCTTCTCCAGCAGCCTGCTTCTTTCAAATGCTTCACAAGTGGCAAGTCAGAAAACATTAGGTTTTGGTGGAAAGAAAACAGCTGTTTATTTTATTTTATTTGAATGATGGTGTGGAATTTAATTCAGCAAAGACATGAAATATGTTGGTAAATTGTGAGTGTGTGTAGGTGGGTGTGTTGGTGGGTGTAGGGAGCATATGGAAGAATTGCAGCATGAGAAAGCAGCCGACAGAAGGGGTTTGAAAAGTCTAAAGCAGAGCAGACTTCTCTTTTCTTCCTGCATTTTAACTCTCCCTTTGGCACCAGTTCATGCTGCAGCCTCATTCTCTCTCCCTCCTGGTTGATACATTATACTTGTATCTCTCAGTATTTGCTGTGAGTGTAATTCTTGTATTTATAATTCTAGGTCCGAAAGGTAAACACAAAACTGACTAAAATAAACCCTTATGCAAAGCAGCAAATGGTGTGGTAAGAGAAGGTGTGCCTGTGTGTGTGTGTTTGCTGTCCATGACACTTCATGCATCAATCAGGAGCCACACTTACTACCATTAATTACTACTCGTCACCTCTGTGTCCCGTTTCTGCGCCCCTGCAGGCTGAGGGCCAGCCTCTAGGCTGAGGGCCAGCCTCAGGGCCTCGGGCCGGGCCCCGGGGCCGCCATGGCCGCGCAGCCCGCGCAGACCCTGCGGCGGCCCGCGGGCGGCCCCGTGCTGTTGCGCGGCGCGAACGGGCGGGGGCAGCATTGCCCGCGGAATGGCGGCGGCGAGGCCAGCGGGGAGGGGACGAGGGAGGGGAAGCCGAGAGACGAAAGCCCTTTTCTGTGCCCCTTCTGAATCTGCCGAGCCTTGCTTTGCGGCGTGCTCGGACGCGCCTTTACCGCCTTTCCCTTCGGGGGAGAGTGTGAGATTAAAAAATGCGGTCAGCACCAGCAGCTGGCGTCCGCCGCAGGGATAGGGATACCTGTGCCCGGGAACGGTAACAAAAGGCTTGCAAGCGGGATTTTTAAGTTGTAAAGCGTGTGACCCGTAACGTAGTTCCGAAAAGCCTGGGACCTTGCACTGAAACACAGGGCCAGAGCAGTGGCTGGGTGGCTCTGGGGGTGGCCAGCAGGCAGCCGGGCCGGGCAGGAGGGAAGGGGACCTGCAGGGACGGTGCCGCGGCCTGAGCTGTGCAGCGCTGAGCAAAGGCCACAGCGGGCTCCCGAGGACAGTGCCCAAATCCCTCTCAGGCACTGACACACTTGGGGCAACAGCTCTGCGGAGCCTGTTCTGGCGTTTCACCACTGAAGAAACCAGTTTCTCTTCGAGCAACCCTGCAAAGCTGCAGATTCAGCCGTGCAAAGGTGCAGATTTTTAGGAGAGGCGTTGGGCTTCAACATTCAGACGAACTGGCGTGGCACTCTTGGTGCACCTCCTTTAAAGCCTCACATCACACAGTTAGAAGAGACAAGGAAGAGTGAGGATTTTTCTAACACCTTTTGCAGTAGATTGACTTTATAGTTTATTTATATAATCTGCTTTGCTGAAGTTTGGAAGTCTTGGTTCAAGCTACCATATCATAAAATACTACCTTCCCAATAAACCTTTTGTCAATGGTCTTTACATGACTTGGGAGCACAAATTCCACCCAGTCAAAATACAAATTGTGTTCCCAGTCACTTTGGTCATTTTGAAAGATGTATGTGGGGCTTGGTAAAGGCAACAGATGGTATTTCACTACCAAGTCACATTGTTGAGATGCAGCTAACACCTGGGTACAATGTAAGGCTTGCTCTCACCTTGCCTTGTATCTATGAAACTTTACAGTTTTTCTAAATATATCTGATGCCAATGGGACCAGATGCAAGTTTCAGCATTTTTTTTTTTTTTTTTCTGCGTGTGGTCTCACGATCTTCATCTTAACTTGGAATTCTAAGGTCCTTAGTCATGAATGCAAAAGAAGAGCTCACATGGATCTTTCCCTTCGTTGAACATACACTGAACATTTTAAGACAGTATCAGGGAGAGAGAGAAGAAAACAAATTTAAAAAATAGGAATAGGAACTCAAAGAGGGGGGAAGAAAGGAGGGAAAAGAAACACAGTTGTAACAGAAGAAGAGGATCAAAGGGATACAATGTCTGATGATAGAAGAGAAAAAGTTTTCTCAATCCTCCTGCCCTGTTTGCAGTTCTTAACTCCTCAGCTTCTGTGGAGAAGTAATATTCTAAAAATCTCAGTAGGATTAAACCCACTGCTTTCTAGTTTTGAGGATACAGAGGAAACCATGGCAATGAAGGAGTAGCCCCAAAGTCAAAGTATGCCCATGGTACACACAGCTCCATAGTGCAGAGATGGAAGGATCCAGGCAGAATCTGAACAGTAACCCTGCAGCTGTACAGGAGACAAGCCTGGGCTATGCTCTGGGCTCCTGGGCCAATCTGCAGCTGCAATAGCATCCCTACCCATCATGAAGTCTGCTATGTGGACCAGAAAGCAAGTGAAAACTCTGTGTTGTATTTTAAAAAAAGTCCTTGTCACAACTCACAACTCAAAATTACCTCGTGAACCATGGGCATGAAGAGCATTGGGAATGTTTTCCTTTCCCACAATGCGTGCCACGTACAGGATACCTTCCTGTATACCTGCCTACAAAAGAATCTTCAGAACAATGTAATCCATACCCATTACTGTTGTCCTCATTTTACAGGACAGAAGAGAACATAAATATATAACTTGTAACTGTTGCAAGGTTCTGCCAACATCAGAATGTAAGAGTTCTGAGGACTCTGCTCAAACCTTTGAACTCTGTTTATACCAGAAAGTTATTTTCTTTCCCTTGAAATAAGTATGTTAAAAAAATAATATTTTAAATAGAATTAGGCATTCCAACTAAACATTTTAAAAGATGTAAATTGCACCAAGTTCTGCAACAGAAAAATGTCCAGGGTTCAATGCTTTAGGGTAATTCCAGGGAAAAAATGAATCAGACCAGAAAAATCTGACCTTTTCAACAGAAAAGAAATACTTTTTAGCGGGGCGGGGGTTGACCATGACAAAAAAAATCTCAAACCAAACCAAACAACCAACAACAACAACAACAAAAAAAAAAACCACCCCACCAAAAAAATCCAACCCCCAAACTATTTAAAGTGTTTTACTTTCATTCAAATAGAAAATAAAATACTCTGGGAGTTGTAAGGTGGAATTGAAGTCCTTTAGCCAGCTCTTTTTGTCTCTTGAAATCATGTAGCAAAAAATGTAGCCACCCCTGATATATGTACATATTAGGGTGGGCACTCAGTGTTTGAAATACAGTGTATTGGATTGCTCACAGCACATTAAGAATGCTCTGCAATGTGCAGTTTTAGGGTTGCACTTTATGCTGTAAGACACATGGTGCTGTTAGCAATCCTTTTTCTCCCACTAAGCACACATTACTTCAGTTTTCTAGTTGAGCATACACCTAAATGACTTTTTACCTTTTTTTTAAGAGGGCCATAAATTGTCATCAAAGACAGGGGGTCTCAAATCAGCTGTTATTTAAAGACTATCTGCTTGTTCTCAAAATCCCATGTCATCCTTACATCAATATCCTTTAAAGAAAAGCAGAAATTTGGGGAATATAAACCTACGAACCCAATTAAAAAAGCATTACATGCAGTTTGCATGTGAAGGTAGTGTGGGGTTTTTTAAACAAAAATTCTGTCTTGTGGGGGTTTTGTGTGACCCTTCTTAATTTTCCTAGCTTGTTTTCAAAGATGATTGATTTTTTTTCTGATAAGAAGTAGTGGCAGCTGCCTCTGCTTTGATATACCCTCTCTTTTGCTTCCTTTACAGAGGGCTGATCTACCTGTTCATTAGAAAGGGGGAAACCCAACTTTGGGGAGTGCCTGTCATGAAGGAAAGTTGCATAGTGATGTGACTCTGCCTGTGTGTGAGAGACAATCAAATAAAATCCAGAGCAGAAAAACTAATTCACTGTATGTAGCATAGAAGAAAAATCATGCTGAAGTCCTGAGCTAACTCACATAATGCTTTCAGGAATCAGAAAAATGACACTGTCAAAACACAACATTAGTTTTCAGAAGCCTCCAGGCAAAATTTTATTTATTTAAAGTTAGTTCCTATTTTAATAACAAAAAAGTGGCAGCATATTCTACATCAAAGAAAAAAACTTTTCCTAATGTTTCCATTCCTCTTGTGAAGTACTAGAGTTGAAGCAGTGGAGCTGTCTTTCTCTAAATAATTACGTGAGTGGCAGGATCTCAACCTGAGAAAGCTTTTTGTCTGCACTGGGGACTGTAGCATAAAGAGAATCACATTTGGCTTGCCTAATCTGAGCTGCAATATGAGATACTCAGACTTTCAGTGTTTAAATAGTTCGTTTTATAAAAGATCCATTACAATGAAGACGAGTCCTGAATCAACATCTCGGTACACTGTAGCACCTTGATCAGGGAACACAGATGAGAAGCACATTTATGGGCTACAGCTCTCCAGTCAAGACCTATTAACCACATTCCTTGTGGCAGTACCCAGGAGAAATGTCCCTTAACGTGGTGCACAGCTGGTGGCTTCTCTTACATATTACCCTCATTTCAGGCATCCTCACCTTCAGACTCACACCAAAGCATGCTGTTAGAGTAGTCAAAGCATTTACCGTGTTAAAGGGATGAGACATGCATTTTAAAGTTCACTTCTGGCTCTCTTTCCTGGCAACTCTATTTATACCTCTTTGTTCTTCATTCATTAATCTTTTATAGTAAGAACCAGTAGTAGTGAGAAGGCAGTCCAGGGTCCTTTCCTTCAAAGACATCCCATAAATAAAGAATAAACCCCTCAGGTTCCTAGACCTGTTGTTTGCCTTTTTAGCTTGACTTCCCCACCAGTTCTAGTAATACCATTCCTTTGGCAACAACTTATTTTTTGTGTTTCCTTTCTATTATTTCATGTCCTTTAACACCTCCTGCTTTGAACCTTAACAGATCCAGCTCTGAAGCTGTGGTAATTTGGTTCAGTTACAAAAGGCTCTACATTTGCATGTATCTGGGTCTTGCTGCAGAAGGGTTGGGTATATGTGGGAGTAGGATTGAACTTTGTTGCAACGAGATAACTCTTACATCTGAGAAACGTATTTCTTCCTTCTGGGCCTCTGGTCTCTTATAAGCAATAAAATAAACTAATGTCAAGGCAGCTCCCAACAAACCCATGGGAGTCAGTGAAGGGGAAGTAATGCTTGCATGAGCTTGCACCCCCAGTGCAATGGCTTCAACTTCTAGCTCAGACAAATGATGTCTTGTGGAGTGAGGGAATGGCAATAACGAGATGTATGGAGGATGTTATGGTAAGGCAGTACTGTCAACAGCTGCCAGTAGCAGGAATTGCAGAAAGACAATAGAGACAGAGCACAGAAGAGAGATTTCCCCCCTCTATCATGGCAAAATCTAAAGCAGAACAAATCTTCTCATGAGTAACAGAAAGTAGTAACTCTGGCTGCCAGGTGATGTGCCTTTGAGGTTTAAAACTGCTTCTTCTGCTAAAGCAAATACCCCTCCTTGGGGGCTGTGGAGAGAGGGGGAGCTCTTCTCCCAGCAGCATAACCTGAGACCTGCCTACACTCATGCTGGGTAGGGGAGGCCCCCAGCACGTGTGTGGCTGTCCCAGTGATGGACCAAGAACATTTTATGTGATGGACCTTTAAAGCACTTCAGGATCATCGGGGATGAATCATGCTGTAAAATGTATCATTAATGTTACTAGATGTATTATAGACTTCTGTGATCTGAGACTGCTGCAGGCAGTATGCTGGGAGAAAAGCTTTCCAGATTGTGCTCATGCAAATTTCTGTCTGTGATCACATTCGTTCTGGTTCCCACTACAACATTACTTTCACACTCATGTGTGCTGCTCACTCAGTCTAAACTTTTTGTTATTGCAGGTTGTATGACTACAACATAGCATCCCTTTGCTAACACATTTACAAGGGTGAGAAAACATACAAATATGGAAATAAAGGCACAAGAAATCTAATGGATGTGCTTAAACTTTCCTGGAAAAGGGGTGGAGTTGGTCCTAACCTTTGTCTCCTGATTTGAACATCTACCGTAACAGGTTACTAGATCAGGGTGGCTGTCAGTTTTTTCATGGCATTTAGTTCAGCCTGTCTTTTTGTTTTGAACCATTTTTTTTTTATTTTGAACTGGGGACCTTTATAATTCAGAGAAGAATTTCTGAAAGCTAGAAAAAGCAAATGTGAAATCTGACCTATTTTGAGTCCATCCTGTTGTACTGTGGACAGTAAGTCTCATCAGCCCTGTTAAATCATACAAACAGCATTTTGAAATGATTTAGGATTGATACAGTCACAAAACAGCCATATAATAGGAGATGGAGGATGAGCAGACATATCCAACAAATGCTTTTTAAACATTGCAAGTGAAATGGAGAGCCAAGGTAATGGCAAGGAATCCTAGGGCCAGTGACATAACCTGTGCCAAGAGCCTCAGAACAACCAGACTGTTTGGGAATGCAGGGAAAAAACAGGCAGTGCTCTAAAAAATGATAAAAGCAGGAAATTACAGGCAAATCCTAGTCATGAATTAATCCAACAGAAGTCAAATCCAAGAAATTGTGAGCAGTGAATCATCAGTAAAAGGGCACTTGCATGTAACATATGAGTTCAATTCACAGGTACCCAGTCTGTTTTTTAAAATTAAAATTTAAAATAGGTCAAAAATATTCAGTGTTCAGATGAAAGTTGAAAAAAAGAAGCTTTCAAAATCTCAAGTCTGTATTTTGAATGTTTGTCTAATACATCAACACAGGCTGGCTTGCCAGAAATATTAAAATACAAGTAAAAAGATCATAAATTAGTAAATTGTCAAGTATTCTTAATATGTATTCTCAATGCCAGACATTTATAACAGTAAAAGCAGGTTACTTAAGTAATAAGTGCCAGTTAGCACTCAGAGAGTTCAGATCAGTTTTACTTTAATACATAGAACAAACTAGATTTGCTTCAGGAAAGCCATCCTGAAAGAAATAACAAAGATTTAACTTGAACACATGAAAAGTTTCTGTATTTTAGGATTTCAGTGTTCATTTAGAGAACTATTACACCATGCAGTAGAAATATTTTATTAAACCAATGCACTCATTTATTTGAAATAAATTTTTTGTTCTGTCAGAGTCACTGTATTTTGATAGACTAGACTCTGCACGTAGACAGGAGATAATGGATTGAACAGGATGTCCTTGAAGGAGAAGAGCTGCTTCAGATTACCTCCCTAATACTCAGGAGACATCCTGCTTCCAGTACTCATCAGACTTCTGAAGGCTAAGAGGAAAGATGCACCCATGCTATCTGCTGTAACAAATCAGCTCCTGAATTACCTAACTGTAAAATTCACAGGGAAAAAATTAAATAATCTCTGCTTAAAATATCTCAATGTCATTTTAAAATCTATTTAGGAATATCAGCTCTGGTGCCTTTATAGCAGCTTAGCCATGTGCATTGTTAAGGCTCACTGGTACTGTTGCCATCACTGGGTTTTGAAATGAGTACAGCACAAAGTTACTAAATCAGTTTTGGTCTTACAGAGACATTTGGTTATACTTTCAAGCAATTAAAGAAATTGATATACAGAGACTTTTAAAAGGAGGCAGGAGACAAAATTTTATGGACAAAGAGAACTGTAACAGGACATAGATTATTTTTTGGGGAAAAAAAAGGAAGCTGTGAAGATGTGCAAGACATATTCTAACACTTGTTAAGCAGAGAAACTAAAAATTAAAACTTTGGGTTACATTTTTAAAGACATTTTCTCCACCCATTACATAAGGGGTTCTGGAATAATGACATTTTGTGTCATAATAAGTATACAAAACATTTTCCTGCAGGCTTAGTAGAAATCAGAGAAACAGAAGAATTTGTGTGCATGCAAGTCCTCAAAATCAGTGTCTTAGCACATATCCAATTTATAGTCTCAAGATTAAAATTTACTGGGGTAATCACTCCACTAAGCTTGCTGTGAAAAAAACCAAACCAACACAAAAAAACCCCACAACCTCCCCCCCCATATCTATAAATGTTGAGTATTGATGTCTTTCCCTCTTTTCACTGAACAGTGTGGGTGTCTGTGTGTGTGTGTATGTCTGTACTCATCTCCCCACCTCATATCATCGGCTACCACTTTGTTACAAAGTCAAAAAGAGCTCTGCTGAAACATCTTATTTGCAGTAGGAGCCAGTAATTCCGATGAAAATCCAGCAGCTTAAGGTAGATAAAATGGTGCTATTTCTCTCTATTATAAGAGTCTTAGGCCTCTCTGGCACACCACTTTACTCACCTACTTTGCATATCAATGTGGCACAAATGGCCTTGTTCATACTTAAAACAGGGTAGACTGAGCTTATAGTCATTCACACCACTCAGAAACTGTTTGAAGCCTCTCTAGGAGAAAAAGTCAGCAAACTGTTCTTTTTTATGTATTCACAATTTAAACCTGTTGAAGATCTATTTCTCTCAAAAAAAGGAAAAAGCTCGTTTTCAGTTGAGAGAAAAATAAAAGATCACGCTGTTTTTCAGACCAATGCATTCTGTCACCATTTCTCAGTGCAGCTCTACAGAGAAAAAAAGCAGGCTAGTTCGAGTCATGAATCTTACAGGAAGACTTGCAGGAAAAGCTGGTTTCTTTAGGAGTGAATATCCTGCTACCTTAAAATATCCAGTACAGTACAAAAGCTAAGATCAATGTGTTTCATCTTTTTTAAACTCACAGTGAAAAAAACGACTGCTACAGGAGACACAGTGAAACTTATACCATCTCTTTCGTTTCCATATGCATCAATGGAAAAATAAGCTTCATCCTTATCTCTGAAAGTACATATTCTCTTCTTCTCTTACAGTCCATTGTGTCTTGGCCCATGTACACTCCACAGTGAGAGATATAAAATATTGGTATTTTCAGGGAGAAGTGAGAAAATGAGTTAGCCTTCCAAAAGAGTAGAATTCAAATAAACCAGGCACATCCAGGTATTAACAAGTCCTTTTCTGATCGTGGGAAAGGATCAAATATGTTTAAGTCTAACCTAAAAATGATCCTGAATACTAATCAACTAATGTATTGTTAACAGATTAATCTCTTTTTCCTTAAGAAGTCTAATACAAGCATTTATTCATACACTGTTATATAAAAAACTCGTTACTTTGCTCCTTTCAAAAACATTTAAAGATCTCTGAAAAAGGTAATTCTTGCTAAAGAAGATGGCAGCTCTGCTATATTATTTGGAAGCAATAATAAGGAACAATAACATTTAACAGTTTCTAATTTCAAATGTTGATCTGCACAGTATGCTGGGCATGTAGAAGTTCTAACAGAGGAAGATCCTCTTTAGTCTCTTGTTTTATATCAGGTGCTGCTGAGTGCATTTGTGATAGTGGAGAAGAAAATTAAACTGGAGTGCTAAGTCCACCTCATAGTCACCTCAATGTGAACATCCTGCCATAGAGTTGACTTTTGTGGAGGTATCTCAGCTATATGCTGGTGGAAGAGAAGCATAACTGGAGCTGGTCTCCTGGCTCCAGTGCTCACACTCTGGAAGAGAAACAGTGACAATATATAGATGCAGAATATAGGCAAGGTAAAGGTTTGATACTTGTTCTTGAAGATATAATTGTGTAGCCTTTGTCTGAAAGTAAGATTGTTTTGCAGTGTGTTACTGCTTCAAGCAAAGTCCAAAAGGCTTTCTTTTCCATACTGACCTTATGTAATGAGTAAAAGATCAGTGGCAATGGAATTGACAGAGCTTCACATGTGTGTCAGAGCCTGTTTTAGTGAAAGCAGTGCAAAAACTCCTGTTGATTTTCTAGAGAAAACTGAAGCCTGGGGTCTATGATAGCTGTGAATACTGGTACTGGTAGTTACCTGAATGTTGGTAGCTCTTTAATAACAGCTGTCTACCAGATCTAAAACACAAAAATATCCCTGGATTAGAAACTAAGGTGGAAAACCCTACTGTCTGGCCAGGATTTCCATTATTTGTTCCAGTAAAATGTGCATCCTAAATACTACTCTAAATAATTCTTTATGGGTGCTATGAAATGGTTAAAATCTGGCCACAAATAAGGTTTTCATGAATTGGCCTGAAATGAATAAATTCAACCTAGAATTGAAAGGAATCCAGTCTTTAAAACAGTATTGGGAGTAATATTCTAGCTTCACCTCCACCCAAATAATCTAAAATTATATTTGGTGTGTTGTAACCAGAACTAAATATATCAAACAAAGAACCAATGTGTTCAGACCAACTGCATCTCCCAAAAGTCACCTGCTATAACCAGCAGACATCTTAAAACAAGTCAGAAAAAAGTACATAATTTTTAAAAGAAAGCTTTATTCTTCATACAAACCTGACTGTCACATATCATGAAGCATCATGAACAAGGTAATATGACTTTGCTTAAATCAAAGCAATATTGCTTCATGAAAGTATCCAACAGAGTTAGCATCAAGTCTTTCTTTGTCCTTTCCTGGATGGAATGGATGTGCGTTTGATATCAACTCATCTCCTTTAAACTGCTAGCTTAGCCAGCATGTTACATGAATAACATCTTTGTCAGGTAAATCCACCACAGGTACTAAAATCAGAGCTGGGGTCTTCTCTTCCAAATATTTTTCAAGGTATTCTTGCAGTCCTAAAATAGAAACAGAACAACTAGTGAATCCCCCTTGTCTTATTGTGTCCTATCTCTTAAGAATGATTTCTAAATACTATTCTGAAAATTATTGTGGACTAGCAATTAACAAAAGGAAATTAAATGCAACTCTTAAATTTTCAATTCATATAGCAGGAAAATCTACCACCTCCTTTTTGACTAATTTGAGATTAACTTTAGATGTCGCCTAAGGCCAGAATTCAGCAAAACAGTTAAATGCATATTTCTCAACCTTGAGTGAGTGTCTGTTGATTACAGATACAGAGAACTGAACCAGAGCAGGTAGTAAAAATACCAAGAGGCCAGCTGAAATTCAGTTCTTTGTCATTTTTGATATTTGGATGACCAGTACATAGTTGTCTATAGAGGAAACTCTTTTCTCAAGTCCCACTGTGAGACATCAATCAAAAGAAAAGTTAAAGTGGGCTATTTTAAAAAACATTATGAACTTGATTTCAATTTGTAATCAGTGGATGCATTCCATCTTGAAGGCATTGTCACTCTATTGGGAACGGCGAGAACGACACAGATTCTCTTGTGAATCAAACAGGAGAATTTTTTTCTGGTTTATTACCTCAGGTCTTTTTTATAGACCGATACGTAAAAGTACAGAAAAGTAAAACTCTTATTGGTTAGTAAACTAACACATCACCATCATTGGTCAGTGGGGTACACCACCCCTCAACCTTCTCTTGCAAGAAGACAAGGAACAGACAAACAGCACCTGCAAGGCTGTTTTCTGTCTCTGAGGATTGTTTTAAATCCTCGTTATGATTTCCCAGGCCACTTTCTCAGGCAAGACTGAGAAAGTTATGTGGCCTGCTATTCCACAGGCACTGTGCTCCCTGCTTCATAGTTAACATCCATAAGGCATAATGGGGGAAGTCCAGGAATGGCAACATGTATGACTGAATATCTGGAATTACAGTAAGATTCAAACTGCTAAAAATACAGTATATGGCTACATGAAGCTCTTGCTGGGACTTGTATGTGTGCAGAAGTTTGCAAATTTCAAAGTCCATTATGGGAACAGAACCAATAATTGAAAAGATCTAATTAGAATACAGAAGAAAAATAAAGAATGGAAAATTTAAACTTGGCATCAAGAGATGCTTGGTCATGCTCAGCCTCAGTGAACATGCTAGAAACAAACCACCCAGAACCCTAAAGAAAACTACCAAAAATCTGCTGAATGACCCACAAAAGACAGTTTCCTAATAATAAGGTAGAGCCTGCAAAGGTTCTTGTTTCAATAACTTACTTCTGTCAGCAGCTTCTGGGATTATGGCAATTCTTTATAACACTAAGCAATCTTGGCTAGAAAGGGTGTAAAGAGGGCAGAACTTGCAGACTGTCAGAGCTTTTTTTTTTTGGCGTCACTGCCTGTGAAACTGCGAATAGGCAGTTCAGTCAAAGTGTTACCTCATCCAGGATAAAACAGGAATTTTGCAATTGTATTCACTGAAGCCAAAACTCCTCTCTTTTTATTTGGCAGCAGTAGAGTAAATTAATGTAATAATGGCAATGCTGCCTACAAAATATTGCAAAGACAGTACCAATCTTTTGAAATTTTGCTGGCTTCCTTTTGTATTAGCATCATTGACATTGGAGGTGAAGACAGACAAGGGTGAGCCAAAGATCAACAGTCACCCTGCCCTTCTTTATCTGGTGTGTAAAAAGGAACTAATTCTCTGTATTACAGATATTCAGCAGTGACCCAGTAATTAACTAACAACTAGCATTTTTCTTGAAAAACTTGACTTCAGAAAACTTTATGGCTATTCTGACTTAGAAGGCAATAAAGATAAGCCACCTCAGAATCACTGATTTCACCCTATTAATATTATATTTATTTTTTTCATCAATTAAAACTATGAAATTACAATTTTGGTATTTCCTTGTTTTATGCACAGGATTAAAAGCTGTGAAGCAGCGCTAAAAGCTACCAAAACAAGTCCAGGTATTCCTTTTAAAGGGAGAATTTTAAAGTGGGGCTATCTGGAAATAGAACTCCATTCTTTGGAGAGTTTAAGGTGGCTAAAATAGCCATAAATATTTACATTTGAATGTGCCCTAGTGGACTTGCTTGCCACCCAGGAAGAGCCACCTTTCCTAAAGACCATTGCCTTTTCTGTTGCCAGTGCCTACATTCATAAATGAAACGTGGATGAAAATCTGGGACATATGCTTCTAAATATTTTACTGTATTTACAAATAAATTAGTTTGATATGAAAGCAGTGCAACTTAGATGTGCATATTTATACACTTAAAAATTGTGGACAGAAGTCTGCTCATGCAAACTTTGCCTAAAAAGCAGAGACTGGGTCTTCTAAAACAGTAAAGTTGTACTCTAAGGTCTCACAGAAGACAATGCACAATTAGTAAATCTGTAGCAACCTATGCAATTATAGCAAACTAAAAGAATTTATAACTATGTATTTGACTGCTGTAATAAGTTACTCTAAATCTTCCAATACTAATTGTGTATTTTTAATGATGGGTGATTAATAAAGACACTATTTATATTTTTTTACTCAAATATGCTTTTAGATAAATAAGAACCATGGCCATGAGTGTTTTCTGAATACATAACTCTTTGTTTGAATACAAAGATTTACAAAAATGTCCTTCCTTTTATGTCACGGAATGCTTGCTCAGTTGTGTGCCATACTTAAAAAAGTTGATTTTAAAAGCAAAAACAAGTAAAGGACAAAGGGTTACAGTGAGTGTATTTGCTGAAGGTTTAATAGAGGCTATAGATGACTGATGTCAGTCCTACAGTTATTTAAACTGCCCTGATACAGAATGTTTAAGTACAAGTAAAAGCAGGTGTTTATCAAGTAGCAAACAATTGGTGTGCATTGTGGATGTTTTCATTTCCCGTGACAGTCCACACTAATTATGCTAGCCATGTTGCAGCACACTTGCAGTTTTATGGAGACCAGCCAGGGACTTCTGAAGTAACAGAAGTCAACAGGGAAACATGAAGGAAATATCTCAAAAAAATTAAGGATGTTCATCTAGGAAGCTGACACAGCTGACAGCCCAGCTGAGGTGCCTTTACACCAATGTATGCAGCATGTAAACAGGGAGAGCTGGAAGACACCATGCTGCCTGAAAACTATACCCTTGGTGCCATTAGAACACAGCTCATGATGGGTCCATGGGATTCTCATGGATTTTAACAAGCCCAAGTGCTGGTGCTGCACCTGGGTCAGGGCAGCCCCCGGTACCAGCACAGGCTGGGGATGGACAGATCAGAGCAGCCCTGCCCAGCAGGACTTGGGGGTGCTGCTGGGTGAGAGGCTGGGCATGACCCAGCCATGGGCACTGCCAGCCCAGAGAGCCAAACGTGTCCTGGGCTGCATCCAGAGCAGCGTGGGCAGCAGGGCAGGGAGGGGATTCTGCCCCTCTGCTCTGCTCTGCTGAGACCCCACCTGCAGTGCTGCACCAGCTCTGGGGTGCCAGCACAGCAAGGACATGGAGCTGCTGGAGAGAGTCCAGAGCAGGTCACAGAGATGATCAGAGGGATGGAGCACCTGTCCTACAAGGAAAGGCTGAGAGAATTGCATTTGTTCAGCCTCGAAAGGAGAAAGCTTCAGTGTGACCTCACTGTGGCCTTCCAGTACCTAAAGGGACTCTACCAGAAAGACAGAGAGGGACTGTAGTGAAAGGACAAGGGGGAAATGGCATAAAACTGAAAAAGAGTAGGTTTAGATTAGGTAGCAGGAGAAAATTCTTTACTGTGTGTGGTGAGGCCCTGAAACTGGTTGCCCAGAGAAACTGTAGATGCCCCAGTCCTGGGAGTGTTCCTGGCCAGGTTCAATGGAGCTTAGGGTAATCTGGTATAGTGAAACTTGTCCCTGCCCAAGGCAGGGG
The DNA here is from genome assembly GCF_030490865.1 of Poecile atricapillus. Taxonomy (NCBI): domain Eukaryota; kingdom Metazoa; phylum Chordata; class Aves; order Passeriformes; family Paridae; genus Poecile; species Poecile atricapillus. Next base: position 151,957,407 of record NC_081249.1, on the reverse strand, counting down.
GTTTGGAACTGAATGATCTTTAAGGTCCCTTCCAGCCAAAACCATCCTATGATTTTATGATTGTAAGTACATGGAATTTGCTCAAAGCAGGTGAACTTCATCCTGCAAGATGGATCCCCCTGCTCCCAAATGATCCACAGAAATTTTGGGAGCAAGTTCCGTATGAAGTGTCTTCCTGGACTGCTGTGGTGGTTTTTATTTTGTTTGTTTGTTTGTTTTGTTGTTTTGGTTTTTTTTCCCCCCCTAGGAATGAGGTAAAGGAAGGTAAATGAGCTAAGGAATATGGACATAACTAAAACTTAAAAAAGAACAAAATTTATTCAGTATCTTCTGGCAGTACGATCTATTTCTACCATTGCTTTGTGAAGAAAGGATAATGAAATCAATAATTTGATGATCTCTCAAACTGACTTAGCAGCCCTTCCATATAACAAGGCACAAACTAAGCATGTAAGCTATTGTTTTTAAAGGTGATTTTCATACTAGGTAGAAAAAACAGTGCTCTGAGAGCTCCTGAAGGGTCATTTCAAAAGAATAGGAGGTGATTTTTATATCTTTGCTGTCACTGGCCTCAGCAGGATTTAGGCAGTATCAGGTGAGGCCACAGAATCCACTTACATTTTCAAAATCGGGTCCCTGTTATCGTTGCCATACTCTTGCTTCACTGGATATCTGCAGGGGAGTAGTAATCTCATAGCTCATATGAAAAAGGAAAATGGTAGCAAAAAGGAAAATGGTAGCAGGAAGGAAGATCACATTTAGCCCAGTACATAAAAAATCACTTTCATATTACTACTATCTTTCCTTCACTTTTTAACCAAAAGATATTGTTAAATTGCTTAGAGCAGGTTTTAAAATCCCTGAGCTAATAAAGCTCCATTGCTTCTGCTGTAGAGATCTGACATGCAGCATGTACTTTGAAAAGATGCATCAGAGGGGATCAGGTTCCTAACAGTTGACTAAGAGTTCCAGTCCCAAAAGATCTGCCCCTGGTGTGCAGAACACTTAACCCTTCGACCAGTACCAACATGACTATTCACAAATTATTGATGTCCCTAAATCCCTGGCAGATTGCAGACAGTTCTTGTCTCCCTTGAAGCCAAAGCATATGGTCACTAATGAGATGGATTAAAAATACATATACACATTCAGGGCTTTGCCACATGAATGTAAAGCCACAGAAATGTTAGAAGGTGATTGAACTGGACTGAACACTGTTAAATACATGATTAGCTTGTTATGGATCATTTCCATTGATCCATATACAGTTTCACAGCATAGTTTAATTAAAGCTGTCTGGAACAAGCCTCTGCCTTAAATGATCAGGCAGTGCAACGAAAAGGTGAAACACAAGGAACTGGAAATGCCCCTCCCTTTCTTAAACATGCAGCTGACTGTCTCTGTGGTGTACAACCACAGCAAGAACAGAAACCATTCTTAAAAATATTGTCTGCTTTTACACTCCAGGGTTTCTAACATATTTTTCTTAATAAAAAATGATGTAATAGAATATAAAATTTGGGGAAAAAAAACTTGCATAGTTTGTTTGCATCATTGCAATTTATGCTTTTCTATCCAAAATAAAATCAAACCAAGTAAACAAGAATATACTGTTGGAATATAAAAGGGAGTCACTTGGCAAAATATGATTTTGTGCTGATTTTTTTTCTGCAGCTATAAAGATTTTAAATCACAATATGGATATTTTTCACAGTCCAATACTTGGCTTTTCATGTGGTGCCTTATGCCTTTTGTTACTATTTTTGATGACATTATTTCACATTGGTCATTGTACTTTTAAGGGAGTGGTTTCCCAAAACTTCTGTAAGCTCCTTCGTGGAATACTGATGATGCACTTCAGGCACTCTGGGATATTTATCTGAATACAAGTTAAGTAGTTGCTTTGAATTGCAGGGGAAGTCTGTTATAGCCATGATATATGAGACAAATGACCAGCAGGAGTTTGGATACGGCTGTGAAACCACTTTAAACCTGTGATTTCCTATGGCAGTCCTTGGAACTGTGACAATAAAACAACTTGCATTCTTTGCTACATAACTTTCATAACATGATCTGTGTGGTTGAGGTTTTTTAACCTGTGTCTAGATTTCTTTCCCTTTTTTCAATAACAACTGATGAACGAGCTTTGCTGTGGAATGGTGAATACACACAGCATTTATTAACAAAAATGTAACTGGTATAATTTGAATTTCAAAAAAATTCCCAGATTTACTGTTTCAGGCCTATTTGTAAGTATACTTACCACAAAATTAAAAAAAAAACCCTGAATTACAGAGGGAATGGTAGCTGTGTTTGGAACTCAAGTCACATGCCACGTGACCAACATGACCAACTGGTCAGTTGCTAAAGCAGCCAGATCTGCACGTCTGTATTTCCAAACAATTCTTTCATAAAAACCTATCTCCAAGAATTTCTCACATAGACCCATCTATACTGACAGACTTCTTTCCTCTCACACTAAATTAGTTTTAGTTGTAAGAATTAAAATACCTTTTTCAAGTAACCACCTAACAGATGAAAATACAACCTTGTACTGAAAGCACTAAGGCAAATGTTAGCCATCCTCCTTCAGCTTGTTCCTATTACCAGAGTACCATTTCAGGTGATTGCAACCTCTTCTGTGAAGGATATGGTTATTAGGATCCAGACTGATAGGACTCTGTCACTTTGGACATAGAAAGAGGACGACACTTCACCCAGTAGAGCATTCACCAGTAGAGAAATCATGGAATCATTAAATAGTTTGAGTTAGAAGGACCTTCAAAGCTCATTTAGTGCACACCCCTCCCCTGCAGTAAGAGCCATCTTCAATCAGACCAGGTGGTTCAGAGCCTCATTCAACTTGACCTGAAAAGTTTTCAGGGATGAGACATCAATCACCTCTCTGGGCTACCTGTTCCAGTGTCTCATCACCCTCATTGTAAAAAACTTCTTTCTCATATCTAGTCTGAATCTACCTGCTTTTAGTTTAAAACCATTACCACTTGGATAAGGGGTACACTATCACTAGAAGCCCTATTAAAAAGTCTCTCCCATCTTTCTAATAAACCTTTCCTCACTGGAGAGAGATGTTCCACTCTGACCATTTTTGTGGCCCTCCTACGGACCTGCTCCAAGAGGTCCAGGCCTTTTTTGTGCCAAGAGAAAAATCTCCTATAAAAAGAATACTAGTGCTCTATTTTATTTTACTGCTAGTCCTGTTTGTGCAGTGGACTTCTTGTCCCTTTGGAATCTATCCCAAACTTAAAAGTTCTAGCAATGTTTTCAAGCAGGCAACAGTGAAACATAATGAAAGTTGCTCTAGGCTTGATGGGTACCCACAGGAATTGTAGCAACTCTTCCTGTAGCTGAGCAGATGAAAATAAATGAGGAAAATTTGTTTCCCTGCATGCCATACTGATAACTATTGCTCTCAGTGAGGAGAAATTGTGAGTGCAAAAGGCAGCAGTCATGGACCTTACTGTTCATGTGAGATACATGAAAAATGAGTGACTGGCTTATCTCAATCCACACTAGTAAGTCAGTCAGGATGCCTGAAGTCTGCACCACCAGCAGCAAGGGGAGAGGGACAGCTGGTATAAAATGATCAGCTCTGAAGGAATCCAGATGCTGCCTCTTCCTTTCCCTCTCCCAGCTTCACAATCCTCTCTGCTATTCCTCTGTTTCAACAGGAGGGTGTGGGAAAGAAAAAGGGCTCACTCATAATCACGGAGGGCATTCACATTTACAGGACCCTCACTTTTCTAGAGCTGAGTCACTTGGCTGAGTAACTGTACAAGTCTTTTTAGACTATAGCTCATGCATTTTTTTTTAGCATCTGAAAGAAAATTAGTAGACAAAACAGTTATTTTTAGTACTGGTTTGATTGTGGGCCTGTCAGCCTTGGTGATGCATCTCTTTTATCAAGCTGCCACAATATCTTGTTTTGTTTTCAGAGCAAAGTTTGATTAAAGACCAATTTCAGAGAAGTTACTCACTGTGGGCGTTAATTAGTGCTTCCTGGCCTCTGTGGGGTTTATCTTATGATCTGTTTCACTTACTAAACCCTGTAATTCAATTTACATGAAGATAGGAATGAACCAACCCCTTTCTATTCTTCTGAAGGCTTCTGTTTAACTCAGTCCTGAAAGAACCTCTCTCCTATCATTCCCTAAAAAGGAATTCTAGTTTCTAGCCTTTTAAAATCAAAATTAAAGCAATATTACACATCTAGAAAGACTATTCAACTAATGAACTGAGAAAGAGCTTTGGGGGGTGGAGGTAGATAAACTTTAGGAACCCTTGGGTTATAAATAGTGTTTTCAGTGGTGCCCAAGTATACTGTGCATCTTAGAAAAAACTGGTACACATATTTTCTCTTCCTCTGCATCTTTCTGGGAGTGGAGCATTGTCATTCTGTATGAGAAGATTGCTGGTGTTGCCCTCCTCCTCTCTCATTAGCAGACAAGAAACACCTTTAGTCTTTCTGAAAGCAAAAGGCCAGCTACTAGGTCAAAAATATTACAAAGCTGGTTGATGAAGAAAGACTTAATTTTACTGGCAGGTAAAAAGTAGCAGGTGGAAGTGAAATTTATAACATGATATAGGTAAAAATAGGAACTACTGAATAAAATGAATGAAAGGAAAATGTCAATGGGGTACTATACAAATACAAGCAGACAAAAAAAACCAAAAACCAAACAAACCCGAAACCAGTCCAAAAGAAAACCTGACTCAAGTACACTGAGTATTTGAAACTAGGTTGAATAAAAATGAAACCAGTACTAAAGAGACACAACCTGTGAAAGAGAAGATGACATAAAATGGTCTTTTTTATAGCAGGCCACCTGGAAAGGAAAACTGAGGCTGGGTGAGGCAACATATTCAAGCGGAGTTCATGGACACTACAATCTTAAAACATCCTCTTCCAAGTTACATTCTCTTGTGGACTTCCTCCCAAATTTTGAAACCTAAACCTCATCCTAGGTGTAGTATGGACTTAGGCTGGTAGGAATGCTTCCTAAAATTGTAGAGTGCAACAGCTACACTAGAAATACCAAGAAGAAAAGGAAATAAGGCAATGATAATCATAAAATATATGAATATTTACAACAATTACAATTTCAGACCTAAATGCCATCCTTTAAACAGCTAAAAGCCACCCAATTTTGGTAGTTACTCTCCAAAGTGTACACAGTACCAGTCCAATTAGGTATGTTATCATGCACATCAATGGCAAGATGCAGAAATAAATGTGACTCTTTTAAAGATAAGCAAATGTTGCTGAGCTCCTCCATGTATTCGGGCTGCTTCTCAATAGAAAGAATTAAGATTTGGCATCCATAATAATTCTTTCAAGCTGCTAGCTACAGCTTAGAAAATAGGAGAACATGAAAACTCATGGCTGTGTGTTTTCCAATGTTCTGTTTTTAGTCATGTCCTATATACAGACTGAGAATCAGCCTATACAAGGTTATAAATGTGCACTTCTGTTTAAAATGTCATTAGCCTTCTACACTAAATAAAGGAACACTTAAGCATCCCCTTCCAATACAGTGAGATCTAAATATAATTTCAAAGAGAACAGAGAACTGAACTTTCCAAGTACAATCATTAAGAAAAGAACTTGTGCTTTTTCTAAAACCATGTCAGAGTGCAAAGATCACGAGCCTGTTTTCCCTGTGTGCTATCCTTCAACCCTGTAACGATCCAATTCTTTATGGGGTGGATGGTTATTGAATTTGTATGCCAGCTGTGTCCAGAATCTCTGGGGAGGATGGGCTGTAATGACACCAAGTAGGGATGAGTTCTGAATGGAGACAGATTATTACAAACATGCCATTTTTCAGGAGACATTTAAGAATGCGCTTCACAGTATGTGTGTGCACTTGCTCACACATATAGTCTCACCTGAATGTGACTATGTGGGCAGACAGAACCACAGGATTCACTAGAGGCTCACACACATGTTTTTGTTGTACTCTAAATCAGATAAACATGTACTTAATTTTTTTTTTTCAGATTAGTTGAAAATTTGGTGTGAAAATGATCAACTGCAACAGCACCTGTGCAGTAATTATGAAACTTGGTTTTTCACCCTTAGGTCAAATTAAAGCTACTGACTCTTGGACCATAGTCCAGGAGCATGAGATGGGCAGATTTGCAAGCTGTAGGACAGTTGGTTGCTGTGCCCTTCAGGTAGGGCTGGGGACACTGGTGGGGCAGTGTGTGTGGGAAGCCCGGCTGTGCCTGCTGGTAATGCAAGAACTTCTATCTCTAGGGCCTGTCAATCTGGCACCTTTCACAAGTGTTAAATTCACTTAAGTATATTTTTTAAGAAGCTGTCATGAGACATACTGAAGCAAATATGTCCTTCAGTGGTTACACATGGACTAAGTTGTAACAATGTTTGTTAAGTGCTTTGACATCCCCAAGTGATATGTTTGGTACAGCTTCCACATTTGTTCGTTTATTGAAGTCTGCTAAATAGTCTTCAAAGCCAGTGGGTTAAAGAAATACATGACTGGACACAGTGCATCCAAAGGGCTGGACCACAAAGAGATGTTTATGTAACTACAGGACACCACATACATTTGCTGGTAGAAGAATTTAGTCTGCAAATAATAGAAAAGCTTTCTAAAAGATTTTGTGGTAAGCATCTTTCGATTGGTTGCAGAAAAGGTCATGTGGTACTTGCTTTATGTCAAGTTAAGTTGTGATAATTTGAAATAATAGTGATGGAATAACTGTTTTCAGTTTCTAGGCCAGATTCTCAACAATTATAAATGGTAGCTATGCTAATTTACATCTGCTGAGGAGATTGCATGGTAGATGATATATTTTTATATAGTACCATGTGCAAATTAATGAGGACATTTCTAATGTTTACCATTGTAAAGAACTCTGAAACTTTAAATCAATCTCCTGCACTAATGTAAACAGTGTATTCTAACAGAAACAGATAAAAGTGCACCGAACATGTTAAATACATTATTAGGTCGATGAAGATCATTCATATTGATCCAGGTCTGGCTTCACAGCAGTTTAATCAAAGCTGCCTGGAAAATGTAACAGAGTGGTCATGGCATTCACCGCCTTTTGTGCTGAGTGAGTCAACAAATGACTAAAATTTCATTATTGCTGCAACTGACAACTTACGCAAAATTATCCAGAGCAGGCTTAAAAAACGAGGTTGACCAGTATTTAAAGGTGGAACAAAAGCCAGCTTCTGTTTTAATGGGGAAATTGTGCTGCCAGAGGTTGCTGATGATCTACCTAGAAATAGATAGCCACACTACTTACTTCCCCTTGATATGGCAGATTTACATTAATTGGATTTTTATCCTGTATGGCAGTGACCCAAGATATCAGTACCCTCTTATTCCCTACAGCCAAGGAACAAAAAGAGAGAGATGAAAGTCTTTTGTTCCTTCTCATGGCCTCTAAGGATGACAAATAAATCTCAGTGTTAATGCTTGCTGTGTAATATGAGCTCATAGTTTGTTATGGAATTGGGAACAGGAGGCTTGGGAGAGTGATTCAGCTGTGTCAGCCAACAGCGAAATGAAAGAAAAAGGTCCTGTAACTTGGCCACATAGTGATCTGAGCTGCAAGTAGTTTTTGCTCTAATTCGAAATAATGAATAGCATAATTTACAAAAGCCTTCAGCAAGACTTACATGTCATTTTATCAGGCACTAAATAAACACTAAATAGCAAACAAAGTCTATCACCAAGAGTTTACCATTGACACAAAAAACCTGAGAGCTGAAAAAGTAACATAGGACAGGTAGGAAACTGAGCCACAGAAAACAGTGGAAGAATAACATGATTTGTTGAGGTAATTTGTAGAAAAGCCAACAACTGACCCCAAATGCTGACCCAGCATACACCCCTTCTCTTGAGAGTACACCACAGTGAGGACACTGACAAACAACAATACAGTGGCAAAGAACTGAATCATCCTTTTGCTTGGGCTGCTCTTGGATCTCTGGAAATTAAAATCACAGTCACAGAAGAGCAGTGCTGCAGACGTTCCGCCTGCTCTGTTAAACTACTCCACTGCTTGGAGGCTTCTGCTCTTCTTCCAACATCAATAGGTAGGGTTGTTTCAGGTCATTTGAAAGTTACCTGTGGACTTTACGACAAAACAGTCTATTATATCTGTCATAAGCCTATACATCTAACTGCATTATGATTTCTTACTAAACATTGCTATATATTTTATACCACAGTTTATCACAAAAGTCTGCAATGAAGTTAAATTATCACACAAATATATATTTAGTAAAAAAAGACTATTTCTTCACCAAAATACATGGTCTCAAACATCTGTTTTTTAAAAAAAACCCAAAATCTTTGGTGGAATGCCTTTTGGGATTACACAAATTGCAGTGCTTTCTGTAACTCTTACGTTTTGTGTGAAAAGTGCAGAGCATAGCCCAGCAGTAAATGGAAAAGCTTCTCAGATCTGGTCTGTTGCTTAGAGGTTTCAGGTTCACCGAGGTGGATCAGCCCCCAGACCTGTCAGGTGGGCCAGGATCCACAAGTGACCAGTTAGTCAACAGCACTGAAGCTCCTCTGCTGGATCACTGGTTCTTTTTACAGCAATTTCTGCTTCTGGTGCCTTAAGCTACATTTCCGTTAAGAACTACGCTAGCTCAGAGAGATACTGGATTAATGAAATTGAAAATGCTCAGAAGAAAAATGTATGTGGTGCTTTAACCACTTTTAAGAAACATGAAATGCAAGTGATGGAAGGGTGACCTTTATCTTTTCTACCAACAGTAGCCCAACCTCTCAGGCACAGTGAGATCATAATTTATCCTTGTGCTTCGTTCTGTTTAAAGATGTGATCTTTAAACAGCATGAGATCTGTTTTTAACAATTTTGCAGAACAGGTAGAGAGAAATAAATTGTTTAAGAAGAGATGTCAGTTTTAAAGTAAAGCTAGGAGGCCAACACAGCCCTCTCTTTGGTCAACATTGATACTTTATGTCTTGCACCTTAATTTCTCAGGGAATGTCATACCTGGAACATCATCACTAGAGTGGTCTTACCAGTATTTTCTACTCTACATTAGCTGAATGAGTTGGCTTTTCTTTTTAAAGTGCTTCTCTTGCAAGGTGGTTTTTCAATTACACCACTGCAAGGAAGATTCATTAGAATGAGGACATCACCTCCTTCTTTCTTTTGCAGAAAACCCATTTTGGTAGAAAGGAAGGCAACAAAATATGCTCTGCCTAACTGAATTTCTGCAAAATCATTTTGCGAGGCAAAAACTCATTGGCAACCTGTCACAAGAACACCTGGGGTCATTAAAAGTCCAAAAAAATCTGGTAAGGTCAAAAGGTGAAACAGGAAAATGCTAAAGAAGAAAGATTATTACTATTATTATTAATCATCATCATTTAATCAGTTTCATTTTTGACTACCAGGAGTAAAGAAGCAGAATAAAGAAAAATTAAATGGTTCTTATAATTTATAGTCAGAACTTCATTCTAAATATATTTGTTTCCCTTTGCAGTTACTAGTTTTGGAAAATCCAGCACTTTTAAATGCTACTAATATAAATAAAGCCAGATTCAAAGTTAGTGGTACATCACTTTGTAAAGCACAGCACTAAAGAACAAAATACTATTCTACTTGCTTAAAATAAATAGTTGGTTATCCATTTCCTTCAGAATTCTGGCTTTCCCTGAGGGGGAAATCTGGGAGTTTTAAATACACTGATCCTTTGCTTTTCCATAATTCTCTCTTTTTGACCTCTTAGATATTTTTTGTCTGCTGTAGCATTTTTTATTATTTGTTTTTAAATTATAAATCTGATTTTAGATTCATTTTTCTTAAACCACTTTCCGCAATTTTTTACAAAAAATCTACATGCAGTTTCATTCTTAAGGCAAACCAAGGATTTACAATATGCTAAACTGGGCAAAAATTCTGTAGTAATCAGCACAATATATTTTATACTCCATCACAATAATTTTTTCTGTCTCCACATCAATATAATTTTTTCTGCTTTTTACAATGGTTTACAACTTAAATAATTTAATACAACAGTTGTTATATTTTTATTGCAGGCTTATAAAACTTGCACGGTAAGTCTCTTGCATGCAATATATTAAATAAAGAAATGACAGAGAAGAAGGGGAACTGATGATTACTAAAACTGTAATTCAGGTTCTGAATGTGTCATAAAGTGCTTCTGGCTCACTTGCGTTCTGCACATCTTGTCAAAGTTCCTCAGGTGAACCACCTCCTCATATTCTGTTCTTGCCTGTTACTCCAGTGTTGATATAGGTAAAACAATGATTTCACATTTCAGTCAATGCATTGATGAAGGGATGGTCAAGGGGAAAGGACCCAGCATAAAGATCCAAGGGGCAGGAATGCCATTGCCAGCTCTGCTACTGAGATGCTGGAAGACCCTGGGAAATTTATTTGGCTTCATGAACATGTATAGAGCTATGCTTTATTTAATTTTGCAAAAGCCTCAGTGGTGTACAGACACAATCCCTAAGTGTAAGGCAGGACCTTTCTGTCTTATTTTTGTGTTTCTAAGCAACTGAAATACTTGATCCTTTGTAAAATAAAACTCCAGATTTCATACTTCCATTTTGTAGAATTAAAAAATACTTTCCTGTCTTTGTGAAATGCTTTGAGATTGCTTGACGAATAATTGTTACTGCTTTAGTGTATCTGAGAGCTTATGTAAAAGATGCTGCTTCAATAAGACTCTAAAATTATGTTTTGCATTAGAGACCCAGTTTAAATATTTTTACAGACACAGTTCTGTCCATCTCTACAAAGTAGGTCACTGTATATCCTGTATATCCACAAGAACATATAAGTCTGATACTTCTAAAAGCCCTTTGCTGATAACTTACATAAAAATAATAAATAGTGATCTAAATTTATGTCAGAAGTAAATTTTACATACTTGGAAATGCTATATGCATTTCTGTTTAAATTTCCATCTTTCTATTTCTGTAATTATTCATATTTTTGAAACTCACGATAAAAATTTAAACTATCTGTTGTACAGATTCTAAGGCATGGCTTGATATAAACATCCAGAAGATATTTCTGATGTCTTGGCCCAAAAATACATAATTAATTCTCATAAACCACTTACCTGTGTAGTCTTAATGTTGCTAATGAAAAGACTCTTTGTCTAGATGATTAAGATTTCTTAATAGAAAGGTTTGTGACCTCTAAGAGATACAACATAGACAGCTGAGAAAGGAACTTACAAGCATTTATTTTTGTAGAAAAACATCATTTATTTTTGTAGAAAAATATGGGAAGAGTGCAGATATATGAAGATTAATTTCTGAATTGTGTTGCTATGATTTCAGCCCTTGCCTACATGAATCACTCATTTGGTAGGGTGAAGAAACACAGATGCCTGCATACTTTCTGAGATCTTTGGTTTTTACTTGATGTTCGAATGGCGCAATGTGAAAATGAATAAAGGGAAAAAATCACCATTGAACTCCTAGATTAAGCAGCAAGATTTTTTTTCCCTCAAAATATAAAGCAAAAAATAAAACTTGGAAGACGGGTATGCTTGTGAACTTGAAAATCTTCAAGGAAAGTACCTTAAGGATTGCAACTCAGTTGCTAAAGGATTGCAACTCAGTTGCATTTGATTGTAACCTTTTTCCTCCTCTTTAAATATCTTAGCTATGATGTTTACCTTTGTATATTTGCAATTATAAAGAAAATTAGATCAAGTCATCTGTATTATGTGATGGATTTTAGGCACTAGATTAAGCTCCTCCACTCCAGAGATGCATGCATGCTTAATTGGTTGAATAGTATTTGAGGACTGATGAAAAACATGCTGCATGTAGTGTTCTAATTTCTGTTCATTGCCTATTGAACCAGAAATTTTCTCACCAGAATACTGTTTCCAATAGAATGAGACAAACTGTGGATCTTTTGCAAAGTATTCAATACGAGTGGGCACACTAGGAATAAATTATTTGGAAGGCAGGAAAAACTTCTAAGTAGTAAACAAGAAAACATCCTTGTAATCTGAATCATTAACTCCTTAGTGCTGGGCTAAACAGACAAATCAAGATCACAAAATGTCTAAAGAATGAGCTAACTTCCTTATGGAAATGTCTAGAAGTCATCCATTACTATTGCTGCTTTTCCATATAGCAGACAGTGAAATCAATATGCTGCATTGGTTCAGTAAATTTGTCTCTTAACAAGTTAATAAAACAGTGATCCCCACATAGTCTTTCCATCAAACTTTCATAGAAAAAAATGAGAATATTAAATGTGCTAAGATAGGGAAGATCTGCTCCATTTGCTCTGCAATGATAATCTTGTACAAAAGAGGATTTTTATTATTAATTCTTTGCCTTCTGGGGATATTATAATTTCCTAGAATGTAAAAATGCCTTAAGCACAGCAATTTGCTGAGCTAGACTGAATTTCAGAATGTTTCAAATGAGCGGATAAACAACTGCATAATAAGCAATTATTAGATCAAGACTGTACAGTACAGATACAGCAGTGAACCAGCCAATGGAGAAGCAAGTATCAGATACTGCTTTTAAAACTAAGAGTTAGTGATGCTTTGACGTGTATCACAACATTTCTGTTAAGAATTAAATACCCTACTGCTTATTTTTTCTTCAGAAATGCAGATTATTTTTTCAATCAAATCCTTGGGGTCTTAATCATTGGACACATCCCTCTGCATATGAATAATAAGGAGTTTACAGGCTGAATATAACTCATGTGCTAAAAGTGATCAGACAATTTTTTTTTTTTTTCAATTAAATAGTTACAAATCAGTTGTATAGTCTAGGTTGTATTAAAACCTAGTATATTCTCAAGCCTTGAATTCTGCAGCTCCTTAATTAAATATATTATCTTACTAAATAAAGAGTCAGATACACTATAGAAAACTCAAGAGTAAAATTAATGTAATTGAAATGGCTAGCACATTTTTAGAACCTGGGTATTCTTTACTCATATAAAATTTTTTCAAGCAGTCAGAATGGCTGCTAGATGAGAAACACAACACTTAGGCTGTTTGACATGCAGAATTAAGTTATTAACTGAGCTTTCCTCTAAATTCTAAAAGAATCAGACCTGGAACAGTGAGAAGAAGCTGATATCTATAGCGACAGCTTTATGTTTCAGCACAGATCTACCAAAATGATTTGCCCATTGAAATGAATGACACAATTCACACCATTCAAAATTACTTTTTAAATTCTGACTTGTTTGTATCTATGAGGACTACTTTAAAATAATTTACTAATTTATTCATTAGTGTAAGTCATACTCTTTAGCATGAGTGTTACAAACACCATTTTTAAAATAGAAAAATGCAAATTCAAAACTAGTGGTTTGCACCAAAACCACAATTTGTTTTAAATTTAGGATGGAATTATTCTTATGTAATTTAACAGTTTAAAAGCTAAACATCTGATGAAAAACAGCCCTCTGTTCCAAAAGATAATTAATCCCATTTCAAAATACAATGAAGGGTCCCTTGGAGGTGTCTGTCAATGAACACAAAGAATCTAGGTCATCAGGTTAAACAAAACAGTTAACTTCTTTTAGGCAGTTAGACAAGACTGATCTTATCTGAGCTGTCCAGGCAACTGTGAATTGCATCACTCCTTCTTATAATAGCAACAAGGCATTTAAATAGGCCCCTGGTTAAATGAGTTATTACTGCAAACAACTTCATTGTACAGTACCTTACATTAAATGGTCAGCTAATCCTTCCTATTTCAAATTCTTCTGGAATGGTTTTCCAGTCTCAAAACATCAGCTTCAGGTGGAAATTTAATTGATGTTCATAAAAGACAATAAAGCTAAAATGTGACACTTATAACAGCAGAATGATTTAGACATTATTTAGAGGCATATTACAGTCTCTTAGTCTAGTAAACTTTCCTTGTCACTTCCATTGCTCAGAAGAGTTTAATTTTAAAAAGAATACAGAATTTAAAAAGAATGCAGAATACAGAAGTTTGCTACTTGGTAATTCTAGCTTGGAAGATGTTTTAAAGGAAAACTGACAAGAAGCAATTATAATCAGAAAAGCAATAATAACATAATATATAATAATATAATCATAATATAAACTGGAAGCTTCTTACTCAGACCTGCTACTTTTTAGTCTGCATTTCCTCTTATGTTTGCAACTGTGAGAACATTTCAAAACCCTTGTGAAAGGGACTGGTCTTCAAATCTATCATGGCTGCAGGGCTAAATTTAGACTTTAGGCCAAGCTTAATTTTAAGTGTTAGAAATGAAGAAGCTTTCTCTGACAGGTTAATTAAAATAAAGGAAGCTATTTAAATCTGCCCAAGGATATGCATGTCACTGGCAGTCTTAGTGGTGACATTTGGTGGGCAATGTGTAGCTGATGTAGTTAAATAGATGTACCATAGAAAGTAATTTTTTATGAAGCAAGCACTTCATATACACACCATTAGGTAAGATAAACGCACACACTTTTAGCTCTAAAAAACCAAATTTAGCTAAGACTAATACGTTGGTTCTGCTCTAGCTAATGGAATTATTAATAAAGGGTCACCAAGTAAACTTTTGTCTGCTTTGGTGAAAGCAAGAGGCACTAACTCACGGTGATATATTTCCCTACATTTATAGGATGGCTGGCACAGAACCTTGGTAGACATTTCAGAGCTGGAGAATGCATTTTAATGGAAGAGGTTGCCACTTGTATTCTGGGGTTCAGCTAAAGGGTTTTAAATAGTTGAATGCACAAACACTAGCAGCATGACTAAAGAGGTCATGCTTGTAGCCTACAGGGATGTTGCTGAAGAGTGCTACAGAAAAGACATTCATGCAGCAAACTACCGAATCTCCAGGCTGGGGACACTTGTAGGTGGATCACTGTGACCTGCACAGTTTAAAGAGCTCTCTTCTTTCACACATACTGTTCTCCATAGGTATGGGATTCTGTGGTGCTGATTTTAATGCTGAACATGTCATTCTGTTTTTGGCAAAAAACTAATCAAGACAAGAAATGCAAAAAATATTTTAAGTTTGGAACATGATTGAAGAAAATAATTTAGACTCAATTCAAAATCAATGGTAAAGCTAGTAATTTTGGTGAGGTCATCATGATCCCAAGACCACATGATAAGGTTTTAGGAAGCACAGAAAAAACCAAATAGACCTAATAAAGATGCAAATTTGGCCTAAGTGATCCGTTAATTTGTCCAGCCCATAACCCTCCTGCAGACTGCAAAGTGCTGCAGAGAGGAATTGAATGGGACAGCATAGAGAATGCTGTCAAATTGCAATGTTTTCTGGCACTATACCATCACAGACAGAGGTGTAATTACCTAGAAGATGCAACTATATTAGCTGGTGGGACATAAAAAAGTTAACCTCACATAGCCACCTATGTCAAGAGATCGAAATAGGACCACCCAGCTGGTAGACTTTGTTTTTTCTTCTGATTTTGGTTCAGAATTAACCATCAATTAGAATCAGGTCTTTCAACATGTACAGTTCTCTGTTACCTTTTATATCAATGAAAATTTCTTGTAGATAAAGCAAACCAGCTAGAGCACAGCAAAGCAAAGCTATACTGCCTCAAGGTAACTCCAGGAAAGGTATCATTAATGTTAAAGGAAACCCATGAAATATTGCATAAAGACCCAATATTAACTATTTGATTGTTATTAATATAAAAATATAAATGATCTCTTTCTTTTATAAATACAGAATAGTGTCAGAAATAAAAGATGTCTGAATGTTGACAATTATGTGCCACCTCAACTATGGAGGCTAGCTTTAGAGCAAGCTGCAGGCCCCATGGCCTGCCAGCCCTGCCTGAGAGCTAGCCTGGGAAATTCATGGGAGGATTCAAAACAATCCTCAAAGACACAAAACAGCCTGCAGGTGCTGTTTGTCTGTCCCCGTGTTTTCCTTGCAGGAGAAGGTCAGGGGGTGGTGAACCCCACTGACCAATGATGGTAATGTAGCACGTTACTAACCAATAAGAGTTTCCTTTCTGTACTTTCCACGAACTGGTCTATATAACATGGCTGTAACAATAAACTAGAGATTCTCTCCTGTTCTGACTCCCTTGAGAGTCCGTGTCGTTCTTTCCGCCGTTCCCAATTAGAACGACACTCAACTAGGACTTACTGCTTGGTAGAAATTAAATGTTTTTAGCAAGAGCTGTTTTTCAATTTTTTATTATAGAATCATAGAATAGTTTGGGTTGGAAGCAACCTTTAAGGGTTCTCTAGTCCAACTTCCAGCAGTGAGCAGGGAGATCTTCAACTACATCAGGTTGCTCAGAGCCCTGTCCAGCCTGACCTTGAATATTTTCAGAGATGGGGCATCCGCCCCTTCTCTGGTCTGGTTACTTCTGATAAGTAGTGCTAGAGTTCACATGATATCCTCACCTAATGCCAGAGACTGGCACACTCTTCACTGTAGATTGCTTCTGCCTGTTACATTAAGGAAAAACATCAGACAAGGTACTCTATGTAGAGAAAGATAGTTTGGCATATACTTGTACTACACTATGTTTGACATACCTGTACTAGGAAGGATATTGCAAGTATGAATTTAATATTAGTTCTGACAACAAGACTTAGATATAAGCAATACAATCACATCAGTGACTTTTGGTAATACTCCTCTGATTACACTACTGTTATTATGAATTCTTAGAGCACAGCCTATGCAGTTCCACATTCCTGGTACTCTTCCATGAATTTAACTACAGGTCATGTGCATACATTGCTGATGATTTACTTGCAAAATTAGTCTTATATATGCAACAATTGACTAGTCTGGCCTAAAGCACAGTGTTTTCAAAAGAGCATTATTTTTGTCTTTAATCTTCATCACAGCCACCAAAACAATTTTAATAAGCAAGGTTTAATTCTGTCATAGTAAGAGTGGACTATATCTTTATCTGTAGGTTCATTTACATGGTACTGAAGTTCCTTTTACCATGTGACACGTCAGCCTCTACCACACTGAGAACAGCTTTAACCATATTGTGCAAGCTATGAGCTTTTACTGCTCAGCAGTATGTCAGCTCAGTAGAATGAAATATTTTCTATAGCAAACACGTTGTTAAAAACCAGATCAAACTCCTGAATCCAAGCTGTCAGAAGAAAAATGAAATACCCAGAGTGGTCCATGGCACAATACAGAGAACTATTAATAATTTAACTTTTGCAGGACAAGCTTATGTGTTTAATTTCTGTATCAGCTGTTTTTCAGTTTACTGTTCTAACATTAGAACAGTACATTTTTACAGGTGGTATGTTGGAAAGGATATTGTGATTTGGTGCACTTTTTTTTGCACCAAGACTTTTCATCTGTAAAGTTTGAAAAGGAAGCTTCTCAGGAAACTACCACTAGTTTAAAATGGCCATTATACATGAGACTTGTCCTGTTCTGACTTTCTCTTTTCAATTTTATGCAATGGCCAGTGGAATTTCTCTCATCACTCATAAGCATTTCCTGTCTTAGATTCTGACCACCATTCTTCTCCAAACAGAGTAGGCTCTCCTGTGAGGAATAATAAGCCATATTAGTTTTGGAACCACTTTAAGAAAGGTACTAGCCAGAATTCTCTGAAGGTGATGAGTAGTTTAAAAGGAGAAGAAAGGAATGTAGTCTTCCAGAAATAATTTGTTCAAGAAAACATTTGCTCTCCAGAGTGACTTTATGTAAATCAGCATCAATATATTGCATGAGATTATTTTATGATTGTATGAAGGTTCACTCTATGGTTTTCAGCCATTTGTAAGCTTCCTTTCAAATATTACAGAGAAGAAAGGTGTTTTCTCATGCTTTTTGAAAGACACTGTAACCACACTAAACAGAGAGCAATTCCTTCCTGTTGAACTACAAATCATTTAATTTTGACACCAAGTCACTTCCCTGTTTTCTATGTCTCAGTGCATTCTTACTACCCACTGCCACAGACTATTATTTGAAGGGGGAGAAAGCTAAGTTTAATCATTTAAAAAAGCAACAAATAAAATCAGAGACGCTGAACAGCCATAGCCACTACCCCAAACTTTAATGTCAGGAGAAAAACATGTTCTTCATATAAACTTTTAATTATTAATTCAGAGATTATTAGTAAGTTCATTACTTACTGAGCGAAATTAACTTGTGGTAACCTTAACACTATCATTAATTTTTATAGCAAACATGTATGCTCTAAATCCAAAACACACTTAAAAATTTCCATAGCATATCTCTTCATCCTACTCTGTGGTCACAGCAGAAATGAAAATATACTTAATTGAACAATATCTGTAAGTAACAGTGAAATTTGTCACCAAGAAATAAAATAATTTATATGTAATGAAAATAGAAAGGAACCAAGCCAAGAACACAGATTTGTCAAAATGATGATGATAAAACCCAAGCTTAGTGTGTTTCAGAACAGGCAGCACATATTTTTTTCTTTAAAGCAAAAGGAATTTCAAGAATAGGGTTAAGGTCTGGTTCAGATATATAAGCTGACATCAAATTATGTATCAAGTTTAATTAGAGAACCTATGGTAACTCAAACTATATATGGGGAACAAAAAAAGAGATTAGATCTGAAAAGACTCATTAGTGTAAAATGGAACTATATTCTTTAAAAGATGGTCTGACCTGATGAAAATCCTGACTCCATAAAAGCTGAAGGAAGTTTTGCCACCAACTTATGTGGAGCCAGGATTTTATGAATTGTGTGTTCATTTGCACCTGTTTACATTGTCTGCTTTTTATGTCTTTTGACATTTTGGAATCTGTGCTCCTGTGCAGAAGGAGAGTAGGCTTGAGAAAATATTTGGCTAGAATTCAGGAGACAAAAGTTCAATTTCTGTCACAGGCTTACTGAGAAAACGTGAATAAGTCATTACCTCCTTCTCCTGTCTCCAGGTTACTTCTCAGTAAAATTCAGGTGATGAAACTAAACTCCTTTCTAAGGTCTCCTGAGATCAAAACATAAGAAGTACTGCAGCTAGGAATATTTTTTATTTTTCATCAGTAAAACTGCTGCTTACAAAATTCCAACAAGATACCAGTGTGATACCTCTGAAGACACAAGATGAAAAACATAACTGGGAATTTTAGAACCTTTTGTTTCTTAGTGAGAATATGTAAGAAAGAAAAAATAGCTTATAGATTGGTAAAAGTGGTAAAAAATGTAGTAAAAACATTTGTATGTAAATACATGACTACTAAAGAAACAGCTGAGGAATAAAATTGGAAATCCACAATACAATTAATGTGTTTATTAGAAATAAGTCAGAACAGTGGAATCACTGCTTCCAGATAATTCTTTGCTACAGTAAGCTGTATATTCCCCTGGAAATGGCAATAATGCTGGTGAATTTAATGAATTTTCAACAAGCTCTGCATGGATGGAACACTGAGAATGTTGACAGTTTTTCTTTAATTGCTAACAGTCTGAACTTACTCTGGTACTTATAATTTTTTTGTCCACAGCCTGCAGAATGGCTATGAACTATCTGGCCTTTCATTTTAGCTTCAATCTTGCAATGAAATCTCTGTGAAAGGTTCCTGGGGGCTACAAATTCTATCCACTTCAATAGAAGGTCATGATTATGCTTTTAGGGGCAATAAAACGTTTTAGCAAATTTTAGACAAATTCTATTTCTTTCCTGTTCATTACTTGACTTTTTAGGAATTTTATCTAACATAAACTCTGTGATCCATAAAGAAGACAAGCAACAACAATCACAGTCAAACAGCTTTAAGTCAACCTAGTGAACTAGTCAACCCCAGTTCACAACTGCAGGATGAAGCTTGGGGATGCTCAAGAAAGTCACCTCAGACACCAGATTAAAACATCCGTTAGAGCTTTAAGATCATGGAACAGATTAATGAAGTTAATGCAGTTAATTCCAAACATGCAGGAATGTTTATCCTTAAGGAGATAAAAGATTCATATCTGGTCAAAGGCCATTTATCAAATGAGCATGGAATTGTCACTTTGCAAATTTAATACAACTAGTAAAACTAACAAGTACTGCTGCAGGAACACCAGCAGCTGTTTTACAAAGTACTTGTTAAGAATTATAGTGTGTCTGTGAATCTGGTTCTTCTGTGAAGGTGAACGTTTGGCAGAAGGGTTGTTCCCTGAAAACTGTATCAAGAGCTCCAGCGTTGAATTTGATGATTCAAGATGCAAAATGTACTTGTCCCCAATTTCCTGTATTGCAATTTAAATTGCAACTATATGAAAATCAAGTAGAGTTGTTTAGCTCCTATATAATTTAGCCTTTGCAAGAAAAATTATGCATCTCCCATTAGTTTCCTGTGAGGTAACAGATGGCAGAATAATAGATGAGATATGGTCTGTGAAGTAGTATCAGCAGTATAAGGGTAAAATTTGCTTTCTCTGTCTTGGTATGGTCTCTCTAACTGGTACATTGAAAAATGAGTTTGGAGATCCCTGAGTAGCTATTGCCATGCTCTTCCCACTTTATGAAAAGACAGAACACTTCCAATGCAGCACTCTGAAAACTAAGAAGAAGCCAAGATGAGTTTGAAGAGTTGCAATCAGATGCAAGTTTCATTTTGGATGAAAACTGAAGTATAACATTTTTTAGATATACTTCCTAATGCTAGAAACTTAAAATGGTCTCTAAAAACACTGAGCCTGAATCCTAGCTCAGAAGAAAATACTTGAAATTCCTTAAAACATCAGGAAGAATGTGACTGCAGGCTGCTTAGGCAAAAAAATGAAGACATGAAAAGCCCAGAAAATATTAAGTAGTTCAGCAATACAAAGGTAAAAATAGAAGCTTACTACTTAAGCTAAATGTAACCACAAAGAGCATGTATTTACCTACATAAAACCATAGTTAAAACAGCATGAAGGAAAATAAGTCTGTACTTCAAAATAGTTTCTCTAAGATGATATTAGGATCAGATGATGGACAAGGGGAAATTTTTTTTGGAAGAGACTAGAGAGTAAGAGGATATTCATGTGCACATACATACATATATATGTGAATATACACTTTCTTTAACTTCTGAGACTGTTCCTACCCCTTCATGTCTAGTCTAATATTCCAAGCTGGGATAAATCAAAGTGACTCATATAATGATAACAACATGGAATATTATAATCATTTTGGTATCTTTAAAAATAACTGTCTTCACATATTTTTTCCAGTAGTTATTAAAAATTAATTTCTATCAGTAATTACAAATAAAGTGCTTTAAATAATATTTAAGCTTTTGTAATAGCCATATCTTAAAGTTTTAAATTTTAGTAATGTAACTGTTATTTTACTGTAGTGTCACAATGAACCTAAATGTAGATGAGAAGTTGTGTATTAAAAATACTGGATTACTGACAGTGAAGAAGAATTTGTCATAAGTTATCTTAGGTTCTTGAAAGGAAGAAAATGGTACAGTCTAAATCAAGTTTCTCCCAAGCATCTACTCTTATCAACCTAGAAGCATACTCTTATCTCTGCATCAATCCAGGTAACTGAATGTCAGCATTCACTAAGTTTAAAAAAAATGTATTAGAGAGACATAAGCAGCACAGAAATCCACCTCCCCCCCCCCCCCCCATATTTCTAAACAAGAATAGAAGAATATTTTATGCATATTACTGTGACATGAAAGCTGATCATTTTGATAATAACTAATTACCCAAAATACTTTAATTGCATGGAATATATTTCTATATAAATTATATGTAAATTACATATAGATTATATATATATTTCTATATATAAATTGTATTTGTGTGGACAATGAAAAATTTTTAAATTTAATTTTATTTCTTGATCCTCACTTCTGATTTAATGTAGTTATTGCAGTCCTCTGATTATTTAATACTTAGTTCTTCAGGCCTGATAAAATTCATTAAAGGATTTTTATTGTTTCCCAGTCCTTTTATGGCACCACCTTTATCAAGATAATTTAAAATAAGCTGCAGTTCAGAAAAGCAGATAAACATTTATATGAGTAGGTTAGGTATGTGCATATGTATTGAACTGGTGCCACATTTACTAGTGCAATTTTCTATAACACATTAATTTATATATCTTAAAAATAAATACGATTTCAAATTTGTCAATTTACATGGCACATGCACACACACATAAGGAATTTATAATGCTATACATGTTACTGTTGTTGCTTGCCTGTTCATTTAAAGCTTTTTCCCTGTTGATGCCAGTGTAATCTAATAAAGGATAATGGTATTTCCTACAGCTCCCAAATACTTTCTTAAGTGTTCAATTTCCTTTTTTTATTCTGAAAGGCTTTCTGAAAAGTATGCAATAATAATTCATGGCTCTTTTGTGTCCTAGAGAAATCATTTGGGTTTACATTACAAACCACATTAATTTCGAGTGTTTTGCGGTACCTAAAGCTAAGTATTTCTAATCATACCATCTTGCTGTTCTTTATTGATAACATGTGGTTTAGTGTAGGAACTGTACAAGTAATAATAGTATTTCTCAGTTGATTTTATACGCAGTAAAAAGCTAAGTTATCACTGCTGTGGGTCAAATTTGTGTACTATGAAGTCAATGGACAGAGGCTACTTCATATTTTCAAACTAAAAGTTGATGCATCAACAAGAACCCAGAAGAAAGTATTTAATTTCTTTCCTCTTTCCTATTTTGCTAAATTTTAAAATGTGTGTTATGATAGCAAGGAATCAACATGAAAGAAGGGTATTCTGTGCAGGACAAAGCCCTGAATAAATATACACCAAGCCCAGGGTAGGACTGCTTTTATAAATGGAAAGACAGAACACCATCCTTAAAACATGAATAAATGAAAGATCACTTGAATTCATGAAATGTTCTTGGTGCTTAAACATAATCTAGTTAGGAGGCCACAAGTTGTTTATGGAATCTCTTGATCTTGCACAAAGATGTACTGAAGTCATGGACAAACTGCTAAAGGTCAGTGACAGAGGGGACAACGAACTAAGCCTACTCAGTCAATGACAGTGAGCATTGCATATGGCACTGAGGCATTCTCTATAACTGAAAAAAAAGCTCATTATTACAAATTAAAAATGAAGTAACTGTGTTGTATAATGAGGTGTGATACTGTTTTTGTAATGTCTCAACAAATCAAACCCAAATTTTTGACTTTGTCAAAAATTGACTTTGGAAGCTCTGGTCCATCATACTCACTGACTTGAATAATGCTTTAGAAGAAAGTTCCAGTTTGCTTAGGAATCCTGATACCAATACAAAGTTGAGATTCTCTTCTGAATCAAAGCTGTGCTGCTCTGACCATTGACTCTATCTCTACCCTAAATGGAGGCCAGCTGTCTCCATGAAGATTCCAATGGCACTAAACAGCACTCAGTACCTCTCAGAGGACACATCAGTACTTCACAGTATCAGGAACCTAAAAAGAACTCTTCTGATTTCCAATCTCTCTATTCATTTTTTTAATACAAAACCTGTTATTTTTTCAAATATTGACAACAACCAACAGGGTGGATGTGTTGCATCGCCCATGCCCTGTGTGGACTACGTGTGGTTTATCAAGTTTCTTTTGTTTCATTGCCCCTGTTTTCTTTCTGCAGTGGGGACAAAGAAACATATTAGTGGCTCCTGATTTAATAAATAACACCCAGTAGAATCCAAGCTGTGAATTTCTGTACATATGTTTTTACTTACTACTTCTGGCTACCAACCGTATTTTCAGCAAAGAATAATACATTTTTAGAACAGAAGTTTTGGCTTTATAATGCTGCTTGCTTTACTCTGGTTTGTGTCAGTCACATCTCCTTTTTATGGATCAAGAAACTATAGACTGCTGCCTCTTGATTTTTGGCTAACTGTGCCTGCCTTCAAGTTTTACTCTTGTATTTCATGACTCAAGGCAGAGACATGATTTATGTACTTCATAATAAGGGATCAATGGAAGTTAAAAGGAAGGACAAAACCAGGAGACCAAAATGGAAGAGCATAAAAGATCAAGCAAGCAAGTGGAGTACTTCAAGATGAAGCCTCACATCTTCTATTTTTCTATTGAAAATGAAGCATTAAACTGTGCCTTTGAACTGGGTCAGCTGTGCTTGAGTTTTTTCCCAGTGATGTCAGTGACATAATTTCTGTTAATTTCAATAGGTTTGGATTTCATGCCACCTAAAACCCGAAAGAACATTAGCTAATGACATTTGACTTGATTTTAATAGCTCAGATTCTGAAAACAAGATTGAGCTTGTTTAATCTGTCTTGAAAAATTACATATCAGAACAGGGACCATCCTTTGGATGAACTAGAAACTGCAGTCTCTCCCTAGAATTATTCTGGTATAAATGGGCCAAGGTCTTGCCTCTAATTCCATGGCTTCTTCTGGCTGCTGTGTGATGCTTTTCCATCAGCTCTTGGACAGGTTTCCTTTGTGTGCCAGAATAAGAAACCAATCTTCCATGATTGAGCAATCATATGTAAGTCTTAGTGTCTTGCAAAAAGTGTACTGTTTGTTTTTTCTCCTAAAAGATAATGTGGGAGGCATGACTGGATATTTTTGAAATGCGGCTCACAATGATTAAAATAATCAATTGAGGTTCCTAGCCAGCTCAGAGCTAAAAATATACCATCTCTTGGAGCAGATCTATTATAGTATGACATGAATGCGCCATGGAACTTATAAAGTTTTGTTATTATAATTGACTGTGAATGAGTATGCTTTAAGTGATGAGAACTCCTGAAAAGCTTTTTAGCCTCTCTGCAGCATATCCACAAACAGTGAAATGCAAAACCCATGAAAAAAAGCAAAAGAATATTTTAAGCCTGATGCCAAAGTGTTCCTTTCAATCCATACTTGCCAAAGACATTTTCTGAGATGCATCCTATGCTAAACTTATTACAGAATAAGCATTAATTTCTGTGTCAAAGAAGTATTATGCAGCATAGTTCCTATCAAAATGAAATTTTAACATGCTTTACAAGTTTGCCAAACTCCTGCATAAAGTACTCTGAAACAAGCCAAAATGACAAGCAATGCTTTTAATGAAAGCACTGTTAAACAGCTGAAGTTTCTGTTTCCATATTTTTAAAGGATCAAAAGTCTAGGTGCTTTGCATGCTATCACAGATAAAAACAATCATAAGAACAGAAAATAATATGAAAATGAAAATTTAAAAAGCCTCATCTAAAGATAGAAATCCTTATTATTTCTGTTCCTATTATAGTTTGGGTGACCCAAATACTTGATTAACTCACAGCAGGTAAGTTATGTTACATGATATAATACAAAAGAATTCAAAGCACATTCTATGTAGTTAATGCACAGAAAAAAAAAAAAAAAAGGAGTAATCAGCTAAATTTAAATTAAAATATATTTATCTTCATATATATAACTGTAGAAAATGCCTTAGACTGGCTTCTATTTGTTCTTTTCATAAAATCTTGGAAATGTCAATATCTCTGGACTATTTTAAAATGATGAAGTTATGGCCATTAGAAGAGCAATCTCAAAAGAGATTTGATCTCAGTCTCCTTTCTGGAGCAAGACATTCACTTCAATAAACTATTCTTCTTCAGAGCTCTACTGAACTGTTCTCACTATTGCACTGTCTCTAAAGAGAAGCTCATTTTGAGAGGTGCTAAGCATCTGCAACTTAGGCCAGGAACTTCATGAAAATAAATCCCTATAATTCTGCTATCCTGTGTGAAGTTACAAAGTCAATTCTTCTGTGTCACAAACAGGAACTTGTTTGTACATCTCAAACAAATATACATCCATAGCATCAGTAAATGGATGTGATATAGCTGTGATATATTTAAGAATAAAACAGGTGAGATACTCTTATTTTTCTTACACCTAATTTCACCCAATTATCTGGAATCGTAACTCTTACATTCCTGGCAGAATGATTTAAACAAGCCAGGACTCTGTAAATGTCAGAAACAACAGCTTCAAAATACTTTTTTTTTTCTTCCAGCAATATTAGTATTAGGCGAAGAGAATAAACTTTGATTTTCAAAATTCCTGAAGTCTTTTTGTCCTAATAAGCAAATGTTTTGACCAAAGTTTTGAAGTTCTCAGTTTAAAATTTATCTTTAAATTGATAAAATTTAAAGATAAATAGTTTAAAAATTTTATCCTGCAGATTATTTTAAAATTATTTTAGAAAACCTACTAAACTCCAGTCAAATTAGTATCTAGCCCTCATATCAAATGATACAACCAATATGCTTAAATGAGGAAACCAAAGTTTCTTCCTGTAGAAGATATGACATTACTGATGATGTAAAATTGAAGTTCATAACAGGATTCCTCATACTCAGATATCTCAATCATTATCAAATTAATTAGACTCTGGAAGCACACCGGCTTTAGACTCTCATAAGAAATACTCTAGCTATATAACAGCCCAATAACAATTCTAATTCTGAACTTGTGCAAGTTCTGTTAAAGAGATGGAAAAAAGAAAGCACAAATGTGCAGACCATAGAGAAATGAGTCAAAAAGAACCCCCACCAAAACCAGAGTCCAGACATTTCTAAAGAAACATTTCTCCTTAAAAGATATGCTTCGATAGGAAAAACCTGCTTGTTGGTTTTAGTAATTATTATTCAACTAGGTAGTGGGAGCAATCATTTGTAAGAGTGTGGGGTATTAATGACAGGCAGAAAGAAACAAGTTTTTTTCTTTTGGAATCTGCAGTTAAATGCCACTATTTTTGGCCAATTCATTGTAATTTAATAATAATATATAGTCATAGAATAATTTTGAGAATCACAGACTAACTTTGGGGTGTAAAGTTCTCTGAAAATGATATAGCCCGATCTCCCTGATGATCAGAGCAAGAGTAACTTTAGACATTTGACCAGTTTTCTAAGGATATTGTTCTGTCAGGTTTTCAGGATCTCCAAGGTAGAACTGTCACACCCTGTGAGTTCCACTCTTGTGGAGAAAATTTCAGTGCTTGTGTCCAACTGGGATATCTCCTGCTGCAACTCATAACTGTTGCTCCTTATACTGGTGTAGTGTCTGTGAAAAAGTCCTCTCCTCTGCAATACCTATTAAGGTAAGGGAAGACTGAAATTTGCTTCCTCCATAGGTGGAACCTTCTTCCCTAGGTGGAACTAAGCCAGTTCCTTCAGTCCCTTTTCCTCTGTTCTATGTGCCACTCACATGACCTTTTACTTTAGCAGCTCTTCTTTGGACTTTCTCCAGCTTGGTGATCTCCTTCTGTGATTATCCTATCTTAGTATTTCAGGTATGCCAGCTGACAGCCCTCTGTCTGCTGGCTACACTCTTGCCAGTCAGAAGTAATTTAGAAAGAGAAGAAACGTACTAGTTTGCCACAATAGAAAAAATTACCGCTTCCCAATGCTGATACTTCAATCTTAACAGTGCAGGTAGAAGAGACATGATTAAAGGGACTGTATTATAAATGTGCTTTCAGTGTCAATGAATCAGAGCTACTAAGTGGATTTTAACCCAGCTGATATGATGCATTACTTGTAAAGGCTGAGCAAAGTCCAAAGCAAGTTTAAAACAATGCAGATTTTTCATTTCTTGTTTTAATAAGGATGGAAATGACTCACTAATACATAATAACTTTATGCCATTTTAAACCTAAATTTATCAGAAATTTAAGAAAGAATAGGCTATTGGGAGCACAACTACATCTATTATGCAAAGTCTAATTGCATGAGATGTGACAATGGCAAAATACTTTCTTTTGATGGTTAGTTACAGCTGTGTTCTTGGATTATAAATTATGGTGAAGATGGCAAAAACAAGAAAACAACCTCTCCACTTTTACAAGCTTAAATGGAACCATGATACCAGAGAAGTCAAATGAAGCCCCAAGCCCAATTTGCAGGCAGTAAAGTGATTGAACAAAATTACAGTATTTTTATGGATTCTAAGCATAGTTTTTATATATTTGCTTATACCTCAGAGTATAACTTTGAGAGGATTTTTAAAAACAAAGAAACTGTCCTTTACAAATGCATGCTGAAAATATCTTCAACATAAATCTGATTTGAGACATTTTAAAATTTAGACAATAACTATGAAGTGGTATCCTTCAGACCATTTTTCCATCACAACTTTTTTCCAGAATTTAAAAGACTGCAATATAACAATAATAATAATAGTAATAGTAATAATAATAATAATAATAATAATAATAATAATAATAATAAAAAATATTAAAAATCAAGATCCACATTTTAGCAGCCTTGAAAAAAACCCAACCAACCAAACCAAGAAACAAAACATGAGCAAGAAAGCATATGTATCTTTTAGTTTGCATAAAAAAAATCCAAGAGTAGGTGTGCTATTGAGTAATAATAATGAAACCAGTAAGCCGAGTATTGAGGACGCTAAGTTTGGCTGCACAGTCCAACTTTGAGTATGCACCAGAGGCAGTACACATAGGAGACTTTTTTGCTCTAACCATCCCTTTGGAGTACAAACAGGCCTTGTTTCCTTACTCTGCCTTCTGTCTTCAGGCCGCCTCTCTGTTGAAAAGAAACATGTCAGACTATGGAGAAGGGCCAAGGGCAGGGGAAACAACTGGACAATGGAGTACAAAGGTGTCTCATCATTTTTCACTCTGATCAATAAATAATCCTTGTGTCCATGCTGTCTCTGGACTTCAAGAAAGTAGCTTCTTTGGCTTCCATTACCCAAATGGACAAACACCAATATCCAGGCTACTAAATGAAGCTCTGCCTGCAGCACCATTGTCTCATACTGTTAAGTTTCTGCCTGCATTTAAGGTTTTACTCAGAATATTATTTCAATTTCTTTTTTAGCTTCACAACTTTGTAAACAATTATTCCATGTCATTAGATAACAAAAAAATCATGTCTGTCTCCAAACAAATGGCCGAACTTTTTGAATAACCTCAGAGACTGCTCAGATGCATTGTTGACAGACTCCTGACAGCTGCATTTGATACCAGATATATTGAACAGATATATCTGGAGAAAGAAGAGAAGATATCACATGCTATTGCTTGCAGAACATAGGATTTCAACAGGGTTAACACTGGGACACTTTACAAAAGAACTTTAGGCACTACCCATTTAACTGCTATACTTATTAGAACTCTTAGAAGTTAGATTTTCAGCAGCTACTTGTCTCAAGGAAAAGTTCCAACAAAGAAAGCCCAGCTTGACTTATGACAGTCAGGCATCTGACAGAACCTGATAGGCACCACCAGTGGTGTCCACAGTTGACAAAAGGCAAGATCTTACAGAAATAAATTAACTTTGAGATACTGGAGAAGGGAGAACTAGAGGAGACACTGTAGAGGAAGTAGAAGACTTTCAAATAAGATTTATGGATGGTTTTGGCAATCAGTACTATTTCTGACACCTCACCTTCCCTTTTCTTTCAAAGAGTTATACAAATTACTGCTCTGAGCAGTTGTGATACTTCTCAGTGCAGAGGTTATGTGACAGAATGACTGACAAAGGTCAGCCAGCCAACTGGTTGGAAATGTAACTGTACACAGTTCTTCCTTGCAAAATTCAGTATTTTCTTTCATAGATCTATTTTTTAGGTTTGCTAGATGAAGAGCAAGTATTTTGGTCCTAAGGAAGAAGAAATACAGAAGACAAGCTAGTCATGCTAAAGGTCTATCTACTGCAGTATTCTGTTTCAATAAATGGTCCTAAATAAATATCTAGAATAAATTATAACAAGGGATGCAGCTATGGTATTATGCCCAGTTCATTTTCAGCCTACATTTGTTTTAAGCTTAGTGGACTTCCTATGTCAGATGTCCAAACACCATCATAGTTTTTTGTTCTTCACTTGTAAATAAAAAGTAACACAGATGGATCTACACAAATGATGAAAAGTTCTTTAGAAATCAAAGTTCTTTAAATGTTTATAGGTTCAGAATCATAGAATTGGTATGAAAATGTTGGCATGTTGAGTCTCAGAGAAAAACTTGCTATGTAATTGTAAACTGTAATCTGTAATCTGTGATGTGTCCTTAAAAAGTGAGTTTGTTACAAATGGTTTCTGGATAGCTAGACACGTTATAGATTCCTCACCTAGTAAACCAGGCAATACAAATTTGGCAATGGTTGCATGGCTGATGTCATGCTTTTATAGCAGTTCTTTGTCAACAAAGCACTTAACAAAGTTTCTCAAAATTAATTTTGTTGTTGTAGTAAGGTGTTTGTACTTTATGCATTTTATGCAGTTTTATCCAGTTTTACAGACATTTATGCATTATGGACAGACCATGTACACTTAGACATGTCTAGAAGATACCATTTTTCTAGAAGGGTATTAATTTGTTCTGATTCCTTGCAGAGCTAATTATCAAATTACCCCTTCTCATTACAGAATAGACTGAGTTCTCATTCCGTAAGTTTCTTTACATCTATTCTCTTAAGATTTTGATTGTATACCATGCTGCGTAATAAATTCAACAAATTCCAATCTTTATTGAGTTAACATATGAACTACCATTAAGCAGCAAAGCCACTGCCTTTTTCATTGGTGTCTGGCACCTTCCAAACTGAATTTGTGAGGAAAGCAAATCTGTTTTCGACATGTTAGATCATTTTGGAAATTCTCCCTTATAACCTACAACTTTTCCAACAAAAGGTCTGTTTTCTGACAGGTCCATTCTGTCTTACAGGTCAGCTGTAGGAAAAATGCAAATCTCCAACAGGAAAATTAAAGTCTATACAAATAATTTCTTTCGTGAATAAATTATTTTAGAAAAGATACTGAACTCCAGTCAAATGAGTCAGGAGCACTTCAAAGGAATGTGAAAAAGTAGATGGATAGAGTAACACATAAATGTATCTTAGATTTTAGTGGCAGAAATTCTGAAAGACACATGAAGTTGTACACCTTATCTTTAAAACAACCCTACCAATATATTGCTAGTGTTCTGTATCAAGGATATAAGTGGTATATTTTAAATCAGTCTTGGGTCAAAGAGTTAAAGAATTTATTTCCATTTAAAGCTTTTTTATGTTTATACACAGTTTATACAACTGTGCAATTCATAACCTTTAGAAATCACAAGTAGTCTACTCTGAACAAGAGCAAGTTCTGGCTCTGGTCCCTGGCCTTGGCATTGAGGGGCTGAATTCTTCTCAATCTACTATCTGTGCACTTAAAAAATAAATTTCCTATCCTAAAGGACAGAAGGCCTTAAGCAGGATCTAATATACTTTAAGCTGCCTCATAGGCATAAATCACTTCCCTATCGAAATTCAGTCAGAGAGACAACATTACTATTAAAACAACTCCCCATGTCTTGGACAGCAAACAAAAAAAATCCTTTCCCATAGTTTCATACGAGATATTCTGCTACAAATACAATTGACATGCAGCATCTACAACACCAGCACAACATTGAAAAAAATAGAAAAAGTTTAAGATTTCAGCATTTTAGCAGCTATTTAATAAATAAGTTCTCTGGACTGGATAGTTTGGGTAGTAATAGCAAGACAGCCACCTCTGTGGCTCAAGACCAATTTTAGTTACTTTTATACTTTTAAAATGTAATTTCAAACACATCATTTCAAACATACTCATGAATCACTATTTTCTAACTGCTTCTGTATATTATAAGCTGATTAAGTTCCCAAAGTACTAATATAACTTTTTTTTTTATTTTTTCTGTTTTTTTCTGCTTGAAAAATTATACCTGGCAATTATATTTTCTTAACAGGAAACTCAAGAAATGAAAATTTAAATTTTCCCCTTTCTGGTTCACAATTCTTCTCACTTTTTAAACTGAGAATAAGTTAATAGAATTTAGTAGAAAACCAAGTTTAAGTTTTACTGTCTATTTCAGATGGTATCATGACATTTAGAAATATTTTTGTTCTGCCAAATTATATATATTAGTCCCAATAAATGCTTCATTTTAGTTAGTGCCTGCAAAGCTTGAGCTAGTGACTGTAATTTGATTTTAAAAGGATTTGTTAACCTGCTTCATTGTTACTCAATAGAGTTCTTAATGACTGTTTAGTTTCTACTCATGTGAGTAGTTCTCCACAACTGCTGAGTAAACATCAATTACTCATGAGAATGCCTAGACCTACATACAAATGAGTGAAGGTTGAGATTCCAGCTGTTCCCATGGGGAATTTTTTCCCATTGTATAATGGCATATCCATCAAGAAAGTTAAGCTGAAATAAATTTCCAGTGCAAATTGAAAGTACATTGGTAACCAAAAATATTAAACTTCAATGAACACAGACACTCATTATTGTAAAAATGCATCTTGGTATCTTCAATTGGTCCTCTTCCTCCTCTCTCAGATTTACAATACATAATGCATTCTCTCTGTACTGTAAACTGTGTTTTGGAAAACATCTGGAAAATGTGTTGATAATGCCATGTTTTATCAAATAGAATACTTTAAATCTTACCAGATGGAAAATCTTTAGTTTCAAAGCTGCATGCTGTACATTTGTCAGGATGTTACTCTGTCATTGCAAGAACTCTAAATGAGTACCTAACTACCAGGGTTTCTCTTACAACAGAAGAAAAAGTCCCATTACAAGTAAGATTTTTTACAGTTGAGCTGAATTATACTTACCCCATATTAGATTTTTTGAAAAAACATATATAGTGTCATTGAAACTTGAAAAACCTCCAAGTATTAAGGGCTTTTTAGACCTACACATTTACAGAGCAGAGCCACTTTAAAAACTAATTATATATTCATTTTAAGGTTCCTATGAGATAGTCTAGTCCTGTTTTGCTTTGCCTTTTTATATTCCCAGTCCATTTTTAATTTTGTATTAAAAAGGAATTGTGTAATATGGTGTCTGATGAATGCAGGACCTTCTCTATTCCCAAACAAATATTCAAAAATATTTTTCATACATCTTGTGAACAAGGCTTGTTAAATCATAATGTGATGACTTATAAACATTCATCATTCCTATACGGAAGTATTATCTAGTCAACTGTATGGTATAGCAAATCATCCTGACACGTTTATATTAATACATATTTGAATGAGAATAAGAAAGAAATAGTCAAATTTATGTTAAAGACTTCTAAAGGCTTAACAGCATCTTACTAAGTATATATGTCAGCTTAATCTAATCCTCCTACTTCTAATACATTCTGTGGTCTCAGCACGGCGCCCATAATGCTCTCGCATGTTATGAGGGATTGCCTCTGAGAAGTTCACCATCAGTACTACACTTTGTTCAATAAAACTTCACATCTGGTCTTAGGATGACAGAAAGCTATCTGTCTCCAATTTGCATTACAAACCTTTAGCTTCTTTTGACATCCGTAACACCGGCTGTAATAATTTCCAATAACCTGTTACAATATGACGAGTAGATATATTCCTGGTTCTCATCTTACTGTGTCAGGTAACAAAATATTTCCAATATTTATTTGGACAATTTTAAATAAATGACAACTTCTTTATACCAAAACCCCCTGTATTATCTAATCAGAGGCTCATTTGAGAAGGCCTGTGGCAGTATTTTCTCCTTGCACTTCAATGATTTTAAGTTCTAATCAGAAAAATGCTACCTTTATTCCTTTTCTGTGCTTTTGCTAGAGGAGACAATACATTTCAATTCAAGAGTTATGCAAGACCACTAATCTTATGACATGATGGAAGTCCTTCTGAAATCCACTAACCTGGAACAACCATCTCCTTAACCATCTTTCTTGATTTCTGTGTATCGTAATTTCTATCCTTTTCTAGTACAGATACACGTCTTATGTGTTTCACATTAAAAATATTTGAAGACAAGTGTCTATTATTCCCTGCTACATTATTAATATTATTTTTCTTTAGCAGAAAATGTATCTTCTGGTAGATACATTTCTACCAGAAAACCCAAAAGGACAGATCTACTTGCGGGATTAACACAAGTCAGAGATCAAACATGCCACTAATGGATCCTCATGCAGATGGTTAGCAACCTCTACTACCTGAGGTGAATTAATAAATGGCAATTGAAAAACTGGTCTCTCAATTTGCTTTCTGGCAGCTACATCCAGGAAACCAAATTTTTTAAAAGCCTGCATATTAGGCCTGCAGATTTACAAATGAAGATCAGTACTTTTCTGATTTATCCTCTGTCCCAGTGAAATGGTATTCTGTGTTTGAAAGGCAGTAGCATAGTAAATTCTGTTACCCACCTAGACCTACTCCGCAACAGAAAGTAACTTTTGGAGGCAGTAGAAATCACCACTGAGACATCTAAATACACAAAATATCTTAGGACAAGTCTACAGAGAAAGGTATGAGCAAGTTTTGGCCATGCTCAGAGCTGACAAGACACTGCCACTGTGGAAACCAGTACGGTTCCCTCTTGGGATCTGCTCCATTCAGATACATGCGTTCTAGAGCAGGACTGGCTCAAGAGGAAAACAGGAATAAACTGGGAGGAGCTATTGAAGGAACAGGAATAACCTGAAGAAGCTGGATGGGAAAAGGGATGGAGCAATTGTTATCAGAATTTAACAATCTCTAACACCTTGATATGGTCCTATAGAAAGGTTAAAGTATCTTGGGATCAAAAGAAAGACCTGATACTATCTCTGGCATATTAAAACTGGGAAACACACTAAAGGACACATACAGTGTCAGTAGTCCAGCCTGTCAAAATTAAAGACTGCCAATAATAACAGAGAAGGTAAAACACAGACTATGTCATCTTGCTTATGGACACTGTCAATGGGATACTGGAATTAATGGAAACAAATTGGACACCTCATACAACACTTTTTTAACTGAGAGTTAATATGTATGTGTGAGTATATTTTAAATGTAGAGAAGCAAAATTATGCTACTAGTGCAAAAGACAGTCAAGACATCACTCACTAATATGCTGCATCATTTTGGAAGCTGATGATGCTTCACTGGAGACTGCATGTCTTACAAAGCTCCAAGAACATGTATTACCAGTACATTTGAATGTGTCCTGTGTCTTAACAATACATTAATAATTAGACTTCTGATTTTGAACCAGAAAAAGTGTGTGGGTGTGTATATATTATATACATTAGATATACTAATATATCTATATAAATAGTCTTCTATCAGATAGAAGCTATCAGCAGACACACTTCAACAACAGCCATTTTATTTTGAGAAATTATTTTTGAATATATATTACACTTATTCTTCCATTGCATGAACTTTCTAGAAATATTTCCTAAGAAGAAAAAATTTATTTTAAAATTCTTCATCAGTGAATTAGTGCTCCTTGTAAATTTAATGTATTCTATATATTCTACAGATTTGCAAGCATGTATTTCTTACCAGTGGGGATAATGATAAAATTGGTATAATGACAGGAATTATTATGACAGTGTAGAGATCTGAACACAACAAGAATGAATATATGACAATCACACAAATCTTTCTATGTCTATGCTATTGATAGTATAAAGTGAATTGAACTGAACCCAATTTTTATGCATGCAATTAATACATTATACTGAGAAATATATTTTATAAAGCAAATGAAATTTGTTTGGAAGTAATTATTCTACGGCCTGAGAAATATCAGAAAGAAAGCAGGCGAAACAGTAATGTTAATCCCATGCCAGAAACATGTTTTATCAGGTTTCTTTTTAGCTCTTAAACAAGATGTAGTAAAAACAACAACATTCTGTCAGACTATATGTTCATTCCTTGCTTCCTGGATTAAATATGCTTATTCTATGCCACATTTTTATAGCTTTCAATTCCTGTACTTTAAATCTATTAAACAATGTCAAGTCGAATTTTCTTCAAAAACTGCTGCAGGTTAAGAAAAAAAAATAGGACAGTAGAATATTTGAGGGCTAACATTTATGTCAGCTAATTAATATGGATCAGTTGTGGTCTGCAAGGATTTTTAAAGTGCATGCATGTTTGAGATAAATATAGACTAAGGATCTGATTTTGTTTCTTCTTGATAATAAAGTTCTTACTGATTTCAATACAAGTATGGTCTACCAGTTTTGTAGGTCTGACAGATAAAATAAGCTCTTGTGCTCTTGGATAATGTTAGTTGTCCCAAATAGAGCATAGCCCAAAATGCAGATCTACAAGATAAGAAATAAATTGCAGTTGTAATACTACACTTATTGCTCTGTGTTCTCTTTACTTGAGATTCTAGAAAAATAAACATTGGGGGAAAACCCAACAAATTTGTTTGGATAGCAAGTTCTATTTAAGTAAGTTAGAAATCAGCCTATGTTCAAAACTGGACAATCTCTATTCCAGAGGATACGATGCCTTATTTTAAAACATTAATATTTCTTATTTATTTTCAGAAGAGCTCCTGCTAGAAGACAGAAATTGATTATTTGAACATGATTCTAGACTGTGACAAAAAAAGGCTACCAAATACACAACTGTTCAAACACATTTAAGTCGAAGATTCATTCTCCCTACACTGAATTTTAAGGTGGCTGTATTTCTCTTGCATGGAATCACAGGATAATTCAGATTAGAGCAAGATCATACAATGCAACCTCCTACTCAAAATCAGATGTAAGATTAGGACAAAAGTAATCAGAAAAATAATGAATGCATCTTAATTAGAACTGTAGAATTATTTGGGTTGTAAAAGGTTTCCAACATCATTGAGTCCAGCTGTAAATCTAACACTGCCAGGTCTACCATTAAACCATGTCCCTAAGCATCAAGTCTACTACACATCCTTCAAATACCTCCAGGGGTGGTGACTCCACCACCTCCCTAGGCAGCCTGTTCCAATGCTTGATAATCCTTTTGGTGAAGAAATTATTCCTAATATTCAAACTCAGTCTCCCTGGGTGCAATTTGAGGCTCTTTCCTCTTGTTCTGTCTTGCTACTTGGGTGAAGAGTTCAGCCCCTACCTGGTTACAACCTTCTTTCAGGCAGTTGTGGAGACCAGTAGGGTCTCCTCTGAGCCTCATTTTCCCCAGGCTAAAAATCTCCAGTTCCCTCAGCCTGTTCTCATATAACTTACTGTTGACCCTTCACCAGTTCTGTTGTCCTTCTCTGGACGTGCACCAGCACTTCAATGTGTTTTTTGCAGTGAGGGTCTTAAAACTGAACACAGGAGTTGAGGTGCGGCCTCACCAGTGCTGAGTACACGAGGACAGTCACTGCCCTGGTCCTGTTGACCACACTATTGCTGATACAGGCCAGGATGCCACTGGCCTTTTTGGCCACCTATCCTTGAAACACTCCTCTTAAATCTTTTTTTTTCCAATGAAATCTGATGTAGAAGTAAGCAAGAAGTATCTTATACTTAGTATTACACCTAGTTCCTGTCAATAGTAAGTCTTACCTTTTTGCAGTGTTTCAGCATCAAAGACATGCTCCTTGAAGAAAGCTCTAAAGGACAAAGGACTGGCACTGCAGTCTTCTGAAAGTTTGTCAACAGCTTGTTTAAACATAGCAACTAAGTCATGAAGAGGTCCATCTAAATCAAGGTGAGAAGTGGATGATGAAATCAAGCTCAGGCGTACTGAGATGGATGCACAAGATGCAGAACTAGACTCCACAGATTCACACTCAATTTGGAAGCCTTCTGACAACATCTTCATTGCAATATGTTTTCTTTGGAGTGGATCATCAACTACTGCAACAACATGCCATTCAATGGCAGCATCTCTGGGTAGGTGAGATATTACAACCACAGCAAGCAACCCACCTACTGCAGTTTCATCATGATACATCTCTGAATCTTCAACCTAAAAGATAAACAAAATAATGTCCATATTATAGAGTTGTAGAAATTAATGTTGCTTATATGCAGTTAAAATATTAAAAAAGAATATGTAGTACAGTTATTTAATGGAAAGTGCTTTTCCCTTCAACTTCCCTTATTAAAAAGTCATCTTGAGCAATTATGAATTTATCTGACAGTATCTCCTAATTTTTGCAATCTCAAACCACTTCTATGCCTGTACCATTAAAAAAAAAGCTGATCATAATATATTTTGCAGTCATTCTGCAATCAAAAGAAGTCTTTTTGCATATGGTGATTTTTGTTTGTACCAAAGGTTTTGGAAGAATAAAAAAATTATAGGAACTACCAAAACTACAGCAATGAGTCAGTAAATACATAGGTTTTATTTTACAAGTTGGAGTACTAAAGATTCAGTTTAGATACAGCAAAAATATAGTTCAGATAATTCTAAACAGCGGAATTATCCTGAGCACCCTCTTAGAAGATAGAATGTGTTTTTAAAATAGCAGAGTTCATTGTGAATGCATATTTAAATGGTTTTCACAGCGACCAGCATGTCTAATTAGCTAAATTGGTCAGCTACATCTGAGTAATTGAGTTCCCTTCTTTCTGATGGCTTTAAATAGCTTTCAAATACCTGAGCAGTTGAAATGCTTTTTTTGACCAATGGATTACTTTTTTCCTTACTTTTTCCTCAATTTTTATGAAGAGACAGTATATTAGGAATTTTTAATATTAGTGACTTACACCATCTTCTGTACACAGATAATAACTTTTTTTTATATACCAGTTTGCTTACATTCCAGTATATACTGTCAATATTGTCCATTGCCTGACCTCTGAAAGAAAAATATTAACGAGGCAAGCCTGTCATTTTGCCTGAAGTCGATAAGGCCGTGTAACTTGCAGAACCTTCAATTCACAAGCTCAATTTTCAACCACTTTCTCTCAACTTTGAGAGGAAGAAATAATGACATGTTCCAGGCACTTTATTTCAAAATTCACTCACAAAGTTATTGACAAGAATTTTCCACAGAATATCTTTGATGCTTGACCCTTGTGAGCTGTTTACATGAAAAATGCACTTACTTCTGTATTAATGATAGTGGAGTGTAATTCTATCCCAAACATGTAGCAATTGCTTCAGCATTTCTGGTTTTGATGTGGTAACAGAAATAGGGACAATTTGTCTCAAATTGCAATCACTTCAGTCATAATAAAATCTCACGGAGTGCTGTTCGCTTTCTGTAGTTTCATTAGGCTGGCCAGGCCAGTTATTAAGGTAGCTACGCATAAATGTTATATTAGCACTTAACAGGAGCACAGCATTCTCCTCTAGGAGACGAATTCTAACCTTGTCAATATAATTCTGCTCGGAGTGCTGTAAAGCAGTTTGAAAAGATGAAATACTGGAGCTTTGCACTGAGGAAAAAAAAAAAAAAAAGTCATGCTCATTCAGGCTTAAAGGCCATTTTGCTGGCCCAAGGTGCTGAGGTACTGGTTAGAAAAAAACAGTCTAAAGAAGCTCTCTCAGGTCACATCAAGCACTGAGACAAACTTTTCTAGTTCCCTGTACTTGTCTCAGGTTGTTAAATCAATTACTCGCTATTTCTGCTTGCCTTCAGCTGCCATTTAGAATATGAAGAACTACATGAAAATTAAGGCCAGGAGAAAGTACATTTCCAAATTTAACAATTGAGAATCATTCTGTGTGAAAGACTACTCATGGTGCACCTGTATGGTACCATAACACTCATAACCTTTAACTTTAGAGTTTGCACAAAGCACAAATGATAGAGCTACTGGGGACTAATAATCTTTCATCAGTGGCTACAGAATTTTATAGAAATAGTTCTAACAGTGACCTCTTCTGACTCATTTTCAAGAAATCACTGACATTTGTGTTAAACTCGAGTTACCTTTCAGACATTTACAATTTTCTAAAAGAACTGAATATCTTTATGATAGGATGAATATATTTCTGCTAAGAAATCATACAATGCTAAAACAGTATAAGTATTAAGAGTGAAAACAAAGAGGAATTATTTGATTGGCTAAATTGTTTTTACAATTCATTCTGCACTCTCATCAGTGAAATTCATCACAGTGAAATTCTTGTTGAGAGACAAGAAATCTGTTGGAGCAAACACTGTTGAAAGCAATGATTCCTTGAAAGTACGCATTGCCTTAATT
Source organism: Poecile atricapillus (assembly GCF_030490865.1). Classification (NCBI taxonomy): domain Eukaryota; kingdom Metazoa; phylum Chordata; class Aves; order Passeriformes; family Paridae; genus Poecile; species Poecile atricapillus. The sequence goes on along the minus strand of NC_081249.1, from coordinate 151,917,543 downwards.
TTACAAATCTTCACAAATTTCATTAATCTGTAGGTGTAGATGTCATCCTAAGATATTTGCCCTTTTCCCCATTTTTTCCTAGCTGTCGGTTTCCAAATGATTTTCATTTCATGGGAAAAGCATGTTGAAGTTTCTAATTTCCACTGTCAGACTTTCCATTAGATTTAATCCTTTCAAGGAACAAATAATACAAGGTAGTTCTGCACTAAGAGATGTTTGAATATCACAGGGGAAAATAAGGAGATCTAAAGGTTTAATGGCTTACTGCTGAGATTATATGGAGAAAGATGCTACTCATGTGTTATACTTTTACATTATCTGATTTTAAGAGGGCTGGGGAAGGACATCAGCTAACAGGGTCAGCATGCAGGAGACACCTTCTGAAAATAAACAGTTCTACAACAATGACATTTTTCAGGAATGGATGTAAACTTGGATCATCTCAGAGACCACACTATGACAAAATTACAATTCTGTCATGCTAGGAAATGGTAGATCCCAAAACTTTGGACACAGATTTGATAATACAAGTGATTTCTAACTGAATCTCATATTACATTGTCCTCAAAACATGTTTCATAATATCTTCCCTTTACCAACAGGATCATCTGCTACTCAATTTATCAAAGATGTAAAAGATTGAGATCCAGAAAGTTTGAAAAAGGAAGCCAAAAGGCAGATTTTTCTAAATACATGCATTATATCTGTATCATTCCACATATTCATTGTATCTATATCATGTCATATCCAGAGAAAGACTACAAACATTTTTTAACACATTTTTTTTTCAAAAACCCCACAATTCAACAAAGGACTTTTCCCACCTTGAAGAAAATACTGATTTTCTCCTGGGGTACAATGCATGTTTCAATAACTCACAGGAGAAACCAAAGGTATAGAGTACATTTTAGGATGACTGAGAAAGTGACTCTGCTTCTATTGTAAACACTGAGAAAACTTCTATATTAAGCTAAGTGACATCTTAGAAGGTCTTCATGGACTGGTTAATAAAGAATCACAGAAGCTGAACAGCAGTTAAGAAAACAAATAAAGAAAGAAAACAAAGTGGGTAACTTTATGCCACTGTAAAAATTCACAATTCACCAACATCTTGAGTAAGATAAACAACTCTGGGTCTCTCTAGCTGAAAAAGGGCACACTGGACTCGAAATATATTCAGAGGAGGACAAACATGATCAAAAGCTCTTGAGGGTCTGATTGGAAATATTCTTCAGCCTTCTTAATGAGAAGACAGAGGCTTACAAAGTCATACATGACATAAAAAGAGTGGATAGGGATAACAACTGATTTTGCATGCTTGTCTTTCTGTGCAAAGAGCTATGGACCATCAAATGACATTAGTAAGAGCATGGTTTCAAAATGAACAAGAGTAGGTGACACCTACAACTCCTTGGTGGAGAACGCTCTGGTTGCAAGAACTTTACAGGGGTTCAAGGGGAGCCTGAACGAGTTCTTAGAACACAGATTCAGTTGGCATTATAAAAAGAGACATAATTTCTAGATTATTTTTAATTTATCTACATTACTAATTCATATAAATATTATGATTTATATAACAAAATTTATTTGATCAATTTAAATACGAATTAAATAGTTCGAGGTTAGGAGAATATAAGAGTAGATATATGGTTTTATTATTCATTTCTGCTTAGGGCTACTGTTAGGAGTCAAAATATTGAGCAAGGTGTACACCATTATGGTTAATATTATGTTCTTAAATAATCATTTATGCTAATACTAGTGGTGTGTTTGGTAAAGAACTGGGATTTGTTGGACTCACATGTTTTTCACTATTAGTCCCTTCCAAAATTCCCATGATCCTAAAGGAATTTTATGTTCATCTGTGATATGCCAGACTGATTTTATAGATGAATTGCAAACACTGAGTCAAATCAAGTAGCTGCAGATAACAGCTTTGAGTGCCTAAACTTCTTCACCAGAGGTACTGGCACCAGAATATTGGGCTGGAAGAAGTGGGAATTCAATGTGGTTACTCCTTCAGAGGAAAGAAAGGTTTCTCTTCTTTCTCCAAACGGAGAATCACATATAGACCTGTAAAGCTACTTTTAGGGGGACATACATATCTTCATTTCTGCCTTAACTGATAGAGACAGCATGGACAACTGAAACACAACGGTCCCAGACAGTGCCAAGCAGGAGGTTTGTCTGCTTAGGCACCTGCCACAGGAACAGGGGTTTGGAGCTGCCTTACACTGGAGCCACCCAGACTGACTGCTCTGTGTTAACCCCTCTAAAGAGGTTCTGTGATGGATGCTCAATCCAAATCTGCAAAAGTATAACGATGTTTGGTAAGAAATAGAAAGGGTCAAAAGGCTTGACTGAATACTTGTTGAAGGCCACAGTACTACAGTTCTTAGACAAGATACAATTCAGTAAAGGATCTAATAATGAGAAACAAGAATGGGAACTTCCAGTACTTTGGGCCTAAACTGAAGTGAAAAGGCAGCTTTGTAGAAACATTCCTTAGCTAACACTTTCATCAATGTGTTTACTTCAGAAATTGCACTTTCATACCCCAAGAAGCAAGGTGAACAACAGAGGTTGTCAGTGGGCTTCTAAACTCGTAATTAACCCTACATTAAAGCAAAAGTGTTATCTGAATTCCTTCATGCATAATACTCTCCTGAGCTTTGCACTGATACAAGAAATTATCACATTGGTTCACAGTATTACCAAATCTCCTTGTGTTTTCTGTGCCTCAGTTCTTTGTAAAGATTCACCCAATTTTCACTATGGATATTCAGAGAGCCACAAAATACTCTCACACTAATGAATGCCTGATATATTTGCAATACTGCTACAAACTGACACAGAATCCAATAGAATGAGCAGAGTTAAATGAAAAATACTGGGCTGTAAAGGTTGTAAACTTACACAGAGTTTTGTTTTAAAGGTGCTAATCTTATAAATATAATTTATTTTTTTGTAATAAAGAAATAATCCAAGGCAGAACTATTAAAATTCCAAGGAAAACAAAGCAATAATGAATTAAAGACAAACCTGTCTTCAGTCCATTGTATAAATATTTAACTATTTTGCTTAATTAAACTGAAAAAGGTACACATTTTGGCCTTTAACATTTATTATACAAATTTGTTTGACTATCCTCCCTTTGTGCTAAGTGAGAAATATCCTTTTTGTTGTGTTAGTAAGGACTATGTCCTATCTATCTCTCAGCTGAATATGGAATCAGGCTATAAGAGACAGAGATGAATGCATAATTGCTATCTCTACAAAGAAGTGACTTGGAGAACAAAAAGAAAGATACTCTGATGTTACTTTTAGAAGCTGAGTTTATGAAAACCTTATATGGCATGCATTATTACACCATTACAGTGGAAAGATTAATGTGCCTTTAAATAATACATTTAAAATTTCTTTTACACTGCATGCATTAAACAGAGTGCATCAAACTCCTGAGATCCAGTTTAAGCTTTGCTAGAGTCTCTCACAACAATAGGTTTATGACTTAAAAAAGTAAAGATTCCACTAGGAAAACTGCATAAGAATAAAAATGTCACCTCCCAAAGAAAGTAGGATAGAAGAAATTCTTTTCAACATCCTAGTTTGTCTAATAAATAGGCCACATGCATTCCTGGTATACCACATCTGAATTCAAATAATGAATACCACAGTGTTTTATAACAGTAAAATTGCTAAGAATGTTCCTTTTGGAAAGTTTACAAAAATAAGAGTCAGACATTTAGTATTTCTTTCTGAAATAAAACAAATTATTTGGTGTATGTCAAAAAGACATTAACACAAAACTGGCAGACTAAAAATGAAGTCTTATAAACTGAGTATTTTTCAGAGAATAAATAGGGTAAATATGAAAAGAAACAAGTTGTTCTGAAATTTTAGTTCTCTCTACTCACTCCTCAACATGTGGGACAAAGCTGGAGGTAGTTCAGTAACCACTGTGTCATGTAGAAATTATTTTGTAAATGTCAACTGCGAAACTGACCCTGTACTTTGATGCTACTGAACCATGGATAATCTAGAGCAAACCAAATGTTTTTTATTTTTTGTAGTAGCATCTGATAGCACATTTTTCAGAGTAATTTCTTTTTTGTGCAGTCTTTAGCTATCGTTAGAAAACAGAAACATGAAAAAGAGAAATCAGATACAGGGGGAAAAGTATAAGTATAGAAATTCAGAGGTAGTACTATTTCTCAGGGTGCTTTCAATAATTTTTTGTAATTTAAATAGATTTCTAATTAATGTATTCTTTTGATATAATGATTATAATTCCACCTGTTCATATTAGAAAAAAATACAAAATAAATTTTCACTTTAATAATTGTGAAAAAAATCTTCACATAGCTATAGTAGTGATGCAAAATTAATAATTAGATATGAAATGGTCAGCAATTAACATGCCAAGCATAACTTAAATTTTCTAGGAGATGCGTTTTTCAGGTGGACTAAATGGCCATATCCCAAGTTATTTTAGTGAGAGTATATGAAATTTGAAATCTAAACAAGATATTGATGGCTATTATTAGGATTAGACAAGGTGATGGGCTAGAATTTTATGGTAGTCAACCAAATATGTCAGAAGAAACTACCAGAATAATTAAGTAACAACACTCTTAGGACCAAAATCCCACAATAAATATATAGTAAATTTGATATATAAGTTGAGATAGCTTTCTGGTGCATAAAAGATGTGCTGAAATCTTTGCAGAATCAAAAATCTTATGATGAACAGTGTCTGAATAGTGCCACTGGAAGAATAGGTAAGCATTACATAAAAAAGTGAAGCAAATATAGAACTCATGAAAATAGAGTTCCTAAGAAACCAGTTCAATAACTTAACATGATCTATAGCTTATATTGCTCAAACAGAATAATTTAACAACTTGCTATTCTATCTTTTACCATGATTGTCAACAGGGGCCAAGAAGTGGTATAAATTCTCATGATTTCTGTGTGATAGAAAAAAGAGTTATGTTGAAATTTAAGACATAACCTTACAAGCTCTCTTTTGATTATATTTAGTACAGAAGGATATCATTTGCTTGTTAATTTTGTTTCTCTTTTCTATTGTTGGATCAGTGTGTTTTTCTCCTTTTATTTCAAAAACTGAGAAGCTCTGACAGGATCAAAACAGCAGCGATCAGTATCACATTTCTATGAAGACATCAGCTTTGAACAAGTCTCTAGAACAAAAAACCAGCTGAAAGACTGAAGAATGTACACAGAGTCTGCAATAACTAGGCTAACACCTCTGTTTTCTGGACTTATCAACCTGGAAGTTTTCTTGCTAAGGAAGCTCAAACAATTTCTTGTTAGAATAACTTGAGAGAAAAATAGAAAATGTAAACTGACCTGCTGAAAGACAGACACATGAAAGACATGCACAGTAATGGAGAAGCATCTTCTACTGAAAGACTGAGACTTCCATTTATGCATCATCCCTCAAGTAAGTATCACAATCTTGTTCTAACCTATTATCTAAAAGCACAGACTCATCAGCCCCACAGATATCAAGTTATCAACTACTCAATAAATTTTATACATTTCAATCTCTCTTTAAAATATATTTCAAAATTGTATGTGACAATCATGCCACCCCCAGAGTAAAAGAAAGATTTTAAAATGTATAATCAGTTCTGGTAAGCATGTGATAATATCAAATGGAAAATATACAATACCATTTCCCCCACATTTTTAGATGGTTTTAAATATTAGTTATAACACTGATTATTCAGATAAAAGCATGTTCAAAGTACTGCAGTGGATGTCTCCGGACTGAGAAACTGAGAAGCTGAGAACAGGACTGCCAGCAGGGCTGCCACAGGGGCAAAATACCTGAAATGCAGAATCAGACAATTCTTATTAATTTTAAAAATTGACATGACTCTGATTTTCCCTCCTAATTACTCCCATTGATGTGTCATGAGACAAATTAAGTCTTAACTTTTGTTTATTAAAACAGATTTGGGGAGTGGGGGTTTAAATTTTATTTTATTTTAGAGAACTTCATGGTTTCAGCAGAACTCTGATACAAGTATTCTGATACAATATGAATACCTGTCTCTTTTTCCCTAATTCAAAGGGGTCAAGAAGGTTTTTTCACGTTTTTAAAGTCCATATAAGCCTTTGGTTGATCGCTTTACTCTGCAGAAGTAGTGCTACCATGTGTACTTACCAACCTGGCAAACCCTCTTCCTACTGCATGAGAAGCTCAGCCTTTTCATTCTCACCCTATGGCATAAAGTATTTGGAACTCCTAAGGTCTGATATATTGTAGTGCAAGTATACTCACAGAGTTCAGAACGGGAAATTCTGGGTGAAATGTAATGATCTGTGATATACAGGTCAGAATAAATAATCTAATGGTGCCTTCTGGCTGTATAAGCCACTCCAGCTATGAAATAAGTTCTACCCAGTTCTTCTGTTCAGCCTTTCTGGCAGCACTGATGTGCCTGAACTCTAAAATCCCACACTGAGAAGGCAACCATTTACTCATTACGGCCTTTAACATTCCTTGCTGATAGTTTTAAATTTTTAACCAGTCCTACCTGTCGAGCTTCCTTTTATGTGTTCTCATAGTTACAGATATAATTTTGGAAACAAAATATCTAAACACCAAGCACAATAAAAATGAAATGGGTTAAAGCTTATTAGCAGTAGGGAGCAGATGTAGCAAAATTCTGCCAGTTCCCCTACATTTCCTCCCCAGCAGGGATTTTCTGTCAAGCTGTGAGCTAGTTCTATACACTAATCCAGGCTGCTGTTGCTGCAATTGCACCTTCCTATACCTTGATATTGTACTAAAAATTCACTTTGATTTTTGATTTCTTCCTTCTTAATAATAATATTTAAAGCAGTTCCTGCAGAGCTAAATGTAAATTCAAGCACCGCATGCTAGATGCTCAAAAGGGCATGAAAATGTAAAATTGATAAGAAAATAATTACATACTAAAAAGCTGTTTTATTTGCTTCAAAAATATTAACTTTCTCTCAACGAACTAGAGCTTCCTGAGCCAAGACGTAACCAGTTAATGACTGAAGTTAAGATCCTTGAAATACCTCTCAAACATACATCATTCAATATATCAGTTACAATGTGGAAAAATAAGATAAGTATTTAAGGAACAAAGTCATAAATTGATAGTAATACAAACTGAAAGCAAATGAAGTCTGCCACATGAAACATGATCACAGACTGTCACTCTGAGGGTTTTTATCCTTCATGTGTAGTGTCAAAAATAAGCACTTAGGAAAAAGAGTTGAACTGATGTTCAAGAGGATGTTCAAGATGGAAAGATTTCAGTTGAAAATCATTTGTGAGTGTGTACCCATATGGGACAGAAAATGAGCAAAGTTAATGGTCAAAATCTACTTTGTGGGCATTAAGGATAACAGATTTTATGACAGAATTTGAATGTTGGATACTGATTGCAAAGACCTTTCCTTTGAAATTCTGCTTCCTTCTGAACTTTGGCAATGAGCTCTGGAACCAATTTTCAAACCAAATATCAGCTTTCACCTCACATATTCTAATTACATCATCTGTTCATCTGTACATGTACAGCAAAACTAGCTACTCTTGTCAAACCTGTAACTAAATTTTGTAGAATGCAAGGAAGAAAATTTTGATGCTGCAAGAGGCAGAAGAAAAACAATTTGAAAACTCTGGTGGCATTACTAAACTTCCACTAACTGTCAGGCTTTCCCTCATTGTGGTAGCCACCTTGATTAGTAATATGACAAAAGATGTGCAATCGAAAATAATTTCATAATACCACAAAATGGCTTGAACTGGGGCCTTGATGATCATCTACTTCCATAAACCCTGCCACAGACAGGGACACCTTCCACTAGACCAGGTTGCCTAGCCAGGCCTGGCCTTGAAGCCTCTGGTGTTAAATCATCCATAATTTCCATGGGGAACCTTTGTCAGTCCCTCACCAACCTCACAGAAAATAATTATTTCTTAATATTTAATCTCAACCCATTCTCTTTCAATCAGATGCCACTTCCCCTTGCCCTGTCACTACATGCTCTTGTAAACAGTCTTGCCCCATCTTTCCCGTAAGTTCTTTCAAGGTACTGGAAGGCTGCAACTAGGTCACCCCAAAGCCCTCTATTTTCCAGGCTAAACAATCCCAATTCTCTCTACCTTTCCTTATAAGAGAGGTTCTCCATCCCTCTGGTCAACTTGGTAGTCCTGCTCTGGACTTGCTTCAATAGGTCCATGTCCTTCCTGTCCTGAGGACTCCAGAGCTGGATACAGTCCTCATGCTGGGGTCTCACCAGAGCAGAGCAGAGCAGAGCAGAGCAGAGCAGAGCAGAGCAGAGCAGAGCAGAGCAGAGGAGCAGAATCATCTCCTTCAACCTGCTGGTCATACTTCTGATGCAGATCAGGATATGACTGGCTTTCTGGCAAGCAATTTAATTTTGAATGTGGTGCATTTTAGTACACGATTTTTTTACTGGAAAATACATTTACATTCCATCTTACGTATATAAATGTTTTTGCAGTAAATATTGTTTTCAACAGACTAGTCAGTTACTTTCATTTTTTAATACGGTATGACTGCAAAACAAGGTTGGTTAAATGGCATAGCATATGACTGCTAGGACTTCACATGCCTTTTATTGTAACTCAAGCCATTTGCATTGACCAATAATGTCCTACATACAGTTTGGAACTTGGATTTTGCAGAACCAGTTTTCTCCCAGTTCAGTGCTACAGAAGTCAAACTTGACGCAGTTCAGGCAATTTCTTAAAATCTACTATATTTGGCTGCCCAAAAAGTTATGAAAAAAACCTTACCCCTGCACCAGTTTTTATCACCAAACATGAATCTATATGACATATAATACAATGTAATACTTTAGTCAGTTCGGCTCAGGTGTTTCAACTATGTCCCTTCCAATCTCTGCCAAACCCCAGCCTTCTTGCTGGGTATGGGTAAAGAAGCAGGAAAAGAGAAAGACTTGATGCTGTGCAGGCATTGACCAGCTAAAGCCAGTATTGGTCTGCTATTATATAGTGTTAACCACAAATCCAAAACACAGCACTATAGAGGCTGCTGTAAAGAAAATTCACTCCACTCCAGCCACTTCACAATAGCCTACAAGTTCTGAGCCAAGTTTTACTTAAATGTGTAGCCATTCTCAGCAGTCACTGGGCTGACCTATAGGGAAAGCAAATTTATTCTTCTGAAAATGAAGATATGTCTCTGAGATTACTACTGAAATATATAATGGGATCTTAACTCACATTCCTAAAGCAGGTGACTCCTTGTACAGAAGATTAGAATGGAAGATTTTCAGTAAATGGCCTTTAAGTGACATGTATTAATATATATCCTTGTTATATAGTTATATGTCAAATAATTCTATTATGAAAAAAATATGTATTCATAGATATGCTTGCAATGTATACATATATATTACGTCTATATGCATATATATGTGTAAGAGGAAGGAGGGAGAAAAATATGTGTATGTCTCCTCCGTGTAGTTCTGCAGAACATGCACAGAGAGACTATGAGATTGTGCATTACTCAGTTGCTATCTGCAACTCCACACATTTGACAAAATACAATAATCCTTTACCAAAATCACCATCTTAATTAAAAATGGTTGACAATTAGTATTTTCTTCAGCTAACAGTTACATTATACTCTTTCAGACTTGCTTCTTCATATATATATATGCATGTATGAATGTATGTATATATGTATGCAAATTAACTACTTTGGTTACTTGCAGAAGATGGCCAGGGTGTTTCCACAAAGGTGCTTATAAATGAAATGCATAAAGACCTGCATAATATTGACAGTGAATAACGTCCAAGATAAAATCAAAGCTACATTTCAAGTGTTACCACCTGTGTTCATGGTGTTACATCCGAAGGCCTGATGAGAAGTGAACAGATATCATATCAGCTGGATGCATTTTCATTTTTCATCAATGAAGCTGAATAAAAACAGGGAGGAATCTGAAAGTGATTATTCACTGCTAGCTGGCATGCATGTAACTGGGTATTGACGAGGGAGCACTGTTCATTTTTGCTATGCAAAAATTTAAAGAGGTTTTAAAATAAGATAGCTCACTTTCCCACTGTCTTACGTGCTTTTTTGAAAGTGGAGTACAGGAAAGCATAAATAATTTTTTGGGTTACTTTGGCTTTTATGAATAGGAAAATTAAAGATCTATTATTAATTTTGAAGACCATGTGATATCCTTCAGAGAAGAGGAGGAAGAAGAGGAAATGAAATTATTATTATGACCAGCACACAGAACCAGAAATGAGGATAATCAAGTACTGAAATTTAGTAGGATCCCTTGGACCATTCAATAAAATAGTAAAGAAGTACTTCCACTGGAAGAATGAAGATTTTTTCCCAAGTTAATTTATTTTCTTTCCCTTTTTGGTTTTTTGATAGTAGAAGATCATTAATGTATGAATAGAGACAAGTTTCTTGCATAGTTTCAAATTGAAGAGATGATATTTTGAGCTCTAATTTTGACTGAAGCTTGATGGGGGAGGACAGGTATGATTTTTCCTAGTTAATTGCAGAGTTTGTTTTCAGTGATAATTTGCTAATCTGCTTGGGGTGTTGAGTCCCAGGGAGGTAACGTCCTCTCCACAGAGCCACTTGCTTGTCCCCCAGCCCCAGCAAGATGGGAGGGACAATAGGATGAGCAAACTCTGGGCTGAGATAAGGACACTTTAGCAGGTAAAGACAATGAAACTACCAATGCAAAGGCAATCCATCACCTCCTCCCAGCAGCAGACTGATGCCCAGACACCCTCTGGGGAATAGCCACCTTGGAAGACCAAGTTTTCCAATTTTTATGTCTGAGCATGGTGTCATATGGTCTTGGATATACCCTAGACTGCCTCCTGCCCACAGCCACAGTCTATTCACTGGGGTGTTGATGGGAAAAAGTCTTAAAAGCCTTGAAAATGTGCAATATTAGCATGTTAGGCACAAATCCAAAGCACAGCACCATAGAGGCTCTTATGAAGACCCAGGAAGACCTTGTATACTATTAAATTTCCTTCCTGCAACAGAAATGCTTTTCCAGGACCTGCATAACCAACAATAAAGAGGATATTGCCCACAGAGAAGGGTTTTCAGTATATAAGTTTGACTAATTCCTGAGATTGGAGTTTTCTGATTTTTACAGGGCTTACATTGACAAGACAAATTAAAATATCCTGCCTGGAAAATACCAAGATCTAGAGAGGCTACTTAGTATTGAATATCAAAATACTTGTTGGAAGCAGTAACTTGGAAGGGATTTTTTTTGTCTGAAAGAGATTGACTTGATACAGTTTTAGGAAGGATGAGTTGTTAATAAGACTGTTTATGTAGGTTGAGGTAGTGATATGGCTCCTCCTTCAGTCCTTATCAACAGGATTACCTCATCCAAAGGAGAACAAAAAGCCTTTGAAGGTGATGAAATCCTGAAATTCTATCCTTCATTTTGGGAATTTAAAGTGTCCTACATGTAATTTGGACTACAATTTAATAGGGAAGTTTCCAGAGTGAAAGTTGGACCTTGACTACTTTTCAACCAAAAAGGCATTCATCCCTCTACAATGAGGCAGTGACAACAGGTACTCGCTTCAGGGATGAAACTCTGTTAATGGCTTTCACAGTCACCACACATTAGACTTCTGACCAGAGGTTCTGGCCTAAGCGAACAGTGGATGCATATATGCACTCTTGCTTAGCACGAAAGTGACAGGCTCAAAACAGAATTAATGTTTTCAGCAAAGGAGATGAAGAATCACTCAAAACCAGTCTTATAAGGGAACTGCTGCAGGGGAAGATCAGTCAGCCTGGATGAACTAGGTTATTTACCATCCTGAATAACTTGACATGCATTTCTTCACTCTGTCTACCTGAAAAACAACATTCAAATGCATGGATATTACCTGTAGAATGGCAAATAAGCTAGTGTAAATCGGTTCATGGAAATCACAGAGTTATGCTGACTTACACCAGTTGAGGATTTGATTGTACCTGTAGATATCTCTGCAAGTGATCACAGAAGAAATGCTTTCCTTTATTCTCTTCTATTGTTCATATTTTTTGTATTTTATATTCCTCAAATTAAATTCATGCATGCTCTTTAGACTATTATGCAATCATATGATTTTTATACACATATATTCCATTCCTAAAAATGGCTTTGGTTAAAGTAATGTTCTTTTATGGTCTTGTTCTGACTCATGTTCTTGACTATACTCATTTTTAAGCATTACTAAAGCTCTGCTAATGTTACAAATCGTATATCATAATCCTCTTTTTAAGAAAAAAGTGGAAGTAGCAAACCTTTCACCTCCCATTGTTGCCCAGTGTCAAATGGCAGACTATTTCCAAGGACCTCTGGACTTCCACTATCTGCATGTTAAATATTCTCATTACAGTTGCTTCAAATGACTAGAAAATCTTTGGCAAATCTGAACACAGGGGAAATGAAATACACTAGGCAAGAGACATGCCACACTAGCACTGCACAATTTAATGTACTGTGTGTTCTAAACATGGTTCATAAAAGAAGCCTGGGTTTATATATCAAACTGTGGAACATTCAAAATAGCATCTAGTAGAAAAATAGATGTTATGAACTTGACGGGACAAAAAAGGGGAGACATGCATATTCTTCCTATTGGATTTTTGATAGGCATACTGGCTGTCAGCAATAATTTTCAAAAATATTTATTTTTCTTCTGGTGATACTACAAATCATATTAATTAACCTACATTAAGATTCTCTTGCAATGTAAATGTAGCAGTGTTCTAGTCTGTCATTTTACCTTTATAATACTTGTTGATTTCTACTACTCATATTTTGATCAAGAAACTGGTAAAAGGAGACCAATTAAATTAATATCACCTATAGTATTATCTATAGGACACAGAATTTACAACACTTTTTGGAAATCTAAAAATTGCATTAAATAAAGATATTAACCAATACATATAATAAATTAGACAAAAAAGTGTACCTGAATATTACTGGCTTAGAAACATCTGTTCAGAATGGTGAAAAAATATGTATCTTCTCACAGAAATCTGGGAAGGTTGTTTGATATTCCATTTTAAGTTTTATAGTAATTTTCTCTATAGGTAAAAGAGGATCTTAAACCTTTGTCCAATCCTTCGCAGCAAGAAAAATTTTCAACTTCCACTATTTGAGCATAAGCTACTTCTGTTGTACTTGGGATAAAGTGTTAGAGAATGCATGAATTTTATTTAAATTCATGACAGTCTGTATACTTCAAATAGCACAGGAATGTCTGAACAATGCACAGACTGCTGTTACAGATGCATGATGCCACTCTAAATGACTGCCATGAAAACACACTAATTACTCCAGGAAACAACTGCATGTAGCTAGACAGATTCTTGTTCAAGATTTAACTTGTTTATAACTTGGGACCTGTACATTATTTGTAAGGCAAAGTGGAAAGATACAGGAAAGCACCAATGGTATTTTCAGGAGTGTCAAAGAAGGTACAATGCAGGGGCTCCCTGGAAGGGACACTGTGCCCTACATGAGTGCTCTTAGATACCTTTTAAAAAACCTAGTTTGGGTGTACTTACATCTTTTGACATCTAAACAGTTTTTAAATCTGGTCCAAAAGGTTTTAATTTAGATTTTTAAACTTGGCATCAAGTTACCCGGGTGCTGAAATAAATGTGGAACCCATTCACAATATATATCAGATAAAACACTGTGAATCTTTTTTCTATCACTTCTGCATTACACACTATTAAGACACACATTGTCAACAACCTGACTGGCATTCCTGACAGAATGAAAGTCAACTGCAGCACTCTTTGCTGGATTTGAAACAATCATGGGATCACAGCCATTCTTCCTGAATTCTTACCATAAAAAAAAGAAAGCTACTGTCAGAAGAAGATGGGCTGGTGAACTTTTGAAGTTTGCAGTACATTTGCTCAGAAAATTATTGGTGGGAGAGTACCAGACAACTAAGGTCCAAATGTGAGTGGTATTATAAAAGTAAAATGATGTATTTTTTTATGCCACATGAAGTATTTCACCAAGGAGATTTTTCAATACTGAGGATGGAAAATACAGTGGCAGGTGCCTATTACAATAACTCAGAGGGGAACTGACCCATAATATCAGAATTTAAGAAAAAAATACTATGTGTAAAATGACTTGTTGAAAAAAAGATATAATGACTTTAGTGCTATTAGTACATCTTGATTTTACATTAAATATTACCTTTCTATGCAACTGTGTCTTCTAATGTTTAAACAAATATATTGTTTTCACTGTCTCAAAATCTCCCTTCACCAATGTTTTGGGTTCAAACACAACCAATTCTATACTTTTTGTTGAAAACAAAGCATGATATACTAAATACACTAAAGTTCTTCCGTATAATTTTTTCTTTTAAAAACAAAGAAATCAGAGATAACATTCCAGAGAGTTTGCAAAATCTGCCTCCAAGTTTTGTATGTATATCATCCAACCAAAATAACTGAAACTAATTTTTAGCATACAGACATTTTTATAACCAAATTTATTTCAAAAGCAGCAAACGTCCCCCAAATTTTTCTGCTAATTAGTTAATGTGCTCTTATGTTACAGAAAGAATTAATTCACAGTACCTTTCCATGGAATATACAATTGAACAGCAACAGTCTAAATGAATAATTACACAGTTTATCAGAAATTATACATTTTATTAATCTAGCTATACCAAGTCTTGCTGGGGATTAGCGAGATGTAAAAGAAAGAAAACACAGCAGTTAAGCAAGCTGGAATGCCTGAAATCTTGAGACAGCACAGCATGTTTCTTCTTTGTACTGGTGAGGATAACAAAAGAAAGCAAAAAACAAGCATTCAGAGGTAAAAAAAATGTAATCATGATCTTGCCTATCTCAGTTAGCCAAGGGGAATCTGTTCTACAGGCAGAAGTACAATCCACCACTTGAAACAGTCTAACAAAATACTGCAGGGATATCTGCACAGAAAGCCCATGGGTAAGGGAAGGAGAAGTTAGGGAGAGGACTCAGCTCACAACTAAATATATTGAGAGTACTGTCTAAATGGTACAACTCAAGCCCTACTGAATAAAGTGCATTCACAAAGTAAATTAATAAAATTTTGCAGGCACAGTCACTGTTATATCATTATACAATAATTATTTGGAATATTTCCATCTATCAATAATGCCATCTGTCCCACCCAATACAAATGGACTACAACCCATCTGGCTTATTTTTTTCTATTGATTACTCTGCTGAATGAGTTAGCAAAACCGCTTACAAAATCATCATATTACATGACACTGTCATTAAAAGATGTGAAGTAAAGAAAAACACAAGATGAGACTTAATTGGAAAACTGTCAGTTCTTCTTCCAGAAAGTTTTAGCAATGCTATAAGCTTATTTCTTTTTCTTTTTTTCTTTTTTTTTTTTTATTGGCTACTTAAAAAAAGCACCAAGAAGACACAAAGCTCAAAAACCCCTAAATGCTGCTGACTACTGGATTAGACTGAAATTGTTCTAGTACACAACTGCTACTAGGTATGCTACAGAAAGTCCCTCAATTTATCTCTTCAAGAATACTGAAATGTCCCTAAGTATGCCTGGCAATCACAAAGAAACTGTGGAAGGAATGTAGCTTAAAAATAGGGTGGAAGAAAGCTGATGATGGCAGGCACTTGTATTTGTTAATTCCAATAAGTCTTCCTAGGTTTTGGGTTTGATTATTCATTTGCACAATTATCTTTATGCTATTTTTGCAGCCTCTGTTTAATTTTTTTCTTTTGATTTTAACCACTGCTTCCCTTAACTATATTTTCATTTCTCCAGCAATACAAATGCAGTTTTATGCACCTACAGAATTAAATACTAACTTCAACTCCTTCACTCTAGATCTCAATTTTTACAATACCTTTTTCAACAAAGGAAATCTCTCTTGTGTACATTCAAAATGTCAGTCCAAAGATCCTTAACCCAGTGATTTAGGTGGTGTTCTTTTAAGTGAACCCTTGGTAGGGCTGCTTTCCTATCCTTCCCTCCCCACTACTTTTTTCCTTTCGACTGCAGCCTTATACCCCTGCACCAGATTTCTGTTTCCTCTGTCACCCTGAATGGCTTTTCCAATGATGCTGCAACTCAAAGGGACATATGAAGGAAAAAGAGAGAAGAAGGGCTGGATTCCAGCTCTAAGGACACAACCCTTGATAACTGTGGGTAACTGGAGCTCAGGGAGGCTCAGGGGGTTATCCTGTCGGGTTGAGGCTGCAGGAATGATGCTGGCAGTGCAGATAGTGAGCTGCCATAAGGAGTGAGGAAAATCGGGATGACAGGAGTAGAAAGGAGTTGTGTAAGAAGGAAGGAATGATGCTTGAATAAGGAAGTGACCAAAGGCTGGGTGACTGAAACAACTTAGAAGTTGCTAGGGGGTCCAGCCTGCTTACTGTTACTGCTTCCTCTCCCACAGTCCCCTCCCATCCTCACTAGAACCGCTTCTTTATTAATACTATATGAAATATTTCCTCTGGAAAAAACCAGATTATTCTGAAATATACTTTTTATAATTTATCAACATTAAAAAAAAATTAAATTTATTTAAATATAATTGATCTTTCTCTTTGTAACTCAAGAAGTTCCTGAAAGACAATTGTCACTAGTAATATTACAAGAAGTCTTCTGAAGTCCAGCAAGCTGTGTCTGACTCTGTGGGCTTATCTCAAATGAAGCTTTGAGCAACTACATGTCCACATCCAGCTCTTAGAAGTAAATCTTTTGTGCTATACAAACATATCCAGAAAAAAATTCAATTTCAACTGAGAAACCATTTGCTCTTATTAAGTAATCTGTAGGTTGCTATTGGTTCAGGCCTTTGGCCACTGCTTAAAATAAATAATAATAAAATACTTTTGGTCTGGCTAACTTAGTTTACTTGGCAAAAACAGATCATTATGTCATGGCATGGGATTCAACAGAACTGTCTGTAGTAGCACTGGGATACCAAAACCTGAACAAAACCACACAGGTAAGGAATATGCCTTAGAGTAAGGCTACCATATTGTGTGTTCCACAGAGAAAGGCACTGTCTTACAGGATCTGGAAGGCTGCTCTGAAGTAAAAATTGCATTACTTGTTTCCACTGATACTATGGAATAACTAAGGCAGAAGTACAACTGAAGAACAATTTATCATTTTTAAATACAAAATCTCTATTTTCATTAAAGGACAACTGTATTTTCAGAGCAGGGTAATTCCTTCCTCTAGTTCCTTGTACAGAAATATTTGGTAAGTATTTTTCTCTGCTTTATTTTGTACATAAACCCCTACTAATCAAAAAATATGCATATCCTGAAGAAAAAACTTAATTCCTCTGTCTGAACCTCCTATTGACAAAATTATAGAAATAAGAACATACAGCTGTTAAGAACATCTCACTCCCATTTATATTTAGGTTTTTTCCAAAGCATTTTTATATGGTGCTGTGGCACACATTATGTAGTAATTTTTTTTTTTTTTTCTGATGCTCTATGTACTGAATTATGATCTGATAAACACAGCATAAGTGATAAACATACTACAGGATTGTCTGATTACAGGATGTTTCTGTTAAAGATTCCTGAAAACTGTCAGGCAGCTATCCCATCACACCTGTACAATCCACTTTTTAAACTATGGCTTGAACAATCAAAATGTGACATGGAATAGATATTAGTGATAGCTCAAAAGTAAGCAATGTCATCAGTGTTTTTCAGGTAGCTAAAAGAAAGAAAAAAAAAGCAAGTACTGCCTAGTCATCTTAGTAAGTGGAAGAAATAAAACATTTGATAAAGAGTACCTGGTATGCATAATAACTATGGAAGACCTAAAAGACTGTATATGGAAAAAGGATAAGTGTCAAAGAACTGCCAAACACCACCAATCTGTCTTCCAATCTTATATATTGCAAATCAGAAAGCAGAGAGGGTTTGTGGTCATGGTATGTTACTTCTTTATTGGTTATAGAACAAGAATTGGAATTTAATTTAAAAAAAGAATTCAGTTTCAATACTGGATCTGAATCTGGTCTTGGAGGAGTAATAAACACTATTTAGGAGGGTTTTTTGTTAATAAATCAAATTGAGATGCGTAAGCCTGTAAGTGAAGTCTGTATCTTTAGTCAGACACTTGCCTAATGCAGAGACTGAAGACAAAGGTAAATAGAAGGAAAGTTTCAGGCATCATTTTCCTTCTTCTATGAATATAGTACCATATTCTATGCTTCCAAGCCTCCAAAAACCACAATAATTAGGTTATATTAAATTATACAGCAATTATACATTTGGCGTTTATGCATTTGGGGAGAAGTTACATTTTATTTACAAGATTTGTGGCTACTACCTTCTAATGCTGTCTGAGTGTTCCATGGCTATTTTTAGAAAAGGGGCACATAAAAATCAGGAATTGTTATGGCATCATTATAAATTACCGTGCAAATTATTATGCTCTTAATCAAGGGTTAACCAATAGACAGGCATGTCCAGATGTGGTCTTAGAAGTCAAGCTGAATATAAAGTGAAAATGAGCAGTAAATTGCTAAACTCAGTTATCATAACAATATTGTTTGTAAGCAAGTGGGGAAAAAATCCTCAACAGAACAACTGAAAAAATTTGAAGTAAAATGCCCATTTCTCATTATGTAAAAATATATGGACAGAAGTAATTCAAACGAGGTATTGTTCACATTTTTGTAAGAGAAATTGACTGTTCTTTAAGAGTTCTTTAGCACAATGCTTTGGGGAATTACGACGAAGTTAGTGGTGAATATAACTTTCTATTAAGCAGTTTTCTTTCTCAATTGTGCACAACCACTTATGAGCCAGAACATAACAGCTCAATCAAACCTTTGCTTGAACCCCTCTGAAATGTAATGCAAAAATTCTGATATTACTGTAAGACTTAGAGAGGAAAAAAAACCAACATAGAAAGAAGAAAATGGATACAGCAGCTACCTTTTTGCATTCTCTTAACTTCTTCTGCCATACAGAGCGTGCAATGGGAATGCTCTTGCTGTCGGTTACGTAGCAGCTGGCTGTGATGACGTGGTGGAGTGTAGTCTTCTGGCTCATGGCTTGAAGGACTCGCCCAACGTGACGGAGGGAAACACTGGCCTCTGCGCGTATGCCACCGCTAACAAGCTGCATCGTGCAAGGTACCAGAGCAATCTGTCCTGCACAGTAGAGAACATCACCAACCTAGGAGAGAATCAGATCAAGTACATAAGACTCTGGGAGTTTACAGAAGACAAGGGAAGCACCTTTCTCTCTTCCAGCTAGTTTCTTTCAATAGTACCGTTCTTTGCCATCATTTGTTACAAATACAGCATACATGGCAGACTAATTATAATGCATGGATGTATGTGTCAGCTCAAAACAATAATCTGATGTGGACTTTTACAGCTGCCGGATACACTGATGCCCCAACACGGTTAAATATGCTCCTATTTTCTTTTGAGGGATGATGCACATTATCTTGGGTTCAAAGCTATTTTTTTAATCTTCTATGTCTTAAGCTTTGTTTTATACAAAACCATGTAAGACAGTATCAGTACATATCTGTAACATCTTTAGTAAACTAATTTAAAAATACTGTAAAAACATACTAGCAGAACACCTAAATAATTGTGTATGAACAAAAAGCAATGATATCCCACCAGAAGGTAAAAGCAAATTGCAGATTGAAAATAAAATGCTGAAGAATGCTACTTGAACAAAGAGATGGGTCACCTTTTGAAAATGGACTTTAATGGGTGGCCAGATTTACTACTGCAATGCAGTTATTTGGGCTTATTTTCTTCCTGGCAACACTCTGAAGACCTACTTTTTTTAACAGCAGCCAGCATAGGAAACATTTATTCTTATTATTCAGACCTCTCAAAGATTTTTTTATAAAAGCTCAGTGTAAATATCAAAACTTTCCATCGTCTTATGCCGCACTTCTCTAGAACGTCTGTGCATTTCTTAATCAGTGAAACAGTAAATTTTATTCACTATCAAAAGAAAACTAAGTATAGAAGTGGGAAGTAAGGTGGGCGTACGCAGCTTTGAAGTCAGCACAGGAAGAATTTTGCTAGGAGTAAAGACAGAGAAAACGGACTGTGCAATGAATCTTTTGGAAGAATTTTGTAGAACTTACTGTATAAACTGTAAAAATTCCTCAGAATTAAGAATAATTAAAAAAGAAATCTGTGTCCTAGAAGACATGGCAATCAAACCATGTGACAGACCCATATGCAACTCCAAATCTGTCCTCATAACTGTCTGTGTCTCACAAAAGACTCACACATGTAACTATTGGAAGAGTATCTTATACAATTTGGCATACAAGTTCTATGATTAGCAGCTGAAGAGGGGGAGGAGGCAGAGAGGAAACAATATATCAACCGACACACATCAACTGTTTAAATGGTTTAAAATACCTGAAATATTGTTTGATAATGCTATATATAATCCTGATTTTGGAAAAAATACATGAAAGCAGTATTTTGGTTTATAGGAACAAATGGTCTTTCTTTTTTTTTTTTTTTTCTTTTTTTCTTTTTTTTTTTTTTTTTTTTACAACACTATTTTAAAATATGTGCCACTGAACAAGGGAGTCCAGCCAGCTACCAAGTGGCATACTGACAAGATGAGAAACAAATTCAGAAAGATATGATTCAGAGGGGCACAGGTTTGTTTTTAAAGCAACCCATTCATTTTCACCTCTGCAAAGTGAAATCCATGCATTAGTCAAAAACTCCAATGCAGGTAGTTCATACTTGTAAGGAAAAAAAAAAATCACACTGACGGTATTTCTTCCTTTTTTTCCCCTGTTGAGCTGCTGGTTTTCCATGCATCACCCATGTTAATTATTAGGTAGACAGAAGAGCTGTTCAACCAGTTCACTTCCCCTATTCTTGAACAGATTGTTTGAGACATAATATGAATACTAATTAACGATAAAATATCTGTCAGTGTTTTGAAATACAGACCAAGATAGCACTTTCTTAAAGTATCCTGGACAGTTCTGATACAATTAGCCCCAGTGGTCATAAGCAAGGTCATAAAAAAATCTCTGAAGGATTTGAGCAAAATTGGCACCACTTTTGGCTAAGATTCAGTGGGAATTTTGCAGAGTTTTTTAAAAACCAATTGAAAAAAATCCCTCTGTTCCTAACATACTTGTTTGTATCTTAAGAGGCAATTAATAGAAAAACAATGTTCCCAACAAGCCACCATGTTATGGAAGGGTGGATGCAAGGGGAAAAGAGGGGAAAAGGAGAAAAAAGTGGCCACAGATTTGCAGCAACTGTAATTCAGGGGGACAGAATTTAGAATAAGGGAAGGAGGAGGGGCGTCTCTCTTCTCTTTCCCAGTGACTCAGTCATGAAAAGCAAGCATAAATAATCAGCAAGGACAAAGCAGCAAACCAGTACAAACACTGTTTTAGCAGATTTCAAGACGTTGTCTCTGGAATGTTTGAAGTATTATACCGAAAATTGTTAGCAGAGTAAAAGGCATTTAAAACAGGGAAGTCATCATACTATCTTGTTCACAGTACTGAAATCTTACAAGAGGAGCTGTCACAATGTATGGTGTCAGTACTTGTGTTGTGAAAGTGTTCTGCAAAACCCTGCTAGAACCTTGCAACAGTTTATCTTTTTGGAGCATTTACTAGGATAACAGAATATCTTTCAGGGTATAGATTTACTGTGTATCCAGCCTGGCATACTTGCATTATATAGGAAACTCTGTATAGAAACAAAACTACAATATAAAGGATCTATATTGATCCTTAAAGGATCTGTATGTATACAGTAGATGTCTCACTGGTGATTTGTTTTCACTGCAGACACATATCCAGTGCTAAAATTTAAATAAATACTTGAACCAAAGACAACCCTGAAAATTCAGGCTTCATACTGCTGAGATGCTCACTTGTGCAAATTTATTTCTATACTGTTTCACAGCACTAATCAGGTTATAAATGAGGCCTCATGTGATTCCACATTTCTTCCCTTTTTATTTTCATTTGTATCATTGCAAGTTAAATGAAAGGTGAGTCCTTATAAGTTAACATAATAGTTTAGCAGTTGTTTTGCTCAGTCAGTATAACTGTAAATAATCAGGGGAGTTCAGTGGACAATCATTACCTCAGAGGATGCAATGCACGCTCTCACAGATAGAAAGGTAAGATTATTTGAGAATTACTACTTTTCACAGTGTAGTTGTCTTGCAGGGATAAGTACAATTCAGACCTAGGGCACAGCTGATACCACTGGAAAGCTGTATGGTAGCTTTTTTTTTTTTCTAAGGTGTTTTCACTTATTTGGGAAACAGAAGGAAAGCATCAATGGTATTGGGGAAAGGAACAGTGAGAAGAACTGACTCAGTGCCACTTGGAACGGTTCTATCACATGAAATAGTTTTTAACAGCATTCTAAGTTACTAAAAGGACACAACATATCTCCTATACTATGATATATGTATCAGGAAAAGAAGCAATGAGAAAACCAGACTTAATTGACTGAGGTCAACTTAAGCTGCTAATTAGAAAGGAAAATATGCAATTATTGTTGCCTAGAAAGAAACAATAGTAATAGGATATCTATACATATGCACTGAGATGTTTTTTATTAAAGACCAAGAGCAACTATGGAAAGTTTATGAAACTGTCCCTACTAGTATTATCAAAACTTGCCAGTAATTAACTGACAATATAAAACTTGCTGGAAACTTCTAACAGAGGGATCTCAAACATTCACCCACAGATACTTCGGCAAATGCTAATAGTTGCACCACAAATGCAGGTTTCTTGGAAGGAAGGAGTCAATATGCAATCAGCCAAATCTTTGTTATGAATGCAGTTTGGTGTCTGAGTGACTGCTGCCCTTTAGCAGGTCGGGGTGCACAAAAGGTTCAGTGACCCCCTGACCTACCAGTGACACAAGCCACCATTAGGCTCAGTCAATGTAAATAAGCAGAACTGACAACACACTAATAGGCTGCCTCTGGTCAGCCATGGGTACCTCTGACCTTAATGAAGACCTAAATCAATTAATACTCCAGGCAATAAAGACCTCTGGCTGATTAAGTTAGATAGAAATAATCTTTTCTAACAGGATTTAAGCTGCTAGGTGGTGAACTTTTTATTCAATATATGATAATCCTTTCTTCCTAGGGCCCTCTTGTTTTAGATAATGATGGCAAAATTGCTTTTTGCAATGTGACATCTTTAATTCAACTGACTAGTATGAATAAACTTTTTAAAGGCTTCATTTAGACAACAATAATTGAAAAGCTTGAAGTCCACACAACAAAAACAAATTGTATCTGACTAACATGGTTCTAATACACCCAACCTTCAATATAATTCATGTTTTTCTGGAACTGTTACAAATTTATAGCCTTAAAATTGCAGAAATGAGTTCATAACACATAGCTGAGTTTTATAAGGATGAAGGATATAGTAAAAAAAAAATATTAAAAAATAATAAAAAAATATTATTACCTTTGACCAAATTTTTCTAAATTTCTAAGACTCCACATATAGCTTTGTCAAATATTTCCACATCATACTCAAAACTTCAGAACTTACCTTTGGATAAGTTTTTTTTCTAGTCAGGCAAAAAAAAAAAAACCAATAAAAATTGATTGATAGCATATTATCACTATTTTATTAAACTAGCTGTAATATTTCCACAGTTTTAAAGGTTCTTTAATTCACTTTTCAGATGCTGTGAGTCCATTTTGTTAGTTCTCATTTTGGGATGGATGTTTCAATATGTATCTGATCACCTAACCTACATGACTACAAAACACTCATAAATTTTCATTGTTCTTCACTATTAAAATTTATCAATGTGTGTTTTTAATTTTTCTCTTTGAATTTATATATTTGGGGATTGAAAATTCATAGAACTTTTCTTAACAAGAAGTGAAAAAGTACTGTAATTTCATGAATGCTTACCTAGGTTGTTCTTTTTTTTTTTTCTCTGCAGTTTACGAAAATTAAGATACATTATTCCACAAAGTCATATTTGACATTGAACACAGTGTTGTAACGCTATCAACACTAAACTCAACCTAAAACTTTTGTGCATTTCCTAATTTAAATTATACCAGGAGAAGTATCATGTCACACAGAATACAAACACTGAGCAGCACAAAACCTGGCAGTCTTGAAACTCAACAGTACATCTGAAGAAGCCACAATACTGTTATGAATACTAAACCAACATAATGAAGATCTCCTAATCATACTCTATACTTCCCAATTGTAAACACCTCTGCTATCCTCAAAAAATCAGATACCTCAAAATGAGCTTTTTGACAGTGCTGGGTTTACAGCACGCAATCCCATCTAATGCATTCCTGGAGGTCTGTAGTACCTTGAAGTTTAACGAAATGCTAAATGTACAGATTTGAGAGGAACGACCAGGTCAAAAACTTAAGAGAAGGTAAGATCAAAGTCTTAGTTTGAAATTAATCTTTTAAAAACTGTTCTATCACAGAAAATTTTAATAGTTACACACATATATTTGGCACCGTGTT
The DNA here is from genome assembly GCF_030490865.1 of Poecile atricapillus. Lineage (NCBI taxonomy): Eukaryota > Metazoa > Chordata > Aves > Passeriformes > Paridae > Poecile > Poecile atricapillus. Next base: position 151,892,932 of record NC_081249.1, on the reverse strand, counting down.
GGTTATTTTTAAATCTTGATCAATGTCAAGTCAATTTTATCCTGCTCTACAACTGACAGAAATAAAACCCCCACACTTCTAATTTACAGAAGACAAAGATTCAAAAACTGAAATTTTCACAAAGAAAACCCACCTCAAAAATTGTCATTCATATTCCAAAGGAGTATTAGACATAAATCAAAAATAAATTCAGCTTTTAAAGTCAGAACCTGTAATTATAAGCACCTAGAAAGATTCCAATAAAGTGGGTGAAAAAGGCTTGCCATCTAATACATCCAAGTGGGCATGACAGACAGCTGGTCTGAAATCTCCACAATTCTTGTTTTAATCAACTAGTAAGCTCCAATAGAGAGGAAATGAACAAAATTGAGGTAAAAATATTCTTTACTTAATTTGCTTATTTTGGCCCATGTGCTGTACTAGTGCCCAAGGTACATATTGTTCCTTCATGGAAAATTACAGTAAACAGCTCAACGACTTAATTTCCATGGAGGATAAACTGCTCTCCACATTCTAAAGGGTGCTTTTTCCTAAATACAAAAAGAGCAGTCTCCCTATTTTAAAATGAGCAAGCTAACAAGAGTATTAATCTTTGATGCATTTCTTCCTTGGGACAGTGGAATTCTAGTCTTCATGACTATTAATCTGCCACCTTTTACAAAGCCTACCATTCCTCTCAAGCTTTTGAAAAATATCACAAGTTCTCACACAACCACATTAGCAAATCTGCCAACTGTGAAAAATTGCAGAACACTTAGCTTTATGAACATACCTTATCTAAAAGATGGAGTAAAACCTCCAAACTGATTAACACTTCTTCATTTATTATTCATGTCACTTCAAATAAAGATGCCAAACAAAACAATTTTTAAAAAAATGTACTCAGATGAGTCTATTCCTAACAATTGGGGTTGGGATTGGGAATGAGGCACTTAAATTGGTATTTACTAGAAAAACTAAAGGCCTTGTCAGGGTCCAGACAAACAAGTTAGGAAAGATTTGTATCCAACAGTGTAAAGTGAGAGAAATGACTCAACATGGACATGAACTCTTGAGCAATGGATACCACATTTTTAGAAAATCCATATTATGCTCACTGCAGGTGATTGTGTTTTTTAGTGAATTATATATGCAGAGATAAGGGAGGATAATGTTTATAATTCATATGGATTCTTAAAATATAAGGCGTATCTGGAAATTATTTTTTAACTCTGTTAATTATAAACGCTGTTAACTAGTTGATAGTCTGTAAGGAGAGAGTAATGAAAATGCCAATGGAACTGAAGTGGGATGCCGTAGGGATTGGTATTAGGGTTGATTTTGTTTAACATCTTCATTAAGTCAGTGAAAGAAGGGATTAACAGCATGATAATGAAACCCACAGAGGATACTAAATTGGAATGTGCACCAGTAGAAATAATAAAAATGGACACAGATAAGTTTGAAATAATGGCAGCAAATAAGAAAATGAGACAGCTTAGGAAAAATGAAAACTCATGCCAGAACATATAGCAAAAATATTTTGAAATATAGATATTCAGAACAAGGAAAGAAACTTGACTGAAGAACTGCTGAACAGTTTATATTAAAACAGAACTGCTCTTTACTAGAAGCACATTCAGTATAGGACAAAAGATGTTGCAGTTTCTGTTCCCATGTCACTGGTCTAATCTAAAGAGTAAAATTCATTAAAATTCCCCAAACTGGTATAACTTTTATAAAAAGTATGATATGATTTCCATATTTCAAAAGGAAATCTGTAAAAGTTCAGGTGATATCAAAGCTTCAGATGATTCTTCAGAGCCAACTCTTTTTTTCCAAGAGTTTTTAGATTTCGTCATTAACACTGTTTTTCAGTTTACAGCTCAGCATAGCAGCATTCAAATTATGGTAAGCATCTTAATCTGCCAGGGTGAAGATGTAAAAATTACACCCCCTCTCCTCCATTTTTACTCTCCTCTGTTAAGTAGAAAATGTCTACAACTTACATGAGATTACCTAAGCATTTTTTTGGGGTTCCCACACAGTTGATTTGTGGTTTTACTATTTAATCCTAAATTTATTTTCATAACAAAAGCTTTATAAAATATCGCTAGAGAAAGATATAGCTGGAATATTCACAAGACAATCCTCCCCCCTTGATGTCTACATTTTTCTGTACTCTTCTCTACAGTTTCTCTACAGTTCTAGGGAACTGGATAGAACATAATGGAGAGAGGTTATAGGGTAACTGTATCCATACACACACTATCTAAAGGAAGATAAAAGATTAAGTGATGTGATTTCCTTAGCTACCTATATGTGATCATATTACAGACTTTGTCTCTTCTGCTTTTATCCTTAAACATACAATATACTTAGAAAGGGATCTCATAATCTCCTTCCCACATTAACTGACGATTCTACTGACAATTTCCACTTACAGTAAACTAAATCACCAGTTCAACTATCACTGCAGTGATAAAGCAGTCCAAGAAAGCACAGTAGAAATTTCTAGGTTTTAGTTTCTACTAACAATAAGGGTGCTACTGCTTAAACCTGCACCACTGTTGTGGAATTCAGCATCCAAGGAGAATCAAAACTGCAGTCATAAAATCCTATAAAGAATGAGTTGTTTTTTTTCCCTTTCCTACCTGTCTACAATCCTTATTCATGCCAACTGTCAAATAGTTTAATGTGATTATAAACAGAAGAGGGACAGATAGGCAGAGAAAATACTCAGTACTGAAAAGTGAAAGCTGTTCATCACACGACAGTAATTCACAGTGTATGAAACACATTAACACCGTGACATTCTATTCTTACAGAATAGATTTTGTTCCCAGCCTTCACTTGGCTTAATATTCTTACTTGAAATACGCTCTTCATGATTGTCACTGGCTACTTTAAGAGGGTTTGTGATAACTGGGAGATGGAAAAGAAGCACTTGAATAAAACCAAGAACCAGATAATTGAAAACAAGTTAACTGTAACTACAGTAAGCTAAAAGTAATAGTTGTCATTCTAGCCATAGAGTTTTTTGCTTTTATCTATCCTCTATGTATACCTGCTCTCACATGGATTTTACTTTCATCTATGACCACCTAAGCAATAGCCAATACTAAAACAGCTTAATGTGTGACAAAGATTATTTAGTCCAGAAGTCCAATTTATAATATGTATAACCACCATTTCCCAGTGGAAATGAAAGGACACTTGTTCATGCAGCTAGATGCACCTGTACAATATACACAGCAATAATGCATATAAAATATAACCTACATGACATACAGTATTTAACACAATCCTCTGGTTATTTATTCATATTTCAGTGATAATACTTCCTTAAATAGAAGATATCTTTCTCTAGGGATACATCTTCCAATGCAAATTTGCAAGTCAAGTTCTGATTATACTTACAGAAACTGAAATTTTAACAAAGATCTCCATCTATTCTTAATATTCTTGGCCAAACTAAAGTCATATTACCTTTTCTGCATTGTCAATTAAACTAAACCTGACAAAGAAATGAGTTTGGGTGTTAGGGACTTCATGGTATCGACTTCAAAATCCTGCTAAATTCAGCAGTACAGCAAGAGTCCGTAGCTAAAATCTGTATTCTGAGCAGTAAGATATGACCTGATCTATAAATTTCAAGAATTTTTAATTCCACATTGATGATATATTATACATTCTCATGTAATCTGAATTACAATGTTTATGAAGTGCAATCCAAGAAACAAAATGCATAAGGAAAATAATGCCTTTGTTACCTGCACGCTATTAACTATTCTAAACCCTAAAGATTCCTAACAAATTAAAAGAAAATTAATGGAAAGTAGTGAAACACAACAGCAACCTCAGAAATACACTGAATACACTCAGTCACACACATTTTCACAACTTCTATTTGTTGTATGCTTAAATACTGATCTTCTATCAGAATTGCAGTGTGGACAACATCCTTGTATAAGGTAAAATTAAATTCCTAACCATGCAATGAGGCAGAGTTTACTATGGAGCTTCAGTGGGCAGATATTCACTTAGATTGGCAGCACTTCAAGAGAAGAACTTACCTACTGATAAAGTGGTAACTTGCATTTAAAAATTAAATTTTTGCATCAAATTTTATTTTAATTCTGTTTCACAATTAGACTATACCTGTCTCATAATTATATTCTGTACAGTAATACATATTCATCTGAGTATGGAGTTACTATCTAGCATTATACATTTTCTAGGGGTTTTTGGTTTTGCGTACATTCAACTTGGTCTTTTCAGTACTCTTTTTCATGGAATTTTCTAAGTGGTTTAAAAGGATAAAAATTGAGAACTGGAAATTGCACTATATTGACAGTATATTAGTAAGTTAAAAATTACTAATAAAATACATATCTCATGTTGTGCCATTCAAACTGCAACCATGTTTCTATCCATCTTATATCACTAAGCCATGTCAAGAACCAGTGCCTGCAAATTTACTATGTGTTTAGCCCTTTTGTTTGCATTATTAATAAATGTAGTTATTTTGCTAGCAAAAAATAATAGCAGAGTCAAGCCCTCTGATATAGAAAAATGGGTTGAAAGTCAAATGTTGAAACTAAAAGGGGCTAAATAAGAGGAAGGGAGGGGCAGATTGCAGCAAAGAATAATCCAGCAATTAGGTTAATCAGCTGAAATATTGCAGAGACTCAGGTTCAAATCCCTTCTTTAGTATTTTCCTTTTGCCTGATAATGACAGTGCTGCTGTGACCATGGGCACTCTAGGAAGCACATCTCTTAATATCTTCTACTGGAACTGTTCTAATTTGTTTAAATAAATTTGATCTTGGATAATACAGGATGGCATATTACTGCTCTATCATGAAAAGTATTAGTTTTGATGTGCAAAAGCTTTATAATGAGCATCAAATCAAAACTGGTACATGACTGATTAGGATTTCTTTCTTGATAGACTAACGTTATCCAAAAAGGAAATGACAAGCATTCCAAACTGCTATGAGATGGTCATTGTTACCTTATAGTTTTTGAAATTATAAATATTTAACACGATGAAAGACACTTAAGATAAGCCTTACACTACAGAACATTCAGGCTGATAATTCTGTATGAACAGAATTTTTGTGAAATATTTAGGCTACTTCAAGAGATGCAAGACGACAAAATAAAAACCATGATGGGGAGGGAGTTTTTATCACATTTCTGAAAATAAAATAAAATAAAAATGCTTACACAAGCCTAATGTGACCATGAGATGGGATCAAGAAGTTCTCTTGGATGTATAATGGTTAAAACTTAAGTACAGAAATGATGAATTAGAAACAATATTGACGACATTATTATCAGAAAAGCTTTAAACTTTTAATTTGAATTTTACAAGTAACCAATTGAGTATCTCTTCAAAAACAGATGCTGTATCAAAGTCTACAAATTATGTTGAGAACAGTTTAAATATCTAATATTGCTTTTTGAGCTAAGGGAAATTATAGGTATGTTACTGAAAACATAACTTCGTATGACAATGAAAATGTCTAATATCTTGCTTGTTCAGCCCAACAGAATGAGCTTCTAATTATCAGCTAAACAGTGCATAGTATTCAAAAAGTATGCAAAAATGCCAAAATTTTCAGTGATGGAAACCGTCTCATACAAATTTTGCATTCTATTTATATGACATAAAGATTGAAGTTGCCTGACTTGACCATTTATTTACCAGTTTTAAGTTATGTTTTAGGATTTTGCGAGAAGACTTGTTAAAAAAGTTTGGCCTAAGTTCAATCAGCACAAATTTTTTGTTATCAAGTCCAGTGAGCATCTTTCAGTGTGTGATTCCAGAGTTCACGTTTGGCAATGTAACTGTTCACAGCATTTGACTCCAAACCTCACTCCGAGTTTCTGATATTCAGATCTCAATGAGTTAACTCTCCAACAAAAAACAATTACAGGTTTTTGCAGAAGAACTATCACATGCTGATAGTGAATAATTAAATGTTCAAACCAAAGAGAAATGAGCTGTTTCTGTGATGTATGTTTTGAACTTCTAATAGCTAGTCTGATTCTTCATAAAAATAGCTGTGCTACAATCAGTAAGGGCACTAACGGGGAATGTAGAAGGGTATAAAAGAATAATGCCCATAGTATGAAGAAAGGTGTAGAAAAAGAGTTATTCCAACTGCTATTTTTATGTTTTGATTTTAATGCTAACTGAATGTCATGGATGTTTATGTAAAGGAATGTTTTTCACTGTATACTCTGGCCTTGTAAGGTGATGTAATGCTTTGATGTTATGCAAACTTCATAAAAGCAGAAATCGCACATTGCAGAACTAGGCGCTGTATGCAGAACAAGATAATAGTGAAATTCAAATGAAATATGCCATTTAGAACATAATTAGAGAACAATAAATCAGCTCAACACCTTCCCAACACAGGAAATTGAGAGTTAACCGGTGTACCCAATTTTAATTTTTTTTTTAAAGGAGGAATAAATCTGCTATAGGGAGCTGCTTTGATAGACCTTTGAAGGTCTTCAAAACTCTTGCTAATATGTTATTCTCTCAAAAATATTCCCATAATTCTGCTGTCTCCCATAATTCCTTGCCTCGAGATTCATCTGTCAACTTTGATGCATCTTTTAAAGTACCCCTCCAAGCCTAAAAACCATGACTACAGACCACAGAAGAGAACTCTTTGCTTTGAAACTATCTGATCAATCAGAAGATCATTTACCTGCAAGCATTATTTGGTGAAGCTAAAGCGGCACATCAACCAGCAGCATCTGAAGGCTGAGGCAGCAAAACGTCAACAACAAATTGTCATTGGCATTCCATTTATGAACCTTCAAACAGCATCAGATCTTTTCCATGGGAAACCAGATCAGGTCAGACTGGAGCTGAATATTTCTTAACAAGCTAACCATCAAAAGAACTTACGTTTTGAATAAAAAGGCTATCATTTGTTGATTTGAATATCAAAGGGATCCACTGCAAACTCCCAGTCTAGAAAAACCTCCCTAAGCTACACCAGACAGGTGTTTAATAATCTATTATTAAGGCACTATTTTAGGTTACTCAGAATCATAAAAAATAGCTGTAACTGTGAAGCTGCAAATGGGACTGCACAAAGAAATGAATGCTATTAACATACTATTAACAATTCAAAAGAATGAGTTGACATACCAATCAAACTTGTTAATTGACTGTCAATGGCCTGTCCCTGAATATACAACATGACTGCATTATATATTTCAAATGCTGACAGGAAGACAGTTTCATTTGCATTAACTTCATAAACTGATCAACAACCAAACTGCCACATACATTTATAATGGGAAGCTGAATCATTTCAATATTCATGCAGCTCTGTAATTGTAAATTAGGTGCTGGCAAACAATACAATACTGTACATACTCTAAAATATCCTAAATTTCTCTGACCTACTTTCTTTTTTATTTTAAAAGAGCAGTGGAAAAAAGTTCTCTCTTACGGGGATGATTATTACTTTAATTTATGGTTCATGCCTTAGGCAAAATTTGTTTGCAACCTAGTTTGCAACCATTGTTTTTAACTCTAGATGGATAACTGGTCCACGATATATGAGGCACACAAGGTGATGTAAAATTTTTCATGCTTTAATTCTGTGAAGTGTAAATATCATTAAAATACAGAGTAAATCTGTAAAAAACCAAAGTGAATGAAAATATGTACTATTTCCTTGCTATGACACAAAGCAGATGACAGAAGTGAAACCACTGAAACTTTCTAATTAGACATTGAAACATGTAATTTAAAGTGGAAAGTACTGTTCTTGTACATCCTTCCCTATGCCCTAGAATTTACTGCCCTCAGAGGTCCTGTCTGTATAAAGTATGTTTCCTAAAAATATCTCATAATTACACCCATTCAGTTTCATTGGGATTGACAGTGATAGTAGCTGAAATGGCTGTGATAGTGCTGCCATTTTAGCCAAATGGTTAGTCAGACATACTCTGCGCAAAGTCACAAATCATAGGACTTGAGAGCAAAAGTGCTTGTGGCGCTTCCATATTTCTACACATATTTATCCAGCAGAAATGACCAAGGGCTGGAGGAAAATGACACAAAGAATTCCCAATAAAAGGCATAGGCGAACATTCTTCATTTTTCTGGTTAATATCTGATCCTGAAACACTTAATAGGTTGTATTTTTGCTTGCTGAAAAATACAGTTCTACCTAAACTAACAGAGAAGCCTTCAAATGCTGTCATTAATGACTGCATGCATGAATATCAGTTTGTATGCCGTAATCATATAATGAATATATGAATGAAGAAATTTGTTTTTATTTGTTCTTGAAGTGCTATTGGCATATTTGTCACTGTTTATATAGAAATAGTAATATCTCAGTCATTTTGAGAATCGTAGAAATAAAGCTAAACAGAAATGTCATAAATGAGGATTAAGTTATGTGGGTCTGAAAGTGTTCCACTGAAAGCTAAGTAGTAATTGATCAAAAATTCCATAACTGTCAGGTCAGTCACGTTCCCTCTATATCTGTATGACCTGGAGGTAGTATAAGTTTTAAACATATCAACTGTAAATGTACGTTGTCTTCTTTTCCCCTCTTTTATTACTACTACTTTCACCCTGTCAATCCAAAAGTCACTTCCCTGGCTTTAAAGTTATTGCAAGAAAGAGCCAAGCACTACACACCAGCATAACCATACAGATATGATATAAACGTCCAATAAATCTGCAGTCGTGGCAATCTTCTCCTGCATTTCCTTTCAGATAAACAATATCAGAGGACAATTTCTCTGCTACCTAGGTGAGCTGCTATATTTTAGATTTTATTATTTGTAAGACTGAGAAGCAAAAAATATTCACATTTATTGTTCTAGCAACTTCAATTGAAGAGTATAAGGACTAACAAATGGAAATACAAAACCTTTAGAAAAACTGAATATAGGAGCCACTGGGGTGATGGCAGTCCCAAATCATCCTAACTGGTAATCATGAAAGATTACTTATACTACAAACTAGATATTAGCTTTGATATTTTCCCTGAAGTATAAGCTGAGTAACTGTCATACTGAATAACATCATATGATGGGTACTGCTAAGTTCTTACACTGACAAAACAAGGATCATTAAAGCTTCAACATTCTTTCAGATAATCAATGTAATATAAGCAGTATGTGATTAAAAACACTTAAGACATGAAAAGTGTCAAGGTAAGGAAGAACTCATTACTCAAAGGATGTAGCATCTATAAACCCAGCCACATTTGAAGGAGCTGGTCATTTATTACTGCTGCTAATAGTAATACACAACTACAGTGAATTCAGTAATTCGTGCTCCAAGATTTATAAACTTTGATCATAAAATATATATACATATACACAGCTAAAATACATGCACATATAAATATTACTGTAACAGAAATGGTGTGATGTATGTTCATGTTTCAAAAAGACACTTGATTAATTCTAAGAAGCTACAGTTTGTCTGCAGTGCTTCAAAATTTACATTTGAAATAGTGACATTCAAATTTACTCAAATAAACATTTTCAATGAAATTTTCACTATATTAGCTGAAATCTTTGAGACCTTAACTAGCCAGCAGCCAGATAGCTTTTTAAGGTGGGATAAAAACTGTTCTTGGGAAGAACAAAACTTTCTATTATGCAGATGAAGTCTCATCCATGTGGGAAATGGTGCTTTCTTGAGGATCAGCGTGAGACTGGAAAACTAATTTGGACACAAAACTTGATTATTACAAAACTCATGATTTTTATCTTTTAATTGGATGGCAGGCTTTTCAAACTTAGTTGTCTGGAGAAAGCTCACGAAACATTATGTACATTTTACATATAAAATAGGACAAAAAGGCTAAAGTCAAATGAATACTGAACTGCAGTAGACCATTTGTTTTGTATGAGGATGGTGAATATAAGAAAGGTGTAACCAGTGTATTTGCTGAATGCATTACTGTCAGTTGCTGTGTGATTAATGGCAAGATCAGGACTTAATACGTATTATATTGTACTGCAGAGGTAGAGGGGCTCAAGCAAAAAATCTCATTCCAAGTTCATGACAAAACAACAAGCAGCTTAACACAAACCTGTCTGCATTTGCTATTTTTTAAGGAAAAACTGAAATGAACAAGAGAAAAATTATTGTAACAAATTTATTGTAACAAATAAAGAATTTATTTTAGAAAATTTCAGTGGATTAGATGCCTAACAAAGATATTCTAGCTTACATTACAGTCCTCTTTCCACTCCCAGAGAAGAAACACTAAATCCCTATTACATCTCTTTATGAATAGAGTAAATAAAAATTTATATTAAATGATTCCTCCAGTTTGATTGAAAAGAAGAAAATATTAAACGCATAAGGTGTTCCAGGTTCCTGAGCAGTTGGGCAATATCAGTCCTCATTTTGGGTGTGAAGCCACAATATTGGCATTGGCTTATACTTTCTTTTCACATATAGGTGCCAACGAGAGTGCAGGAGGAATAAAAGAACAATTCCATAAAGCTAGAATATGCCTTGTATTAAAAACATAGCTCTAATATTAGTCTAATTACTAAGAAAGTAGGAATGGCATAAGTAGGAAAGTAATTTACCGATGATTTGAATTCAGGTTTAACATTACCACACAGGGAGACAAGTAAACACTCACATATACATAACATTAACATACCAGAGATTAAAACTTGAGCACTGACTAGGAAATAGCAAAACTTTAGTATACATATGGAAACTTCTGGTAGATTGGGTGATAAGTGAAATAAATATAAATGCATTCACATTATGAGTGTATATTTATATTTAGGAAGATAAACTCAAACTTATTAGCAGGACATTTAGAGTTAGGACAAACACAGTAAAACAATCAAATTAATAGACTTCTGCAAAGTTTTAGTCTTTTATTTTAATATTGGAAGTTTTCTGAGTTTTTTCCCCCAGAAAACCCTGAAATGTTCTTGATATTGCTTTCCAATTGCTATACTTAATATTCTTAAAGGATTTTTCCTGAGATGAGTTATGAAAAGGCAAATTTGAAGTTTCTATCTGAAGCTACCTCTGATTACATTACCCGTATCTGTAACATTTTTCTTCTAAAGACTCTGCAACCCTCTATATAGTTTTTTTTTTTAACTTTTTTTTTTAACTTTTTTTTTTTTTAATTTGTTTTCTGAAACTTACTCAGCAATTATGGGAAGTAAGTAAAAACATATTTCAGCCCAGGGAATATTTTTTCTTAATTTATCAGGCATTTTAACAGAAAAAGCTGGAAGAAAGGATATTTTGTAACCACGGAAAACTAGCCATCATCCCATCATTCCCCTAATTTCACAGTTCATTTATTGAATTCAAATTCATTGCTACCTTTTCAGAATTTAGGAAAAAAGTATCCTTGCAGACTTGTTACTGTTACAAAGAAAGCTGGAACTTTGCACAAACTGAGCCACAGGCAGAGTTGACTTAGATTCTTAAGGCAATTCCTCAAATACAGAATAAGATCTGACAGATTCTCTCACATGAGGGAAAGGCCCGGAAAGAAAATGTTTGGCAAATGTTTAGTAAGCTTCCCATTTAAGGAATACTCAAACCCTTTCCATACCACTAACAGAAGACTGCTGTGACAGTCTCTAGAGGACCCTAAGTCCCAAATAAACATATCTTATAAATCTCCCTTTTTACCTTTATGTGCTCTTTGTCCAAGGGCTGAGGTCAATCTAATAACTCCAGAATTTACATATATTTGATAACATTTGTCGAAGAGCAATTTAGTGTGATTCACAAACATTTTAACAAAGTTAAACCAGCAGGAAATAAAATCAAGTGTCTCATCTGAGTGTGTGTCAGAGAACAGTTGCCAACATTTGCAAGTCATATGACCCCAGCAGGACAAAAAGTAAATCAAATATTATTCAGTTATAAAGTTGCCCTCAGTGCTAATATATTATTTACTGCACTCATCCCAGCCTTCTCAGGAATCCCATCCTGTTCAATTATTATTATTATTATCCCCTTCCCATAGAGGCAGGGAACTGGCATGCATGCAGACGTAAACAGAAGCCTCTTTTACCAGTGGATTAGTCTCAAAACTGCCAATCTCGCTTATTAGGCATTTGACCTTGGCAGTTCTTCGGTCAACCCTTGATCAGAAAAAAAAAAAAAAAATCTTAACAATTTAGGCCTTTAAATGCCCAGTTTTCTAAAGCAAGAATGTCACTGCAATTTCTTTCTTCATATATTTCTTCATATATACATTCATGACTTTTACTGTCATGAAATTAGACTGTTGTAGAAGTCTGGCATGTTAGAGATCTCAAAGTGATATTGATCATCTGTACCAGCTCTGTTTGACCTTGAATTGCTAAGACATTGAAGAGGGCCTATTTCTCCTCTACAAGCTACGAGGGTTTCTTTCTATTACAGAGGCACTGGGTTTGCCTGTCCTAACTGGAAAAATATGAATGAACCTAAAGGTAACTACCTGTAGGTGCATAAAATGCATATATTAGACCTCAACAGAACTAGTCTGTGTTCTTGCACAAAACTAAGTATGCCATGGAATTTACAGTGTCTCACAACCAACTCTAAAACTTAATGAAGCTGTGGTCCTAAAAGGTTAATTATGTTTTTAATCAATCTGCATGCATACAAATTGGACATTTTTCTAGAGTTCCGAGAAGCCATAGAAAGAAAAATTAATAATGAGGGAAACAGTAATATAAGAAAAAGAAGAAAAAAAACAGTAGAATTAAACATTTTGCCCAGGTCTGGAAAGGAAGTCATGTATTTGAAATAGATATTCAGATGATTTTCATTGTGCATGCCAGGATGTTTTAACCTTTCATGTCTCACCTTACCCAGTTAGATCTTTTCGCCCAGACTGTCTGAATTAGCAGTAAAACAATGTATAGATGTCTAACATGAGTCTAGTAATAACAACACCATGTATTCTGGAACATGGCAGGTGACATTCTAAATCAGATTACTTTCTTCTTTTGTTCTCAAAAGTATATTTAGTTGTAATTTATTTAAGTATATTAAAAACATTTCAATTTGCAGCAAAGATTTCATAGTCAGGAAGTTTTTCCAGAAGGATATGTGACCAATAGCTCTGGAGACTTAAACAGTATGTTTATTTACAAACATACACAGCATCACCCAGAGGTCCTGGAAGTCACTCTGTCAGTAAAGCTTAAAGTTATTCTAGGGGGACACCAGAGTTTAGTCTCCAGGACAGCTGAATCATTTGCTTCACAGCTGACAGAGCACTGCAGTGCAGTCTGAAATCTCACAGTTGAGTCAAAATAGTTATGCATAGTGAAAGCAGTAACCCAGTTTGATAAAAGGACATAACATAGTAGTCTTAAACTTTTTTAGAGAATTACAGTGGAAGTAAACAAAGATCCTATAATGGTGAAACCTCAAGCCATGCAGTATCCATGGATCTGACAGTATGATCTCTGTGAGATACTACTGCACCTCTCATACAACCTAAACTATTACAACGCTCTAAAATGCAAGCCCACAAGTAACATCAGCTCATATTAGTTTGATATCCTCCTGATACCCGAGGTTTCGAATCCATCACCTAAATAATACATAAAAATAACCTATGAAAATACACACAGTGTTGTTGTCCAGTATGTATCTCAAGCATGTCTCTAGCAGAAATTTGATCTCTGAGAGACTATCACACCTGAAATTCCTCCTCAAAGTCCCATGACTGCGTAAGTTTTCATTTTAAGTTCCCCTCAGTACTTAAGGCCTTGCTTACACTCACATGCTTCAGACCTGCCCATGCCAAACATCTCTGGACACTCCCTACATCTGTGTGGTTACATGATATACAAACTCTGAGTTCTCTAACTCTGTGTCTTCTGCCACAATAATCTCACAAAACATTCATGCCTTTGTTTAGCTGATTTTAAAAAACTTACTACAAGATAGCAAACTGGAGAAACCTGACCTAAAAGTGTACCTTCTAAATTCAGTTCCATGGTTCAATTCTGTGGAGCAACATGGTCTCTGGTATTGTTACTTTTTGAACAGGAACAAAAAATTGAAATAATCACAGACAATGAAATGAAAATTACAACTATGGCATCACCTAGTACCGTGCCATGGCGAAGTTTCACTTCCATTTATAACTGTAGCAGAAATGTAATATTTTCTTTTAAGTGAGTGCTATGAGGAATCTCTTTCAAACTAATAAAATATTTTCAGTTGCAAACACAGACTTCTTGAAATTATACATAGTAATCAATTGGCCCCTACATGAGTTAAAATTATGGTTTTAATTATAAGTAAATAAGTAAATATAAGTAAATCTCTCCAAACATCTGTATGCCTCAGTCCTCATTACAAAACAATAAATATCTTAAAGATATTTCAAATAATTCAACAACATCCCAAATCTTTCAGTATACTACTGCCGAAAAGTACTGCAATTATGCTAAAGTTTCAAAGTTTTTTATAACTAATTATTATAACTATATAGGTCTGAAAGCCGGAGTAAAGGCTAAAGATGGAATAGAGATTCTGGTTTTGCCTAACCATGAGCTTTTCAAAGTGAAGCTTAAAAACAGTATCTTTATAGATCTTCCATCTACTGTATATTTTGTGAATGTACTTTAAAGGCAGTATCTTTAATACCACTACAGCTGAAATGAATATCTATCTTTATTTAGCACTTAAATGGCTATATTTTCATCACATTTTTGAGGGCCACAGTTGTATCTAAGGCATATTGACAATCAAAATCTTAAATCAGGTAACATACATGTAGATGTCAGAAAACCTGCAACATTAATACAGAATATTTTATATCCTCCTGCGAGAGAAATGGGACACACAAATGTAAAAAGATAAACCTGAAAAAAAAAAAAGCTATGGCGATTTCTCATTTTTGAGCTATTATTAAACCCCTAAAAGCTAAATGCATTTTTTCTGAGGAAACAATCTCTTTCAAAAAACAGTTCAGTAGAATTCCAGGTACTAAATTGTTGAGGAAAGAGAGTTGGTTTCCAATCTGAAATTCCTCTGAATCTTTAGAAGGCTCTGGACAAAATCTTGCAGTGATTCACAGGCTGGTATAAATTTCAGAAGTCTAAGCAAGTCATTTGAATGGGAGGGGAGCAGAAAGAAAAATCAGATTACATAAATTGGCTTAACATTTTTTAACTTCTTTTTTATTTTCCACTTTCTTATGTCCATAAATTTTATTCTGTATTTATACATCTCCAGACATCTGTCAGCTCATCCAGAGTAGAAACTTCACACACACTTGTGACTATTTACATCTCAGATATGCCCACAATACAAGTCTGTATCAAGCCTACAATGCACACACAGAAGAGACTTCTACTGTAAAACTTCCCTAGAATGTAAGAACTCCGCACATGATAGGAGTCCTTTGGGTTTATTTAAAGTTCTTCTAAGTTCTCTTAATGGGGTTGTCTTCAACTTGACCTTCAAGCATATTTACATACTTAAAGAACAGCATTTAATTGAAAATGCTGTTTAGAAAAGAAAAAAATGAGTAAATAAATAAATACACTGAAACAAATCTCAGTTAAGTGGTTGCTGTTGTAATTACTGCCATAAACTTTTTGTTTCAATGGAATTACCATAGCATACAAGAATATACCCTGGTAAAGCTAGAATATGAGTACAAAACAAATCCCAGCATTAAATCTCTCAGTTTTGCATTGATTCTTTATCTCCCCAACTCCTTTTAAAGGCTGCATTCAATTCTTGTATTCCAGCATTCTCTGTACTCTGCTTTGCATATGAAACAACAGTTTTTTCAGGGTGACGCTTCATTAATATTTCTAGTACTTCATAGCAAATAAGAATTGCAGTCAGTAAGAAGATTCTTATACTTTGGGTTAATTTCTTACCCCATCACTGTTCAGCATATCACTACAAGCTGTTTAGGACTGTAATTGGCATATAATGGGCCAAAGCTGCACTCTTAAGTTTACTTACATAAGTGTAGCTTAGAGCAGAACTTTATTGTCAAATCACATTCAATATCCAGAAAGTGCATATGTAACTCTGATGAACAAAATGAAGAATACAGACCACAATAACCACTATTAGTTATTCAACTTCCACAAGAAATCCCCCTTTTTTTAGAAAATATCAATATCTGTATTATACATGCATATTTCTAAAGTTTTGAGTTCCTCTTACATATAACCGGAGTTTCAAAATTTCTTAGCAGTTAGCAGCTCCCATGGAGAAATGGAAAACTCAGAAAAATAGAAAATGTTATGAACTGCAATCAAAATATGAAAATACAGTTAGTTAACTGCCAGTATGGTGAAAACAAAGGACTTTTGTTTTAAATTACTGTCACGCTGAGCCCTTCTGAATGCTAGTTAAGTAATGAAGGTATTTAATTCTTTTTGCAGAGAAACCTTTTCTATAATCAAAAGGAAAGGAAAAATAATAGATGCAGGATAAAAATTGTGTATAGGGCTAGAAAACAAATATTAACAGCCACCTTTCCTGCTTAGCATAGGAAACAACAGAATTGTGAACAGACGTATTGCATAGAGCTAAAACAAAGAAGAATGGCAAGAGTGGTGGTGAGGTGCCAAGGCAGGCTAGCAGTGTTTCAGACCCTCCTCCACGATTTACATGTACTAAGGCTCTGTATGTACATTTTTTAAATTACAGTAATTAACTTTTTGATACTCTGAACAGGAGGAAAGGCTGGGGAAGCACACAAAGAGGGATTCAGCTGAGAGTGTAATAAACTGAACTAATCACTTGGAACCTGCTCATCTTTAATCCACTTTGGTTTTCCCTCTTGGGATGGGAAAACACCACCAGTCACACTGGAGGTCTCACTCATCCATAGCTCTCTCTGCTTCCTCATCTTACTCTTTTCAATTTACAGTCTTCCAAGCCTTACATCAAGTACTTCTCAGAATAACACTTCAGATTCAGTAAATGAGATGTCTGCAAGTATGTTTGACATCTTAATTTCCTGCAACATTGCTGAGAAAACTCACACTTAAATAACTATTTTATGGCTTATCCATTTTATAAGAATAAATCAAAAGCTATTTATTTTCTGTAAATTTCTTCCAAATTTTTAGGTTTAAGAAAAAGATTCTAGTTCAGAAAAAAAAAAAAAGTAACAGCTTTTAAAAATTATGCCAAATTAAACCTTGGCAATACTTGTTACTTTTCTCCAAACTCTGAAGTGCTAAATTAAAAATACATCTAAGTCAGTTCAACCGCTTAACTTTTTGCACAGATTACATATTCTTTACTCAAACAAGCATAAATGTTGAAAATGTTCTTGCTACAACCCAGAGCTAGATTGTTACACTTATTTTTGCTATTTCGTTTGAGGACACAGGAAGATCTGTGGGAAAGGGACATTTTGCATTGCCCAGGAGTCTGGGCAGAATCCTTACTTTTCACTTCACAAATTGCAGTAATAGCAATGTCTAGCAACAGTAATAGTAATGTAATAGATGGTATCTTGAGCTGCATTCAGAGGAGCATTGCCAGCAGGTTGAGGGAGTTGATCTTTCCCCTCTACTCAGTACCGTTGCCACACCTGGAGCGCTGTGTTTGGTTCTGAGTTCCCCAGTACAAGAGACAGTGTTCAACAAAGGCTCACAAAAATGATTAAAAGACTGGAGCATCTCACCTATTAGGACAGGCTGAGAGAATCTGGACTATTTTGGTTTTAGAGAAAAGCAGGCTCAGGAAGGGCATCTCACTAGTATATATATATCTCTATATATATCTATATATATATCTATATCTATCTAATTGAAAGGAGACTGCAGAGAAGAGGGAGCCACACTTCAACAGCAATGCCCAGTGACAGGACTGGAGGCAATGGGCACCAAGTGAGGCACAGGATGTTCCCTCTGAACATCAGGAAACACTTTTTTACTGTGTGGGACTGAGCACTGGCATGGGTCACTCAGAGAGGTCGTGGAGTCTCCATCCTTGAAGATACTTTAAAGGAGTTGGGACGCTGTCCTCTGGCAACCTGCTCGGGGTGGCCCTGCTTGAGCAGAGGTTGGACAGCATGATCTTTAGAGATCCATTCCAACTGCAGCCATTCTCTGATTCTGTGGAATGCCCGTATGGGCTGGCAGATGAGCAGGACAGCTGTGTTACTCACAGCTCCATCCCACACCATTCCACATTTGAATGAACGTGCCTCAGATATTCCTAGTCACTAAGAATAGCTTTCCCCTTGTTTCGTTGTCTATTTGCTATTCCTCTCAATGCTATTATCTTCTGTTTTACTTTCCACTTCTTTTACCTCCTCAGAACAATGCAACACAGAAGTAGCTGAAATGCCAACAGACTGAGCAACATACAATTTCGCTGTGAGAGTGCAGCTTAGACTCAACTTCCAATCTATGGATTGTGTCTTTCCCCTTCCAGATTCTCTAAATGGTTTTACTGTAATGCTGTCAGAGTACTATGTTAATTGTGTCTCACATACATATGATACTAGTTCTGCATGCCTATTTCTTCTCCCTTCAATCCTTTTCCCATTTTTACAGACCAATTGAAAAGATGCAGAGGAAAAACTCTTTGTGAAGTACTGTCTGACTTAACTATTTTTTCTCCCATCTACCAGAAGAGGAATGACTGCCTCCTCCCCTTCCTAAGCCTAAGAACTACAGTAATAGAATTTTATGAAATATTATTCTAAATTTGTAGAGAATTCACAAATAGTCTAATGATTTTAAACAGATGCTTTAGTTATGAATTCCAAACAAAGAAAATTACTTACTTATTTAGGTTCTTTTCAGTGTTTCATAGTTACGTGATTACAGGGCTATTATTTATCTAAATTTTTCCCCAAAAATATTACTTACTATAAGGCATCATAAGGTTTAAGATTTACATCCCCATATCTGATACCAAAACAAATAATAAAGATACATGCTGACCCCTGCACTGAGCCTGTTTTGCACTGCTTTTACAGAAAGCTAAAACATTGAGCTCTCAAAGGATCAAACCCAAAGTCTCACTGGCTGGGAACATGAAGTCCAGTAAAAGACCTAACTCCAGACAAATACAAAAAGGATTGCCCTCTCCCTGAATAATTGTTGTTCTCTTGCCTTCCATTCTCTCTGTCTTCTCTTTAGCTGGGTAACTGACACAACATACTAAGGATGCTAAAACCACATGTCTGATTTTCAGATGTTCAGAAGCTAAAAACTACATTGGAAGCTCTAAGGAATCAGAAGGAGATAGTGATGCATATGCTGCATTACAGAAGAATTGAATCTGAAGAACCTTTTAAGTTAAGAACTCAAAGAATGAGCAAGAACATAGATCAACCTGCAGTTTCTAGATTGAATCTGTGCCATGAATAACTGGAAAAAAAACCCTGCATTTTTTTTTTCATACATGCTAATAAACTACATTGGAAGTCACCGATCATCAGTAGACAAAATCCCTTTAGAGCAAAGTAATTTTCAAAGAACAGTTTCTGTGCATGAGCGAAGTCTTCTTTCCATTCATTTCTCTGAAGACTTCCAGATGTGGAAGCAGTTTGTTTTTCTCTCTGAAATCCTCATAAATTTAGAAAAAAACTTTGCAGTTTTCTTCTAATGGGCTCCTATTCTTCCTTTTGAATAGTATCATCTATCTTTATCCTTATTCAGCCTTTTATTTATTTTAGAATTTACCCCATTTAAAATAAAATTACACCAAATATCATATTACATACTGCCTTTCTCTAAAGGTAATAAAACATAATATACAGTAATACTCAACATAATAAGCTACTGAATGGTGACACCACATGGACCCTATAAAATGTGCTAAATGAACCCTCACAATCAGATATGGCAAATATGGAGAAAAATTTACATAGCAAATAATATCACCTGTTTCCTGTATACTTCCACAGCTTCACTGTTCACTCACAAAATGTCATGTGAAGAACCTATAATAATTTAAACATTTTACACAGCTCCTGTTTTCAGAAAGAGAAATCCTATGGACATGTTTTAAATCCATCACCAGATAGCAATAAATATCACAAAGAGGAAAAATGAAAAAAAAATATTGATTGGAAGTTCTTTATCAAGATTAACTTAATACAAGTATTAAGTAGCACTTGTAAACAGAAAGTTTCAAAGCTACTGTATTTTTCAATCAGTTTTGTATGTTTTGAGCTCTGCTCTCATTCCACCAGCTGTTGTATTTCTATATTCTGTAATTAAGTCACACAGGAAAACACTATCAATAGTGATCTTTTGCTCTGAATTTTTAAAAGACTACTTACTAAATCAAAATTGTTCACTCATCACCATCAGGCCACAAAACTGAAAGTCATGCTGCATTAGTGAAGTGACCAGCAGACAGTGCAAAATATTTCCTGAAAAACATCAGTAAAAAAGCTACAGAAATACTGGACACTTGTTGCTTGCTCAGAAGTCACCAGACTGTATCTTAAGAATAAAATACCAACCAAACTTTAAATACAGAAATGCAAGGACTATTTATTCTGTCATTTAAAAATATAATCGGCATGTATCACCCTGCAAAGTAATAAAACCACACTCAGGCTTCTAAACATTCTCTTTCTCCACATGTACAGTGCAATACTAAATAATACAGGATCTGAGGTTTTGATGCAATAAAAGATACTATCCATTTTTTTTCAATCTATAGACAAGATATAGGAGCCTTCACTTGTTACAGAAATTGTATTTTTTCTTCACCGGTCCCACACATCAATTATGATCCCTGACTAGCATAGCAATTTGTCTGCAAACTTAAAGCTGTAAACTGCAAAAAAAGAAGAGACCAAAACCTCACAAGAATCTATACAGAGAACTAATATTTTGCAGACAAAAAAATATTTTGAGTGATTTGGCTTGGCATTATTAAAACACTAATTTTTTTATGCAGAACCCTATAAATACTTTCTTCCAAAAACCCACATCAACACACTTGATCAAATTGCAACTGTGCAGTGTTACTAGTTTCACATGCGTCTTGATTCCAGGTACTGGGTGTTGAAAGATTTATTTATGTTGAGTTGTACCCTAAGGTAATTCAGTTTTTAAAAATTATGATTCTACAACAATAACCATCTGAAAGACAGCAGCCTGGCAATCAACCTCAGGTAGAAAGAATTTTTTGGATCTCACAGACAGTAAAGTAGGTCCTTAGAAGTGACAATTTCCTTTTTATTTTTCCCTTTTTTATTTTGTTTTTGTTATTAGACCCTCAACTCACAAATGCTCAACTGTCACATATGATCAGTGTTACTGAACAACCAGCATTAATCTGCTGCTTGAAATGTATAAAGAAAGACAAATACAGGAGACATTGCAAAATGTCTTCCTCAAGTAGAACCAGATATTGAAATGATAAATAACATAGCCTATGAGCACTAGTTATAATGTTCTTGGGCAAAAAAGATTTCTAAATATCAAAGACTGTTGCTTCATTGTCAGATGGTCCATAAATAAACCATGGTCAATTCATGACATTGGACCTTTTCTTCTTGCTATGCTACTGTAAATAAGTGTGTTCCCCTTGCCTGTCTGAATTCTACATGCCTATTTCCAGAAATGCCGCAGCATGTAAGTAACACTGTCATGTCCGTTTTGTCAACTACATGCTGATTATCCTTTTCTATCTGCAGTTTGGGAACATTATCAAGGTCAGAAGCAATCGCTCAGAAAACTGATCCTGAAGCTCTTGTGTCTGATAATTTCTGTAAGGAATTTTCATAAATAAAATTCACAACACAATTGGTGAAAATCCACCTTCCTTATATACTACAGAAAAAAATTGTACCAGTAACTTGGCAAGTATCTAGTCAATGTGTTCATTACTTGCATGTAATCCTGTCTTATTCCAAAATGACACAAGTCTAATTTACCATTATCATATATAACTTCCATGTGTGTTTGGGCAAATGCCCACTTCCTTCAACTCTCCTGACCTCCCTTCTTTTTTCCTTTTTTTTTTTTTTTTCTTTTTTGACAAATTGGTTATGAGGCATTTACAAGTGATGCACATATCGCAAAATTATTTCTGCCGAGTTTCCTCCATGACCTGCCCGTGGGACATGACATGCTCTGAGATGCATCGCTCTATCAAACTGAATCTTTCCAGGACAATGCAAATTATGACAAATTCCATCATCCCGCATTATGCGCTTCATGCTAATCTTCCTAATTCGAGAAAATCAGAAGGGCTTGCTGTTCTGCTGAAGGGCACGTTGTCTGAATGAATGATGGTGAAAGAACATCCACAATCCCCTCCATCTTCTAATCTCAGCTGTGGCCACCTCTGTCCTAAAACCACTGAACTTTCTATGCTATTCTTGCATCAGAATTAACTCAGGATCAGTCTTTTGTCAAAGTATAGGGAATAAGAATGATTTTTGGTTTTGGACTTCAATGGCAGTACATCTTTAGAAAAGCATTTTTATCGAAAGTTTCATCATAGACTCATCTTCTTATTTCATCTAGTCTGCCAGACTTTCACAGTAGGAATGCAATCTCCAAGAAAAGTTAACTTGTCTCCCAGAGTGGATTTTGAAACAATTTCAGCTATAGGTTTCAGGCAATCTTCTGTCTTGAGCACTTTTGTCTTGGGGACCTTACACTGCTGACTCCAAGCAACCCACCAACCTGCAGCACATTCCTCAGAAAGTCCCCAAGACTGAAAACTGCTGCATTCCTGAATCATTCTTCACTGGCTCAGAAGGTGGCAGTATTACCACATGAAAGAAATTTGCTTTCTTCTAATACTCCATATGCACATTGCTGAAATAAACAAGTTTAATTCCCAAAGAAGCATATATTTTATCCTGTGGCATAATTTACTTATAACATTAAAACTCAAACATGGAGCAATTTGTAGCAATAACTATGATTATGCTGTTAGTGGCCCAAATGTCACTGTCTAGATTAGGCTAAATGATACCTAACACCAAAGAGCTTCTGTGATTTATTTTTTATTATCACTGGTAGAACTTGCATGCTTAAAAGGCTCCCCATTCAAATTATTCATTCTTCTTGATGACTGAGGTAATCAGAGAAAATCTTATAAAAATTATAAAAGTCCTAAATCGTAGCCATGCTTAAAACATATAAATGTTTTGGGCAGGCAGATATGAGACTACAGATTTAAAAATAAAACTTCACAGTAGAACACAATTCATACTGCAGAAGTAGAATTAAAATCTATACATTTTTGACAATCTGCAAGACTGAAAATTAGAAGAGTTTAGAATCAGGAAAAGCAAGGAAATGCTTTATGAAATAAAACGTACATTTGAAAACATTCTCAGAAATATTAAAAAATATATTTGTGAAACTATTTCATGGAAAAGGAAAGAACATCAAGATTTTAGAAAAGTTTTTGCCTAAATTTTCCTTACTTTAACATCTCAACTAATGGGATCATTTTCCTACCTATTTCTATAGTCAGAACATTTCAATCAACAGGAACTCTGTAAATATTGCAGACAATATTTCTTTTACACTATTACTTCAAATAAACCCAGATTTTTTATTTATGAAAAATGTAGCAGAAGCCATACATTTTAGTTCAATAAGCTTTTCAGAAGCAATAAACAAACACTCAGTAATTAAAATGCAGGCAAGTTTTGTTTTACATTTACAGCCTCTCCTTTAATGGAATCTTGCATAATTGGCCTGATGCTATACTGAGTCTTCATACATGCCTAATAAGTACATAGCACAGATCCACATTAAAGTGTTACTAAGAAGAGACAGGAAGATCTTTAGCTTTATACTTCATTCCCAGCGAGACCCAAACCCTCAGAGGTAAACGACTATGTGAGCATCATTTCAGCAAAAGGCACCGGGCACACCCTGTGCATGCTGTGGCTTGTTGACAAGAACCAGGGCAGGCAGACACCAATAATACATGAAGTGCGGTTCAGAGGCAATTAGGATCAGTTGTCAAGGCCAGGCCATTAATGAAAGAACATGTCAGAGGAGCTGGAGACTTCAATGGTTGAGGGCAAGAAGGCGATTTAGTGTGACAGATCGAGTCCTTCCAATGTCCTCAGTGGTACATGCTAATACCAGCCTTAACAACCTTTTGTGGCAGTGTATAATGCGACTAACATGGACTTTGATTCAGCAAAATGACTGCTGCCACTGTTAGTCTGTCTCATTCCAACAACGGTAAAAGCACTGCTACAAATAATTACCCACTTCCTTCTCCCCCCTTGTCCATTTAATGCAGCAGTCCTTTATGCATGCCATACTGTTTCTCACTAGAAGGTCACAACGTTTATCATGCTGCTTTCTTTTCTTTCTGTCATGCCCTTTCTATTTGTTAATATAATCTGAAATTATCCTGTAAAACAGTTTTGTTCAAGTAAAAGGAAATTAACTATAAATGCAACATTACTCCATGTGACTAATAACAAACACAAAAAGAGCAAACCAAACTGGTCTGAAGGATTCACTAGCTATTCTGTCAATTATGCAAGGAATATGCTGCAACATGAGATAAATATTCATCTTACTTATAACATCATCTACTGGATTAAATATATATGGCAACTTTTATGACCATGAAAATGAAATCCTAAAGCTTTATACATTATTTGGCACTTGGTTGTTTTTCCTGCTGCTACATAACTAAAATTAGTAGCCAGCACTACTAATTTTTATAAAAACCTACAGACTCTAAATTCCCAACACTCAATTAAAGGAAGAAAGGAAGCATACATTTAGAAAAAAGAACCTGAAACAGCAGTTGTACTGTAGTCACAATATTAAAGTTGGGGACATCACTGAAACAAGACAGTGTAGACAATGTTCTGTTTTCTTTACAGAAGACCTGTTCTGTTTCTCAAACAAGAGTTTTCAAAAGTTAATACTTCAAAAACCATTTTCTTAGCTACATTACTTAATATCTTTAAGTACGGCCCTGGTATTCACTACCTCTTTCAAGATCAGTTTCCCTCTAAGGCTTCAACATTCTGCCCACATAAGAATATGCTACACCATGCATTTAGGTGTGAGAAATTTGACTTCAGAAATGGCAGGATTTAAAAAAAGGGTTAGTCATATTCAGCAGAATTCTCCAAATATTTCAAGGGGGAATTCATTGATTTGTCAAAGTAAACACTGTCCTAACAATGATAAAAATGACTTCTTGAGCCCTATTTTATTCACCTTACATCAGATGATGTGGTTCTCCCCTATCACTTCTGTCATTTGGCTATGCCTGAACTGACCTTTCTAGAGGCAATACTTATCTGTGAGTGACAGGAGAAACTATCTCCAGCAGGATGAATTTCCTTCTCTCTCTCCATTTCTCTACACTTTGCTTACTTTCTGTCTGACTCGTTTTAGTTTCTCCTTTTTTTTTTCTCCATTTCTTTTTTTGTTTATCATTCTACAGCTAAGCTCTTCTTAACCGACCTTTGCAAACATTCCCTTTTAATCCCATAGCTTTAACCTTTTCAGTATCTACTTATTTGATGCATTTTACAATTTTTTTTTCTTTTCAACCTTCTCTTTCTTAATTTTATTCTTTGTCATTCTCTCCTTCACTTTTGCACCTTTGCCACTCCTCTTCCAGCCAAAGTCAGGAGAAAAATACCACTGATTACAACATGTGTATGCTCTAATGCAAGTATTTAGCCCTGGATATACTACCAACCCCAGTGTATCCAAGAAAAGCAGCAATTGTTGGTGTTTATATGATTAGTATTAGTGGTATTTCTTTGATGGAATAATCTATAAATGATAGAACTGCACTGTACTACAATTACAAGTCTATGGTGCATTATGAGTCACGCAAAGCAGAAATATAAGGCAGACAGAAGTGATCTCACATATTTTATCTACGTATGTTGATTATTTTGGATTGTGATAAGTAGGTACAAATGAAAGTTATATATAACTCTTGGTATATATACAAGGAATAAACATTAAATTAAAAGTTATGCCTATGGGTAACCCAGTTAAGATTTGGATTCAGATTGGCATTAAAATTCTATCTTTAAAATTGTGATGTCTCTATAGATATGCCAGTAATTATCCTACCCTTCTTTAGTAACAGTTTTGACATTAAAAAAAAGAAAAAAAAAGATGGAGAGTATTATCAGAGCAACACTTTAAAAAAAATCATTACAGTATATTGCATTATTTCATGAAACAGAATCAAGAGGTCAGGACTGACATTTAAATAATATTCTAATTGTTCTGTACCTTTTTATACTTCTTTTTCTTTCATGTAATTATCATGACCTTCTTTCAAAATTATTTTTGAACAATTGCTTCAAGATCATTACTCTCTTCTGCAAATATTTATAAAATATTTCTGGCACAATTAAATAATATTTTTCATTTAGTATTTCAAGTTTTAATGATATTTTACTGGATGGCTTGGAAATAATTATCATAAACATAGAAATGACAGACAGAAATATTTAACATCATGAAATTCTGAAATTTTGCAGAATTTATAGACGCACTGTGTAAGACATCCTTTTAAAGAATTATAACAAATCTCTTCACAGAAATTAATTAGGCTTTAACAAAATTATATATGAGCATTCTTACAGCAATGTTAAGAACTGAACACAAAAGTACAATGTGTACATATTGGAAATATTTAATAATCAAGATGTTTCTAAAAAGGAAGTGCGGGAGGAAGTGCGGGGGGGGAGGGAGGGAGGAAGGCAGGCAGGAAGGCAGGCAGGCAGGAAGGAAGGAGGGAAGGAAGGCGGGAGGGAAGGCGGGAGGGAAGGTGGGAGGGAAGGCGGGAGGGAAGGCAGGCAGGCAGGCAGGCAGGCAGGCAGGCAGGCAGGAAGGAAGGAAGGAAGGAAGGAAGGAAGGAAGGAAGGAAGGAAGGAAGGAAGGAAGGAAGGAAGGAAGGAAGGAAGGAAGGAAGGAAGGAAGGAAGGAAGGAAGGAAGGAAGGAAGGAAGGAAGGAAGGAAGGAAGGAAGGAAGGAAGGAAGGAAGGAAGGAAGGAAGGAAGGAAGGAAGGAAATAGAGCACAGCAGTATAAAAAACCTTTCTCACTAAATGTAAGTACAAAAAATCACAGCAAAAGAAATATTAAAAAAAAACCCAAAAAACCCCAGCTTTGCTGCCTAATACAAACACATCACACTTCTCATCCCCTAGGACCACAAAATAATTAATGGTTAGTTTGTAGGATATTTAGGAGAAAATAAATTTAACACTCATATAATGCTCTAACTGCCAAGAGAAGAAACGGGTCGCTAACACTGTATACTAAAAATATAATCTTACCTAGAAGACAGTGAATATGGAACTTTCTCTAAAAATGTACATCTAATTATACAACACAAACTTAATCAGAACTTTGGAGCTAACGCTCTTATTTTTAACCCTGTCTGGATCGTAACTGCAAAATACAAAACCCCTCACCATTAGCTCAGTGTGCTTACTGGAGAAAAAGAAGCGTTTCAAGAAGCATAGCATGACAATATATATGACATGCTTTCATAAATTAACATGCCAGAATCTCTGTGAATAAGCCACCACAAATTCAGAATACAAGTGCAATTATAATTTGGAGGTAAAACAGAAGACAGATAACCAGAAAATAATTTTAAACAAGTAATAATCAAGGAGGAAAAACAAATAAACCTTTGAAAAGACTTTGGCTGGCCCTGAGAAGAAACAAATAAAAAGAAAGAGATGTCAAAAATTGTTTTGTGGTGCAGAGATAGCAAATCCTGGCTCTTTAAGCCTAAAACAAGTGAGAATCTGGGCATAGGCATGCATGTAAGTTTGGCTTTTCCATTTTCAACTGTCCTAAAATGCATCAGTCAGGTTGACTAAGAGATTTTTCCTTGTTTTGAAAATGTTGTCCTGTCTCATTACAAAGAGATGATGTTCTGAAACAGGATTCTCTCACAGGATTTCAAGGTTGGCTTTTTTTGTTAGGTTGAGAGAGTCTGTGGTGAGAAACAGTGCAATTGAACTCAGGGCTGAAATGTGTTCAACCCCTGAAATGTTACCTAGAGTTGAGCTGAAAGCTGGGCCAATCCAGCATCAGAGAGCATATGATAATGCTGGTTTAAAAGAATGATGTTTTTCAAGTCTTTACAGTGGTAAAAGAAAGCTCAGTCAATAGAAATAGAAGGATGAAAATTATTTGTGATCCCTTGGATTCAAAAGGAAAGGGTGGGAAAATGGGAAAGCAGCTAATAATCTACCTTAAAGGGTAGATTATCTCTTCAGGATCCATGGAAAAAAATCCCCCACTTTCAAGGCAACCACTCTGCTTGCACTGCCTGAGGGAGACAGATCTCATGCAGTTCATTTGCAGTGAAGGAGTTCAAGAAGGTGAACAATCTGAAGAGCACAGTGCTTCAATCCCCCAACTCAACAGTCTGTGGTTTCATCAGCAAAAACAACAGCTAAAAGCAATGATGTTTCACACTTAAAATATATGGCAGAACATAGAAGAAAAGCTGGTTGGAAAAAAAGAGCTTGACTCATTTTTGAGGTTCAACAGTATTTCAGTATGTAATGATATGGAGGGCACTAATTTATCACAATCAGGTCAGCTTGAACTTACTTTCAGTACTACAAAAAAAATAAAGCTATGCTTATCGGGAGATGTTGGTGTCTGACTAAAAGAGAATTTCTCCAGAGAAGTAAAGGTGCAGAAATTACTAAACTGATGTATTGAATCATCTAGTAAGTTTTGAATAAAACCTTTCATACAACTGTAAAACTAGATTACAATAGAAAGTATCTATCATTAACAAGCATATGGATACTGTAGGAAACAAGTGAGGAGGAAAGGAGGGTTGGTCCATGTGATGTCCCAGCAGTACACAGCAACACAAGGCATCCTTAGAAGTGGAATTTGGGCAAACCTAAGTCAGCAGAAATACCAGCTACACAAAAAATACCAGCTACACAAAGAACCACATCATTGCTTCTGCATGTGCTAGTGAATGTCTAGGACTGAATTATCTAGGGCATGGCATGGCTCACAAACAGTTAACCTAGTGAAAATTCTAAGGGAAGGAACACGAGCACTTCAAACCTGTCACAATAATCACATAACTGAACCTCTAGAGAAAGAGACAATGTTTCAGTTACTGAGCTCAACCCTCAGGCTCTCATGCATCAAATTCACAAACGAAAACAAACTGGAATGGGGGATGGAAAGATTTGTGGTGCCAAAATGCCAATATAATGTAGTGGACTCAAATAAATTTGCCAAGAGTAAATACATAATCTTAAAAAAGATGTCTGAACTACAACTAAGACCATTCCTGTAAAACATAGCAAAACAGAACATGAAAAAATAGGAATAATGGGCATGTTGATAGGAAATAATGTGGGTGACTGGTCTGAAAAAATGCAAGAGCTTTTGAAGATAAATATGAGGTGAGTAGACCTACCAAGGTATCAGTTGTACTATCTTTATAAGAGTAGTAAAACTTTGGAGAAGAGGACCTTTTAGGAGAGCAGATGAAGGGGGAAAAGAGAAGATACTACTTAGAAGAGACACGAAAACAGGTAGGTTATAGCCTCTAAAGTATATAGAAGTTACGAAAGATTATAGTGTCAACAACAGCATGTTTATAGCAGAATTACTTTTCCAAAATTAGAGTAGAATTACTGATTTGAATCTTTAGTCTTACCTTCTAAAGATACTTTTGTGAGTTTCCTTTAAGAATCAATACTGAGAGATTACAGAATGATTGTTTTATTAGAAATGTTTACCTGAGTAATTTTAGGTTCTCTAAAGACTTCCTGTACCATTCAATCTGGAGCATACCAGTGGCTCAGTTTCACTTGCAAAGTTACCATGAAAACATTTGTAATATATTACAATCCTGGAAATGTTGGTATAGAATACAGGGACATTTAATAGGTCTGTTGTAAAGATTATTTACTTTAGAAATGTCTTGGCAAGTTTTTAATTTCATGCTCAGGGACATACTTTACTCATTAAGCATATTTGGTATTGCACACCATTTGCTTCTACTGACAAGCTCAGCAGGCTAGAGGGCTGTTTGAACACCAGGGTGGATGGTTCTGAGAAGATTTTTCTAGAAAGATGTTTCTTTTCCAAAGTAGGATCTTTTTTCTGTTATAGACCATAAATGTGTAATGATGTTCTAAAAATTCAATAGACAGATAGTGACAACAAATTATTTACTTCCCAATACTTGTTTGTGTGGCATTTTTCCACAGGAGAGGTTCTATTGATTAAAAATTAATTTTAGATGACTGAGAAAGCATGTCACATGTTCTGCTTAGAAAAAAATGTTTTCATATAAGGGTCTGATTGTATATTGCATCTCATAACAGCTTGGCACAGACTTTTATTTCATGGAAATAGGTGGATTCATGTTTTTTCTATATATATCGAAGTTTTTCGGAAACAGTCAGGTAACTGATGACAACCTCTAGGTAAGTAATATTTATGTAGAAACATTCCAAAGACAGCTTGGCAGAAGGTTGATAATTACTGAATTTGTGGTGGAAACCAATAAGGGAGTCTAAGTTTCCAGTCAAGATAACTTTTGCATCTGTGTATGTCAGATATGTCATGATAACACGGTATAATTATTTAGAAACTCTTTTTCAAGGCAGCCAGTTAAAAGGTTGGTTTCTATATAGCAGGGCTATACTCACATTTACTATTCCATAAAATCTGGTACAGTTGAGAATAGTGACAACATAGTTATTCTAATGGGAAAATAGAGACATGCATAATTTTTCAAAATTTTGGTCCTTTTCTTGTAAAGCTTCAAGCATGTCCCATCATGAGGTGGCATATGGACATATAGTAGTTCTACAGAGGCATTGCAGAATACTATGAGGCTGCTTGTCAGTAGGATCATTCTGCTATGGAATCTGTGGAGAAAGTCTCTTGTTCTCTGTGGAAAGCTTCTTCTTACACTAGTGTCAGACTCAGGTATACAGTCCTTTGGTTTATGATCAAAACTGTGTCTTTTGCTGTTTCTGGCTTAACCACTACTTGGGTGTTGAATCTAAAGCACTTATCTCAGTGACAGTTTTTGACTGGTATTTATTGTTGGTTTTTACAAAGCCAAATCTAAGACAGTCAGTATAACAGTTGAAGGTGCAATCTAGTCTAATACAACATTTTTAAACCTATGCTTTTATGATACTGGTCATCTCCTGGCATTTGTGATATGAAACAAGAGCAGTGGAAATGCCTTAAAAATATCTTTTTTAACAGAAAGTGATGAAAAAAACTGCTCTCATTCTTTTCCTAACAATAATTATTCCTGTGTTTCTTAGGTCAGAAACACTCATCTCTGCCAAGGACAGAACTGATTATCTCATTTAGGCTGCTAAGCTTGTAGAATAAAGAGAATGTGAATAAGATATCCAATGTAGAATAAGACATCTCAAAAATAGTGTGATTAATTATGGCTATGGGTTTTTTGAATACAGTTGCTTCCTTTTTTATTATTTTTCCTTAAAGCAAAATTTTGAACTTATTTTTGGCATCATCTCCTCTTAAAGAAACTAGGAAATAAATCTTCTGACTGGAGCAGAAGTACAGTACATCCAAGACAGTGATTTTGATGACAGAAATAACTGCCAAGAGCATCTCCCTCTTCACACTAAGCAATTTTCAAGACCACCTTTGGACTTGATGATGGAAAAAAAGGTTGTTCACAAAAAGGAGAAGTAGGAATATATGAATTTTAATTTAAATAACATCCTACAGATACCAAGGGACTGTGC